>NC_067476.1:115162879-115762879 GCF_947179515.1 Apodemus sylvaticus
CACTCTAGCACAACAATACCTGCCTCTTTGTTTATCTGAGGGTTTTCTCTGGCTCTCAGAGTCCTCGTGGCTACCCATGCAGTATTTTTGAGAAGCCCTCTGCAATGACTTGTAAGAGCCATCTTCCGTGCCTGGGAGAACTCTGAGCTGGGATCTACACCTACTACTCCAAGGGTTTCTTAGCAGCAATCACCCATGGAGGCTTTAGTAGCATCTTTACTGGCCCCACTTCCCATTTCCCACTCAGTTCTTCCTGGTGTACTTCCTGTGCATGGATCCCTGCACATGTCAGAGGGTCTGGGGGAAAAACAGAAACTAAGATATAGGTATCTTAGTGTCGAGGCAGAAAGACCAAAGACATGATGTTTATTTTAAAACACACAGATGGGGACATCTATATCTTCATGCACAATATGGATTGGCGGGTCATGCTGGCATAGACCACATTGATAGAGTCAGGATTTATATCCTGTGACATTGGGACTTCTGGAGATTTCATAAGCGAAGGAATATCTTAGGAAAAGCCAGCAATAGTGATTCATATCGGATGAACTTCATATGGTTAAGCATGGATTTTAGGGTGCAGTTAGAAGCTCCAGGGTAGCAAGAGACAGGCTAACATCAGAGCATCAGTGTCCCTCATGAGCTGCCAAGTAGCAAAGCTGAAGGGTCAGGTGCTGGATTTAGTTAGAGCTGAACACAAGAGATGGGGTTAGTGGGTGAGGGACAGGAAGAAGGGCCCAGAATGATGGTCACTTTCCTGTTTGGGTCCCTGGGAGCAGGATGAGGGGGTACAGCTGATGGGGTGTGAAGGCTGCATGGGGAAAGGTTGGCTGGGGTGAAATGGAACCTCTGCTGTCTGTGCCAGGGCGATTGCTTCCCTAAGCAGCCCTAGCATCACAAACCACAGACCGACACAGCTTACAAGGGGATGAGGCGTGAGGACAGCAATCGCTCTCACTGCAGCAAACATTAGAGTCACTCAGGAAAGTGAATAAAAATGCAGATTTTTGCAGCTCCCAGCTCAAGAGATTCCTGTTCAGGTGACTTGGGTGGGTGGGAAGCAGGAAGCAGACTCTATCACTGTAGCAAGTGCTAGTCTCTGTGATTTTCCTGAGGAGTTTTGTTCAGTTGGCTGGCATGTGTGCATTTCATAAGTTGGTTTCTGGACTGCAGAGCCTCAGGGCTGTAATAAGGTGCTTTCCCCATGGGCATCTTGCTATACAAAGGAAGAGGTATCTTGTTCCTGTGTCTTTTATTAATATAACTGAAGAATAACTAACTGGTATATTAAACAGCACCCAGAACAAGAGAGAAACTGAAGAACTGAAGGAGACAAAAGGGTAGGCCAGGAAGCCTAGCTTCAGAATGCATTTCAGAGCAGCTCAAAAGGGCGGGTGCATCAGAGATATTTCCCATCCCTCACCCCACCACCGGTGACAATGATGACCTGAAACTATGCACATCAATGAAACATACAAGATTTCTCATTTGCTGCTGTTACAATTTGTACCTATAAATTTATAGCAGAGCAAGGACTTCTGGGACATCTCATGCAAATATATGTAAATAAGCATACAGATACCTGCAAAACAGCAAAAGCAAACATGTCCTTCTCTCTTTCCTGTAAGCAAATTCTGCCATCTTATTTTCAAATCAGCGCTGCAACAAAAACCACCAGAAGGGATGGATGCTCCACGCTCCATGATTCTAACGAAGTGATTAAAGAACAGACAAATCTGAATTGCACTGAAGGACTAAGACTGGGGGTCAGGGGGAGGAGCACAGGAAGCAGTGGAACGCTTTGTATCTGAATCTGGCTACAATGAAAAACTTGGTACCTATTGTGTTGACTAGAAGCTGCTCTGGCTAACTCTCCTATGGCTTTAAAATAGTTGCTGCCCGAGTTTTCTGCTTTTTGTCTTTATGTCGTAGGGCACATGCCACCTGTATCTGAAGCAGAGACAGTATCGTAGGGTATGACCAGAGCTATGAGACTCGGAAGCTTCCAACTTTCTCAAATGCTGGTGAACAGAACACATCTGGAGAACATATCCTCTAGCCCCTCAACAAATCATGAGCTGTCACATCTGGAACCATGCCAGAAGTTGAAAACCTCACCTGTCAATAGCGATGGCCAGCAGAGCATTGGTGGAGACGTACAGGGAGACAGTACGAAGGTAGTTGACAGAGACACAAAGCACGTGACCATGCTCCCAGGAAAGCTGCTGTACTACATAATAGTCCATCTCAAAGGGGCAGCAGACGATCGCCACCAGGAAGTCAGAGATGGCCAAGTTGGCAATGAGGAGGTTGGTAAGGTTGCGCAGCTTCTTGTAGCGGGCGAGGGCAGCAATGAAGACAAAGTTGCCAATGCCACAGACTAGCATGATGCCTGCCAGTGCCATGCCAATGACAATTCTGGCTGCAAAGAAGATCTGTGTCTTGGTCACATCTTCATTCTCATCCGGGGGGAGGTCATAATCACCATAACTGAAGTTTAAGGGGAGCAAGGAAACATGGTCTTGGGATGGACTCAAGTCTGGTGCAAAGCTAGTGTTTCTGTTCTGGTGTCCCATGTTGATGGTGCTACCAGTGGGCCGGGATGTATCAGGGATAGATGCCCACATGGACTTCAGCACTTCTGCTGGGGTCAGTGTGTGCAGGTCCTTGGGGAGAACTGCTACCATCCAGGATCTGGGGGGAAGATACAACCAGTGGTCAGCCAAGCAAACATCAGATCTGGTACTATTCCCCCAAGAGTTACCTAGGTACAGTCCAACCAGACTCACCCAGGGCCAAGGAGACGGGAGGCCGTGTGCAGGCTGGCCACAGAATGAACTGGAATCCTCAGAGAAACCCAAGAAGAATGTACACCCTTGCCCTTCTTCCAGCAACAGTGCTGGGCTGACTGTTCTTACAATCAACAGCTTAGCAGACAATGGCACGAGGCAGGGGATAGACAGGAATGTATTGGTGGCTGGCAGTGATTCTCCTGCTGCTCTCCTGTTTTTTGCTTAGGAACTCTAGAAGCCAGTCTTTTAAACTATGGGGCTTGCATTGACTGAATGTGACATCGGAAAAAAAAATCAATTCAAAAATCAAAATCAGACACATAATGAATCCTGGCCGTTTCTGGCATCCTTCAACCAAGTTCCATCAGGGTGCTTCCTGTAGCCTTGTTTCCAAACACACATGTGCTCTCTGCCCTGTGTGCTAGTGTGCTTGGCAGTGCCCATGGCCAGGGCCTGAAACACCTTGCCTCAGACCCGTGTGCTGTGAATTGCACAGGTACAATTACTGTACACACAGAGTTTTCTGCTCTCATAGAAACATAACAGTTTAATTACAGAAAACAAAGACTACACACTGGATGCTATACATTGTTGCATTCGGCTACAAATTAGTGTATCCTTGGATTTATTGGGCTGACAGGCTTTGATTTTAAAATTTCTATCTGAAGGGCTGAGAGATGGCTTAATGGTCGCAGGGGCTTGCTGCTTTTATAGGGGGCTCTCTTGAATAAGACCGGAATTCAGAATTCCATAGTAAGCACCAATCCTGACACTATTAACGATACTCTGTTAATGCTTGCAGACAGGAGCCTAGCATAACTGTTTTCTGAGAGCCTCCACCCAGCAGCTGACTGAAACAGATGCAGAGACCCATAACCAAACATTGGATGAAGCTTGGGAACTCTTATGGAAGAGTTGGGGGAAGAACTGAGCTCCCTAAAGGGAATAGGAACTCTACAGGAAGACCAGGAGAGTAGAGCATCCTGGACCCTTGCTGGCTCCCAGAGAGTGAACCACCAACCAAAGAACATACATGGGCTGGACCTAGGCCTCCACCCACCCATATGTAGCAGATGTGCAGCTTGGTCTTCCTATGGGTCCCCCAACAACTGGAGCAGAGGCTGTTCCTAAAGCTGTTGCCTGGAATTTGTTCCTCTAACTGGGTTGTTCTGTTTGGCCTCACTAGGAGAGGATGTGCCTAGCCCTGTAGAGACTTGATGTGCCAGGGTGGGGGGATAGTCCTCTTCTCAGAGGTGGGGATGGGGGAGCGAATATGTGAAGGGGGAACTGGGAGGAGAGTGAGCAGTGATCGGGATGTTAAGTGAATAAAAAAATTAATGGAGAAAAATTAAAAATTTCTATTTGAAGGACTGAGAGATGGCTTAGTGGTCACAGGGACTTGCAGTTCTTGTAGGGGGCTCTATTGAATAATACCAGAGTTCAGAATTTAGTTCTCAGCATCAACATTGGGGTGCTCATAACTGCCTGTAATTCCAAGTTCTGGGGAACTGATACCCTCTTCAGGCCTCAGAGAGTACCCCCTCCCACCTTATACAAACATGTACACACACGTACATACAATGCACACAGACACGCATGTGCATATGCACACACATATAAAATTAAAATGTAAAAAATGCTGTCTGAGCAGTTGACTGGATTTTCATTTAAAAAAATCATTAAATGAAATATGGCTTGGAATTAGGACAGAATTTCCAACAGTTTTAAAACAGCCCTGAAGCAAGCTTGCCTTTTGTATCATGTGTTTATATGAAGAGTCATTTCTGGCATTGACAATTATAAAATCAAAGTATCATTCAACTCTGAAAAATGTTCTAGATGCTGTATCAAATATTCAGCCAAGATTTAATTCTTTATGTAAAAATAGGCAATCCATTTCATTGCTATGCAAATTTGCTTTCCTCATTTATAAATGGTAAAATTATATGCATATCAAAGAATTGTTTTTAAATACATTAATGATTTATTATTAGTAAATGTTCAAATTATATTCCTACTTTATACACTTACAAACCCAGGGACACGTAAAAAATTCTCTGGTGAATTGAGGTCCTTCTGAATGGAAAAATTTAAGAAGCCCTGTTCTAGAATAAATCCTTTCTCTCTAGGTTGACCCCACCCCTCCCCGGACCCCTTCTTTAGGTTCCCAGATTCCCAACCACAGCCAACCCTGACTAAGGAGGAACTGAGACCGTCAAGATCTGTGTCTTCAAGAGGTGGCTACTTGAGACCAGACTGGACTGGTAACAGCCTCCTAAGAGTGCGTGGGGATGGCCAGGGAGTCTAGGGGCTGTCCATTGCTTGAGAACTCCTTCATATTCTCGGTGTCTCGAGATGTCCACAGAAGGGAGAGGAAATAGTGTCTCCAAAAACCGCTAGCTCCCAGGAGGTAGCTGCTATGGACAAGTCAGCGCCAGGGAGAGCATGCCAACCTGGCTTGGACTGTCTCAATGAACTGCCTTCCTCTCCCCCTCAACACACCTGCCAGTGCGGTAGGAGCTATGGGTAGGGCTAGCAAGAGGCTATCAAACTGGACAGTGAGGTCTGCCCAGTTTTACATGTGCCAGGAGAGCGCTGGGGGGGAGGGGGAAGGGGCGGGGGGCGCGAATCGCTACTCTAGCCAAGAACAGCAGTCACGGCGGCGTTAGTGAAACCCCAACTTGCTACACAAGAATCAGCTGTGCGCTCCACCTTACCTGACAAGTGAGGTTCCAGTGGAGTCTGGATCTCAGTGTCCTCTTTCTGGGGCGTCTATAGGTCTCCCAAAGATCGCCACAGGGGACGAATAAGCGGGAGTTCCAGCCAGCTTCTCAGCACCGTAGACTGTGGGAAGAGGGAGCCCGTGTGAAGGCTCCCACGTCTCTCACTCGCATCCGTGCGACACTGGCCCGGGGATAGATATCCAGTGGGGAATTCAAGCCCAAGAAACAAAGCCGGGCACGGAGCTGCCTGCAGGGCGCAGGAACCGCTCAGTCACCCTCTCCCTTGTCCGCACGGCTTCCACCGAGTCCGCGGTTCCCAGGCTGTACCCTAGTCCCCTAGTCCCCAATCTCAGGGTCCGGGGGCAGGAGGGGATCTCCTGGAACAGACGCGCCGTGCCCCAAGTCCGCTTGCCTCCACCCGGCACTCACTTGCCTTGGTGCTTCCAGGGGCGCACTCCCTGGCTGGTGGCGCCGCGGTAGGTGGGCGCGGCCCGGGCTCTGGGGACACTAGCTAGCGCTGGCTGAGGCTTGCGTACTTGGTAGGCGCGTGTCGCTCAGTCCTGCTGTCCTCCTCGCGCTTCTAAGGCTCATCAGTCTTTCTGGAGTTGCTGCTTTGCTCTGCAACTGGTCCCACAGCCTGGGACCCAGCCCAGGTGTCCGCCCCTCCCGGCGCCCAACTCCGCCCCCGAGACCCGCCTGCCTCCCAACTCCACTGAATTAGGGTCTCAGACTTCCGGGTGGTCCTTCCATGGGCTTTGTAAGCTCTTAAACCCGGTGAGACCTCAGCAGCTGGCCATCTTTGAAAGTACTGTTCTCTGCAAGTATCTGTGGCTTCCACTGGCATGCAGAGTTGGAATATGTGTGTGTGTGTGTGTGTGTGTGCGCGCGCGCGCGCGTGTGCGTGTGCGTGTGCGTGCGTGCGTGCGTGTGTGTGTGTGTGTGTGTGTGTGTGTGTGTGTGTTTACAAGCCAGCAAGTAAGGGGTGAAGTCTAGTCTTCCCTTAGAAGTGATGCAGGAGAGGTCCCCATACTGCAATTCAGACCTTAAGAGTCAAAGCTGGAAATTATGGCTTGCCCCGCACAAAACTTCAATTCTAACTGGAATGATCTTTCCTGTAGTATCTTTGGTTATTCAAAGACAATCCAAGTCTAACTTCTAGCCTATCTGAGGAGACCCGGGGCCTGCTTTATTTCCAGAGGAGTTATTTTATTTCTCCCAGAAACGGAGGGCTTTATAAATCACTCACACTACAGCAGGAACTGTGTGTTGGTCATGGAGAACATATTCTACATGAGGCCTGGCCAATAGTATTTGTAATTGGGCATTCTGTGGTTTTGCCCATCCTGCCTTATGTGAAACTAACCTACGGTCCTGTCCTCCTATCCTCCTTACTGCTCTGATCAAGTCAGGAGACCCAGCTTCTTTCCTCCCAGGGAGAGGCTGTGGTTTGGCTGGTGCTGTGGCAGGTAAGTACAACTTCCAGACTGGAGGAAAGCCTTTGTTGTTTTGCTTTGGTTTTGTTCAAGGAGTAGACTGACACTGTAGCCAGATGCCTGGACATACTCTTTAGGTCACGCTTTCAAAGGTGCATGCTTATCCACTTCAGCTATCAGCGTCAACTCTCTTGGCCCATGCCCACCAGCTCTCCCCTTATATGGGACAAACAGGCACTTAGGGCCCTCTGGTATACTCACAGTATTCTCCAAGGTAGATTTAGGTCAGGGTCTCATTCACACACATCAAGAAACCCATAATTGTCATCCTAGCAACTTTTATGTTCTGACCTCAGCATAATAGATTGGTCAGGGGACCAGCATGCAGTCCTCCAGGAAACAATTAGGACAGTGAGTTGAAGTAGTTATCTTAATTCAGGATCCTCAAAAAGACCCCCAAACAAATTTGAGTGCAGGTAGTTTATGGGAAGTAAGAGTAGGGTGTGCAGGAAGCGGTGTGGGCTGGAGAGAGCCAATGCATTGTGTGCAAGGGAGCCTGTGGGAGTTCACTTCATCTGCAAAAGCATGGAGAGCCTGCCTTGTGGCTGTCTGGGAGCACAGAGCAGCCAGAGCATGCGACCATTGCCCCAAACCCCCGGCATCTAGGGACAATTTTCTTGTCTTGTCTTGTCTTGTCTTGTCTTGTCTTGTCTTGTCTTGTCTTGTCTTTCCTTTCCTTTCCTTTCCTTTCCTTTCCTTTCCTTTCCTTTCCTTTCCTTTCCTTTCCTTTCCTTGTCTTGTCTTTCCTTTCCTTTCCTTTCCTTTCCTTGTCTTTCCTTTCCTTTCCTTGTCTTTCCTTTCCTTTCCTTGTCTTTCCTTTCCTTTCCTTTCCTTTCCTTGTCTTTCCTTTCCTTTCCTTGTCTTTCCTTTCCATTTTCCTTTCCTTTCCTTTCCTTTCCTTTCCTTTCCTTTCCTTTCCTTTCCTTTCCTTTCCTTTCCTTTCCTTGTCTTGTCTTGTCTTGTCTTTTCCGGATAGCTTGCTTGAGGGTGATAACTGCCCTTCCATCTGGGCCATGGAACTCATTGTGTGATGGAGAAAGCCTAAGGCTGAAAAAGAGAGAACTTCAAGAGTTGGGTGGGAGGTGTCAGCTGCCGAGAGTTACACCACGGATGGGGTCAGGTGCACAGGGGACTATGAGGCTGGTCATGTGCATGACAAGGCTTCAAGAGGGGCAGGGAGCAGTCCCCTGGGTGAGGAGCCTTACCTATGGCATGGATGCTAAGATGGGGTGAGTAGGAGGTTGAAAGATTGGAGATTTCTCAGTAAACAGTTGTAGACAACTTTGTGTCCTAACTTTGGCACATAAGTTTACAAGTCTGGAAGTGCAGATTCCTTAGTCAGATAAGATGCTAATAATTTATGAACCCCACACCCCTGTAGTCAGAGCAGCTTCTCAAGCTGTCGGTTAAAAAGATCTTTTCTCTGAAGTCTTTCTAGGTGGGAGAGGTTTAGCTGAACTCTATAAGATATTCTAAGGGGAGGAGAGGTGACAGGGGATGAGAAACATTGTGCACACTGAGCTCAATGCCTCGCCTTGAGTAAGAGGTCTTAGGAGCTGAAATGGCCGTGGAGGAAATGGACAGATGAAGAAGAAAACTTTTAGTTTGGGGCCAGGAGGTTGTATGTTTGAATCTACTTGAGAGACATAAATAATAAAATTCAACAGTTGTAACATTTTGAAAATATTATACCTGGATTTGTCAGTCCCTCTTAGTTTTCTTTACTGTAACAAAATACCAGAGACTGGGTGCTTTATAAAGAAAAGAGTGTCCATTTAGGGTACAGATTTGGAGGTGCAAGGGTATTATGCCAGCATCAGTTTTTGGTACACATTTTTATGTCATGGTGGGAGCTCTTGTGAATGAGAAAGAGGTCACATGATAAGACATGTTCCAAGTGACCTAAGACCTCACAATAGGTTCCACCTCTTAAAGGTCCCATCACATCTTATTACCACAAAGTGAATTCCAAACATGGGAAGTCCCAGGAGATGAACCGTAGAGACCCCCCAAGCCACACACACACACACACACACACACACCACCACCACCACCACCACCACCCCAAAGTTTGTTCCCTGGAAGACACACCATTATTATTCAGGACATTGGAGTGGGTTTATGCTGGCACAGCATAGCATCTTTTAAAGACACTTGGCTTCTAAAGGGCAACGTTGAATTGTTGGTGGGCCTGAGACTGCCATATTGAACTCCATTAAGTCACTCCTTCCTACCACCACAGTACTTGAATATTGGTCCTTGTGTTCTGAGAAGAAGCATCGGGCCTGCCCTAGTTTATTCTGTTTCTGTGATACAACACTATGACCAGAAGCAAACTGGGAAGTAAAGCAAACATCTAGCCAATGTTTCCTAGTTAGTGCTTATCTCTGAGAGAAGTTAGATCAGGAACTGAAGGTAGCAGCTTGAAGCAGAAACCACAGGGGAACACAGGGGAACCACAGGGGCTCATGCACAGGCTTAAGCTCACTCAGCTAACTTTTGTGTGCAGCCTGGGCCCACCTTCCTAGGGATGGTGTCACCCATGGTGGGCTAGGCCCTCCTGCAGTAAGACAATCTCTCAGAGACACGGCCATAGGCCAATAACAACTTCTTCTTCTTCTTCTTCTTCTTCTTCTTCTTCTTCTTCTTCTTCTTCTTCTTCTTCTTCTTCTTATTATTATTATTATTATCATTATATTCTTCATTTACATTTCAAGTGTCCCTTTCCCGGTTCCCCCACCCTGGAAGTCTCGTAACCTATCTCCCCTCCCCCTGTTCTCCCAATAACTTCTTTTAAGTTACTTTTCATCTTAAAAAATGATTCTTTTCAGGAATAAGGTTTCCCACTACCACATCCCGTGGAAACAATGGAAGGCAGAAGTAAAGATTCTACTACAGAGTTATTGGTTATGAGGAATTGGGACACACAGCTTGATTGTGGTACCAATGTCTTTTTGAAGTTTCATACTGCAGAATAGTTTCTCAGTCAACAGCAAACTGAACACAATTCAAAAATTTAAAGCACATAAAATGATATTGTGTAAAATAGCATTCTTCCTCATTCATCTGTGTACCCCTGTTTTTCCTAGGGGTATCTTTACATTCTTCTAATATATATATATATATATATATATATATATATATATATATATATATATATATATATATATATATATCTTCTTCACCTTTCCACTGTAACATGTCTGTTGTGGGGATGCACTGTTGCTACCTTTTAAAACCCACATTGCTGGATATGTTGTTGGTTTAATAGGTTTAAGATGTTTGTAAAATTACAAATTAAGTTATTTCCAATTTTTTGTTCCTGTAGTGTCGTGGTATTGAATGGTGTGTGTGTTACAGTTCATCAGTGAACGAGTACACCGAGCATCTTTTGGTGTACGTGCAAGATATTTGTATGACAAATTCCCACAACTGGTATTGCTGAGTCAAAGCATAAAAGCATTTGCACAAGGCATTGTGGTGGATTCTGTCACAAAGAGCTCCTCAGGGCGCTATTAAGCTGTCTGTTGGGCAGAGGTCAAGACCACGCATTCGATTGATGGACACACGTTTGTTGAGATGGGGGAAAGCAGTATTCCAAAGTAAGATTTCTCAGCAATGTTTTCTGCCCTCAGTCCTGTAGGCGTGGTAACCCTTTAGTCTTTCAAAGTACAGGAGGGAGTAGGCTCTGTCCTTAAGAACCAAGTCCCTCCCATCATTTTTCTACATCTGTGTATCTCTTGTGGAATAGTTAGAAATTGAACTAAGACTGTGCTGTTGTTATTGACACATTGGTAGGTAAACTTTGTAAGGCTGTTGAAATTAAACATCATTTAGCCTCCGTGAATTAGCGTAGTTAGGCAGGTGGGGACTCCTCAGTGGAGTCATGGCTTCCACCTTTCACACGACCCATCTGCACTTCCAGTGTTCTGTAGAACGGCTGTGTAAGACACTGGCGGGCTGGCTTGACTGAGAAGAACTCAGGCTGCCTCTCTGGCTTCATCTGCTCCGAGGGCAGCACCAAGGGACAGTGGGGAGAATGAAGAGTATCAGACTGTATGGCCACTAGCCATACTTCCTGTCTGTGGACAAAGGCCCAAGAGACATTTTGGTCAGAATTTGGGATTGCCACTGAAACTGTTTCAGAAGTTTTGTAGCCCCCAGAAGAGGCAGAAGTAGGGAGAGGTGGGATGAGAGAGTGGAATCTTCCAGGGATGGAGCTGGTCACCAGACTCAAAGCTGAATTCCAGCTGGGTACACACATGCTCACCTGTAATCCCAGCACTCTGGGAGGTTGGGGTCAGAGGATCAGAAGTTCAAGCCCAGCCTGGAACACATAGTGAGGGCCTGTTCTTTTCTTTCTTTCTTTCTTTCTTTCTTTCTTTCTTTCTTTCTTTCTTTCTTTCTTTCTTTCTTTCTTTCTTTCTTTCTTTCGCACTAGGCACTTAGCTCAGTGGTAGAATGCTTTCCTAGTACATACAAGGCTCTGAGTTTGGTGTCCAGCTCTTAAAAGGAGGTGGGGGTGAGGCTGGACTCTGTTAGAGAGTTTAGCTAATGCAATCTCCTTCATGGTTAGGACCTTCTTTTGTTGGGATACGAGGTAGAGAGGGCAGTGCTCTAGCTACAAAGAAACACCAAAGGCTTTCCAGCCCTGCTGACTGAGCTTGGGAAAGATTTCTTTTTTATAAAGAGGCACTTCAGTATTGATTCACTTTGTGCCTCTGTCTCTGGCTCTTTCTCTTCCAGGTTTAGTTGTTCATGTCACTCTTTCCTGATCTCAGGAAAGCACACAGGCGTACCATATACCACATACCACAGGAGTTCTGGGGTTGTACACAAGTGTGAGGAAAAATTTATAAGATGCAGATAAATGGAAAAGCCAAACCTTTCTCTGCCCCCTCTTCATAATCTGGGGGGTGGGGGTTGACCACTTTTGCCTGAGCTTTCTTAGATATGTGCAAAACTGCCAATTAAGCAAGCATAAGGATATTTGGGCTTGTTTTAGGAGGGAGTACAAGTCATTTTCACGGTGAATGGCACAAGGTTCTGGGTTAACCTAAGTATTAAAAGAATATGGCCTTAGTTTGAATTTCTAAAGTGAAATACAGCCTTTGGTTGGGTTACTTAAAACATCTGGAGACAACGATTTGAGTGCACTGTGCTTGCTAGGGAATTGATCGTAGTAGGTGCTTTGGGGAATGAAAGGGTAAGATGGAGAGGGGGAGGTGGCCAAGAAAAGATAAAGCAGATGCTAGAGTTAAGGAGATAATCAGAGTCCAGGTGCCCTGGGAAGCTCAGTCACAGCACAGAATAAAACTTCCCAGTTCTGCCAGCAGAGGGAGAAATTGAGCCCTTGACTGAGAACCGTGAAGGTGTCAGTCAAGTCCCACAGTGGCTTCCAAGGATCAGAGAAAGTAGAGAGGGGCTGCGCCAGGCGGTCATTTCTTTGTTGGTAAAAAGCACCTGACAGAAAGAACTTGTAAGACTTATTTTGAGCCCTAGCTTCAGAGACTTCATCTGGGCATTCGGTAAGGCAGAAACCAGAGAAGTCTGAGTCTTATCTTTTATCTTTTTTGTTTTGTTTTGTTTTGTTTTTTCTGTGTTGCCCTGGCTGTCCTGGAACTCACTCTGTAGTCCAGGCTGGCCTTGAACTCAGAAACCCTCCTGCCTCTGCCTCCCAAATGCTGGGATTAAAGGCGTGACCACAGCCCGGCATGAAGTCTGAGTCTTAATTCACTGCAGGGGCCATACTTCCCTTTCGAGCCCTCCCAACCCCCAGTGGCAAACGTTTACCTTGGTGTTAATAGTTTTCCCTATGGTATGTTCATTTACATAAAGTGCTTTTGCTTCATAGCCTTCAAAAGAGGCACCAAAACAGGAACTTCATGCTGTTTAAGGTCAGGGAATTTAATCAGCATTTGCAGCTGAGCTGCAAAGAGTTCTGAAGTGGACATCTACTGTTTACTTTCCAAGGTGGTTAACACCGAGATCTGTCTGAGGCCATTTGGTGATTCCCAGTTTTCCAGGCAAAGGGCTGATCTCTCAGTTAGTGATTCTTGTTGTTTTATTCTTTTCTTTATTCCTTTTTTGTCTATCTTATCTATCAGCTGCCTGCCTATCTATCTATCTATCTGTCTGTCTGTCTGTCTGTCTGTCTGTCTGTCTGTCCGTCCGTCCGTCCGTCCGTCCGTCCATCCATCCATCCATCTACCTCTCTATCTATCTGACCCAGGGCCTTACTATATGGCCCTGGCTGTTCCGGAACTTACTACGAAGACCAGGCTGGTCTTGAACTACCAGAGATCCACCTGCCTCTGCCTCTGGCTCCTGAATGCTGGGATTAAAGGCATGCACCACCACACTCAGCCTTCTTGCTTGCTTTTCTTGAAGCTGAATGGGCTCCCAAAAGAGACAACTATTTCCTGCTCCTTTCGCTTGTCAGCAGGAATTTACTCCAGGGGATCACGGGTAACTAGACTGGAGGGTCATACCCTCACCACCAAGGCCACAGCAGTGCCTTTTAGCAGCTGACAGTCACTCAAATCTGTTACCCAAGTTATGATTTCTCCCTAAGTGCTTTTAGCCTCGCTTTAAAGACTGTTATTAACACAAGAGGCATATCAAGGCAGGCGGGCTCTGCACGAAGGCAATTCTTGTAACAAAAACCTGGTTAGCATCCAGATTTTTTCGATGTGTGAATAAAAAAAAAACTGGAAGTGGAAATTACCATGTGTTGGAACAATTATCCCCAGGTGCTGGCATCATGGAGGAATCATAAGTGTGTGTATTTTGAAGTTGACACGGGAGACATAGATTACGTGTGTAACAAAGAGCTCTGGTACACTCATGCAAACAAAAAGTTATGTAGATACTTGACAACATGGAAAAACAGCACTTTGTTTTGACACATTCAAAGCATTTGAAAAGCTAATTGGAGTACGAACCAAGCCAATAAAATGGTTTTGTCCCAGCATTTTCTTCTGTGTACTGTGCTTTGAGCTGGGGGAGGAACCCAGGGTTTTCCACACACCAGGCTAGTGCTGTTCCAGCAGGCTGTGTGATTCTGCTCATTGAACCCTCCATAGATATTTTCTAATAACCGAACAGCTGGCTTAAAGCCATATGATCAAACTAATTGGAGGGCTTGCTTGAAGAGTTACATTGATAATTTCCTCACGTCTGGAGTCTCCATCAGTGAGGAGAAACTATGCTGACTGACCAGGCACATCACTCGGCGAACCCACTTGTAGGGCTCCTGGGTACAACTTTAAAAATTTTTTAAAAATATTTTAAATTATGTGTATGTGTGTATATCTGTGTGTAGGTATGTGCATGCAAGCACAGGTGCCTGCAGAGGCCCGAAAAGTCCATTTCCCCAGAAGCTGAAGTAACAGCTGCCTGATGTGGGTACTGGGAACTGACCTCTTCCTCTGTAACAGCAGCATGTGCTGATCCAGCTCTCCTCTAAGTCTTTGGAGCAGCTTTTAACAAGTCAGAAGCACATCTCCTGGTTGTAAGCATGCACCATAAGAAACATGCTTGAATCAGCCAATCAAAGGAAAGGAAACTGGACACAACCTGGTATTTCTTACAGATCCCAAGTCAGGACTCCAGAGGGCAGACACACAGAAGAAGGCATTGCTGTAGCTGTGTGGCCGCTCTGTTGGGGCTCTGCTTGGTGGGTTTCCTATCTGCCCCCTTTCCTTTTGTGCTTCTCCCTGCTCTGTAAAGAGTCGTCTCCCAACTGGGCCAGACCTCTCCAGTTTCAAAGTCTATACATTTCATTAATCTTGGAGAGAAAAATAATTTAACTGTCCCAGCCTCAGCCAAACATTTACCCTGATGGCTGCCAGCCCATAATGAGCATCTGTGATATTTGGAAAAGTACCTACCTTCCAGATAGATGTAACTCAAAGTCAGGGTGCGACCCAGGCTTCTCTTGCACCCACTCACCGCACCCACTCACTTCCCTCCATGTGCAGGGATGGCACAAGCAGACACTACACAACAGCCCACGTACACCCTGATCTAGCCAGTTGTGGCCAGAGTTGGGACATTGGACACATATAGTGAGCCTCCAGGTGAGTGGGCAACAGCACTCCTCTCTTGTGAACTGTTACCTTATCTTTCTCAAGCAGGTCATGCACCAGTAGGGCTGGAGTCACCACATCTGGGTACATTCACTTAAAAAGCTTGGAGCCCTTGCTCGCAGGTTTGGCAAGTGCCGTGAACAGAGCTGATTGATGTGTTCTGTATATAGCTACAGAAGAACATAGAAGTCAGTGCTCAAGTCCGAAGCCTCCATGCTAAGATGTAACTACAGTAGTTTGAGAGGACTTACTCGGCAATGGTTGGCTTGTTAAACGACTGAAAGAAGGGAGAGTTCTTCCTTGTGGAATTTCCATTTTAGGCTCTTGGAAATATCTGGCTGGCAGAGGTTCTGTCTGCTCAGAGAGACAATCATGGTTTTCCTCTTTGAACTCTACCTGAACCCATTCTCTACAAACTGGTTTGTAGTTTTTTGGGATCTGTTTGTAATTGTTGGACTTGGTTTCCATGTTAGACATAAAACTCCATCTGCACTCCTGGAGCACCTCTGGCCTTCCCTGCATCTAGTTTTCATCCTTGGTCCTTGACTCTCCTGATCTGGAGAAGACTCCAGGGCCTCCTGAATCCCATCTTTTCCTGCAAGGAAGGCTTGCCTGACAGACCTGTGTTCCCTCTGGTTTCTCTTCCTTCTCATAGTTCCTTTGACCCAGTGCCCTGAACTGCTCTTTCCAACACTTTATACATAGGTGGGCACACATCTTAAATATTATTCTGTTAGAAATGACAAGATGTTTTTCTCTTCTTATAGCTGAAGGCAAATGTTTGTAACTGACCTTAGAATACTTTTGGTGATATTGGGTGGTTTTTCTGCATCATATTTTATTATCTATATTCAGATATGAAATAATTGCAGCTTGATTAATGCAAGGTTCAAATTCTATGGGAATGCCCATAGAATTCTTGCCTAGGGGACTGATGGGCATGCACACAAGTTAGGCATAAATAGTTGGAGTCTCCTCTGGGGCAAGGACTGGCTGGGTTTCTTCTAGCCTCTTCCATTGTCAGGATGTTAGCTTTGGTTTTTTTTTCCCCCTCAGAGATTACTGGTTTCTTTATTCTCTCTCTCTCTCTCTCTCTCTCTCTCTCTCTCTCTCTCTCTCTCTCTCTCTCTCTCTTTGTGTGTGTGTGTGTTGATTTAGGGAACTATTTGGTGGTATCTTGGAAAGTTTAAAATCCAGAAAGAAAAATGGTTTGGCTCATTTAGAAGATCTTTTGGTTAAAGAAGCTGCTGGGGATTTGTGGGGCCAAGTTGTTAAATATAGATAAAAATCCCAAGATACCAAAAGACCCTCATGGAAGGTCATGGTAGAGTCAGTGATTTTGTGTGCACTTAGGAATCTCATTGATGAGCCTGGGGGGGGGGGCTGGGGAACTCGGAACAGCAAGCCAAGAGCAATCTTTGCAAAGGGTTTTAAAAGTGCTTCCCATCAGACAGGAAGAGACAGAGTGGAAAAGGCTGAGTGGAGTGGGCTATTGAGAAAATGATGTGTTATTTATGTCTCTGATTAATAGCTGGAAACCTTTTGGGGTGTTGGTAAGTCTCCAGGATTTAGGAGACACATATATAAGAAAACAAAACAAAAGAACAAAAACACATATTTTCAGCCTTATTGGGGGATTGTGATGTCCAGCCCTCAGGTCATTTTGCATTGTCCTCAGCAGGGTGTGAAGATGTTACAAGCAGAAACTGGGGCGAATAAAGATGCTTGCCCGTGCTTTAGGGATGCTGCAGAGTACAGATCAGTGAGAAAGTCACACGGTACTTTAGCTTCTCTCAGTGACTGAGGAGACAAAGCTCTTTATCTGCTGGTGCAGCCGTGAGCAGACTCGCAGGGCCTGGGATTCTTTGGCTTTACTATAAGAGAAAGAAAATGATGCCAGGGTCTAACCTCGAAGGTTCAGACACAGAGGTTGGGAGTGGGGCCTGGATTTGGAAAATTCAAAAGGTTTTCCAGATGATTTTATAACACGGAAAAGTCTGAGCACCCTCCTTGTGGATTTTCTTACCACTTTAGAATTCTAAAGGCAGAGTGGCTCTTTGATGTTGGGCTCGTCACCGAGAGCTGGTGTTTGTACTGAGCCGTGTGTTTGTCTTAACAGTCCAACAAAAGCACTTTAGAATGCTTCAGGAATTCTTCAGCTGCATAATTCCACCATGCGAGAGAGTAGGTATGTGTATAGAAATTTGTAAAACTTTGATCCTAAATTTAATTGGATGTAATTTTCTGAAATAATTTAAAACCATAAGGACTTTGTGAATGTTGAAAAGCGCTGAGTATAAATTTTGTTTTGATAAAGGTTATAATCTATAATTTGGTTTAATAAACAAGCTATAGTTCACATTGTGGATGAAATTTGATGAGGTACAATAGTTTTTATCAGTTAGATTTTGAGGCATAACAAATTGTACCTATACTTAGTAGATTAAGATAGTAACTAGTTTTTTGTCTTTTTTTTTTTTTAACCAGTCTGTGGGTGAGTTGTGGTAGTATGCTGGTGTGAGTGGGGCTTGGGAATCTTGGCTTCACTTTCTCACTGACTAAGGTTAATGTGTAAGCCAGGTGTGGGTTGAGTCTATGCTGGCTTTGCTTACAAGTCTTGTCTTTACAGCTGTAGAGGCAACATGGAAGGATCATGTGATCTCACCCACTAGCAGGCTAACCTGGGCTCACTCATACAAACTTTTAGGGTTTCAAAAAGGTATACCCAATGCACAAAGACTGTTTTGCATCTCTGCCATCCTATAAGTCTGTGAGAATCCACCCCTGAGGTTGCCTCTGCTCCTCATTTGTACTTTGTGTCACAAGACAAGAAATGGTAAAATTATTTGGGATAAGACAAGATTAAAGAGATGTGAGAGTCAACTGGGTGGTGGTGGTGCATGCCTTTAATCTCATCACTGGGGAGCCAGAGGTAAATATATCTCTGAGTTCTAGGCCAGCCTGGTTTACATATAGAGTTCCAGGACAGCCAAGACTACACTGAGAAACCCTGTCTCAAGAAAGGTAGAGAGATAGAGATAGAGATAGAGATAGAGATAGAGATAGATAGATAGATAGATAGAGAGAGAGAGAGAGAGAGAGAGAGAGATCTCAAATGAATGTACTGGGTGAATTATAAGGGTTTCCAGATTGAAAAAAACAAGTGTAAGGATATTTGGAAAATATGCCCATTTAAATGTAGAATATATGTTTGGCATTTTAATATTTTCCACTTATGACACTGTGATTGTGTGGGAGTATTAAGAAGTATATACTTAGGACTGAGGACATGGCTCAGTCAGTAAAGCAAGTCTGAGGACCTGAGTTCAGATCCCAAGCTCCCACATAAAAGACTGATGCTAAGGCTGTGGATTTGACCTTTAGAGGATCTCTGCCAACACCATTGCACTAATGGTTATGAATGCAACTCTCTCTTTATTCCTCGCCCCTCACCCTTGGCATGCAAGCTGACCTAAAACTGGTAATTGTCTTGCTCAAGTCACCTGAGTGCTAAGATTACAGATGTGTGTCTTTGTAACTACCTCTAACTATAAAGTTGAAGGAGGAGGGGCACAAAGTCTCAGTCCTTAAGAATAGCTTATCTTTATTGCCAATTGTATGACTGCCCCAGTGTTAGGCACTTTAACTCATGTTCTGAAGGTTGCTTTAGGAGAAGTGGTAGGACACTGGGGCTCAGGCAGCAAGTGATGTTCCTGAGGGCATTCAGGCGGGGACAACGGAGCTGAACTGGTCTGGCTGACTTCAAGATGCATTCAATAACCACCATATTTAAAAGGCTCCCCAAAGGCAATAGTGGTATACCCAAGGTCCTGGTTGCTTAGCAACCATTAAATATTTGAAATGTACTGTTAAGCAAGTGCCCCAGCTAAAGCTTGCTTTTCTCTTGTAAGTGTTGATTTCTGTGGTTGGCTCTAAACCCAAATCAGAGGCATTAGGAGAGCTCTCTCTTATTACTTTCATGACTGATCCCTTAAAAGTGTGGGTACTGGATGTGTTCACATTTCAAGTATTAATCATACAGCTCTATGAGGATCCTGGAATGTTTGAGAACCACTCAGATAATTCACAAATGTTTCAACCATTTGCTGTGCAAAAGCAAAGACTCTGACCATGCTTATCCTTAGAGAGGAGTCACAATTCCTTCCGTAATTCATTATTTTCCAAAATGCCTCATTATTTATGGGACAAATTCCAAAACTATGCCAGATTTCTCCAATCATAAATGTTTCGCTTTGGCTTGATTTACTTTTTCAGGCATTTCAAAAAGTTGGAATGTTCAAACACACTACGTGGCAAAAATTACATAATAGTAGGTAATGTCTTCTCTTTGTAATTTTGTAAATATGTCCTGAGATAAATTAGGGTGTTGAGGGTGACCACTTTCTAATGTAGATGCCAACTCTAAGAGTTTGGCTTCCTTGAACTCTGAGTTTAGAGGAGGCCAGATAAGTGGCTTTCTCAAAGTCAAAAGGGAAAACTGAGATAATCAGTTTCCAAAAAGACTTTATGTTTAAGTATCTGAAGGGAAGTGGGAAGGTCGTTCAAGGTGACAGTCATGACAATGGCACATTGTGAACACTCTTAACATTCTTAGTTGTCACTCCAGTCTCCTGCAGGTAGGTCAGTGTGATGAGCTGAACCCATCCCTACTGGTCTCTGCAATCTTAACTGTAAATAACTTTCAAACATAATCAAGGTTAGGATGAGGGTGTGACTGGAACCTGGATGCCTTCCTCCTTACCACCTCTACTGACTCTAACTTCAAGGCAGAGATTGCTGGTGGAGACATTGTGTTCAGGCCTTATTTTAGGAAAATGAGGCAGAGACCTCCTGTCTCAAAGAAAAATAGTCTCCACTTTTGATCTTTAAGAAAAAATACTCTCGGGCTGGAGAGATGGCTCAGTGGTTAAGAGCACTGACTGCTCTTCCAGAGGTCCTGAGTGTAAATCCCAGCAACCACATGGTGGCTCACAACCATCTGTAATGAAATCTGACTCCCTCTTCTGGAGTGTCTGAAGACAGCTACAGTGTACTTACACATAATAAATAAATAAACCTTTAAAAAAGAAAAAGAAAAAATAGTCTCTATGTTTGAAAGGCAAGAAGTCTCAGGAACTGGAAAAAATTAATTTATAAATTGTGTGTATGTATGTGTGTGCATGCGCATGCATGTGCGAGGCACATAGGTGTGAAGAGGTTGTTATTAGGTGTCTTCTTCATCTTTTGAGGCAGGGACTCTCACTGAGTCTGGCATTCGTTGGCTAGACTATCTGACCAGTGATGTCGAGGAGTCTGCCATCGCTGTGTTATGGTTACATACCACACCTGGATCTTTATTTGATTGTTGGGGACCTGGACCAGGTTTTCATGCTTGTTCGAGGGCACTTAACCTGCTGAGCCATCTCGCGAGCCCCAGAAATCAAGGACTGCAAAGCATGAAAGGAAACCAAGTGAGATAATGAAAAATTTCTCTTAGAGACTAGAAGTGTGGCCTTAGTTAGTGCCTTGATTTTAGACTTCTGGTATTTTGTTAAAGCAGCCTTATGAGCCCAGGATACTCAAATCCTGTGTGGCCATGCACAAGGGATGGTGTGACAGAGTCACACCCCTGGATTATAGCCAGCAGAATATGTGCCTCCACTTG
Organism: Apodemus sylvaticus; assembly: GCF_947179515.1. Taxonomy (NCBI): domain Eukaryota; kingdom Metazoa; phylum Chordata; class Mammalia; order Rodentia; family Muridae; genus Apodemus; species Apodemus sylvaticus. Next base: position 115,183,646 of record NC_067476.1, read on the forward strand.
TATTGACAGTTGCTAGGTGTGAGGCTTGTTTGTATATTTCCTTGGGGTTATGTCTTTTGTGCCAAGGTTAATGACTCCATCATAATCAAAGACAGCACAAGTTTGGGAGGCAAAGGTGTGTCTAATGTCTCAGCAAAATGGTAAATACTAACCTTCAAGACAGCCCTTAAGGCTGTGGGAAAGAACTCTGAAAACATGAGTTCAAGAATGTATATCTTTTCTACTATGGAAAATATAAGGGTGCAATATAAACTGTATGAGGGGCTTCATGGACCTAAAAGAACTGAGGCATCTGCACTATGATGCGACTTGACTGAAAGATATTAAGGAAGGAGTTTAAGGAGATTTATGGAATGGTAATTGAATGGTAAGATCCCACCCACGTAAGTTTATTGTTTATTCTAAAGCAGGCAGGTTCCTTAGTTCAAGGTCAGCCTAGGACAGAGCAAGTTTAGGCAGGTGAGATTCTACCCAACTAGCTAGCTTATGTGTTTTGTGTTTACAAAGGCAGGCAGATCATTTGCAATGTTAAAAAAGGTGTACTTGCTGTTCTTTCAGAAGAATAAAGCACTAAGGTAAAATGTGGATTTGTGAAATAATCAAAAGGGAACCTGGAGTAAATAACTGAATTGATATATAAAAGACTGTGCTTTGGTCTGTGAAAGCTAGCTGACCAAAGAGCACTGCTTGGAGAGTGAACACCGCTCTTCTAGATTTTTTTTTTTCTAACAGCTACCCAGACAAATCTGTTTGGAGAGTATCTTAGTTAGGGTTTCCATTGCTGTGAAGAGACCAAGGCAGTTCTTGTAAAGAACAACATTTAATTGGGACTAGCTTATAGGCTCAGAGGTTAGGTTCATTATCATCAAGGCAGGAAGCATGGCAGTATCCAGGCAGGCATGGCACTGGAGATGGAGCTGAGAATTCTACATCTTCATTCAAAGGAAGGCAGGAGCAGGCTGACTCTTCCATACTGGGCGGAGCTTCAAAGCCCACCCCCATGGTGATGTACTTCTTCCAATAAGATCACACCTCCTAATAGTACTCCCTGTGGGCCAAGCATATCCAAACCACTATGAAGAGTGAACACAGCCCTTTTAGATTTTTTTTCTAGTAACTTTTCTGACTTTGGTCAGAAAACTCATAGCTATCCAGAGAGCTTTTAGCATTTTTTCCAGCAAGAGAGAGCTGTCTTAAGCCGAGAGGGCTGTCTTGAGCAAAGACTGTCTTGAGCAGAAAGCTATCTTGAGCAGACTACAAAGCCAAGAGCTATCTACAGAGAGTTGTCTGAAGAGTTAGCAGAAGCAGAACACAAGGCTGTCAGCTTGTACCCATGATTTGACTTCAAATTGTTCCTTTCACCACACCCGAATACCTGCTCCTTCCTCAAGACCCCTGACCAAACTGAAGCTGGTCATTGGCATTCAGGGACTCCATATTAGCTGTTGTTTAGATACATGGAAAAGCTAGGGATGGTAGTAAAAACTATAATCCCAGTACTCAAGAGGCTGAGGCAGAAGAATTGCAAGTTTGAAACTATTTTGGGCTGCATGGCTGAGCTCCATCAATTGCTGTATCTTACAGACAGGACTGTTTCCTCCTCATTTCTTTCTAAACAACAACTACTGGGATTTATGGTTGGCTTGTCCAGTGTTTTGTTTTCTCAAAATCAGCTAAAATGGTCCTTGAGTTTCCTTCTGAGTCTGTTTCTAAATTCTTTTGTCAACAAGACTGAACCTTCAAAAGGGACTGACTGACTACCTAGTAATTTGTGTCTTGGAGTCTTTGAGTTGCACCATGGGACACCCTGAGAAGGCCCACCTGTCACAATATAAAGCAGAATTGGAATAGCTTAAGATTATAACAGATTAAACATCAGGTGAATAGAGATGTGTTTATGGAGAGGATCATGTACACCCAGGTGTGTGTGTGGGCTTCTCAAACCAGTATTGTCTTTATAACAGCCATATATGATGTTTCAGTGGGTTCTGAAGTTCTTGTTTCCCTACTGTTGCTGTGACAAAAACTCTGACCAAAGGCAACTTAGTAAAGTGTCTTAGTTAGGGTTTCCATTGCTGTAAAGAGACACAATGACCAAGGCAACTCTTATAAAGGACAGCATTTAATTGGGGCTAGTTTACAGGTTCAGAGGTTTAGTCCTAATTATCATCAAGGTGGGAAGCATGGCAGCGTCCATGGAGCTGAGAGTTCTATATTTTGCTGTGAAGGCAAACAGGAGAAGAAAACTGGCTTCCAAGCAGCTAGGAGGAGAGTCTCAAAGCCCACCCCACAGTGACACACTTCCTCCAACAAGGCCACAGTGACTCCAACAAGGCTACACCTCCTAATAGTGCCACTCCCAAGGCCATGCATAGTCAGACCACTATAGAAAGGAAAGGTTTATTTTGGCTTACGACTCCTGGTCACAGTCCATCACTGAGGGAAGTGAAGGCAGGGACATAAAGGCTGTCCTGCCTGCTCTTCCATACAACAATACCTCTGCTTAATGAACTCACAGCCAAAAAAGTACATCGGAAATCATGGAGGATGCTGTTGATGACCTGAGCAGGCTCATGCTTAGCTAGCTTTCTTATACAGCCCAGAGTAACCTCTCCAAAACATGGCAACACTATGGTAGGCAGGGTCCTTCTACCTCCTACATCAATTAAAAATCAAGATAGTCCTGTGCAAATGTGCTCACAAGCCAGTCTAGGCCATTCCTCACTTGAGGCTCTCCACTGAGATGACCTTAAGGCTGTGTCAAGTTAACAGTTAAGATTAACTAGAAAAATCTCAAAGGCTTGCTAAACATTTAAAATGGGCTCATACTTATTTTTGGTGCATGTCTGTTTTTTTTTGTTTTTTTTTTGTTTTGTTTTTGTATCAGCACAATGATGTTTTTGTTACCATGGCTAAGTAATATAATTTGAGCTCAAGTGTTGTGATACTGTTAGTATCCTTCCTGCTGTCAAGGATGGTCTTGGCTGTTTAGGGCCTTTGGCCGTACCTTGTGAATATAGGTGTCTCTTACTTCATTTATTATTTCCACACCTACATTCATAGCACATCCTCCAATCTTGATAGCTTTAGCTCACTGATGACATGTTGGTAGCTGTAAGTGATTTGCGCATACACCCAGTCACGTGTTGTTTGATGCTGATGGTGCTACAGCAGTTTGTTTCCTCCTCACCAACTAGTACTGGGAGTCCAGCCTTTGACTGGAGGCTGCTCAGTAAAAACACCATTCCCCTAATCCAGAAGAGATATTTAAACCAAGAGATGTGCAAAGCACACACAAAAGCACAAGAAACATGAAAAGGCCAAGCAACATTCTTCTAAAAGAAGATTTAGCTCCTCAGCAACTGAACTCAAAGATGTTGAAGCAGGTAAAATGCTAGAAGCTTTCAGAGTTCTTTTCTTTTCTTTTCTTTTTATTTGATATATTTTTTATTTAAATTTCAAATGATTTTCTTTTTTCTGGCTCCCTACTCCCCGAAAGTCCCATAAGCCCTCTTCCCTCCCCCTGTTCCCCCATCCACCCCTTCCCACTTCCCTGTTCTGGTATTGCTCTACACTGCTGCACTGAGCCTTTCCAGAACCAGGGGCTACTCCTCCATTCTTCTTGGACATCATTTAATATGTGGATTATGTCTTGGGTATTCCAAGTTTCTAGGCTAATATCCACTTATCAGTGAGTGCATACCATGATTGATCTTTTGAGACTGGGTTACCTTGCTTAGTATGATGTTCTCTAGCTCCATCCATTTGTCTAAGAATTTCATGAATTCATTGTTTCTAATGGCTGAATAGTACTCCATTGTGTATATATACTACATTTTTTGTATCCATTCCTCTATTGAGGGACACCTGGGTTCTTTCCAGCTTCTGGCTATTATAAATGAGGCTGCTATGAACATAGTGGAGCACGTATCCTTATTACATGCTGGGGAATCCTCTGGGTATATGCCCAGAAGTGGTATAGCAGGGTCCTCCGGAAGTGACATGCCCAGTCTTCTGAGGAACCGCCAGACTGATTTCTAGAGTGGTTGTACCAATTTGCATTCCCACCAGCAGTGGAAGAGTGTTCCTCTTTCTTTACATCCTCGCCAACACCTCCAGTCTCTTGAGTTTTTAATCTTCGCCATTCTGACTGATGTAAGGTGAAATCTCAGGGTTGTTTTGATGTGCATTTCCCTAATGACTAATGATGTTGAACATTTTTAAAGATGCTTCTCAGCCATCCGAAGTTCTTCAGGTGAAAATTCTTTCTTTAGCTCTGTACCCCATTTTTAATAGGGTTATTTGGTTTTCTGGAGTCTAACTCTTGAGTTCTTTGTATATATTTGCTCTCTGTCAGATGTAGGGTTGGTGAAGATCTTTTTCCAATTTGTTGGTTGCTGATTTGTCCTTTTGATGGTGTCCTTTGCCATACAGAAACTTTGTAATTTTATGAGGTCCCATTTGTCAATTCTTGATCTTAGAGCATAAGCTATTGGTGTTCTGTTCAGGAACTTTCCCCCTGTACCAATGTCCTCAAGGGTCTTCCCCAGTTTCTTTTCTATTAGCTTCAGTGTGCCTGGCTTTATGCGGAGGTCCTTGATCCATTTGGAATTGAGCTTAGTATGAGGAGATAAGAACGAATCAATTCCGATTCTTCTGCATGCTGACCTCCAGTTGAACCAGCACCATTTATTGAAAAGGGTGTCTTTTTTCCACTGCCTGTTTTCAGTCCCTTTGTCAAAGATCAAGTGGCCATAGATGTGTGGGTTCATTTCTGGATCTTCAATCTTATTCCATTGATCCGCCTGCCTGTCTCTGTATCAATACCATGCAGTTTTTAACACTATTGCTCTGTAGTATTGCTTGAAGTCAGGGATACTGATTCCCCCAAAATTTCTTTCGTTGTTGAGAATAGTTTTAGCTATCCTGGGCTTTTTGTTATTCCAGATGAATTTGAGAATTGCTCTTTCTAACTCTATGAAGAACTGAGTTGGGATTTTGATGGGTATTACATTGAATCTGTATATTGCTTTTGGCAAGATGGCTATTTTATCTATATTAATCCTGCCAATCCACAAGCATGGCAGATTTTTCCATTTTCTGAGGTCTTCTTCCATTTTCTTTTTCAGAGACTTGAAGTTCTTGTCATACAGATCTTTCACTTGTTTGGTCAGAGTCACACCAAGGTACTTTATATTGTTTGTGGCTATTGTGAAGGGTGTCATTTTCCTAATTTCTTTCTCAGTCTGCTTATCCTTTGAGTATAGGAAGGCTACTGATTTGCTTGAGTTGATTTTATAATCTGCCACTTTGCTGAAGTTGTTTATCAGCTGTAGGAGTTCTCTGGTGGAGTTTTTTGGGTCACGTAAGTAGACTATCATATTATCTGCAAATAGTGATAGTTTGACTTCTTCCTTTCCAATTTGTATCCCTTTGGCCTCCTTCTGTTGTCTAATTGCCCTAGCTAGTACCTCAAGTACAATATTGAAAAGATAAGGAGAGAGGGGGCAGCCTTGTCTAGTCCCTGATTTTAGTGGGAATGCTTCAAGTTTCTCTCCATTTAGTTTGATGTTGGCTTCTGGCTTGCTGTATATTGCTTTTACTATGTTTAGGTATGGGCCTTGAATTCCTGTTCTTTCCAAGACTTTAAGCATGAAAGGATGCTGAATTTTGTCAAATGCTTTTTCAGCATCCAATGAAATGACCATGTGATTTTTTTCTTTGAGTTTGTTTATGTAGTGGATTGCATTGCTGGATTTCCGTATATAGAACCATCCCTGCATCCCTGGGATGAAGCCTACTTGATCATGGTGGATGATCGTTTTGATGTGTTCTTGGATTCAGTTGGCAAGAATTTTATTGAGTATTTTTGCATCGATGTTCATAAGGAAAATTGGTCTGAAGTTCTCTTTCTTTGTTGGATCTTTGTGTGGTTTTGATATCAGCGTAATTGTGGCTTCGTAGAAGAAGTTGGGTAGTGTTCCTTCTGTTTCTATTTTGTGGAATAGTTTGAAGAGTATTGGTGTTAAGTCTTTGAAGGTCTGATAGAATTCTGCACTGAAACCATCTGGTCCTGTGCCTTTTTTGGTTGGAAGACTTTCTATGACCCCTCCTATTTCTTTAGGGGTTATGGGACTGTTTAGATGATCTATTTGATCCTGATTTAATTTTGGTATTTGGTATTTGTCTAGGAAATTGTCCATTTCCTCCAGATTCTCCAGTTGTGCTGAGTATAGGCTTTTGTAGTAGGATCTGACGAATTTTTTGAATTTCGTCAGTTTCTGTTGTTATATCCCCCTTTTCATTTCTAAATTTGTTAATTTGGATACTGACTTGGTGCCCTTTGGTTAGTCTGGCTAAGGGTTTATCTATCTTGTTGATTTTCTCAAAGAACCAGCTCCTGGGTTTGTTGATCTTTGTATGGTTCTCTTTGTTTCCACTTGATTGATTCCAGTCCTGAGTTTGATGATTTCCTGCCTTCTACTCCTCCTGGGTGAATTAGCTTCTTTTTGTTCTAGAGTTTTCACGTGTGCCATTGAGCTGCTAGTGTATGCTCTCTCCCATTTCTTTTTGGAGACACTCATGGCTATGAGTTTTCCTCTTAGCATTGCTTTCATTGTGTCCCAAAGATTTGGATATGTTGTGCCTTTTCGTTAAATTCTAAAAAGTCTGTGATTTCTTTCTTTCTTTCTTCTTTGGCCAAGGTATCATTGAGTAGAGTATTGTTCAGCCTCCATGTGTATGTGGGCTTTCTGCTGTTTTTGTTGCTATTGAAGACCACTCTTACTCCATAGTGATCTGATAGGAGGCATGGGATTAGTTCAATCTTCTTATATTTGTTGAAGTCTGTCTTGTGACCAATTATATGGCTGATTTTGGAGAAGGTACCATGGGGTGCTGAGAAAAAGGTATATTCTTTTGCTTCAGGGTGAAATGTTCTATAAATATCAATTAAATCCAATTGGTCCAAAGCTTCAATTAGTTTTACTGTGTCCCTGTTTAGTTTCTGTTTTCCTGATCGGTCCACTGAGGAGAGTGGAATGTTGAAGTCACCTACAATTATTGTGTTAGGTGCAATGTGTGCTTTGAGCTTAAGTAAAGTTTCTTTTACAAATGAGGGTGCCCTTGCATTTGGCGCATAGATGTTCAGAATTGAGAGTTCTTCTTGATGGATTTTTCCTTTGACCAGCAGGAAGTGTCCTTTAGAGTCTCTTTTGATGACTTTAGATTGAAAGTCAATTTTATCTGATATTAGAATGGCTACCCCGGCTCGTTTCCTGAGACCATTTGCTTGTAAAATTGTCTTCCAGCCTTTTACTCTAAGGTAGTTTTTGTCTTTGACAAAGAGGTGTATTTCCTGTATGCAGCAAAATGTAGGGTCCTGTTTCCTTATCCAGTCTGTTAATCTATGTCTTTTTATTGGGGAATTGAGACCATTGATGTTAAGAAATATTAAGGAATAGTGATTATTACTTCCTGTCATTTTTGATATTATTTTTATATTTGAGAGGTTATCTTCTTTTAGGTTTGATGAAAGAAGGTTACTATCTTGCTTTTTCCAGGGTGTAGTTTCCCTCCTTGTACTGGAGTTTTCCTCCTGTTATTTTTTGTAGGCTGGGTTTTTGTGGAAAGATATTGGGTAAACTTGGTTTTGTCATGGAATATCTTAGTTTCTCCATCTATGGTGATTGAGAGTTTTGCTGGGTATAGTAGTTTTGGCTGGTTTTTGTGTTCTCTTAGAGTCTGCATGAGATCTGCCCAGGATCTTCTAGCTTTCATGGTCTCAGGAGAGAAGTCTGCTGTGATTCTGATAGGTCTTCCTTTATATGTTACTTGGCCTTTTTCTCTTACTGCCTTTAATATTCTTTCTTTGTTTAGTATATTTGGGGTTTTGATTATTATGTGATGGCAGGTATTTCTGCTCTGGTCCAGTCTGTTTGGAGTTCTGTAGGCTTCTTGTATATTCCTGGGCATCTCTCTCTTTAGGTTAGGGAAGTTTTCTTCCATAATTTTGTTGAAGATATTTGCTGGCCTTTTCAGTTTTAAATCTTCACTTTGATCTATACCTATAATCCTTAGGTTTAGTCTTCTCATTGTGTCCTGGACTTCCTGGATGTTCTGGGTTACAAGCTTTTTGCATTTTGCATTTTCTTTGACTGTTGAGTCAATGGTTTCTATGGTATCTTCGGCATCTGAGATTCTTCCATCTCTTGTATTCTGTTGTTGATATTTGCATCTATGGCCCCTGATTTCTTCCCAAGGTTTTCTATCTCCAAAGTTGTCTCCCTTTGTGATTTCTTAGTTGTTTCTACTTCTGTTTTTAGATCCAGGGTGGTTTTGCTCAGTTCCTTCTTTTGTTTCTTTAAGAGATTTTTGTGTTTCCTCTTTCATTACTTCTGCCTGTTGACTCAATTTTTCCTCCATTTCTTTAAGGGTTTTTTTTTTCCGCATTTCTTCTTTATTGGCTTCTATCTCTTGACCCTTATTCTCCTGAATTTCTTTAAGTGATTTTTGTGTTTCCATTGTTCATGCTCCTCTGTATTTCTTGAAGAGATTTATTTATGTCCTTTTTGTGTTCCTCTAGCAGCATCACAACCAGTAATTTTAAATCCAAATCTTGTTTTTCTGGTGTGTTGGGGTATCCAGGACTTGCCATTATTGGAGAATTGGGTTCAGACGCTGCCACATTGCCTAGATTTCTGTTAGTAACATTCCTACGTTTGCCTTTTGCCATCTTGTTATCTCTGGCGTTAGTTGGTCTTGTTGTCGCTGGCTAGTGTTTGAACCTCCTGTGAACCTGTAAGGCTATTTCTGCAACACTGGATGACTGGGTTTCCCCTGGCACAGATTGATGATGTGCTGCCCTTCTCTTGGGTGCCCTTGGAGCCCTAGTGTGCCCTGCTCCAAGTTGTCTCTGTGAACCTGGTGTTGTCCATTTGCTCCTTCAGGGAGTAATGATGGTGGATGCTGCAGGGACCTTTTCTGGGTGCTGATCCCTCTGCAGGGCAACAGATCCCTCAACCGAGTTGGTGCACACACAGCTGGCCTAGCTGCCCAGGCCCTGAGTCCATGTATAAGCCTGACAGGCTTAGGCCCAAGCAATGTTTGCCTCGGGCTATGTCTGCTAACTGGTTCTGTCAGGTAGCCAAGATGGCGGTGCATGCCCCTGCAAGTGCTGGGCAGCCTGCCAGGCAAACGACCTCCTGGCTGGGTTGGCACACAGATGGCCCACTGAGCTTCCCAGGGCCTGGGTGTAGGCCAAAGCCTGTCAGTCTTAGACTCCAGTGATATTAGCCTCAGGCTATGTCTGCTAGCTGGCTTTGTCTATTAGATCTCTCTGGCGTCCTGTAGCCAAGATGGTGGCGCATGCCCCTGCAAGTGCTGGACAGTCTGTAGGGCACATGACCTCCTGGCCAGGTTAGCACACAGATGGTCAACGGAGCTTACTAACAATCAGAACAATCTCCCATAATGTTGTACTTTTTAGTCCCAGAATAATGAAAACAATTCAAACCCTGCAGCAGTAAATGTTGTGAGATGATAAAGCTCAGAGAAGAAATTGACAACATAGACAATGAAAGAGTTGTTTTTTTTTGAAAAATTAAAGTCTGACAAAGTCCCAGAAAACTACCCAAAAGAAAGGGAGAGGCACTGAAAGTAATACAATTAGAGATGAGCAAATACATGTTCTCTTGGATTCCGAAGAACCACAGAGGATCATTTGGGAGTATTTAAAAGCCTACATTGTAGAAAAATGAAAAAAGTTTGAATAAATAGATAAATTCTCGGCCAAATGACTTACCAGAGATAAATTGAGATGATGTAGAAAACTCAAACAGACCCACGGCAGTTGATGAAGTTGGAGTAGTAACAAAAGAAGGGCCAGCTTAGCATTACAAACTCCATTTTGCTTTCAGACTCTATAGCTTGCCCTCTAAATAAACTCAGCTACTGTAGAAACCCCAATGTGTTCTAGGAGCCATGTCACCCTGGTAACAATCACAATTCTCCTGGGCAAAAAGCCACTCTTCTAACAACAATGAATTCTTAAGGGCAAAGTACCTAACGACTAAAGTAGATTGATTAAGTTACCAACCATTCATCCCAAGCTAAAATTATTACTAGCAATAGAAGTGCATCAAGCAAATGTTGGCCAATCACACAACTATCAAGTTGGAAAGTCCCTCACCCTGATACCATGATAAATAGGCAAGGCTTGTACCAGCTCAGTACCTTCCACACCTTCCACTGTGCTGGAGAGGTTGGAGGGTCTGAGTTCAGGCTTGAATAAAGACTCTTTGGTTTTGCATACAAGTTGGACTCCTGATGGTCTCTGGTGATCTGTGGGAACCTTGAGGTCTAGAGATAACACAAGAAAAAAATGTCTGAAAGCAAGAGAGGTCCAAGACCAAATGAATTTACTGATGAATATTACCAAATCTTTAAACAAGAGCTAATGCTAGTCCTGCTCAAACCATTCAGTGAGGTAGAATGGGAAGAACCACTACAATAGTTCTATAAAAACTGCATCACCCTGATACCAAAATGAAGCAAGAAGATAGCAAAGAGAGAAAGGTATAGGCCGGTTTTCCTGATGAACATAGTTGCAAAATATCTCAACAAATTTTTACAAATTGATTAAAAACACATTAAGATCATGCACCATTACCAAGCTGGTGTCCCTAGGAAGCCTGCTCTTTGCTGAAGCGAAACTGAGGAGAACTCAGTCTGGGGGAGAGGGGAGGTATGTGTTGGGAAGCTGGGAGGAGTAGAGGGAGGGGAGGTTGCAGTATTGCATGAGAGAAGAACTTTTTTAAAAAAAGATTTATTTATTGTTATATGTAAGTACACTGTAGCTGTCTTCAGACACACCAGAAGAGGGTGTCAGATCTCATTACAGATGGTTGTGAGTCACCATGTGTTTGCTGGGATTCGAACTCAGGACCTTCGCAAGAGCAGTCAGTGCTCTTAATTGTTGAGCCATCTCTCCAGCCTGAGAAGAATTTTTTTTAAAAAAAGAAATATTAGAGGGGAAAAAAGAAAATTCATATAATATATCTGATCATTATTGCCCCTTTCTCTTCTCCTCCTAGGTCCTCTGCATTCACCACTCATCCAATGCCATATCTTCTTTCTCTCTTGTTTTAAAAAACAGAGAATCAAATAAAAAAGGCAAATAAGTGTCATTCTGGTAGCTGGGGCTGGAGAGATGGGTCAGGGTTTAAGAGCACTGACTGCTCTTCCAGAGGTCCTGACTTCCCAGCAACTATGTGGTGGTTCACAATCACCTGTAATGGATCTGATGCCCTCCTCTGGTGTGTCTGAAGACAGGAACAGTGTACTCACGTATATAAAATAAATAAATAAATCTTTAAAAAAAAAGTCAAACAAACCAGAATAAAATAGATAATAAACCACAACAATGAGAAAGCACAACATACACACACACACACACACACACACACACACACACACACAAGCAAAGGACCAATAAGATTAAAAATGTCCAAACAAAGCATTATGAGACAAAACACCTCCAAAAATCCATTGAGTTCATTTTGTGTTGGCCATCTACTGCTGGGTATGGGGCCTCCCTTAAGAGTACTTTGTATACCCAGTGAGACGCCATAGGAGAAAACTATCTTTTTATTTGCAAGCAGCTATCAGTTATCTTCCTGACATGGGAGAGGCTGGCCACCTCTCTCTCAGCACTGGGACACTGTCTTGCTTGAATATGCACAGACCCTGTGCTTGCTGCCACACTTTCTGTGAATTCGTGTGTATCAGTCCTGTTGTGCCTGGAAGACACACTTTCCGTGGTACCCTCCATTGCCGGTGACTTTTACAGCCTCTCTGCCTTCTCTTCCTTATGGTTCCCTGAGCCCTGAAGGGAGGGTTTGGTGAAGACATCCCATTTAGGACTGAGTTATCCAGAGTCTCTCACTCTCTGCTCTTTGTCCAGCTGTGGGACTCTGTATTGGTTCCCATCTACTGCAAGAGGAAACTTCTTGGATGATGACAGAGCAAGGCACTGATCTATGGGTTTAGGAGAATGTCACTAGGAGTCACTTTATTGCTGTGTTCCTTTTGTAGGACAATAGTATTTAGTTTTCCCCTAGCAGGGAAATGGATGGAACTGGAGATCATGATGTCAAGCAAAATAAACCACACCCAGAAAGAGTGTGTTCACTTTCATGTGTATTATCTACATTTTAAAGCTGTCGGTCTGTCTGTCTGTTTATCTCTCCATATTTTGTCTGTCCCTGTGTGTGTCAATGTTTGTGTCTGTGTCCTTGTTAGTGTGTGTGTGTGTGTGTATGTGTGTGTGCACGCACCTGTCTGTCTGTGTCTCTCTGTGTGGAGATCATGAAACTAGAAAGGCTGTTATTAGATGGGAGGAAGAGATCTTAATGTGAGTGGAAGACGGAATAGTTAGAACATGGCTTAAGAATGCAGAAGTTTGAACCTCCTGGTGGAAGAGAGGGAACCAGATAGCGGGAGTGAGGGAAAAGGGGGGACAAAAGGAAAAAGAATGCATAAGAACACAATAAAATTACATGTATGTATGAAGACATGGTGGTGGAACCCATTACTTTGTATGTTAATAAAAATAAGTAAAATGAATTAAAAACAGAAAAAAATTTACAGGGGATTGAGCTCCACCTTCAACTTCCAGACTCAGAAACTGCATTTCACAAGATTCTCGGGCAACGGTTCAGCTGCTAGGCAAGGCAAGCCCATGTGCGGCAGGCCTCGGTGAGAGCCTCTGGTAAGATTGCCTGCCTTTCTATTCTCTCTTTCTCTTTCTGTCAATTCATGTGAGGAAACCTGGCTGGGCATCTTTATCTTGCAACCTGGAGAAAAAAACCCTCTCTTTTCTTCCCAGAGGGAAAGAATAATTTGTGTCTCAAAGCTCTACAAAGCTGCAGAGCTTTGAGAATGACTTTAGTGATGGAAGGCTGCTGGAGGCCACTGGTGCCATTTGTTACAGCTAGCACACTTCCATAGTAGTTAGCTCTCCAGAAGCAGTGCTTTATAAATCTTTCTAGTTACGTGATTCTCAAAGAAATGTGCACACCTGTTTTTATTGTATTTATTCACAAAGCTCAAGTCACAAAACCAGTCTGCATGCCCACCAGTGAATGAATGATAAGAGAACATATGTCACGTCTGTTTGTGTGAGTGTGTGTGTAAACAGATGCAGAAAGACTGATATTGCATGATTTTTCTCATGCAGACTATAAAAATGGACAGTGACACAAAAATAGAAGGTTATTAGGGAACAGGAAGGTGGGAAGGGGACCAGGGAATGGGAGGATAACCTGGGTGATAGAGGAGGGAAATATGATCCTTACCTGTGTGAAAATACAATGGAACCTACCATTCTATACATTAATAAACACTGATAAGCACCCAAAGAAGGGAAAAAATTGTGGCTACTGAACAAGCAGATTTGATAGTCCTCATGGAACTTGTTAGGAATGTGGGTTCTCAAGCCCACCACAGATCCCCTGAACCACGTGTTCTTGGGGTGAGTCTAGAAGTCTCTATTCTAGCAAGTCTTCCATGGGCTTTCAGTGACATTCCAGGACTAGTGCTCTAGTTTAGTGGTTATGTGCCACTGATTCATCTTCAGAACTACTGGGCAAACATCTCTGGCACACCTAATGTAATCCTTTGGAGAGGATTTGTGCATTTGTGAGGCAGCTCTCCTTGGAACAATATCAAACAGACAAAGGGTGGTAAGCACAGTGTAGAAAGGATATTCACAGCACGAACGTAACAATGAGAATGAAGGGTTTACAGATACAGGCAAAATGTTGAATGAAAAAGGACAGGCATGAAATTCCGTGTTTAAAGCACGAAGCTTGGTGAGTTAGTCAGGCTTTGCAGGAAATACTTCATCTCTCAAGGACACTGTCCCTTTCACAGTCTGTCTTTTCTCTGTCTAGATTCCACTCTCTCCTTAATTGTACCTTTTAAGTCTTTGTCAACTCATTTCATATGTCATGTAGCGAGGGTTGTGCCTCCAGCAAAGCATAAGCTGCGTAATATTGCTATAGTTCGCCATGGATGCTGGTGACAGTGATATATTTGTTTTATTGAAATCTACAGGGTTGGGTGACTGAAGAGATGGCTTGGTGGTTAAGAGCGCTTGTTGCTCTTTCAGAAGACCCAGGTTCAATTTCCAGGATTCATGTGGTGGCTCACAATAATCCTTAATTCCAATTTTGGGGGAATCTAATATCCTTGTCTGACCTCTGTGGATACCAGGCATGACCTCTGTGGATACCAGGCATGTACCTGGATGCACAAATATACATGCAGGCAAAACACTCATACACATCAAAACGAAATTAAAAAATATGAACACCATATAATACATGGTTGGAGGTATGACTTAGCAGTTAAGAGCACTGACTGCTCTTCCAGAAGACCCAGGTTTAATCCCCTGCATCCAACTCTCTGTAACTGAGTCCCAGGGTATCTGATACCTCCTTCTGGCTTCCTGGGCACTGAATGCATGTGGTACACAGACATATAGCAAAATGTCAACATACAGTAAACAATAAAATAAAAATATGAAAAGAAAAATGCACCAGGTTGTACATTTGTGTACCTTTCTGTATTTATGCCCCTATAGTTCTATAAAAATGTAAAAACTCTTAGTGACTGTTGTAAAAAGTTTGAATCCTAATATGAATTTCCTACGGCATCTTTTAGTAGCCGATAGTTTGGGGAATCTAACTCCATATAACTCTGAACATTGGTTTTGGAACTCAAAACTAAAAGAGCACACCGAAACCTTTTCTATGTCAGTTAACCTTTCTGTCTTACCGGTGCTCAAAAGCCTTAAAGAAATCTCAGAGCCGAGCAGTGGTGGTGCATGCCTTTAATCCCAGCACTAGGGAGGCAGAGGCAGGTGGATTTCTGAGTTCGAGGCCAGCCTGGTCTACAGAGTGAGTTCCAGGATAGCCAGGGCTATACAGAGAAACCCTGTCTCAAAAAACCAACCCCCCCAAAACAACAACAACAAACAAACCAAAAAAAAACAAAAACAAAAAACCAAAAAACCAAAACCAAAACCAAAACCAAAAAACAACAACAACAAAAAAGAAATCTCAGGTCAGCTTAACATCCTTATTGTATTCTTATTCTGGCCTCTGGTCATCTGGGTTCATGGTTCTTATAGGCTCAGATGATGATTTCTGAGTTTATCTTTGTTAGATGTTTTTTCCCCTCTTGGGTGCTGTTTTCTCTGTGTCTTCTGACATGAGTGGTCTGGGGTTCTAATGACCAACCTGGGGTTGAAGTGTACCATCTTCAGGTACAGTAGAGTTTCTCCACTGAGTTTTTGTGGCCTGTGTGGGCTTGGAAGTTTTGTGTGATAAAGATGCATCTGTGGTCCCTGTTACCAGCGTGGACTGGAGTTCATGGTGTCTGCAAGGCTTCTGGGAAAGCAGACAAAGTTATGGGGCAGGAAATGGAGCATGGGGTGTAGGGTACAGTTTACCACTGTTGGGTGTGCTTTCAGGGGAGTTGGCAGGCAAGAGTTACCTTGCCTTTTAAGTACTGAACTTCTTATAGAGAAACAAAAGGTTGCACATAGGCCCTCTACATGGCTTTCACCCTACAACAGCCACCCATGCAAAAGCACTAGGGCTCGAATGGGTACAACACAGCCAACTGACCAATCAGATAAAGAAGGACCTGACCTTGGTACAACAAAGCATAATCACCCTACAAAATTAAGTGGATTCCCTGGCTGCTGTGATCCTCCAAAACCTCAGAGGACTAGACTTGATGACTGCTCCGTTACACAAAGTAAGCTGGCCTAGTACAAGAAATGCTAAACAATTATTAGAGAGAATTAAAAACAGAGGAAGGGCTAACAACACGTCCTGGAAGGATAATCTGACTACTTAGGGATGCAGATTGCCCTCTCAGCAATCCCAGTCCTTACAGTTGTACTGACTTCTCTCTTTGGTCCCTGCCTTTACAGCTGTCTCAACAAGTTCTTCCAACAAAGACTACACTTTCATAGCTCAGAGGGTCACTGAGTTCTTCATGGCCAAAACCTACTAGCCCCTACCCCAGCTAGAAGGGACTTCAACTTGCCCTGTTGCACCACTGGGACTGTCTGTCCCTCTCCAGCAGGAAGCAGCCCCCCCAAAAAACTATGTCCTTTGCCACTTCTTTTTACCCTTCCAGAGTTGGGATATGTTGGGTCATGAGGAATTATGAACGATAGCCCGTATCCATAATGAATGGCTTAGGCCCAGCCTGACTGTTCAACGTTATCAGCAGAAATATCTCTGGATATTGAAAACAACCCACTCTGGTTCCAGGCAAACCACAATAAATAGCTGTAACTTCCTGGTAGCTACCTCTGCATATTTATGTTCCCCGGTCCCTCTAAGTGAGTGGCTTCATCCCACAGAAAAGTTGGGGTCCTCAGTCTCTCAATAAAGCAGTCTTAGCCTACTGAGATCAGCCTGTCTGCTTCGCCTCAGTTTTCTTACCACCACACCATCCAATTTCTCCCCAGTAAAAGGTGGCAACTTTCCTTCCAACTCCATCCCCACTTTCTTGGCTCCCAGTCTGAGCTGGGTAAGGAGCCCACAAGCTCATCAGCTGGCTGCTTTCCTCAAATCTTTCCAGGAAAAGGTAGCTACAAAAGAATAAAATACAGGGCATTCCCTGGAATTTCAGGATAATGTGGGCAATCTCACATCCTCCAAGTTGCCCATTTGGGAAACTGTCTAAATGCAGCTGAGTGAGCTCAAAAAGTCCAGAGTACCTGGAGGACAAAGGTACACTCACAAATTAGCACATGATTTCTCTGGATCTGAGTTTCTTTACTAAAAAAGAATTGAGCATTAGACACTCTTCTTACCTTAATCCTACATTGCAATCAGCTTGCTGGTTTGAGAAACAGCAACCATTGTGTACCAAGGTGCTCTCCAAAGCCCAGTTGCTGTTTTAAGACACATTTTTTTCACATTACACATTTTAATTATTGTGTAAATTCAGTGCTATTTTGAGTTTCACAGAATCAGACAATATAGAAAAGTCCATGGAGATTTCCCAGCCAACTTGTTTCAAAACGAAGAGAACACAATTCAGAAAGACTTTGCCCAAGGTCTTATGCTTGGTATGGAAGAACTAGAGTCAGGGTCTGCTGCCTTGTGAGCCAGAGCTCTTCCATGCCTTCATCAGCCCCCTGATCTTGTATAATGTATAGACCTACCATTTCTTCTACATAGCTGAGGGATGTAACCTTGTAGACATCATCAGGAGAGAGGAGGGCATTGCCCAAATGACAAGTTCAGAGAAGTTAACAGTCTGCCTATGAATAGCAGGTTGTTCATTGCTATCTATACTGGCCACCAGTGGCCATTAACTTGCCATCTACAGAGGACTATTCTCATTAATTGCAAAGTTTATATTCTACAGAATCAGGTCTACACACTAGGAAGCACTGCTGTATGCTGGTTGCCGTTACATGATGCTATTTATCTTCTAAGAACTGACAAAAATCTAAATATCAGCCTCTGAGACAGACATAAAGAAGCTGGCAGTTCTGTGACTCATTCTGACTCTGAAGAAGCTAACATGAAGAGCCCAGTGCTGTGTCATTGCCTGACTGTCACCAGCAATTATGGAGCAGAGTGATGATTATGGAGCAGAGGCTGTCCCAACAGAGATGGAAGCTGAATACATTTCAGCTTCTCATGTCACAAGAAAAATCAGCTTTAGGTAATTTGCTGACTTAAATATGAGAGTTGAATCAGTAAAAGTTTTAGGAGAACACAAAGGGATATCTTTACATCTTAGGGATTAGAAAGACCTGCTTAGGCAAGTTACATATTGAAAAATCAGACTGGATTAAAATTTGGAATTTCCAGTCATCAAAAGACCTCAGAGAGTGAAAACTCAGCCATAAAATATGAAAATATTATTCTCAATGTTTATGTTTTCAAAGGACTGGTATCTAGAACATTTATTTATTTATTTATTTATTTATTTATTTATTTATTTATTTTTATTGAATATTGTCTTCATTTACATTGCCAATAGTAAAACCTTTCCCAATTTCCCCCCTCCCCAAAGACCCCCAACCCCTCCTCCCAGCCCCTGCCTCCACATATATGCTCCTCCACCCAACCCACTCCCTCCTTCCCCTCTCAATTTCCCTTTGTTGGGGCATATATTGAGCCTTTACCTGAACAAAGACCACTCCTCCCACTGATGCCCAACAAGGCCTTCCTCTGCCACATTTTTGGCTGGAACCATGTGTGCCCCTTGGTTGATAGTTTAGTTCCTGGGAGTCCTGGGGTGTCTGGGTGGTC
Source organism: Apodemus sylvaticus (assembly GCF_947179515.1). Classification (NCBI taxonomy): domain Eukaryota; kingdom Metazoa; phylum Chordata; class Mammalia; order Rodentia; family Muridae; genus Apodemus; species Apodemus sylvaticus. The sequence goes on from NC_067476.1 coordinate 115,201,999, forward strand.
GAAATCATTGTTTGTCCCATGGGGCTGCAAACCCCTTCAGCTCCTCCGGACCACCCTCCAGCTCCTCCTTTGGGGACCCCACGCCCAGTCCAATGGTTGGTTGTTAGCAGCCTCTGTATGTGTAAGGCTCTGGCAGGTCCCCTCCAGACACAACCACGGCATGCTCCTTTTGGTATACACTTCTTGTCATCCATAGTAGTGTCAGGGTTTAGAACATATATTTAAAGAAAATTCTATAAATTGATAAGAAAAGCTGGACATTCAAACAATAAATTGCAAAATATTTGAATGGGACATGTCAAAAATAGCCAATATCCAGGAACATGTCCAGGTCTTCACAAACAAAAGGACCACATCAAAGTGAACAGATGTAGTGACAGTTTTGGAATTTTGGTTTCTTTAAAAAGCACAGAAATATTTTAATATGTTTTTGTTTTAATCCCAGGTATGGGATATATGTCTGCTTCAGATTGTCCGCAACAGCTGACTATGATTTGCCTCATGCTCTGGTGGGGGCGTGATTTTGCCAGATACTGATAGTTTCTACTATTGTGTGACATTAGGTCCCTGAGAAGTGGGGGTGGGCTGTTGGCTGTGGGTGATTGTGGTTTGTTAACTAGTCAAGCGTGAAGAAGAAACATGAAGAAATTAGATATCAACTGTGAAGATCAAATTTGCTCACAGGAACAATTATTGCACACACATACTTCTTATGTGGTATTTTGTATATTTCATCAAGAACAGCTTCTTAAAGCCAAGTTTCTAAAGATTCTGTGTGGTGAGTGTTCACTCTCTTATTTCTATTTTCTCGTGTTGTTTTTGTGGGGCAACATGCAAACTAGACCGCCTGAGCCCCACTTGTAAGGGCACAAAGCCCACTCATGGGCTCATCCTGTGGGAAAATTTCAAGACATGAAGTTTGGAAAACACATCCAGATGGAAGCCAGGGGAAGAGAGAGTTTTTCTGAAATCTTTAGTGAGTTTATAATAAAAACACCCAAGACTCCATGTACAAGCTGTATAGGACCAAACTGGTAAAACACACATCATGGTAGCCTTTTAGCAGATGGGTTAAGCTGCCTACCTATCACACATTCAATTATAAAATATAGCACTTATCAAATTGTCTGTAGACTCAGCTATCCTCATAGTCTGTCTTATTACATTTTAGTGATAAGTGAATATCTAACATTTTTCCATCTTATATTCTATGTATCAGTGTATTTTGCCTGTATGAGTGTATGTGCATCTTGTGCTTAGGTGTATCTGCAGAGGCCAGAAGAGGGCACTTGATCTCCTGTATAAGTCTTTGGTCACTAGACATGAATTTCCCCATGCACCACTTTTCATTTCCTATAAATCTACAAAGTGACTTGTTACCATGAAAGCCACGTGAAGACATGAAAACTGGAAATATAAAACTCTCCGAATGCCACTGTATTCCGTGAGCTTCAGAATCCTGCACAGCGCTCCCTGATTTGGTGGAAATGTTCTGTAGCTGTTTAGATGCCTTGTGTGATTTCTTCCAGTCTTTCCAAGCCTCCATTCTGAACACAATAAAAATTCATTTTTCTGCCATTGTGCTTATCTGAACAAACACTTCTGAATACCTATAAAGTAGTGGTAATTAGCATTCATAAGAAAGACTCCAAGACATGCAGTGCCTGGGGTTTCCTGGTTTGTCAAAGCTAACGGAATTGTGTGTCAATATGGAATGGAATTTGATGTGCTTTGGAAACTAATGTATACATATATGAGAACAATAACTTAGTCATATTTAATCCAAATGTTCCCATCTCTGTTTAAGACATGAATAATGGGAAATTTGACCTTTAAGGGAAAATGAAGACATAAAATAAAGGTGTCACTTGCTAAAAGCTTGCTGTTAAACATCAGCTCTGCTATGTTCTCTAGCATCCTTTTATACATAGTCTCTGACTTTTGGATGTTCTGTTGTGATTCCTTGAAGTTAAAACAAAACAAACCAGATGTGATAGCCAACACCTGTAATCCCAGCATTTAAGAGGCTGAGGCAGAAGGATTTCTGTGAGGTCCAGGTCTACATAGGAAGACTGCCTCAGAGAAGTTAGATATTAGAGTCTGGAGAGAAGGCGCTATGGTCAAGAGCACTAGCTTTTCTCCCTGAGTAGAAAATTCCCAGCTACCGACAAGGTAGCTTATAACAAGTTCTAACTCCAGTTCCAGGGGGTGAAGACATCGTGTTTAGGACTGGGTGCTCCAAAGACTCTCACTCTCTTCATATTGTTCAGTTGTGGGTCCCTGTTTTATGTATAAGGATCGTTTAGTTTACATCATCCACAAATAAAGATACTTTGACTTCTTCCTTGCCTATCTGTCTCCCTCTGGTATCCTCATGTTGTTTTATTGCTCTAGCACTTCAAGCACTATATTAAATAGTTGTTTTATTGCTCTAGCACTTCAAGCACTATATTAAACAGTTGTTTTATTGTTCTAGCACTTCAAGCACTATATTAAATAGACTTCAAGCACTATATTAAATAAGTATGGCAAGAGTAGACATTCTTGTCTTGATCCTGATTTTATTGGAAATGCATTGATTCTCTCTGTTTAACTGGATGCTGGCTGTGGGTTTGTTGTAAATTGTGTTTACTATTGTGGTTTGAATGAGATTGACCCCCAAAAGCTTGTGAATTTGAATGTTTGTTAGAAATGTGCCTTTTTGGAGAAGGTGTAACACTAGGGGTGGACTTTGAGGTCTACTGGAACCAGAACCATTCCTGGTTCAAGCTTTTCTTTCTGGCTCTCTCCCCCTTCTCTGCTATGTGGTTGTTGTCTCAACATGGAAGCTCTCAACCATCCCTCCCTCCAGTGCTGTTTGCCTGCCTGTGGTCATGCTCCCTCTTGGCTATCATGGGCATGGACTCACTCTCTGGAGCCATGAACAAGCCCACCATTAAATGCTTTCTTTTATAAGACCTCTTTTATAAGTCTTATATGACTTTTATAAGACATATGTTTCTTTATAGAAATTGAATTTTCTTGGCAATATGCTGAGGTGTGTTCTTTGTATCCCCAGTCTCTTCATCGCTTTTATCATTAAGGGATGTTAGATTTTGCCAAGGGTCTTTTCTGCATCTAATAAGATGATCATGTAATTATTTTACCTTTCTGTATGTTTATGTGATGGGTTACATTTATCAATTTACATATATTAAAACATCCCCAAATCTCTGGGAGGAAGCCCACTTCATCAAGGTAGATGACTTCTTTTTGAGGTCTTCTTGGATTCAGTTGATCCATAATTTTTTTGTTGGGTCTTGTGTGGTTTTAGAATCAGAGTAATGGTGGCCTTATGAAAAGAATTAAGCAATGTTCCATCAGTTTCTATTTACTGGAATGATTTGAAGAGTATTAGTGTTAGTTTTTCTTTGAATGTATGGTTGAATTCTGCACTGAATCCATCTGATCCTAAAATTTGCGGATTTGGAAGATTTTAAATTATTTCACTAAGGGTTATAGGTGTATTTAAATTGCATATTTGATCTTGATTTAACTTTAGTAGGTTGTATTTATCACAAAATACCTCCATTTCCTTTAGATTTTTCTAGTTTGGTGGAGTATATATTTTTAAAGTATCTCCTTATGAACTTTTTGAATTTCTTTGATGTCTGTTGTAATGTTCCATTTTAACCTCTAATTTTATGAATTTGAATTTTCTCTCTGATCTTTTAGTTACTTGGCCCAAGAGTTTGTCAATCTTGTTCACTTTCTCAAAGAACAAACTCTTTATTTCATTGATTCTTTCTATTTCTTTCTCTTTCATTAATTTTAGCCCTGAGTTGTTTAGCTCTGTCGTTTCATGCTGTATATTTTTGGGGTGTTATTTTTGCCATGAAAGCAATGTTACAAGCTGAGGTTGAATTGTAAGGCTAAGACCCAAGATATTTAGTACACTATCCTGTGACTATCACAGACTTGTTTCTGCACACAGTTACACTTCAGGCTCCATCAATGTTTCTGTGTGATGGCTAATCTTCATTGTCTTCATGCTTGGATTTAGAAGGCACCTAGTGCATTGATACAGCACAGCTCTGGGTATGTCTGTGAGAGGTTTTCCAGATAGGATTGGCTGAGGGAGGAAGACCCAGCATGAATGAGGGAAGTGCCATTACAATTGAATAATTGGGGAAAGGAGAAACAAGTCCTCTTTTCTCTGTTTCCTGTTGGCCCATGGGAAAGGTCATGTTCCACAGTACCCGTCTTCCTCTAGGATACTCTTTGCAAAGACATGGGGTCAAACAACCAGGGACAGACCCTCTTTGAAACCATGATCCCAGTCAAACTTTCCTCCTTTAAGTTGTGACTGCAGGCATTTTGTCAAAGTGGTGTGAAAAGCTACTACTACATTTTGCCTGGCTTTGGAGTCAGCGAGGCCAGAGTCTCAGACCCTAGTTCTGCTGAAGACCATCTGTGAATCTTAGCAATGCAACTCAATCATGTGTCAGCTTCTTCTGCTATGAATGGGAATGTTCATGGCTTCAAGATATTCCCCGGTCACCTCTTTTCCTTGGGAATTTCCCTTCACAAATAGAGTTCCATGGAAGCAACAGAATATAGAAACGAGAGAATGCAGCTTCTGAGGCTAGATCACTACATGGATAGTGTCTAGAGTTGGATCTCTTGCTTCGAGATAAAGCCAGCTGTCATGTTGTGGGGACAAACAGGCATTCCCACTCCCTCACAGGCCATGTGGCAAGGAACTGTGATCTCTTGCCAACCACCAGTACTATCTTGATAGTCATGAAAGGGTGAGCCCTCTAACAGGTGACAGAAGCTCCAGCACCATCTTAACTACGGCATCATGAGAACTTCTGAGGCCAAGCCATTAGCCGCACTATCTTCAGAATTCCTAACTCCTGGAGTCCTCATGAGATGATAATCTTTGTTGTTTTAAGATGTTAAGTACCAGAGTAATTTATAATGCAACACAAATAGCTAATATACCACCTCTTGGGCTGGATGAATTAAGAGATGTGTAGAGGATATAGTTTATTGTCTGGGCACTAAGCAGAGGAAGGATTCAGTAAATGGTGTTTGTTAATGTTATATAGCTTGATGTTGTGCTTTGAATATGTAGTGCACTGATAGATTTCAGTAGCAAACAATCTTTCTGGCCATCAGCCATAATCACACAGGACACATGATAGCAAGGCACACTTCTTTTCTTTTCTAGCTGGGGTTTCCTCTGACTCCATGGAGTCAGCAGTATGGGATGGGACTCACAGACTCTGGTCTTCTCCTTCCATTCTTCTTTCCTCTCATTAGAGGCTCCATCCAGGGAGGCCTAGTGTTAAGGAGGTGAAGGAGAGCTGGCTCTTCTTCCCAGCTTAGCGGGTCCTTGTCTTTCCATGGTGGGTGGGGGGCAATGCTGCTCCATTTATTATGCTAAAATGCAGTCCCATTATGGAAAGGCTTCCGGCTGAAAGAAGCTGCGCAGCAATCCCAGAATGTCACAATGTACAAGCAACAATCTAGTTGTTCTGCGATTTTTCAGTACAGCATTTCTAATATGGTGAACAGCCCTTCTGTTTTGCAATTGCTTTTAAGGTGAGTGGTGAGTTAGTTTCCTGATCCTATCAGCCAATCTTTGTCTGATCAGGCCTCAGGCATGAACTGGCCTCTGCTCGACCTCACAGGTGTTGTTCCCAATCTTTTTGGTTGTTCTGTGAGATACTGTGCTCTTAGCCAGGTCTTCAGTCTCCTGAGAGCAAAAGGAGCCAAACCAGAAATTATTAATAAGAATTTGCACTCATGTAGATATATTCAATTACCTCCAGTTAGCAATTATGACCAATTCTCCTATTGTGATAAGACTTAATGGGAGAATGCCACAGAACAGAAAGAATTCTTGAGAGTGCTAATTATTTCACACAAATGCTGGGCTGAGAAGTTCCCATGAGGAAAAATGTAGAGTGGAAATAATGAGTTCGGTCAGGAAATTATGTCGGGATTTACCTGTATGTCAGCATTTATTTGTACTAATCCCCGTCCATGGTCTTTGGGGGGATAATTTTTGATTTCCATCTCATACATGTTGAAATCAAGGAAGAGTCATTAAAAACCTTGACAAAAGAGATACAATGGATCAGAAGGATTCACAACCCCAGGGAAGCATCCCTGAGGTTGGGTGCTTTGTACAATATACACATGAACAATTAATATTGGCTGGGGTGTTTTATCATGTATCTTAAGGGGGCTGTGGAAGCCATAGCTGGACCTGGAGGAGGATCTTGAGAGAGAGGCAGACTCAAGAGACACTCTGTTGTGTAACAGTTTCCTGGGAGACTGAAACATCCCATTCTGTAGGGAAGCTCTTGAAGCAAGAGGTTGATAACTCACAATAGCTTCAGGAAGTTCCTGAAACTGTCCAGATTCACTAGGGCCCTCTCTGCTAAAGTGAAAAAAACAATAATAAAAGTTGAGAGTCTTTCTCAGACAAAACACTTTGCAAAGGAGATTCTGAAATTAGAACAGCTGCCTGGGAAGCAGAAACCAGCTGCGTTGTCTGGAAGAGATTTAGACCAGCTGAGTCAATTGGAAGGGACACTCTCCAATCTGTTGATCTGCCTATAGGCTGTGCGGTGTGCAACAGGTTCCCCGCTTTGTGAGCTGTCACTCATGCTGGGGTGAACTTTGGGGTGCAGCTGTCTTTGAGTCATTTCTCCTCCTGTAAGTAACCACTCATCCACATTCCTGTAACACCAATAAAATTCATTGGGTCACCAAGTAGAACTTCGTGGTATCTGTACTTTGGCTTCTACGTGGGGTGAGTAGAGTTGGCATGCGTGTAGTGGCTCCCCAGGAAAAGTGCAAGAGTCCAGCTCTGGGTGAGAGTAAGGGCCTGAAGTAGGCGGATGAAAGAGCTGTGAGGGAGGAATCTGACATAGGATACCTTTTAGTTTCATTTCATGAGAGACGGGATAGAGAGGAAGCACATCTCAGTGCAGCTTGGCCTACTCTGACAGCCTGTGTCTCTTACAGGTTTTATTTATTCACAAACTCATTTTCTCAAAAACTTTAATCATCGATTACATAACTTCTTAGGATAAAAATCTTCCTTGATTATATAAGCACGTAAAAGAAATAAAGCAAGCAAACAACAAATTTTATGAAAACTAAAAATTAACATTATAAAATCATTTTTTTAAACAGATCTAGCCTCAAGTTTATTTGTAAAAACAGCACAGGACACTGGTCATCTGCAAATAGTGTGTGGGTAGGTCTGTCACGGCAGTCCGTCTGTCTTCACACTGGCAGGAGCCTTTTCTATGGGGCCTTCACAGGGGCCTGGGCACCTCTGGGAGTGTGAGCTGGAGCTGAAGCCTGGGCCTTAGCTGGAGCTTTGACCTCGGCCTTGGTTTGATTTGAACCTTGGGCTTTGGCTGGAAGAGCCTATGCTCCTTGGCCATGTAGCTTCGAATCTGCTTCCCAAGCTTGGGGTGAGTGATGAAAGCCAGGCGGCTGAGTTTGAGGCTGGGGCCCTTTGGCATCTTGGGCTTGATGGCCTGAGGCTTCACAGCAGCCTTGATGGCCTCTGTGCACGCAGTCACTGCCTTTGCATTGTTGGCCTGCATCTTCTTCAGGCTTTTCTTGTGCTTCTTGGCAAAGCGCATGTTCCTCAGGAACTTGCGGTCAACCCCACTAAGAGACTCACATCTTGGTGACTGGGGTTTCCTGATGCCCTTTCTGTACTGTTTGCTGGACTGGTTGTGTGTGGTGTGGTTTCTGGACTTGGCCATGCCTGCACGGTAAACCGCAGCTCCCACAGCCAAAAATCAGTTTTCTTTTAACTTAATGTCTGTTTTTGTTAAAAATCAGTGTTAGAAACCCTTCTATTTAGAGAAATATTAGTCAGAATATCTCTATTTAAGGTTGACTGAATTAATAAACCAGTAGTTATTTCCTACTGTTATATCAAGCTTATCTTGTATTGTTTTACTAACCTAAATATTTAGTATTTCTACAGAAATTCAATCTCTCAGTCCTTTGTTTAGTTTTCTTCCTTTCCCCTCTAATTTTCTTTTATATTTGATATATGACCACCATTCTTTCCTTTAAAGCATCCTGTGGTTCTTTAGGCAGCACACAGCACTGGTTAAACAAGGCAGTCTTATTTTTCTACAATATTAGAACAAGTCCTGATCTGACAAGCCTGCTCAGGAAGCCGGGCAGTTCACTGTGTCTCTGTCATGTTTCTCTGTGTCTCTGTCATACACCCTTGTTCCAGCATGACCCCTGCCTTTGTTACAATTCAAGGGCTGAAGAACTTCAGGATTTCTAAGACTGCTTGCTTTGCCTTCTGGTGGGTACTAAGGTTTGTCAATAATTGCATAATCAAAAAATTTTTCCTGTTCGTACTAGTTCTGTATTTCTGAGGCTGCACATCCATAGAAAGAGTGACATGAAAACCTAATGATTCAGTTATGGTTTATTAGTTCCTGGAATTTTCTAAGGTTTTCTTCTTTAATGTTTTTTTCTCAAATTCTGTGTCTCATGCTTACTAATATTACTTAAGTAAAAGGTTCTATGGAAGTCTCAATTTCTTGCATAACTGATTCTCCCAGGGAACTTCTGTTACTGTTCCTATTAACACCATCTTTTAAAAGCATTGTTACATTATCCAAGCCCTAGCCTTTGGTGAGGGACCCTTAACAGCAAGGAATTCAAATATTAAATATGTCAGAAACACAAGCAAACATTGTGTAGCAAATTTCCACCAAAGGCAGTAATGGGTCAGTCCAGGTCGTTTGAGCACTGGAAGTTTGTGAAACAGTGTCTGCAGGATGCTTGGGATTACCAGAAAAGGTATGCCACCCACACACTCCCTCCCATATTATACAAGTATTTCCTCTAAACCATCTTCTCCTTGGAGGGAAGATACTTAAAATGCAGTTAATAAAGAAAATATACAATGCTCAGGGAGCAAACAAAACTCCTAAGTCTTAGGGAGATCCTGAAACTTACAGGGTTTACGGTCCTCCCTAGGATGTAAGCAGTAACAATGGCCGGCAAGAGGAGACTTCTGTGGAACTGCCTAGGAGTTGTACAGGATGCAGCTCTGGGGAGGCAGCCCCCAAGGTGGACTTTTCAGTGTGCAGCTGCCTTTGAGTGACCCATGCTTCTGTATGTGACCTCTACTCCTGTGAACCCAGGAGTTTACTAAGTTAGTTTACATTTGCTCACTATTCCTCAGGAAAAAGAATCACACAACACCCAGAACACTGACCCTTCCTGCAAAGAAGACCTTGCCCCATGTAGTTTTCAGACATGAGATCAGTGCCCGACTGGTCAGATGCCAACCCATGGCCACCCGTGGCCTAGGGATGCTCTGCTGCTGGGAGCTGGGGTCTTGAGCACTCCTCTCTGCCTGATCTGTTCAGAACCAGGTTTTAACATGGCAAAGGTTTTAAAGCTAAAGCAATTTTTTGAAAGTTTACAGAAAATATATTATTTTTGCCATTTTGTTATATTGGGTAGACCTTTCTACAGACTTCAAACACAAATGCAGGCTCACTGAAGGGAACTCTGGTGTGTCAGAGGAAATCATAAATGTCATGAAAAATGAGCCCTTGCTATTGAAAGACAACAGAGGTAAGTGCTACATAGATCTTCTGTGCGCATGGTGTGCTTCAATGAGGCATCGTGTGTCGGTTACAAAACGCAAGTCAAAAGATAAAATATTATAAGTCTCAAGAATTTAACAGCAGAATATTAAACACATGGTTGCTCTAAGCACAGAGCCTCCTGGACTCTCCGTCCTGCCTAAGTTTGTAACTCTCTGTCTCTGTCTCTGTCTCTGTCTCTGTCTGTCTCTCTCTTTCTCTCTCTCCCTTTACCCCAACAACTTTCTGCCTGTTTTTCCTTTCTTCCTTCTTCACTTTACTTTTTCTGAGGCAGGGTCTTGTGTAGCCCAGGCAGACATGAAGCTCAAATCATGCCCTTTGTTAGCCTCCCCAGTGCTGGGATGAAAGGCTTACAACAGAACAGGCACCTTCTCTTCTGGTTTTTCACAGTGTGTGTGTGTTTTAATAAGGGTTCACAAAGTTGCCCAAGCTGACCTTTACCTTGGCCCTGCTGTGTAGCTCAGGTTAGCCCTAGCCTTCCCGTCCACACACCTGACCCTTCAGCCCATTACTGGTATTATAAACCATCAAGTCAGCTCTTTTCTTTTCTTTTCTTTTCTTTTCTTTTCTTTTCTTTTCTTTTCTTTCCTTTCCTTTCCTTTTTTCTTTTCTTTTCTTTTCTTTTCTTTTCTTTTCTTTTCTTCTTCTTCTTCTTCTTCTTCTTCTTCTTCTTCTTCTTCTTCTTCTTCTTCTTCTTCTTCTTCTTCTTCTTTTTTTTTGGTTTTTTGGATTTGTTTTTTTTTCGAGACAGGGTTTCTCTGTGTAGCCCTGGCTGTCCTGGAGCTCACTCTGTAGACCAGGCTGGCCTTGAACTCAGAAATCTACCTGCCTCTGCCTCCCAGAGTGCTGGGATTACAGGAGTGTGCCACCACCGCCCAGCTCTTCTTATCTCCTTTGCCTTATTTTCTTCCAATTTTTCTTTCTTTCTTTTCAAAATCGGGTGAGCTTCAAACTTGCTATGCAGTCAGAACAACCCTGAGCATCTGATCCCCTGTCTCTATCTCCCTAGAGCTGGGCTAGCAAGGCACACCATGCCCAGCTTCGTTCCCACATTTTCAGGAATTCCAGCAATGAAGTCACACACATCCTTCCTGTCCTGAAATGAATTTGAAATAGAGCAACAGAGGTGCTCAGTGTGTCATTATTTAGAGTCTTATTAACGCATTTGTTCTCCTCAGAGAGGATAGCTTCAACCTGAACACCAAAGTGCATTTCTGTTCTTGGAATTTTCCTGATTCCAGCTTTGCTTACAGCTCCTGCCTATAGGTTCCTGACATTTACCCCTTATTGGTTTCTTTGGATATGGCCTTTTCTTCTCCATAAACACTGAACTTTACTTTAAGAAGAGTCTGGGAAGGAACATTTGATGGGACATATTTCATGCAAGATATATGCTGTCAGTGGAGATCATATATATCAGGTAAGTGTGTTAGTTACCTTCCTATTGCTGTGATGAAATGTTTTGACAAATAAAAGTTGCTTTTACAGGCAGCAAGCACTCTGAAGCACTGAGCCATCTCTCCAGCCCCAATCTTTATAGTTTTAAGAAAAATCTCATTTTTCTTAAAATCAACATGAAGAAGGAAACTAAGACTCTAGTGAGTCAGGGATTCTCTGCAGTGGCTCTCGTCACTAGAGTCCCCCTGGGTCTCTCCATGCAGGCTCTCTGGCTAAGTCTCCACCTGCTCTGTGGCTCTCCTGATCAGTTTTGCCTTTGGTTCCTCTCATTCCTGGCCACTGGCTCCCTAACAGACCGCAGGCCCCCTGATGTTGCTCTTAGTCCTTCAGCACATCAGTGACTTTACTTCTTCCATCCCAGCGATGTGATGTGTTCCTGTGTCACTGAGCAGAGAGTTCTTCTGAGAACAGGCTGTGAACAAGAGCAGGCTGGTGCGTGGAGACCTGCTTCCTTGTGCCTCCTCCCAGCAGCAGGGGTGGCAGTGACGATATAGTCTCCGACCTCCTACATGGTCATAGCCTTTCCCCCGAACGCCGTGTGACTCACAGGCAGTAGCCTGGAGTCCGGAACCAGGTTGCCTAGGTCTCAATTACAGCGTGCCATTTTCAGTCACGTGGCCCTCTGCAAGCTCCTCGTCTCAGTTTTCTCATCTATGAAAGGATCAAAACCAATAAAACCTTTTGGAATGTTTAATTCTTTTTGTGGAGAACGACACTAACAAGTACACAGTTATACTAAGCATCAGTGGGTATATTTTTCACAAACACCCAGCACTCAGGCCAAGGATTAGAGCCTTCTTATACCAGATGTGTTGTGTAGCTTGTAACCCTAGAATCTTGAAGATGGGGGCAGGAGTTGAGTGCTTAAGGCCAGCCTGGATTGCAGAGCAAGACCCTGTTTCCCCTAAGGTTCGCATCCACCTCCTGCAGCCTGGAGCTGCTCTGGGAATTAGCGAGTTAACATTGGTAACATTAGAACCGTACCTGACAGGCAGTCATCTCTTCTCAGTCTGTGCCAGGAAGCTCGGCAGCTTGCTAGCGTCTGGGAGAGCACAGCTTCCTTCCAAGACAGGGTTTCCCCGTTCTGTGTGTGCACTGCAGCTGGCAGGATGAGCTTCAGAAAATCAATGACTTCCTCCCCCTAAGCACCAGGTGCTGTATTATAGGGCAAATGACTCCCGTGGAATGCAACAATTCTCTTCAGAAGAGAAAGAAATACTCAATCAAGCTGCTGTTGTCACCTCACAAAGAGCCAGATGCGGCGGGGCCTGGCAGCCAGTGCCATCCGCAAAGGACCGGCATGGCATGGTTTTATATGCTGGGCTAGAAACCAGGCATCTGGGCTGAGGGTTAGCAGTCCTAGATGTCGCTTCCTACATCAACTGCACAGAGTGCAGCTAGGCTGAGGAAAGTTAATAGCAGAACTGGAAGGGTTAAAATACATTGGCTAACTTTACTTGATATGAACAGGGCCTGGAGAGGTGGCTCAGTGGTTGAGAGCTTTAGGTGCTCCTTCCGAGGACCTGGATTTGGTTCCCAGCACCCATATGTCAACCAAATCTGTAACCCTAGTGCCAGGATACGCACTCCTTGGCAACCAAGAACCGTATTTACATATCCCGGAAAACCACACAAACATAGAATAAAAATAATTTTTTAAAGCAGGGTGACATGGGGGATGTGGAAATCAACCTTGTGAAGGATAATGTGGGATGGGGAGGGAGACACCACAGGATCCTGAGACTCCTTGAAGAGTCCTGATCATATAGGGCATTAGATCTAAGATGGCTACCGGAACATCAGTGAGACAGAGAAAAGGAACTGAAGCCAGGGCAATGGCTGCTTCCCGCATCTTCACGGAAGTCCCAACAGGTGTTGATGCTCTCCCCACACCCCTCCCCTTTTGAGTTACCTCATCAGGCAGGGCTTTCACTGGAGCACGGTGGCAGTGTGGCAAGATACGATTGGCTAAGGATCTAGGGCTTGGGATTGGCTCAAACACTGTATAAAAATAAGCTAATGTGCTGGGCAATAAACTCAGATCTATACTGATGCTGGTCTCCAGAGTCTGATTTCCCAGTATTCCTCATGTGACTCCATGGCTTCTTACACCTTCCACCCTCATCCTCTGGACTGTTCTCACAGGGTGGGGTTGGGGGTGGGGCTAGAGAGATGGCTCAATGGTCAAAAGCACCAGTTGCTCTTCCAAAGGACTAGTGTTTAATTTCCAGTACACATAGTAGCAGTCAGTACCTAGCCAACTGTGACTCCAGTTCCACAGGAACCTACGCTCGCTTTTGGTCTCTCTAGGCACTGCATGAATGTGGTACACAGACATATGTGCAAGCAAAACATGTATACATATATAATAAATGTGAATAGATCTTTCAAAACAAACAAATAATTGAATAAAAATCTACAAATAGCGGAAGTGGTTATTCTATTAACAGTGATTTATTGCATTTGTAGTTAACCTCAGAACACATATTTGATCCTTGTTTTTGCGACACAGTAAAAGAGAGAGAGGCTGTTCTACTTGTGTTTGGAGCCATCACCTATCTGGATGGAGAACAGACCTGGGTAAACTGTCTACTGTTGGGGTGCACTAGGGGGCAGGAGGCAGTTCCTAGGGCTGTTGGCCCATCATATTTTGCTGAAAGATACTCCACTCCCACACTTTGGAGAGAAATTCTACATGGTAATGCATTAAAGAAAACCACCAAGGGACAGATGTAGAAATCTGTAGCATTCTTCTGATTGCAAGGAGACTTTTAAAATTCTTAAGTCATGATGGCTGTAAAGGTAGATATGATTTTTTTTAATCTTTAAAGATTTACTTATTTATTTGGTGTGTGTGTGTGTGTGTCACATGTATTCAGAGGGGAATCCAGGAGAGATGCAACAGCTGGTCCAGCAGGTTGTTGTAGAATTAAATTAAAATTATTTTATTTAAAAAAACACTTCAAAAAATTTGATTTAAACAATGACAATTCTGTGTCTCTCTCTGTGTGTATGTATGTGTATTATGTGTGTTTATGTGTGTGTGTATGTATAAGAGAGAGAAAGAAACACTAAATACTTGTGTATATCTGCAGGTTTCCCAGGGGATGCCGCTCACTGCTAGACTATATGTCTCACATGAATGAGGCCTTGGGTTTGAAAACCCCCATCTCCAGGACTGATATTGGCTAGGTGTGGTGGTATGTAATGCCAACACTCAGGAGGCACAGACAGACAGGCCAGCCAATACTGTACAGTGAAACTATCTAAAAAGCCAGCAGCAGCAGCAGTAGCAACAACAACGAATCTCAAAAGTCACATTTGTGGGTTCAACAGTCCACACAGAAAGTTCAAAACTAGCTTCATGAGACCAAGGCACCCTCCCGACACTGCTCATGTGACCCTCCTTTTAGATCTTACAGGAATAGACAGCAGGTACAGTGGGTAGCCGGGAAGTTTGTCACATCACTAGAGGGCTGAAGTCCTTACTGGCTGAAGGAGCACAATCCCAAACTGTCCTGTAGACACATTGTGAACTTCTCAGTCAGTAGAAATAAAAGATTATGGTGTAAACAAACTTATAAATGTTCACATTATCTTTGAACTCTGTGTGCAGGTCCACTGATTTCTCCAGCTTCCAGTTGGGTTTCAGACACAGGAAATGCAGCTATGGTGCCTAGTTAACACATCAAAGCAGACCTGGCCTCCAGGTTCTCCCAGCATCCCTCAGTTCCTACCAGTTGCAAGGTGTGGCTGGCACAACCTGCTCTCTACCTGAACTTTCCAAGGACTGGGCTTCCCCCACCCCGGGGGCACCCCCACCTCATGCCCACCCCCCCACCCCATTTGCATGGTGATTTCCCTGGCTCAGTTCTTTGGGCCAGTGAACATATGTAATTTCTTAGGGGGATACCTTGGCATAGGCTCACAAGGTACCCTTTGCCTGGTTTTATTTCATAACAGGAGGCACTGTATTTGGTTGAAGTCTTTTTCTTGTTAGGCATATTGAATGTAACTATAGCCTAGAATGAATACGCAGGTTAACACGTAGCAATTTTATTAGTCGTGGAGGGTTCAGTGTTCTGTTCAGGTATTGGAGAATCAATAATGTGTCACCTGGAAAATGGAGAACACATTAAACTGTCTCCTTGTGGTCTCTCAGACCCTTGATGGCTCTTGGAACCATCTCTCACCCAAACTGACCCTTCTTTGCAGCCGACTCGGGGTATAACTTCTTACTTAGTCAGTAATCTGATTGTGGCACCCAGAACAGTTCAGTCTGTGCCTACCTCTCCTGTTGGAATTAAGGTCATTTTCTCCCCATACATCACTCTCCAATATTTGGGGGTGGGAAAGGCAGCTATTTTCACAGTCATCCTCCACTAAGTGTCACTAGGACAACAAAAGAGGTAAGGATGCAAAACAAAACAAAACAAAAACCCTATTATTGAGTTGATTAGATGAGAATTTAGACCAGCTGTGGAGGGTGTGCATGTGTGTGTGTGTGTGTGTTTCATATGCATATGTAGCTGTGTTATTTTATTTTTCCAACTGTATTACAACCTCAAGGAAAAGGCATGAGTGTTCGACTCACCATGGTGGCTGGTCTTTTGCCGCCAGATGGGGGCTAGGGGAGGCTTCTGAACTATGCTCAGAGAAGGGGAGAAAGGGGGGACAGTGCACCCATGGGCTGGGGCAGCTTCAGCTTAACGGCTCTCCACAC
The DNA here is from genome assembly GCF_947179515.1 of Apodemus sylvaticus. NCBI lineage: Eukaryota > Metazoa > Chordata > Mammalia > Rodentia > Muridae > Apodemus > Apodemus sylvaticus. The sequence goes on from NC_067476.1 coordinate 115,217,845, forward strand.
CTGCCTCGCCTCATGCCACACTGTCTTGAGGGTATTTTGTCTCCCAGCATCTGGGGACCCAGTTAGTCCTGGTGGTTAGCTGGAGATCAGAATCACACAGTACAGCCCAAGATCATCTACCCAAGACACAAGATGCCGGTGGAGAAGTGTGGGTTCTGGAGACAGATATGGGATTGAAGCCCACATTCTGCCTCTGACTGTGGTCTTACATTGGTTAACTGATGTCTCTGTGCTTATTATGAATTCCACATCTAAATAAAAAAATGATTCATTCATTATCTGCTAACTTTTTATTCTCATTTCTTTTATAGAAGAAAAAGTGCCTTTGGGCTTCTGGTTCCAGAGGGCTGAGTTTCTTTGCATTTTCTTTAACTGTTGAGTCCATGGTTTCTATGGTATCTTCAGCATCTGAGATTCTTTCTTCTATCTCTTGTATTCTGTTGTTGATATTTGCATCTATGTCCCCTGATTTCAGTTTTCTTAGTTATTTCTACTTCTGATTTTAGATCCTGGATGGTTTTGCTTAGCTCCTTCACTTGCTTGTTTATGTTTTCCTGTAATTCTTTAAGAGATTTTTTGTGTTTCCTCTTTCATGACCTCAGCCTGGTGACCAAAGTTCTCCTGTATTTCTTTAAGTGATTTTTGCATTTCCTCCTTATTGGCTATTGTATTCTCCTGAATTTCTTCCAATGATTTTTGTGTTTCCCTTGTAAGGGCTTCTAACTTTTGATCCATTTTCTCCTGAATTTCTTTAAGTATGTCCTTCATGTGTTCCTGTACCAGCATCATGACCAGTGATTTTAAATCCAAATCTTGTTTTTCTGGTGTGATGGGATATTCAGGACATGCTGTTAAAGGAGAATTGGGTTCAGATGATACCATATTGTCTTGATTTCTGTTAGTGACGTTCCTGCGTTTGCCTTTTGCCATCTAGTTCTCACTGGTGTTAGTTGGTCTTGTTGTCAATGCTGGACTCACCAGTGCAAGCTGCCTCTTCCCAGCTGGCCTCTGATGCACAGCTGACCTCCTGCACTGCCTGGAGACAGGGTGCTGTGGCCCAGGCTGCTCAGATCCCGAAGCAGAGACATGAAGACTCCCGCCCAGGGCCTGCTGGACTCACCAGAGCACACTGACTCCTCCCAGCTAGCCTCCTGGGTGCCCCTCTGGCCTCTTGCAGGGCTTGGAGATGTGGTGTTGTAGCCCAGGCTGTTCTGGATCCCTAAGCAGAGATCTGAAGGCTCCCGCCAGAGGCCTCAGGACTGGAACCTAAGCTCTGTGGGGCCGGACCCACCGGAGCAAGCTGTGTCCTCCCAGCCTGCCTCTGGGTGCACACCAGGCCTCTTGCACTTCCTGGAGACCGAGTTCCGTGGCCCAGGCTGTTCAGATCCCGAAGCAGACACCTGAAGGCTCCCTCCTGGGGCCTGCTGGACTCACCAGAGCACACTGACTCCTCCCAGAGGGCTGAGTTTCTAATGCAGGTGGACAGACATGGTGGCAAGTGGCAGGCGTGGTGGCAGAAGCAGCAAGCTGAGGGCTCACGTCTGAAGGCACAAGCACGAAACGGAAAGAGTGGACTCTAACCAGCATGAGTGCTAAAGCTCTCAGCCCTGTCTTCAGTGGGCTGCTTCCTGTTTATTGTGCTATGTGTGTGAATATTTGCCCTGCCGGCATGTCTGTGCACCATGGGTACCTGGTGCCCACAGGCCCCAGAAGAAGGTATACCATCCCTAGGAACTGGAGTTACAGACAGTTCTGACCCACCTGGGAACTGAAGCCAGGTCCTTTGGGAGAGCATCCACTGCTCTTAACCTCTGAGCTTATCTTGCCAGCCCTCGGATGGATTAATTTTTAAGCAATTAGAAACCAGGAGGAAAAATATCAGAGGAAACTAGTTGCTAGAGATGAGAGCAAGCGTGAATAAGAAAAGCTGGTTAGTTGTGACTGTTGTGTTAGTTGTGACTGTTGATGAAGTTTGTTGTTGCTGCAGTTTTGTTGTTTTGGGGACCAGAGCTCAGGCTGTAGCACTCGTTGGTCTAGAATTCACGATGTTAGCCCAGGATAGCCCTGACTTTATGGCACGCCCCTTGCTCTCTCACTCAAGGGCTGAGGCTATAGGCCGAGCCTCCAGGCCTGGGTTGAAAAAAGCCTTCTTTGAGGAACATAAATAAAATCATAACGAGTGCTAGATGATTGATTATAAACAAGGAGAAAACATACAATATTAGAAATGTCAAAGGAAAGAATCATCAAAACGGGAAACTTTTTGAAAATCATTGGAGTACTTCAAGTAACTCTACATAAACACATTTGATAGTCTTGATGAAATAAACACATTTATACAAAAATACAATTCACCAATTGACTCCCACGGAGAAGGCCGAGCATATAGTCCTCCATGGTAACTGGTTACACAGAGAGAGTTATTTAAATAAATTGCAGAGACAGACAGCTGAGAGAAATCTTCCCCAAAGCGTAATCCATCAGGATTTTGAGCAAATGCTGTCAGAAGCCAGAAAAGCTGCAGTAGAAGCTTTATTAATAATCCAAGACGCGGTTTTATTTTGATGGATGTTCCCGTCCTGGAATGAGCACAAGTCAGGACCAGAATTAATCCACACTCCATGGTCACCAAAGTCCACAGGGACGTGAGCCTGTTATGTGCAGTGACAGAGAATGTCAGCGACAGTCAAGTCTGCAATGTGTCCAAGCGGGGACTCTGCAGCCATCCAAGTTACTCAGTGCTGCCCTGTTTCCTGATGGGTTACGACCCAATCCTTCTTCAATCTACCTACCATACTAAGACTCTCAACGGCTTTGTTGCTCCTCTGACGTGGTTTCTCTGTATACCCTGGCTGTCCTGGAATTCACTCTGTAGACCAAGCTGGCCTCAAATTCAGGATCTGCCTGTCTCTGCCTCTGCCTTTGGAGTGCTGAACTTAAAGGTGTGTACCACCGCCACCCAGCTTGTCCCCTGCTTTAAAAAAAAAAAAAAAACCATCTTATAAAACTTTTTGGTACAAACCCAAATGCTATAAGTTTCCTTTGATTCCCTCCACTGGGGTGCCCCAAGATTCCTTTGATGTGGCCCGTTTTTGTTTCTTTATCTTCTTTCAGTAGTCTTTGATGGGTAGGCATGGGTGGCTACAGCTGTACCAGTCCCACACAGTATGAATGTCAAAATCAATTCTCTAACAATGTCCTGTCCACCTGGTACCTTGCCTGCATATTCAGTGATAGTTACAGAACCACCACCTCCCCTGACGTGCCTCTACTATGTGCCAGGCTGACCCTATGTGCTTTGTCAAGTACCCCTTCAGCTGTGACATACATGTCAATCATCAAGGTATATGGACATAGCACAGATTATGATTCAGTGTGTTTAGAAAGGACATGGCAGTCCACATTTCAAGCAAACAAATTCTTGGTTGACACCAGTGCTGCAGATCCAAGGACTACACGTGGAGTTCCAAGGCCTCACGTGTACAGCTGATGGCACTTGTCAGCATAGACGGCACGGGAGGATTGGAGCATCTGAGCTCTAGGTGCCATCCATAACCCTGGCACCCCTGGCAGTGAGACCCAAGAGGCTCACACATGGAGCTTAACTTCAGGGTTCAGCCTTATTCTATAGTGAAGAAATTTAACACAGAGGGGATAATTACCTGTCCCTGCCGGGAGCCATCTTCAGAATTCAGTGCCAAGAACTCTCCATACCAGGAGCCATCCCCACCTGGCTCTCAATGCCAGGAGACTTCGATACCAGGAGTCATTCTCACTTAGATCTCCATGCCAGGAGCTGTTCCTACATAAATCTCAAAACCCCCTCTCTTTGAAATTCATCTGTAGATGCCAAGAACTGTTCCTACATAAATCTCAAAACCCCTCCCTTTGAAGTCCATCTGTAGGTACATTACTATAGCAACCCCTTTCCACTTCACCGCTTCATGACCCCCCTTTTATCATGCCAACATTCCAATAGCAATAACTAGCTTTACCAGAAATTATGAGAAACTGTTTCTTAGAAATGATGCCAACCCCCTGAGATTGTTCCCCCCTTTACCCCTCCCAAACCTTGTATGCTTCCCTTTATATTGACTTGTCTGGAAAATAAAGTTTGACAGCTTGATCAGAACTAGACAGGCTGTCCTGCCTCTCTCTTGTGTCTTGTCGCCCCATCGCCTTTCCTCTAGGTGGCTTAAAGGAACCCTGTTGACTGTCCTGTGGGTCGGGACATGTCCCAATCCCTACAGTTAGTGTCGGAGGCTGATTTTAAACCCAGGGTACCTAGCCATTCTCCTGGCCATTCTTCTTGAAGCATCCTAAAGTGAAGATGGAACCGTATACTCTGTCCTTGGTGTTAACTAGGGGAAGCAGACCTGTTTGCACACAAGCCATTAGAACACAGCCCGGGCCCACAGGTTCTCCAGCAGCAAGCTTATCAGCACGGTTTTGACACCATCACAACTGGAATGTTGTCTCGATGGCCACAGACAACTCTTGCTCTTTGAGACTCAATGCCTTTCCCACGGCTTAAACATCATCATCGGTTCCCTGACTTTCTTATAAACGCTGACCAGTATTCCAGTCACTGAGGTTTTAAGTGTAAGAGAAAGCCAGGTGCATTAAATCAGTGTAATTACCTCTGAAATGCTGGTGATTGAGGAAGTGGATTCCGAGAGAAATTCTCCACGGCTTTCTCAAAGGGAACTGTGAAGCCCCGGGCTGGACAGCAGCCAAAGACCCGTCTGCCCCTTTCTGATGGGAAGCAAAGGATTCTCTGAGGAAGGGGCTTGCTGGCAATGGCGGGTTCATCTCCCATCTGGGAATTCATTAATTAGGGCTTAGCTCTGAAGTCAAATAACAAGCTAATCAAAAGGGGAAGTGAAGCCCCACAGATCTCAATGTCTAATGAGTTCCGCTGGGGAGAGCAGGCGAGGCAGACCCAGCACAGGTGGGTGCGGGATGGCAGATTACCCTGAAGCCTCCGTGCTGGCGGCACACTTCCGGTTTTGAACAATCCCGAGATAAGAGAGGTATTTAAACCCTTCTGCACCGACCACCTCTCTGTCTCTGCTACATTATCATCTCATCGGTCCAGAAAGGAGACAACACAGTCCCTGCCTATCAGCAGAGAGAGATGATTATATTCAGGTCTCCTGCTGTTGCACACACAGTCTCCCAGAGAACACGCCTGAAAATGCAAGGTTATTCCAAACTCTGCTTACTCCCAAGGCTTGACGTATGCCTTTATGCCTTAAAACAGGCATTTGGAGAATATGAGATTGGGGGAAACATTAAATATATATAAAGAAAATCACTGAATTTGTTAGGTTTGTCTTTCTCTCACTGGGAAATCCTTGCTGCTTTTTATATCTAAACCCTAGGTTAAAGGTTTTCCAGTCTGGATCCATCTTAGAACCTTGTTTCTGTTTTCATAAACCATCTGGAACTTTCCCTCAGATGCTGCCCTGTGTGTTTTCTCTAGACGGGACACTCTCGAGAAGAAGTTAGTTTAGAATCACTTTAGATAGTGACCAGTTGCTTAGATACTTTCCTTGGGCCAATCTTCTGTCTTCCACTCTTTGATGATTATGATTATGATGATTGATGATGATTAATAGATTCAAGATATTCTCTCCCATCCACCAAGGGATAAAGTTCCATTGTGGTTCTCGTGAGTCTGCAGCTTCTCGTGGTCTCAGCCAGGTAAGTGATCTGCTTATTCTGGGTGAAGAAGGCTGGAGGGCATATGACACCTCTGGAACAGCGTCTGCTCCCACAGACCTAACACCCAGACACAGTCTACAGTGCTGCAGTAGGCCTATGTACCCAGCTCCCAGCACCACCCAAAGCCTCTCACAAGCTAGATAAACAAACTGTGATCAACCACTCCTCTGAACAGACTGATATTTTATAAGGCAGGGAAGGAGAAGGGTGGAGAAGATGAGCAAGAAGGTGAACTTTCCATGGCTAAAATGCATTTGCATTTTATATAAGATTGCTTTGCTCTCTCCTTATTAAACCAGTGGCTAACAACCTCGCTACACAACTGGGATCCTGGAGAACTCACTTGACTCCTGGTACCCAGGCTCTACCCCAACCCTCTTACCACTGAATATCTGTGACAGCGATCAGACATCAGAAGCCACTCAATGACCATTACTTGAAATGTGGCTGCAAATTTAAAAATTCTATAGAGGCTTAAAAAATATTGATGCCTATTTTGATCCCCAGAAATTGTGATTAATAAAAATAGCATGCATCTTGAACACCTGGGATTTAAAAAATCTTCCCAATGCACAGCCACAGCTGAGGATTCACGCTTCAGCTATCTTCCTCTCCATAGTGATTAACTGCACAAGTCTATACCCAGCATGCACTCTGAGGAGCAGAAAGTAGGTAACTTATTGCTTTATCCTGCTACTCTTCTAGAGCTGTCCCTGCCCAGGAGGCAAAACACAACAGCAAACAAAGAATATAAACAATAGGAGGATTTGAGCCACACCCACTAGACTTATTGTTTAGATTGCTTTTTTAAAAAATGGTGGTGGAGGCCTGACACTATTACTGATGCTATGGTGTGCTTGCAGACAGAAGCCTAGCATGGCTACCCTTCATAAGTCCCAACAAGCAGCTGAAAGAGTCAGATGTAGATACTTATACCCAGCCAATGGACAGAAGCTGGGACCCCTGTGGTTGAATTAGGAAAAAGTCAGAAGAAGCTGTGGAGGAGGGGGACCCTAGAGGAAGACGAGCAGTCTCAACTGACCTTGACCCCCGGGATCTCTCAGACACTGAGCCACCAACCAGGCAGCATACAGCAGCTGATAAGAGGCCCCCAACACATAAACAGCATAGGGCTGCTGGTATGGCCTCAGTGAGAGAAGATGCACCCAACCCTCTTTGAGGACCCAAGGAGTTGGGAGGTCTGATGGGGTGTGGGTGAGGGGATGGGGACATCCTCTAAGAGCCAAGGGGGGAGTGTGGAGGAGGGAAGGGGAAGTATGGGATGAGGAACAGTCAGAGGGCAGACCCAGAGGGCGATAAAGACTGGACTATAAAAAAAGGTTAAAGAATTTTAAAAAATGGTGCTAGAACTGAACAAGCTAGGTAAACTACATCCTTAGCCCCCAAACTTCATCTTTAATTGACTTCTAATAACTGACTTATCAGAGGAACTCAGATAGTACAACTTTTAATGGATTTCCACAGAAGAGTCCAGCATCTATTGCAAATGCTTATGGATCCCTTAAACATGGGATTGCCTGGATTAGTGACTGAATAGCAGCCTTTTGGTACCACTGAGGCACTGTACACTCACCTAAATATCCCTGAGTTCAAGCAAAGAAACAAAAAATCACAACTCACATGGTCTTAATTAATTATGAAAGAGAGGGTAAAGCTAATGATCCCTAATCTCAGGAGTCTCTGTTAGAAACATAACAGTTCATGTGATCCTCACATTCATAGTGAGAGAAAATATGTTTAAGGAAAGGATTAGAGCCATGAAGTTTACAAATTCAACACATCAACACATTTATGCATATAACACAGTATATTTGAGAATGCCTATGCGTGTAGAAAAACATCCAGAGGAATGGGCACAAATCCTTATCATCTCAAACCATATGTTATAAAAATGAGGTTATTAAGAAAGGATATTTCTAGAGGCTAGAGAGATGGCTCATCAGTTAAAAGCATTGGCTGCTCTTTTTAAGGAGCCAGGCTCAATTCCAAGCACTCACATGGCAACTCATAACTGTCTATTCGTGTGTTTATAAAAGAAGGAGGGATATGGTCTGTGGATGTGTGGTCAGGTGTGGGGGAAGGGGATGCCTTGGTGGGCCCATGCTGAGGCATCCCTGTGCCTGAGGGACCAGCCACACTACAGGATAATATAGAATAGTTTATTAAGGGCATGGAGAGGGGAGTTAGGAGGATGGAGAGAGAGGGGCAGGAGGGGGAAAGAGAGAAGAGAAGAGAAGAGAAGAGAAGAGAAGAGAAGAGAAGAGAAGAGAAGAGAAGAGAGAGAAGAGAAGAGAAGAGAAGAGAAGAGAAGAGAAGAGAAGAGAAGAGAAGAGAAGAGAAGAGAAGAGAAGAGAAGCAGAGAAGTAGAGGCCGGCCATGAACATGTGGAGAGATAGTGGGGAAGGGAATGGAGAGAGGTGGGGCAAGGGAAGAGCAAGGGAGCAAGAAAGCAAGAAGGCAAGGAGGAGCAAGCAGCCCCTTTAATAGTGAGTCAGGAGCGGGGCAGTGGTGGCACATGCCTGTAATCCCAGCACTCTGGGAGGCAGAGGCAGGTGGATTTCTGAGTTCAAGGCCAGCCTGGTCTACAAAGTGAGTTCCAGGACAGCCAGGGGTATACAGAGAAACCCTGTCTCAAAACAAAAACAAAAACAAAAACAAAAAACAAAACAAAACAAGCCCAAAAACCAAAACCAAAACCAAAACCAAAACCAAAACCAAAACCAAAACCAAAACCAAAACCAAAACCAAAACCAAAAAAAAAGTAAGTCAGGCATTCCTGGCTGTTGCCAAGTAACTGTGGGGTGAAACTTCGACAGAATGCTAACATCTATAATTCCAGATCTAGAGGATCCAACACCCTCACACAGACATACATATAGGCCAAACACCAAATGTACATAAAAATTATAAGATAAATAAATTATATAAAAAAGATATTTTAAATTCAAAGTGATGGACTTAGGTCTCAGATTGCTGACATCTTTGTTTTATAGTTTGCTCAGACAATTCTATGTGACCTCAATTCTATGTGATTTTCAACATTATTACAATTTTCAACATTATTACAATATTTGGTTACTACTGAAGCAAGACATTGGTTATGCAGTAAATAAAACATAAATAGTACAATGTTTGCCTTACTATTCCACAGTTGAGTCATTTTGCGGAGCTACATAGGAAGTCTGTCTGTGCATTGTAATTAGGATTTGGTAGAGAAGCCACCAAATGTTCTGGAATAGATAGTTTGGCTTCTTCTCCTTCTCTGTCCTTGGGTCCTCATGAGTGACTGTGCTAATTAAATAGCTAAAAACCACAAGGTAGAAAATAGAACTGAGTTACAAATGCTTGGAGACTCCCAGAGGATCAATTGTATCTTCTGTGTAATTGCCACTTAACAAGGAGGGAATCCCAAATGTCCAGTTTTCTTTAAGAAGGATATCAGGTAAGTCTGCGAACAAATCAGTTGAGATGGTATCTTAGGGTTTCTGTCACTGTGATAAAACACCATGACCAAAAACAGCATGGGGGGGGGGGAAAGGGTTTACTTCAGTTTATAGCTTGTAGTCCATCATCCAAGTCAAGGCAAGAACTCAAGGCAGGAACTGGTCACAGGAGCTGACACAAAGACTATGGAATAGCGCTGTTTCCTGTTTTGCTACCTGTGGCTGGCTCAGGCCGGTTTCTTTCTTTCTCTCTTTTCTTTTTAAATTAACTTTATTTATTTATTTATTTATTTATTTATGTATTTATTTACTTACTTACTTTACATTCTGCTAGCTGGCCCACTCCTAGTAAGCCCCTCCTATAATTCTTTCCCCCTTCTCCTTTGAGTGTATAGAGCAGAGACTTAGAGAATGGCCAACCAATAACCACCCAACTTAAGACCTATCACATGGGCAAATACCAATCCTTAACACTATTAATGATACTCTGTTATGCTTACAGACAGAAGCATGTAGTCCTCTGAAAAGCTCCACCCAGCTGCTGACTCAGAGACAGACACCCACAGTCAAACAGTGGGTAAAGCTTGGAGATTCTTATAGAAGTATTGTGGGCCCTGAAGGACATAGGAACTCCACAGGAAGACTTACAGAGTCAACGAACCTGGAACCCTGGGGCTCTCAGAGTCTGAATCACCAATCAAAAAAATATACAAGGGCTAGACCTAGGCGTCCCAGACTGTTTTCTTATATCATCCAGGATGACAGGTCCAGGGACAACACCACACACAAGGGACTTGGCCTTCCCACATTGATCACCATTGAGAAAATTTACTGAAGGCTTTCTCCAGGCCAATTGGGGAAATGACCTCTTTCCAAATGACCCTAGCCTGTGTCATGTGGACACAAAAACTAGCCAGCACAGATGGCTTCATGGTACATCAAGCCAATTAAAGCACAGAAAATGAGACTGTTTGAGTTAGTCACTCCAAGTTAATTTATTGCAAAGACCAATATAGGAATAGGAGGTAGCTACCTGGCTTCTGTGACTGCCCCATATTCTGGCAACACAGGGCACACACTGTGAGAAAACAGTTTCCCCATTCTTCTGTAGTTAGAACCCAGATGAGTAGAGGCTGGATTGGACTCTGTGAAGTCAGACAACACATTTGCCATTCACAGCCAAACTTCAGAGCACCCAGCACAACAGACACTGGACAAGTGAATGAGTTGTTAAGTAGCTACCACAATTAGGGACATCCATCACTCATGCTCAAGATTGCTGTGAGATTTAGAGCCCATTGCACTGAAAAGAGAAAAAAAGATACCCCAGCGATTTTACTGGCATTATCCCTAAACAACCATGTGGCCTTAGTCAAGCCATCTGAACTTTGAGAGCTCAGAGCCACTTGTGCATCGAGTCTTACACACAATCATCTCCTTGCTGCCTACATTATAAGGTATTATAATAATTAGACTTGTTAAAGACATAGGAAATGCCTGGGTATCATTTTTCATTTTTTGTTTTCATATTTTTCCTTTTTTCATTCATTAATTAATTTCTTTACTTTACATCCTGATCACAGCTTTCTCTCCCAGTCCCTCCCTCTCACCTTTCTACTTCCCATACTTCCCTCTCTTTCTCTTGGAGAAGGGGAGGCCTACCATGGATATCAACCCAATTTGGCATATCAAGATGCAGTAGGACTAGATGCATCTTCTCCTATTGAGGCTAGACAAGGCAGCTAAGTTAGGGGAAAGGAACCCAAAGACAGGCAACAGAATCAGCACAGCCCCTATGCCTACTGTTAGGAAACCCACATGAAGACCAAGCTGCACATCTGTTACATCTGTGTAGGGGGCCAAATGTCTGTCCCACACATGCTCTTTGGTAGGTGGTTCAGTCTCTGTGGGCTCCTATGGGCCCAGGTTAGTTGATTCTGTAGGTCTTCTTGTAGTGTCCTTGGCCTCTCTGGCTCCTTCAATCCCTTGTTTCCCTCTTCCACAAGATTCCCCAAGCTCCACCTAATGCTTTCTTTGCATATGTTTCCATCAGCTGCTGGGTGAAGCCTCTCAGAGAACAGCTATGCTAGGGTCCTGTCTGCAAATGCAGCACAATATCCTTAATAGTGCCAGGGACTGGTTCTGTCCCACGGCGTGGTTCTCAAGTTAGGCCAGCCATTGGTTGTCCATTCCCTCCACTTCTGATCCACCTTTATCTCTTTATCTTGTAGGCAGGACAAATTTTGAGTTGAAGGTTTTGTGGGTGGGTTGATGTCCCCATCTCTCCATTGGAAGTCTTGCCTGGTTTCTGGAGGTGGCCATTTCAGGTTCTGTATCTTCTGTTGCTAGGACTCTTAGCTACGATCATCCTCATAGGTTCCTGGGAGTTTCCCTTGTTCTAGGTTCCTGCCTCACACTGTAGCTGTCCCCACTTTCAGTTCTCTCTTCCAGTTCTCTCTCCCTCAGTCCTCCCACACTTGATCCCTCCTGTTCCCCTTCCCACTATCTCTTTACCTTGTTCCTTCTCTTCACCCACCTCTGATGTCTATTTTATTTCCCCTCTGAGTGAGACTCAAACATCCTACCTTGGGTCCTCCTTGTTACTTAGCTTCTTTGGGTCTGTGGATTGTACCTGTGCTTTATGGCTTATATCCATTTATAAGTGAGTAGATACCATGTGTGTCTTTCTGAGTCTGGGTTACCTCACTCAGGAAGATATGTTCTAATTCCATCTATTTGCCTGCAAATTTCATGATGTTTTTGTTTTTAATAGCTAAATAGTATTCCATTGAATAGATATATCACATTCTGTATCCGTTCTTCGGCTGAGGGACATCTAGGTTGTTTCCAATTTCTGGCTATTACAAATAAAGCTGCTATCAACATAGTTGAGCAAATGCCTTATGGTATGGTGGAGCGTCTTTTGGGTTTATGCCCAAGAGTAGTATAGCTAGGTTTTGATGTAAATCTATCCCAAATCTTCTGACAAACAGCCAAATTTATTTCCAAAGTGGTTGTACAAGTTTGGACTCCATAAGCAGTGGAGGAGTGTTCTGCCTGCTCCACATCCTTGCTTGCATGTGCTGTCACTGAGGGTTTGATCTTTTGATCTTAGCCATTCTGATAGGTGTAATGTGCTTTGATTTGTAATACCCTGATGATTAAGGACACTGACCATTTCTTTAAGTGCTTCTCGGCCATTAGATTCCTCTGTTGAGAATTCTTTGTAGAGCTCTGTACCCTAATTTTAAAAATTGGTTTATTCAGTTTGTTGGTGTCTAATTTCTTGAGTTCATTATATATTTTGGATATTTGTCCTCTGTTGGATGTAGGGCTGGTGAAGATCTTTTCATAGTCTGTAGGCTGCCATTTTGTTCTATTGCCTTACAGAAGCTTTTCAGTTTTGTGAGGTCCCATTTATTAATTGTTGATCTTAATGTCTGAACTGTTGGTGTTCTGCTCAGGAAGTTGTCTCCTGTGCCAATGTGTTCAAGGCTGTTCCCCACTTTCTCTTCTATTAGATTTAGTGTATCTGGTTTTATATTGAGCTCTTTTATCCATTTGAACTTGAGTTTTGTGAAGAGTGATAGACATGGATCATATCTACATGTAGATATCCAGTTGACCAGCAACATTTGTTGAAGATGCTATCATTTTGCCATTATATGGTTTTGGCTCCTTTGTCAAAAATTGAGTGTCTATAGGTGTATGGGTTTATTTCTCATCTTCGATTTCATTGATCAGCCTGTCTGTTTTTATGCCAATACCATATGGTTTTTATTACTATCTTTCTGTAGTATAGCCAGAAATCAGGAATGGTGATCCTCTAGAAGTTCTTTTATTGCACAAGAGCATTTTATGTATTCTGTTTTTTTGTTTGTTTGTTTTCCTATATGAAGTTGAGTATCATTTCAACAAGATCTGTAAAGAATTGTGTCAGAATTTTGATGAGAATTGTATTGAATGCCAAAAGGCATTACCCTTTGGTAAGATGGCCATTTTAATGATTAGAGTTACACTAAGATATTTTATGTTATTTGTGGTTATTGTGATTTCTTTCCCTAATTTCTTTCTCAGCTCTTTTATCATTTGTATACAGAAGGGCTACTGACTTTTTAAAAAAAAGTTAACTTTGAAACCAGCCAGGGGAGCCCAGCAGGCAGGGGATTGGCTTGGAAGGTCTATCCTGGATGTTTCTAGGACCAGCAGGCCTACTCGGGAAGGCAGGCAGAGCTGTGACCCAGACAATGGAGCTCAGAGAACAGAGCTCAGCTCATGTGCTAGCTTGCCTGAGCATTTTTAAATCTACAGAGTCTCATTTATAAAAGGTCCTTCTACAGTTTTTAAATAATGATTAATGTCACCTCAAAGCCCTTGCTTTCAGCTTATTCGGAGTTAGACCTGTCTTTAAAAGCATCTTCTGTTTCCCCCTTCCTATCACTATTGTAATAATTTCCTAACTAGTGTCTCTCAAGTATCTAATCATCAATGGCTACTATTAGCAACTTCCATCTCTGATGTGTTCAGAATTTAAGTCCAGGCCATTAGAATGGACACAAAGTACAGTTTATCTCTCAAAGTTAAAGTATAGGTCTCAGCCATAATGGAAAGGAATGGTACATACAAAATACTCTCTGTAAATAAAATCATTTCAGGACCCCTTATGGCAAGACTGAAACAAAGCCTTTCTATGCCAGCCAGAGCAAACCAAGGCAGAGAAAAGAACATGTCTGTGTTCAAAGAAGCTCCATGGAGAAAATACGTGTTCACAAAGGGCAGAGCCCTCGGCACACAAAGGAAGATGAGCTGGCTGCAGGGAGACCTGTAATGTTCCCTCAAGCCCAGCTCGGGGAGCTTGTACACTTCTCATCAGAGATGCTGCTGTCACCTGTGCAGTGTAATACAGCAGTTGTTCCTGTCGGATGCTCCACCCAGCACTGACTGTGGCCACTGGCCTCAATGGACTGGGTCCACAGGCTTCCTCAATGCCTTCCTCTGCATTTAGTTCATGAGAGCATAGACAAGAGATAAAAAGAGATGATGAGAAAGGCATTGGCTGATGGGTTCACTTGGCTCCCATCCATGCTGGCTGCACCGATCTGGGGCTCTGGATCCCCTCCATGTGGAACTCCTTCCTGACTCCTGTGGGACTCCTCCTCTGGCTTCCATTGCCACCCCTCCCTTCATTGTCATGACTAGAGGTAGTAAGGTAGGACCAGGCCACTGCACTGTCCCAGGCTGTCCAATTTGAATGTGCCACCTGTTTCTTCTGAGCTCAGGATTGGGGACAAATGCCACTACGCATTCAAATGTCCATTTCCTTGCTCCAGTAGCATCGCCAACCCACTTTGTTCTATTTAGAAATTGCCTTAACACCTGAGCCCATCTACATGGGAAGAGCATGCTGGTCACGTTTCCATGAGCTTCTTGTTCTCCCTGAGGTTTGGAATTTTCACTGTTAATTAAGAAGCTCTCATTCTTAATGTATTCCTTTTTTAAATGAAATCAGCTTTGTTAGAGCTAGCTGGTCTGTCTGGGATTAATGAATTTGAAGTCTGGGGTGAATTTTCTCAGATGTTATTGCTTGTGGAGGTCTCTAGTGCCCATCTGCTCTCCCCTGCACCCCTCCCCTTCTAAGATACCTGGTGCTTACAGCTGTCTCATAGTCCTCCTAGACGCCTACTCTGTGCCATGTGTCTGAGATTTTTAATCAAAGCCAGAGTCTGTCAGTCAGTCAGTCAGTCAGTCAGTCAGTCAGTCTGTCTGTCTGTCTGACTGTCTGTCTGTCTGTCTCTATCTATCTATCTATCTATCTATCTATCTATCTATCTATCTATCTATCTATCTATCTATATCTATATAGATATATAGATTTACACACTTATCTTCATGTCTGTCTATCTATCTATCTATCTATCTATCTATCTATCTATCTATCTATATCTGTTTACCTACCTACCTACCTACCTACTTACCTACCAATCAATCCATGGATCTATCTATTGATCTAGATGCTTCTAAACATTCTCCAGTCTTTTGCCCACTTTTTCAGGGCTTCCATTTAGACAGCACTTCATCTATGGAGTCATCTTTTCCAGCTTAACAGAGACATGCAAAGGATACCATGGGAACATAAGGATGGCAAAGTGGCTGGATAGGTGTCAGTGGAGAAGAGTAAGTAAAAGAGATGGTGTGTAACTTGAGTGACAGGAAAAGAAGGTGAAGAAGACGAAAGTAGCCTGCATTTTCACAGCAAAGATCCTGCCTGGGTCTGCCAAGCTCACAGGCACCTTCAGCTGTTGCTCATGCACCAACGACCATGTTCGCCTGCTGTGGCTTCAGAAACTGAGACAGAACTAGCGATAAGATCAGATGGCAACCACTATGCAAGTCGGCCAGAGGCCTGGCATGAAAGCACCCTGTATCTCGAGCTAGGAAATCTCTCTGTGGTTTTACCTCTTGCTTGTTTGTTTTTTCAAGATAGCCTGAGACTTGCTAGCTCAAAACTTTATGGGCATGACATAAATAATCACAAAATTATTATTATTTAAATAATAATAAAATAATATTAATAATGATGTAATAATAAAATAGAATAATATGATAAAACATATTTAAGTGTTATGCATGAAGGCCTCCAAAGTACATTGCTAAGCACGAGTGGCCCCACCTTTGCAGCCCCATGAAGCTACACTTAGATATGCTCGTGCAGGCAAGACAGAGCTTTGTAATTGTAAGATCTCAAGCCATTTCTAACCTCTGGAGCTTTCTGACCCCGTGACTCCCATGTGCTACTGGGATGTACTGTTGTCTTAGATGCTTAAGCTTCCTCTTCAGTCTTTTCCCTCTTTCCCTTCTATAAGCTTCAGACAGGGTTTTATTTTGAGAGACTGCCCCTCTCATCTAGCTTTGTCCAAGAGCTGACCAAGAAATGTGTAGAGTTATTGGCTCTTTTTCTTGGTCTTCCTCCACATCTCACACCCCTCCAAGTCAACATGCTGACTTTTAGAGAAGAGTGTGTGTATATGTTTCTGTCTGTCTGTCTGTCTATCTGTCTGTCTATCTATCTCTGTGTGTACTATCCTGTGGGTGCATGTGGTATCTGTGTGTATGTGTGTGTGTGTGTGTGCATGATCCTCTAGATGCATGTGGTGTGTGTGTGTGTGTGTGTGTATGCGCGCCTGTCTGTCTGTCTGTCTTTCTGCATGATGCATCTGTGTAAATGCATGTGTATAAGCCAGAGGACAACTTTGCATATCTCTCCTGAGGCACCATCAACCTTGGGTTTTTGTTGTCATCGAGAGGCAGACTCTCTCATGTGTGGAGCTGGTTGATTAGGGTCGGATGACTGGAGAGTAAACCCCAGGAATCTTCTGGTTTCCTCTTCATCCCTGAAATTAAAAGTCTGAGCCCCTATGCCTAGGTTGTTATTTATTTTTTTAACTTGCCTTTAGGCATTGAAATAGGTCTTCATTCTTGGGTATAGGCAAAGGACTTTACCAACTAAGCTCTCTTTTCTGAACTCTTTGAGAGACTTTTAATTCTCAGCAACAAAATAATGAGCAGTTGACAGCAGAGAGCATCAGACAGGAAAAGGGGGACAAGAGAAGCCAGAAGCATCTAGAAACAGGCAGAGCACTAAGCTAATGGCAGCAAACGACAACTGATGAGCTGAGTAACTGTGCCCAGAGAAGATACTCTAGGGGCAGCCAGGTGGCTTTACAGCTCCTGAACAACATGCTAGATCTCACAAGGCCATGCTGGATCTAAAAGGCCATTCCAGATCCCACAAGGTCATGCGTGGACCCAAAAGGCCATGGTGAGCCCCATAAGGCCATGCTAGGTCTCACAAACAAGGCAAATCCAGCATGTCTTTGTTTCTAAAGGAGTTTCAGGCATACAGGCCAAGTCTGTAGTGGGGAACTGTGTGGTGTTGGGAGACTCATGGGGAATGACAGATTGGAGAGCTAGGTGGAAATGGGGCTGGAAAGGTGAGTGGGGTCAAGTGGCAGTGCCCTTGTAAATGCTCTGCTGAGTGCCCAGGGAGCCAGAGAGGCTTTAAAGGTAAAGCCAATGAGCCAGGTGTGCTTTCCTGTTTCAGTCATAGTGTGGAGGAGTTTGCGATGGTTAAGTATGGGCAAGAATAATGAGGGCACTTGGGAGAAATGGAGAGGAAGGCCACAGTCAATAAGCAAAAGCAACAGGAGTTGGTGACCTAGCCTTTCCAGTGATTCCATTTGTCACACGTGTGCACTGGATGAGTAGGATACCACAGCCAGAGGTACAGATTGGCATGAAGTACCACATGATACCAGGTGGAGAAATGCTCCATGCTCCTGGACTTCTGATCCTCAGCCGCCTCAGAATCCCATTGTCACCCAGACTCATTCTTGTACTGTTATATCAGTCCCTAATAAGGACAAGTTCTTCATCTTTAAGCCTTCCTATGCATGTTGGAAATACTGCCCAATTTCCTGATGTCACCAATGCCTTCCCAGAACATTCCTCTCCCTTCTGGACTTAAGTGGACCCTCCCATATGATATTCCATGACAGCCCTCTCAGGGGACCTTCCTGTAAAAATACCTCATGACAGTCCTCTCAGGTGGCAGCTGGTTTTCCTGTCTTTTCTCCTTTCATAGAACATGGTTTTCAGGTCGAGGAGTGGGTGTGGGGTTCTTTTTGTTCCCACGGACACATTCCAATCTTTTCTTCTAGAAATCTCCTGTTCCACTGAGAGTCACTCCTTTCTTCCTCCCCCACCCCCATTGCCGTTCACCATTGTTCTTCACCAGAACAATTCACCCACAGTTCTGTTCAGTTCCCCAAAGTCTGCTGCAGTCTGGGTGATTTCCACTTCCTGTCTGACTAACTTATGAGGAAGGCTAAAGTGATGCTGGTACACCATTTTAAAAGAGGAATCTTTCCTGGTATAGTGGCACACACCTATAGTCCTACCATTCAAGAGGCTGGAACCAAATTACTCTACATAGAGAGTTCTTGACCAGAGCTACATATGAGAATTTTAAAGCAAGCAAACAAACAACAAAAGCAACCAAACCAAACAAATACAAAATGCAATCCAAATTCTAAAGTTCATCTTTCAGGTTGGGACATGGACTTAACTAGTCTGTGGTTACCACCATAAGCAGTGAGAAATGCAGGGGAAATTCTGGAATTTCACACAATTCTCACAATTCTCTTCCATTTTTTGTCTATCTAGAATATTGTTCAGCTTACCCATGTATCACTTAATTACACACACTTTAATTTTTTACATCTGGCTGTCTGAAGCCTGAAATGTGGTTCTGAAAAGCGCCCTGGGCCTGTACTCAGATAAATGGATTCCAGACACAACTTAGTTCTTACCAAAAAATGAGCAGCTCATTTAAACTCATCGGAACATGAAAATTTCAGTTCTGACTTCATTACGCTGTGGGCACAAATGAGATAATAGATATAAAACACTGTAAGTTTTAAAGTTTTTAAATAACATTAGTTTAAATAACATTAGTTATATCAAAAATTTTAAATAACATGTTACATCATCTCTCAGTTATATTTAAGAATTGAATGATATGCTTCTTGTTCAGTTCATCAGATACAGTGTCCAAGTGACACTTGTCGATCAGAGGCATGAAGTAATGGATGTATAAGTCAGTAGACACGGGGCCTTTAAGTGGACTCCTGTGAGGGGTGAAAGGAGAAAATGGCCATTCTCAAATGATATTTTAACTATAAAATACATTTTTCTAAGTCAGGTTGAAGTCTACTAGGCTTAGTTTGAGAATGGCAATATTCTTAGACTGTGTTTTCCCAAAAATCAGCTCTGAGACAGGAATTGTTGCTAGAAGGTCAGCACCTAGGAGAGATCAAAATGGGCAGGATAGTGATGTTGAGCGTTGGTGCATTTGTGGCAAAAGTCTCAGCCAACCTCCCTGAGAGACCTGGACTGGACACAACTTTCATGGTGAGTTAAGATAAGGGGGAACATTTTATATCTCTGCACTTAGCAGTCTTTGGAAGTCAGATGAGGCTGGGAGAGAGGATACTGTCAGCGAAGCAGTTTTCCTAGGTGGCCTCAGAAGTTTGCTTTCCTTCTGGAGGCCGGGCTGCATCTGGAATTACAGGAACCACTACAATGTTTCTATGGCAGTGTGTGCCCAGCCAGGATAGAGAGATTTAGATGAAGACAAGGACACAGTGAAAAGCAAAACGCTGATAGGGCTGGCAGTATCCATGGGATATGGGGTTGACTGTATCCATGGGAGATGGGGCTGGCAGTATTCATGGGATATGGGGCTGGCAGTATCCATGGGAGATGGGGCTGGCAGTATCCATGGGAGATGGGGCTGGCAGTATCCATGGGAGATGGGGCTGGCAGTATCCATGGGAGATGGGGCTGGCAGTATCCATTGGAGATGGGGCTGACAGTATCCATGGGATATGGGGCTGGCAGTATCCATGGGAGATGAGGCTGGCAGTATCCATGGGAGATGGGGCTGACAGTATCCATGGGATATGGTGCTGACTGCATCCATGGGTAATGGCTACAGGGACCACCTTAACTTAACTCTAGAGAGATTTCTGGTTCTCTAGATCAACTTCTGGCTCTTGGCCCAAGCTCCCCAGAGAACCTTTGAATCTACCATGCCAACTGGTAACAAATACGAAACAAATGTGGTGATATTCCATCCTGGGAGGCAAACTTCTCTGGTCTTTGTGGGCATCAGTCCCGATGCCCTCTGAACAATGATAAAAAGAAATTCCTAGGCTGAAGGTCTTGGGCCAGTCTAGTAAAATGACTGCATTGTGGAAAGCTGTTGGAGAGACCAACAGACTTTTAAATATACCTTTACCATACACACAGTTGTCCTTCAAGCTTCTGAGTTCTATAATGGGCCTAATTAAGGAGAAAACAGAGATCTCAGGAAAGGGCTGAGAAATAAGTGTCCAGACAAAGAAATATCTCTAAGTAATGTCCAAGGAACTTCATGTGAACTGGAGTGGCCCTGAGAGGGATGTCTCAGTGGTTGAAGGTAGGTCATTGGCATTAAGTGTGTCAGTGAAGGACCAGGTATGATGAAGGTGAAGGAGCTCAAGTTTTTAATGAGGAAGGATGATATATTTATATTGAAGAAATTAGCTAATTTCTTCTTTCTTCTGTCTTTTTTCTTTTCTTTTCTTTTCTTTTCTTACTTTTTCTTTTCTTTTCTTTTTTTATTTTTTTGGTTCTTCGAGACTGAGTTTCTCTGTGTAGCCCTGGCTGTCCTGGAACTCATTCTGTAGACCAGGCTGGCTTCAAATTCAGAAATTTGCCTGCCTCTGCCTTCCAAGTGCTGGGACTAAAGGCGTGCATCACCACCGTCCGGCTCTATCTCCTGTCTTAAGGACAGCCGGGAACCAAACAGAACAAGACCCAGAAAAGTTAATTTAGTAATCTAATAAAGAGATGATACCATCAGAAGGTACTTGGACCTTTTTTTAAATGTCCAGAAACAAAAGGGCCCCACCCGTGAATACTACAAAGAGAAGGGACTGGAAACACCTAGGGGCTGTGCCATCCAAGGAGAGAGAAAGTTACATGCCTCACAGCCCTTTCCTGTAAGGGACATGCACTTGGTGCACTTGGTCCCTCTTGCTAATACCTATGGGGACATGATGAATCAGTAGCAGGACAAATTCATACATACTCAGTGACTCTTAATGAATGCTCCATTTTAGAAACTTATGAAAGAGTCATGAACATTTTTCTTTTGCAGGCTTCTGGAGTGCAGATTTTAGAATATCAAAGTGTAACAGAATGCCGAGAAAAGCTCAACTGAAAGATGAAAACGTCACATGCATTAGTGCCATGGCAACCAGCCAGACCCACTCCAAAACGCCCCTAATTGGGTCCATAAATAATTTATAACTCGCCATTTGTGTCTGGGGCAGAGGATTCCTAACAGCAAACACTTAAGTAGCTGTTAAGGGGACCGAATGGTTTCCCATTCTGAACTCATAAGCTCTTGCAGGCTGTAATCCCTCCGCCCATCTTGAAGTAATTTGCTAGGGATTACTCCAGTGAGGAAAAGGACTGCCTGCCTTCAGTGTCTGTGAGGACAGACTGCAGGAGAAGCAATGAGCTCACCGGTCTCTGCTGTTAACTTGACACCGACTTTCAATTAAGGTCAAAGCTGAAGCTTTGAACACCCACGGCGCAAAGGAAGCAGAGCTCTGACCAACTCTAGGATTTCTCTCTCTTCCTCAGAGGCCTCAGGTTGCTTTCCTCCCTCAGATTTCCTGCTCCACTTGTCTTAGAGGCCTGAATGTGCCTGCTGACTTTCTCCTCTAGGTCTTCTTAGGTTTCCTTAAAAAATGTAACTGAAGTGTAATAATGTATGGTTAGGAAGAGGGGATTGAAGTGTGCACATCATAAGGCAGCACAAAAGATATCCTTGTAAAAGAGTTTACTCCTGTGGCCATGGCTAGACTGAGATATGGGTCATTCCAACTTCCCCCGTTAGCCTTTGTGTTCCTTCCCAGGCTACTTTGCCTCTCAGTGGGGACAGCTGAAGAATGAAGCAACAGGCCTCAGGCTGGGTGCCGGAGGATTCCTGTATGATCATCTATCTCCCATGGACATGAACAAATGAAGAGCAACTCTGAGCAATTTTAAAACTCAAATGCTCCACAGTGTGTGAGGCATGAGAAGTGAGGCCGGCTATGGGAAGGATCTCCTCCACATCCGGTCTAGAGCATGCTTTGCAACCCCCACCCAAGGGACAGCAGGACTAGCCAGGAGCTCACCTGAGCATTCTGTGGTCCTTGGAGGGACCCGAGTAATCACACAGAGCAAGTGGCTGCTTGAGGGTTTGGTTTAGCTGAGGGGTACCTTGAGGTCATCTGCCACCAGCCCCTTCTGAGGAAGGATGATGTTCATGCTCTGCAAAGGATCTCTCCTTGTCAAGACATGCATGTGCCTCAAGATTTTAGTTCTTCTAGCCAACCTCCATCTAAGCCTGTGCATGACAGCGAAAGCCTGTTTTCTCTTTTACACATAGGTTTTACATTGAGGGGAGGGATATTTAATAGCATGCCAACTGTACCTTTATTAGGAGCTGAGGAGTACTTTATACTAACAGACTCATTAGAATGCAGCTCGTATTGACCAATTTCTCCAACTTAGGCATGATGGAACAGAGTGGCAGACACAGCCAGTGAACAATATCAGACTCTGACCCTATAATCATGCCCCAGGGCCTCATTAATACACAGCAAGCCCCTCCCCACTAGCCAAGGAGACTGGCCCTCAGACTAGGCAAAGGAACACATCTCACCCAAGCTGTAATTTAATGAAATCCCAGAGCCATGGCTATACTCAGGTCTTCATAAACTAGCCTTCATTTCCTGAAGACACCAAGCTAGCAAGCAGAACTCTGTCTTTGGAAATCCATTTTGTCTCACAAAAAACTATAGCACAAAAATAAAACGAAAGTCACATCTATTCATGAGAATGGTGAAGTGAGAAAAAGCAAATGATAGGAAGACTAAATATGTGTCATAGATGTTAACCTTGGGAGGACGCCTCCGAGAGGGAGTGCCTTTTGGGCAACACGGGTTAACTGAGATTTAGAGTGTAGATGTTTTCCACATATTTGAGTAGAATTTACCTGGGGTGAAACTAGGCATTCCCCCTGTTCCAAAGATGTCCAGATGGACCTAAAGAATCAACGATGTCTTTCTCAAACACTTTCATCACACAAAGGCAACTGAATCCTTACTGAGTGCTGGCTTCCCAGTCATTGTGCTAGAAAATGTTGCAGGATTTTAGGCGTGAGTTTGGTTGCTATAGCAAGGATCTCACTGTGAGACCAATGCACTGATGGAAAAGACAGATCCGGAAGTGGAATGACAGAGATCAGTTGATCCATCAGTTGTGTGGACACAAGGAAACTTTGGGAACAGTCCCCCTGCCCTTGTGCTCTAAGAGGACACCACCTGTCTGTCAAGTATGGAAGAGGGTCAGGATCTCGGGTCATAGGGC
This sequence comes from Apodemus sylvaticus, assembly GCF_947179515.1. NCBI lineage: Eukaryota > Metazoa > Chordata > Mammalia > Rodentia > Muridae > Apodemus > Apodemus sylvaticus. The sequence continues at coordinate 115,241,064 of NC_067476.1, forward strand.
TGGGGTGGCATGAGACTCAAGGATGGGGTGGAGTACTGAAGAGAAACAGAAGGAATAATTTCTAGCCAGTGAGGATCTTTGTACAGAGCCATATTGGAGTGTCATGGAATTTTTATCCTAGGGTGGAGTGCTAAGAGTGTACTTGACATTGGTCAAGGTGAACTTCTCCCAGCCTACTTTGAGCATGGATTCCCGGAGTCTGGGAGGAGGGGCTTGCCCAAACTGTTAAAAAGCCTGACCTCGATTAAAGTTGGGGCCTCAATCAGTAAAGAATCATCCTGGCCTCATTCTTTTTGCCCCTTCCCCATCTATCCCTCAGCTTCTGTTCCAGCAACCCAGTTAGTAGTAGCTGCAGGCAGCTACGGAATGCAACAGATCTTGTTTCCTCTCCCCTAGTAATCTGCCTATGATAGTTAATTTTAATTAATTAACCTGGGGTGTGGAGTGCCCAGCTATGGAGACATTTGGATCAAACATTTTTCTGGGTATTCCTGATAGGACATTTTCAGAGGAACTTAATGTCTGTCTGTCTGTCTGTCTGTCTGTCTACCTACCTATCCATCCATCCATCCATCCATCCATCCATCCATCCATCCATCCATCCACCCACCCACCCATCCATCCATCCATCCATCCATCCATCCATCCATCCATCCATCCATCCATCTATCTATCTATCTATCTATCTATCTATCTATCTATCTATCTATCTATCTATCTATCTATATCTGCTTTTGGTTTTTTGAGACAGGGTTTCTCTGTGTAGCCCTGGCTGTTCTAGAACTCGCTCTGTAGACCAAGCTTGTCTCTAATACACATGTGTTGAACATTTAAGGTGATAGATTGAGTGAACAGGGGTGTCTCCCTAGGGTGGATGGGCCTCGGTCAAACAGCTGAAGCCTGACTAGAAGAAAAGGGAAACAGCAGCCATGAATGCCAAGGACTTCTTCCTGTCCTTTCTTGAGATGGGACTTATTTTTGTTTTCTCTGACTTAGGACTCAAACTGACTGAACATCTCAGCCCATATCTGCAATTTTAGCACACAGGAGACTAAGGCAGGAGGATTGTGGATTTGAGGATAGCCTAGGTTACATAATGAGTTCCAGGACATCCAATCTCCAGAGATGACAGACAGACAGACAGACAGAAATACAACAATCAGACAAAACAAACAAACAAAAATACTCTCAAACGAAAACATTGGCTCTTCCCAGGACTCAAGCCCATCAGCTAGCAGACTGAGACGAGAACCACACCGTCAGCTCTTCTGTGCCTCCAGCCTGCAGATTTTAACATTTATTACCCTCAATCATTGCACATGCCAGTTGCCCAAAATACGTGTTCTGTATGTGTGCACATTCCACTGGCTCTCTTCCTCTGGAACTCTGACTAATAAATTGCCAAAAGCAATCGAAACTGAACGCAAGCATTACTGGTGACCGACAGCAGCTGTTCTTAGGGCAATCACTGGAGAGGACCTCAGAGTAGCTCTTGAGTTGGCAAGGATGGGGTGAGGGGAGGTGTGCGGGGGCAGGGGTAGCCTTGTGTGTCTCTACCATTTGGAGCTTCCAGATGAAACCAGGAGTGCTGATGATTGGCTGACACGTGGGGCACAGGAAGTGACAGATCAACACCCCCAGAGCAGTTTATTTTGCACAACCTTTGCCAGATACAGCTTGCTGTGGGCTCCTATGCAGAAGCACTTAACCCTGGGCCACCGGCACTTTGGCCTTGGTAACTTTGTAGTTGGTCATATCCTATATTTTAAGGTTTCTTTGAGCTAATATATTAGTCAGTCTAATAGTTTAAGCGTCATGTGAGCCAACTTAGAGTAAGGCTTTTAAACAGGGCTTTGCTGAAACCCCCAGGGTTCTGATGCAAGAAGCTCTTTCTCAAAACCATCCCCAGTTCCAGAAACCTCCCTCCCTCGCTTTCATTCTTTGCTCCTTGACTCTTAGGTTTTTCATAGCTTGTGAAAGTGTTGGTGTTAATTTGTCTCTTTTCCCCATTGTTAGTTTTAAAAAGTGATCTGTGCTGGCAACTTGGTGCCTTTCTGAATGTACATGAAATTACAAGTGAATGAATGAGACCCACAGTGTAGTTCAGATGAGGACCCGGGACTGGATAACCATGCTTTGTGAGAAATCCATGGGTAAGAAGTTACAGATCACCCCTAACACTTGAGGGCTCGGGAAGAGATTACACATGGAGGCCCGCCAGCCGTTTGTCTAAATGCTTAATGCGTCAAACCCAGGGAAGAAGCTTCAAATGAGACATTCTGTCTTGTGGCATGACATGAATACTTCGTGACTGCTTGGAATCACCAAGTTTATTATGAAAACTCTTGAATTCTTTGCATTTGGAAGTTGGCGGCGCCGAGACCATCAGCCCATTGGCTGCTACTACAGTTCTCTCCCTTTCTCTTCCATTCCTGTCTGTGGACAAGGATGAGAGGGACCGTGCCTTGGGTCTTACCACCACCATATGTGGTTTCAGCTCCTTCTTCTCACCCCCAAGCAGCCCTTGGCTAACTCTCTAGCTTAGAGGAGTGCACACAGAGGTGTGGTCTGCCTACTAGGAGAATGGATCAAACCCCACGTCACTCCTCAGGTGCTGCTGGGTATCAAGCCATGAAAGAGGAAAGAAATGTTTGTGTTTTCATGATGACCCATTCTAAAGTGAGACACCACCAAAGATCCAAGGCCTGATTCTCCTGGAACATGCCACTGTCCCTGAGCTGCATGGTGGGGTTTGCTTTGTGAGCTGTGCCTGATCTATTAGGCAAAATCATACACGGATCCTCCAGTTTGCTCTGTAACATTGGCAGTTAGATATTTAATTACTGCTGTGGCACAGATCACAGTGCAAAGTGGGGCAGGAGCCTTCCCTGTAATTTGATTCATTTTCTTTTGGAGAGAAACACCACCAAGTGCAGCCTAGAAGCAGGGGCTGATGGCATAATTGCCACATGCCTCTTGCGGGAGCACTTCCTTGGCATCCCTGTGTCCCACTCCCTGGCACTGGGAAGCAGCTGACACCTGGAGGGTGAAGAGGGAGTTGAAAGGGCTGGTGGCTGATACCCAACAGTACAGGAATCGGAAGCATCCTTTTCCCCAGCTTAAATTATCTCTTTATTTTAGACTATATAGTCTGATGACATTTTAGCTGTCATGGACTGCACTTTGAGTGACCATGTGGTGTATTCTCAGTACCTGGTGAGTGCCTGGCATGGGCCACAGGCTCAGCAATCTGTGGTAGGCATGCCTTGACTCTCCGATGGTTCCTTTTGAATGGCCACTTGTTTCCAATATGTCCACACACTCTCCCATGCAACCCTCCTGGTAGGTTGTGTAATGGGTCAATAAATACTCTTTCTGTCCTCCCTGTCCATGGTGGAGGGGGTTTCCCATACCATAGATGTTAGACTTGGGTCCTTTTACTTACTAATGGTATAATACATGTAACTTGCATGTGCATGCAGAGAATTTAAATGTGGTCTTGTGTAGCCTCTTCAATCCTGTTCTTGGATATGAAAAGAACGTGTTTCAGGCCACTGCTGCCTCTAGAATGAGAAGTCCCCTGATAAGTCTTGAGTTGGCTTGAGCTGGAACTTGATCTAATTGTATCTAGTGCATTTCAACAAAATCTAGCTGCCGAGGTATGATCTGTAAAGGGTTTAAATGTGTATTATAGCAGGCTTCTGAGGTGTAATGTTTGTTATAGAAGATTATTAAAGCAACAAACTGATGTATACCCCTTCCTATGATGGACATTGATTCCTGGTTCAGAGCAGGAGCAAACAACACTGGGGCTATTCATGATAACCAGCAAAAGACAGCTGATCCCATTATAATCAATGCTTTTCAGCTTTCATGTAGCAGTTATAAGAAAGAATATAAAAGTGTAAAGGTTTATTGTGGAGCATACATATCTTCAAGGAACAGGAGTCCAGAATGGCTGAGAAGGTAAGGTGTTTGGGTGGCTTCATTCATGGTAGTGGGGACTTGGTACATGGCTTATTATATATATTATGATTTTTGGGGTCAGGAAGCAGAGATCTAGGCCAGACCCAGGAGCAAATATCACCTCCAAACTCTACCTGCAGTGACCTACTTCTGCATACAGGGCACAGTCTCCAAACAGTGTCCAAACAGTCTACCACATCCCAAATCAGCACACCAGCTGGGGACCAGGTGTTCCAACCCATCAGCCTGTGGGAACATTCTATATCATAACATCCTGGAACTTCTGATCCCATAAAATCACACTCATTTCATGAGCAAGTTCAGTCTTCATAGTTTCAATGAGACAGGTGAGAAGGACCCACTCATCTCGGGGGGCATCAAGATGTTAGGTGTGGGGAGTGGATGAAGTCCTTACTGAATGTGTATTACTGGCATGGCCATGTCAAAGACCCATGGGAATGTCAAAGCCTTTCAAATATGGATTTTGGCAAATGGTTGACCTTTAGATGATGATGATGGTTGTGGTGGTGGTGATGGTGGTGATGGTGATGGTAAAACTGCAGAAAGTATCAACTGCAGCTTCCTCCTCCCAGATGTTGATGATGTTTCAGAAACTACAGAGAGGAAGTTCGACTCCGTTTCCTAATAGCCTAAGGAAAAGAGAATTCCTTGCAGTAAACCCCAGCAAGAAAATGGAGAACTTCTTCTCTGCAAACCCTGAATACGGAAGAAAGAAACCAAAAAGACACTAGACAATAGGAAGATCTCCCATGCTTATAGATTGCCAATAAGCATGGGATATCCATGAAAGGAATCCAAATTGAAACTACACTGAGATTCCATCTCAGCCCAGTCAGAATGGCAGCCAGTAAGAAAGCAAAATGAGGATGACTGTGGAGGGGGAGGGTACTAATGGGAGGGGGCTTGAGGGAAAGGTAGGCATCTGTAGGCGAAACAGACTCAACACACTATACGCATCCATGTAAATATGTCCTCATGAAACTCAGCACCACATACAAGAAGTACATACAATGAAACATTAACAAGCACAATGAAAATAAAGTTATTTTGAGTCAAAGTGCACTCTCAAAAGAAATAAGGTAGAACACTTACGTCTCGTAGACACAAAGCTTAGCCCCAACGTTGACTGGGGCTCTGTGGAGGGAGAAAATACTTCAAAAGCGAAGCTTGTGATATAGACTTAGAAATGCTAGTACTAAGTCTGTTAGTGCTAATAGGAAAATGATCAGACAGAAAGCTGGAACATGGGTCAATTTATACAATAGCAAGAGACTCTGTGGAGTTTTTAAGGAACACAGTATATGTCTGTCTCAGTGTCTTAAGATTTTACTTGGGCTGGAGAGATGGCCCAGTGGTTAAGAGCACTGACTGAGGTCCTGAGTTCAAATCCCAGCAACCACATGGTGACTCACAGCCATCCTTAATGAGATCTGACACTCTCTTCTGGAGTGTCTGAAGACAGCTACAGTGTACTCACATATAATAAATAAATCTTAAAAAAAAAGATCAAATGTACTGTAGTTCTTTAGACTGTCTACCTCCATGTAAGTCTAAATGAATAGAAGGAGCCTGTGTTATGTTTAAACAAGGTATTAGTAATGTTAATTTCTCCATAAGAAAAGGAGTCTAAGATACTTAAGAGGGACTTGAGATACAACTTTCTCTTTTTTTCCCCATTTTACTCCAAATCTGTATTGAAATAATTCTTCAGAAAATTAAAAAATAAAAAAGTAGCACACACGCTCACACACACATACACACAGAAAGATCTATTCCAACATGCTTGCTATTATACAACTTAATATGGTATATATTACAGCTTTTATACAGATTTGAACAACCTAAATCAAATTGTGAGATACAACTTTCAAAAAGCAAGTCTCGAATTTTGTAATGATCCCCTGGTGGGGCATCCACAGTGGACTTGAGGTGGCTGCTAGTGGTAGTGGTTGTGCTGGGAATGAGATCTGAATAGACATAAGGAAAACAGTCCTTTCTCTCTCACAGGCTAAGCAGTAGGGCCACCCTAGCCTTCATATCTCTCAGAAGAGTTTCCTTGTTTAGAGACACTTCAGTGCTAGGGGAGGAAGGCTCTCCCATTGAAAGATCTGTTAGAAGACCTTAGGACTTGTTCATGAAATCAGGGAAGAGAGGCCTTTGAATTTCTCAGAAGAGTTGACTCAGAAATCATAGCCTCTGAGTCCCCTAAGAGCACTAATACAGAGAGAGAAAGTTACCTCATTCTTCAGGAAGTGGCAAACTTGAGGTTTTCTGGAGATAAGAGTCCACATGCGAAAGAAGAAACAAAGAAGAGAGGTGAAATTTCCTCTTCAATACAGCCTCCACAGTGCCATGGGTCTGTCTACAAGGTCTGCCCTGTGTGATGCTTACTTAAAATGCACACACAGTCAGTGTTACTAATTAGCATTCTAGGTGATGGCTACCTCTGCTTGAGGGTAATTTTTTTTTTTTAGTTAAAGATTTAAACAGATGAGTAAACTAAAAAGAGGCAAGATAAGAAACTGGTGTGGGAAAAAAAAGAAGAAATTGAGTAATAAACAGTTTCAGAAAGAATTCAATCAACTACAGGCTTAAAACAGCCCTGTGCCACTCCTGAAGCATAGTTTATAGTGCAGGACCCTGGTATAGGTAAAAGTTTGGGTCTCTCTGTCTCTGTCTCTGTCTTTATCTCTCTCTATATATATCTCTGTCTCTCTGTGTGTCTGTGTGTGCCTGTGTATATCTGTGTGTTTGTGAGCGTGTCTGTGTCTCTGTGTGTATCTCTGTGTGTGTGTGTGTGTGTGTGTGTGTGTGTGTGTGTTCATGAGCGAGCCGTCTCATCCTTCTCCAGTGCTTGTTTTGGGAGGATGGGCAGAATTGGAGGCTCGGTAAACAACACCCTAACCCCAGTGCTAATATGAGGAGAGTCTTAAGAGTTGCAGGCTTCCTGGCCTCCCTGTGGCCCTATCCTGAGGAACACTTGGTGCTCCTTCTCTCTCAGTGCAAGGAGAAGCTTTCTCCCAGGTTATTCCAGGGGACAAAGGGTGTTTTCCAGAAGGAATGCAATCTCAGTCCCTGGGAAATGTTAATTAACATTTAGAGAAGAAACTAAAACTCAGACATCATACATATGGGCGGAGGAACTGTGTTTTCTCTGGATTCACCCATTTGGCCTGAAAATCATTCACTAATTCAAAAATATCTACAGCCCTCTCTCACTTCTCTCGTCCCTAAGAGAATCCTACAGTTTGGGTCTAGAGTAGACAGACTGATGGTCAGTGCCTCCCAGGCCTCCCAGGATCCTCCTCTCTCTTTTCCCCAGCAGACATGTGCACCTCCCCCCCCATCTACCTTTTTTATGTGAGTACTGGGGAATCTCAACTCAGGCCTTCATGCTTGCAGAGAAATGCTCTTTCCTCCTGAGCTACCTCAAAGCTCCTCTTCTTTGACTTCTTTTGATATGTGTATAAGCTTTCTTTTGAATTCTTTGTCTGGAATTTCAACTTAGTTACTCTCATCAGGGGTCATTGCTATGGGGCTGGTCATTTTGGGGAGAGACACGTTGCCTGGAATTTTCATATTACTTGCATTTCTGTTTTGGGACTTTTGCATCTGGAGTTAGGTCATTGGTTGAATTTTTTGAAAGTTACCTTTCTTTTTTATGTAAAATTTTTAATTTTTAATTTTTTTTCAAATGAGCATCTTGTCAGAATGTGCACCATGTCTGTACCTTGTGCCTGGTGCCTGTGGATGCCACAAGAGAACATTAGATCCACTGGAACTGGGGTTACAGACTCCAGACATAATCTTTCTTACCTCCATTGTAGAGATGCAACCTAATTTCTCCATGGTAATCTGGATTAATCACCCCTTCTAACACCTATTCCTTCCTTAGCCTATTGGGTTAAGAATATCAGAAACCCAGAGTGGCCAGGAAGAAGTCTGACATTCCAACTCAATGGGATTTTTGTGGTGTCTCTTGGCAGGACTCCCTCTTCTAGAACCAAAACTTCTATATCACCAGAACTTAAGGTCCTAGGAACTGGAAGCAAAAAAAAAAAAAAAAAAAAAAAAAAAAAAAAAAAAAAAATTATTTCTAGTGGGTCACTAGGGATAATAGTAGAACCATTTCCAATTCTACCCTTTGATTCCTGAACCCATGAATCCTGGCTGTAGGAGAAACTATCCTATACCCTGGATGCTGACTTAAAGGACATCTTGACTTCCAGCAAAGCTGCCACCACCTGATTGGTGCTGTAACTGTTTCAAGACACCATTCTGCCCGTCTGTCATCAGGCCAGCTGCTCCACGACTGGCAGGCAGCAGCAGCTGTAGGCATGTCAGTAGCAAGAGAGATCACTTCCTAGGTCAGAGGGAAAGGGGGAGGTGAGGTATAAATGGTGACATAGGTAGACAGCAAGGCAATGGCTGTAAAAAGCCCTCAGAGCCCTGGTGAGCGGTCCAGCAGATTGAAGGTCTCTTCATTCACCGAAACCTAGATTCAGCTAAACATGATAACAAAGATCTGTACCATAAAATACTTGGCTTGATAACTCACTTGGCTATGCAAAAGGATGAGTACTTGGCATCCGCTGACTTTACAGTTCTCCTCCCTCATCCCCCGGGGACAGTGCCTGGACTTTCCATTAAGAAACCAGTTGTCTATGGAGAAACCATTTCCCAGCCTTGAGGTTTGGGGTCACCACCCCTCCCAGCTCCGAGGTGACTTCATGGTCCAGGCATGACCTATGGGAGCATGCTGGTCCCCTGGACTGTTGTGAAGGAAGGACAGCTCCCTGTTACCGATTACTCTCTGACAAGTAGACTTGGGAGCAGGCAAGGGAAAGCCCCTCTCATATCTGCAATCCTAGGCCTTTGAGTTTCTGTGCCCTAAGAAACTTAGAGCTCTAAGGCCTGAGAGCCAGGAGTTTATTGCTCCAGATTTCAGAAACTAGTGTTACCAGAGCATTTAGGTTCATAGCCTGTTCCAAATATATCAATTAAAGATACAAGTAGTAGTGAAAAACAGAGAAAGATTTATTCAAAGTGGTCACACTTGAAATAGAAACAAATGAAGGGCTTCAGCGATTTCCCCCCAACCTGAAGTTCATCTTTGGAATATTGGCATGAAATTTAGTTTTTTAAATTGGTAGGAGGACCTTAAATCAATGCAGAAAGTAGTTGGTTACTCCCATGACATTCAAACCATTATTCCACCAATGGGCCTGTCTGGTTCACAACCAGACAAGATTAGTGATTCTTGTTTTGTTCTGCCAGAAGCCTGCATCATATGAAAGCTATCCAGTAGGGAGGGGTCTCCAGGTGAGTACCAGATTGATTTCTCCTCATTCTGTGACCATCATATGTGATGTCTTCACCAATACTTTCAAGTTGGATGATAACCAAGAACACTGGAGATAACCTGTAATGTCTGGGGGTGGGGGGGTCTATGAGAATTCACCGGCTAACAACCTCAAAAGAGGTAACATTCCATTTCCTGAGATTTCTATTTGTTCTTCTGTGGTATTTAGTAAGAGCATTGTCACCTCATTAAAATGTAATACAATTTAAACTTTATAAAAGTATATTTGTGTTATATGCCCACATCTATCACTAATATTAGTGCCATGAACCTGTGGATAGACCGTTTATAGGCTCTACAAGAGAAATAACTATTCTTCTGCTGATTGAAACAGTATAAAGCCATATCCTAAGTACTTATTATTATACCCATAGATTACTATATCTCTGAACCTTATCAGAGGACCTTCTTTATTACTATCTAAATCTTTACTCTGGATAGTAATAGAGAGACTCACAACTGATCAAGATGCAGAGAATAAATGGCATGTCTATATCACAGCCCCCTACTCCCAAGGCTTAGGGGCCATGGCCAATAAGGGGGCAGAAATATTATTTTAAGAGTCAGAGACTGTGGACAATTGCAAGAAAAAAGTGTTTTGAGGGCACAACTCGGAAGTTGTATGTTACAAACTCACAGCAACTGTGGCAGCATGCACAAGTTTGAGTCGGACAAAATCCCAGCATGAAGAGGAGAGGTGGGCACGAAGTCCCACCCACAGCTGGCAGAAGAGCTATTAGCAATTGCTAGCTGCTGGAAGAGGGAGGTCAGTTTTCTTTGAGCATGTGTCCCCTAGTAGGTCAACCGCATTCCAGTGGATGCCCTAATCATAAAGCCAGGAGGGATGTCTGTCAACTTGTCACAGTATAGCAGATGAAGGGTCATATTTGTTCTGATTAGGGAACTGTGAGCCAAGACACTTCATAGCAGTCTGTCTGCTTTAGACTCTTACCTAGCACTCTGTGGAGACCTGGAAAGCTGCAGAAGACACTACAACAGTTAAAGACACATTCCAATCAGACTGCCCTGCTCCAGACAGTTGTCACTAACCTTGGAAAGTGACGCTCCAAATAAGATAAGCCTCATTGACTGCTAGGTAATCCTGCCACTGTCTCCACTCATGCCAGAGGGGGAGGATTTTCTCTGGTAACCTGGAAGAAGGCAATCCCCATCTGCAAATCCATAGCTCAGCACATCTGCAAAGATAGCCATAGGTTCCGGTGTTTTAGGTGATAACATCTTTGCAGCATTGTTATGCTGCCTGCCACAAGGATAACTTCTGGCGATACTGAGTCCAAAAGCCATGCTCCTAAAGGACATGCTTCCTGTAGCCTGAAGCCAACAGCTAGCATGGGGACAATCTGAACACAGAAAATATATCTCTGAGTGTCACGTAAGAAGCAAGCCTCTGAGTAGCGCATGCACACTGGTGACCATAGTAACAACAACAAGGTCAGTCACCATAGTAACAACAACAAGGTCAGTCACCATAGTAACAACAACAAGGTCAGTCACCATAGTAACAACAACAAGGTCAGTCACCATAGTAACAACAATAAGGTCAGCCTTTGGCAGAGGCCCTGTGATCTCTGTGTGTCCTTAAGACCTTAAGCAAGAGCTGGTGGAACAGACCTGTGTTTCCAGACCATAAAGACAAAAGGTCAAAAGCTCAAGGCCTACCTGAGCTACAGAGCAAGCTGAAGGCCAACTTGGGAAACTTAGTGAAACCCTATCTCAAAATAAATGTGTAAGACCAGAAAAAATGAGAGCGCCCCAGTGCCCCGTGTCTTGGAAGGCTACACCCATATCACTCACAGGAAATGGTCTCGATGCAATAGCAAGAGGATTTTTTATTCCAGAGCTCTGGGGTCCACAGTCATACACCACACAGGGGTAGAGGACTGTGGGACCCCGAGTGCAGAATTGGGACAGCTTTTATAAGTTTACAACAAAGCCTGCTAATCACAAACCAATCATTCCTTAGCATCAAGAGCCCACGTAGTGTGAGCCAATCGATTTGTATCACTCCATAGTTTTTAGGCCAATCAGTTTAAATTATCAGAGCCCGGGCTCTGTGGACCAATTAGTTTCCTATTTTCTTGGAGGTCTATAGCTGCATGAACTCCTGGGTGGGGGTAATGCAGTTTACAGAAGCAAGATAAGTAGATAATTAGCTCATTTACAGTTACCTTACAGGGCCAGGATCACCTACTCAAGGCCTTTTTGCCTATCTCTTAACAAAGGGCAGGCTCTGGAATGCGACCTTTTACCTAGTTTCTAACAAGGAGCGGGCTCTGGAATATGAAGTGTTTGGGGCTCCTTAGAAGGCTGGAGTTAGAGCTTCTTTGGAGTGAGATAGCATTTTAAACCTCTGACTTCTTGGGGTCATTAGAGAGTTAGGCTGTATTTTCTATCCTTTCAAAAGCAAAAAGAGGGCAGGGCTGTAGTTGGATGGCATAGTGTCTGCCCGACATGGATAGAGCCCAGGTTCAATGCATAGCAATGAAATGAAGAAAAATGAAGCCAGAATCCTCCTGGAGAAGGTGTTTATATCTGTTGGGGTCATGGCATATTTAGAAGGATGGTGGCAACCACTGTATCAGAAAACTTTTCAGAAGAGGAAATGCTCTAGCACTGAAGCTTATGTCATGAGCAATATTAACAAAGCAGTAACTGGCCAGGTGTGGTGGCACACGCCTTCAATCCCATCACGCAGGAGACATCTTAGGTGCCTGGGGAGCCTCTGTTTGTAAACTGCCCTCCCCCCACAAAAACCAAATCACAACAATGCAAATCATGATCAGTAAATTAAAACATCATGGCATGGGGCTGGAGAGATGGCTCAGTGATTAAGAGCACTGGCTGCTCTTCTAGAGGACCTGGTTTCGATTCCTAGCACCCTCGTGCTAGCTCACATTCACCTGTAACTCCAGTTCCAGGGGATTTGATGCTCTCTGCTGGCCTCCGTAGGTACTGCATGCATGGGGTATGTAGACATGCAAGCAAGCAAAACACCCAAACACAAACTCAAAGCAAACGAATTTTGTATTCCTTCTAACAAAACAAACCGTGGATGGCCTGCCACCTTGAGAAGCATTTGGTAGGGCTACAGAGCTATCTCTCACACAGCCAGACATGGAATGGACAGCATTTAGGACAAAGAAACTATAGCATTAGGGTGGTGCCGGGAAAGTACACTGTTTAGGAAAATGCAGAAAGTATTTTTGTAGTTGCAGAAAAACATTTTAAAAAGTGGAAAGTGGTTGTCTCTGGGACAACCTGGATATAGAAAGTGCTGCTTTTTAAATTGTATTTCAGTATTCAGCATTTTATCTAAAGCCAGACCTTTAAAACAAAAAAACAACACAAAATCCAGATCTATTCTTAGTGTAGGATTGTGGAAATATGATGACTGTGTATTGGACAGATCGTTTAAGAGCATCCTTGGTATAATTTCAACGTGTTTACAAGAAGAGCAGAAGGCAAGACAGAAGGAGAAACCCCAACCTTTTATTGTAATGCACAGAAATTGAAATTGTATGTAGGTGAACGCCCAAGATGATTCCTACTCTCTGGCCTCAGCACAAATAAGTAGGTAAGTCAATTTTAAAGACAGACAAATATTGCATCACTCCTTTATGCTTCCATCAGCATGAACTACCTTCATGTAGACAGAATTAATTAGAAAACTTCACTGAAGTTTTCTGTCATATATCCAAGTCTGCAGATCCACTCCAGACTGCAGGCAGAATCCAACTCTGACCAACCCTGCTTAGTGTCCAGGTCTTGTCTCGTGGCATATCTGAGTCCAGACCTGTGCTAAAGGACATAACTTTATTGCTTGAAGTCACAGCAGTCTCCCTGTGACTATGTGACATTAGAGTGTTGGAATGTCCTCAAGGCCTGGTCACCAGTTCCTAATTCATTTCTCTATGGGAAAGTCCAGCCTCCAGGGAGACTACCATGGAATGAATGAACATGTAAGAGCGACTTGTCATAACTCACTAGCATGCTCCCAAGCATGAATGAACATGTAAGAGCATATTTGTTATAACTCACTAGCATGCTGCCAAGCAAATGCTCCCTGTGGGTACTGTGGAGTGGGATAGCAGAAGAAGAGACTTCAGGAGTGAGGAGCATAAGGAAGTCTTATTCCCATGGGAGCCTGGCGCTTAGCATCATTGTATTGGGGCCATGGGGCCTTGTAGATGCTGCCTGCCTGCCCTGTCTCTGTCACTAGGGAAACAGGAGAGGCAGATGGACCGTTTTGATGAATATGAAGCCTGTGGTATGGAAGGGTTACAACCTGCTGGGCCGCCTGAAATGTCCACTCTCATTTAAACACTGTGAAGCGACATTAGCCACAAACTTAAAGTGCTAATAGTTTATTCAAAGCAGGCCATCATGAGGTGAGTGAAATAAGAGATAGGCTGTGAATTAAGGCAGAGACATTAATGAGAGCACGCGTCTACAATTTCCAATGAGATACAGCTAACACAAAGAAATTCTGGCTGGCACCTATGTGCTTATTAGTTTTCTGTTTGTTTGTTTGGTTGGTTGGTTGGTTGGTTTTTGTTTTGTTTTGTTTTATTAACTTGACATAAGTTACAATCATCTGGGAAGAGGGAACCTCAATTGAGAAAATGCCTCCATTGAATTGATTATAGGCAAGTCTGTGGGGGCATTTCCTTGATTAATGATTAATGTATGAAGGTCTAACCCACTGTGGGTGGGACCACCCTTTGGTCCTGGGTGGTATAAGAAGGCAGACTGAGCAAACCATGAGGGACAAATCAGTAAGGGGCGCTCCTTCGTGTTCTCTGCTTCAGTGCCTGTCTCCAGGGTCCTGCCTCTAGGTCCCCAAACTTGCTTCCTTCTATGATGGGCTGTAAGAAAGATGAAATAACTCCCCCCTCCCACGTTGTTTTTGCTTGTGGTTGTCACAGCAACAGAAAGCAAACTAGTAAAAATTATGTCACCATCCTTTTTAAAGATGCGGAAGCTCCTACAGCAAAGGCCTCCTCACCCTGAAGATGTCCCTGAGGAAACTTTCAGATGCCCCTGAAGGATTCCTCTCCAGTAGCCCCTTCACCAGGCTGCACAGCAGAACTTACTGTTTGGTCTTACTATAATATGCTTAGTGACCCGCTTGGACTGAGGGATTTATAAATGTTTCAGAATAAGTGAACAAAAGAATTGAAGTTCTGTGACATTTACTATTTCCCTCGAAAGTGGGACTTACCAAATATGCAGAACATAAAATCTTGCTTGTATAGTCAATCCAGCCCCTTGGTGATATAATTGAAACTATAAAATACTAATACTTGGCTGGCTGTTTGACCTGTTTGTGCTATTAGATTTTCATTAGAAAGAAAACAAACATTTCTTCTGTCAAATAAAAAAGAGATCCAAGATTACTGAAGATTTTCAAAGATGACATGCACAGGCCCCTGTGGCTCTCCATTACTGTCCCCTAACAATCAGGGTGCAGTGGTATGCTGATGTGAGGATAAGCGTGCTTCTTTGATTTCAAGCCTACAGTGGGCCAAACTCTATAGCAGGTGTGTTTGCTAGATGGTACGGCTTAAACCCATCCTGCAGAGCTCACATTAGACACTTAGTCCCCAGATGACTGCCAAAATGTATTTGGAAGCAAGGGCTATAGTTGATGGTAGGATTAGACGTGGTCACGGGGTAGAGCTGAGGCAAAAAGACCATGAGTTTGAGCCCAGCCTGGGCCATACAGTCTCAAAAAAAAAAAAAAAAATCAGAGAAAAAAGGATCACAAGTTCTAAAGAACAACATCACATTTAATAATGATCACATCCTCCAATCATCAGAGTGTGAGGCTCAATCCTGAGCTACAGTCTTTTCACACTCTCGGGAGGTACTCACAAAAATAACGAGCTCTTCAGAACCAAATTTAAGGAAACACAAATGCCAAAGGGCAATTAACTAGTTTTATCAACCTGCCCTTGATTCCCAGCTAAGATCATGGTTTTTTCTGAATTCTCAGAAAAACAGGACATTTAAATTTATCTTACGTTTTTTTTTTTTTAAACAAAAACCATCTGAGGACACGCACCAGATCAATACAGATGCTCTGAGACGGTGGGGCATCAGAGGTCATTTCACTCATCCGCTCCACTGTCTTTCAGGAGCCAATGTCTAACAGATTAAAGAGAAGGAGTTATGCTGCTGCTCTTCAAGATTGTTGAAAAAAAAAAAAGCAAAATTGCCCTTCTGACTTGATTCTTTTTGTATGACATAGGAAAAGGTATCACATTATAGCCAGACCTTCCAATGAGAAGGGACCTTTCACTCCTGTGATGGTGTGGTTCCTTAGGTCCCTTGCTCAGACCTCCCACCCCCACCTCATGCTCTCTAGGGATCAGCCCTCTGTCTACCACCCACAGGACCATGAACAGCAGTGGCACACACACCAATGGAGCAGAAGAGAAGACCCAGACTGGACAATGATGCCAAAAATACACATTGACACAAAGCCAACCTCTTCAGCCAATGGTGCTTCGGGACCCGGATCGTCACATATAGAAGAACAAAGCTAGGACCTTAGCTCTTACCAGCAAGGATCAACTCCCAAAACATTCAAGACTTTCACTTAAGACCTGAAAGTAGGGAGAACGGTTTAAGACACAGGCACAAGACTCTGAATTGGACTCCAGCAGCTCAGGAAATAAGGCCAACTGGCAAATGGGACCCTGTGAAATTAAATAGCTTCTGAACAGCAGAGGAAGCAGCCTCACTAGTCACCAGAGACATGTAAACCAAAGCTACATTAAGGGGCCTGGAGAGATGGCTCAGTGGTTAAGAACATTGACTGTCTTCCAGAGAACCTGGGCTGGATTCTCAGCAGCTAGATGGCAGCTCGCAACCACCTGTAACTCCAGTTCCAGGGGTCTTCTCTCTTCTTCTGGCCTTCTCAGGCACCAGGCACACATGTGGTACATAGACATACATGCAAGCAAAATACCCGTATATATAAAACACCACCACCACCAAACCTACATTGAGATTCCATCTTTCCCTGATCATAAGGGCTGGTAAGGGTATGGGCAAAAGGGAGTCCTTGTGCACAGCTACTGGGCATGTAAACTAGTCCAGCCATCATGGAAATCTGTATGGACATTTCTTAGAAAGTTAACAGTGGATCTTCCATATGACCCAGCTATATCACTAATGATATTAACCTAAGGGACTCTAAAAGGACACAATACAGGGACATTTGCACATCAACATCTAGGCCCCACTGTTCATACCAGTGAAGCTAGCTATCCAGCAACAGAAGACGGGATAAAATATGCCATAAATTCAATGGAGAAGTCCTCAGCTATACAAAGAATAAATTATGTTATTTGCATGACAATAAGTTAAAATGGTAATAATAGTATTGAGTTAATTCAGCTAGTTTTCTTTGTGGTCTCATGCACGTATATATAAAATGAAAACAGACATAACATGGTTTAGAACAATGGTGGGAATCAGGAGCAGTGAGAATGAGAGGGTAGGGCAGTTGGGGGAAATGTTCTCAGAGTCTATGAGAAAGGAAAATTCAATTCTTTATTAAAGATGTAACTAGGAACTAAGCCAACTGGAAAGATGGCTCAGTGGTTAGGAGCACCTGTCCTCTTCCAAAGAACCTAAGGGTCAGTTCCCAGCACCCACATAGCAGTTCATAACCATCCTATACACTCTTCTAGCCTCCTCAGGCATGAAGCACTCAAGTAATGCACAGACTTCCATGCAGGCAAAACACCAATACATATAAAATAATAACTAAATAAATACTTTTAAATGATGTGTTTAAAGATACAACATCTAAAATGTATATTCTGTTAGACAATTATTTTTATGGTGCTGGGAATAAATTTTAAATTTTAAATTACCCAACCTGGTATGGTGGTACCTTGATGTGATGCCAGCACTTGGGAAGCTGGAGTCCAGGGAATCAGGAGTTCAAAGTCATCCTCAACTACAGAGTGAGTTCAAGGCCAACTTGAGCACATGAGGCCCAAAAATTAAAACAAAAAAGCAAATAAAAATAAAGACATTTAAATTTTGTGGGAGTGGGTGAGTGGGTGAGCACCTTCACAGAAGCAGGGGGAGGGAGGATGGGCTAAGGGGTTTCAGTGTGGGGGGGGGCGGGACTGGAAAAGGGGATAACATTTGAAATGTAAATAAAGAAAATATCCAATTAAAAAAGGAAAAAAAGGAAAAAGCAAAATTAAAAAAGAAACTTAAATTTTAAATTTAAAGTTTAAATTTTAACTGTCCCTACCCTCTGTTGGAGCAAGACATACTCTCCAAAATGGGAGTCCAGATACACTTCCTGCCCAACAGGCTGCAGCTAACTGGCCCCTGCAGAAAGTTGAAGCTACAGACAGGAGCAGTTTTCTCCATGAGGGTCAGAGATGAGCAGGTAGTGCTGTGGTGGACGGCACAAATGTCATCTGGGTGCCCTGGCACTCAATGCAGAAAGTGGAGCTAATTTCCCTCACCAAGACCTTGGAACTTGGAGCCAAGAAGAAAATTAATATCCATGTGGATAGCAGGTATGCCTCTGCCACTGCCCACTTCCACAGCCACTTCTAGGCCAAGAGGGAGGACTGTTCACATCAGAAGTAACAAACAGGGAATCTTGGACCTCTTGGATGTCCTAATGAAGCTGGCAACTGTGAGTATTATTCACTGCCCAGGACGTTAGGAGGGAAAATACTCAGTGGGCAATAACCAAGTAGATCAAGTGGCTCCAGACGTGGTTATACAGGAGCCTATACTAGTTATGAGCCTGCAAGAGACACCCACTGGGAAATGGGACTGAACTAGGGATGGCCTCACTGAGAATATGCTGGAAAAAAAAGGACTCAGATTGCCAGCCACCCTACCAACTATTACCAAGAGAAGGTGCACACAAGAAGAGAGAGTTATACTCCCTAGAAAGTAAGCAAAAGACTTACTAGACCAAGAACACAGATGGACTCATTTAGGGGATAAAAAGCTTGTCCAGGCAGTTAAAAGACATAAGAATATATTTATGATTCAGGTTTTGGGCCAGAGAGATAATAGAACTGTGTACAATATGCCAGCAAGTGAATGCTTATGCAGCAAAGAGTAAACAGGGCAAAAGACCTAGAAGAGAACAGCTTAGAATATATTGAGAGATTTTATAAAAGTTAAGGCAGGAAAATATGGTTACAAATACCTTCTAGTGTTTGTGGATACTTTCTCTGGATGGGTTGAGACTTTCCCTACCAAGCAGGAAACAGCTACCACAATTAGAAGAAACTTTCCTGAGTTTCAGAGTGCCCAAGGTAATTGGATCAGACAATGGTCCTGTTCTTGTTTCTAAGGTAAATCAGAAATTGACAGAGATATTGGGGACTAATTGGAAGCATTATTGGGCATACTGTCCCCTGAGCTCAGGGCAGGTAGAAAAAATTAACAAAACCCTATGAGAGACCTTAATAAATTGACCTTGGAGACTGGCTCAGGCTGGGTGGTGCCCCTCCCCTTGTTCCTGTTCTGAGCTCAGAACAGCCCTTGCCATTTTAACCTGACCCCCTTTTGAGATCCTCTTTGGTATCCCAGATCCTTTGTTGTCCACTGGGCCCTCCCAGGAGCTATCCCACAACATGAGATTTGGCCCAAACTGTGTGCCTTAAATGCTCCAGCCATGCCAGAGACTCTTCACTGTTTCCAGACTGGTGACTGGATCTGTAAGGAGGCTTCGGGGATGAAACCATGATGAACAGGACCCTTCCTGGTGCTGCTAGCCACTCCCACAGGCCTCAAGGTGGACAGTGTTGTGGCCTGGGTGCGTGCCTCCCATGTGGAACCTGAAGACGCCCCACTCTCCAGAGACCCCCGCTGGATGGTACAGAAGATAGAGGATCTACTCAAGCTCAAGATCACTGGACCTTGATCATGACTGCCTGGTGGTACCCTTAGATTCTGGTTCCTTTCCCCATCCTATATGCCCATTCACCAAACCTGTTATGGTCCTGTCTCTCTTCTGTTAGGGTCAGAGATGACCAGGGCAGCCATTGATTTAGATATAGAGAAAACAGAAACTTATATCAGTCGCCTTCAAGAATCACTGAACTAGTACTGCAGGATAAGAGGGTTATGTGCTGCCTTAGCTGAGGAGTGTTGATCTTATATAGACCATTTGGGATTGTTAACCCTGTTAGGACCCCTAATTGTTCTCCATCTATAGTTGACTTTTGCCCCCTACATTTTGAACTGCTTAGTCACTATTGTTAAGAAACACTTAGGGCCGGGTGGTGGTGGTGCACACTTGTAATCCCAGCACTCTGAAAGGCAGAGGCAAGCAGATTTCTGAGTTGGAGGCCAGCCTGGTCTACAGAGTGAGTTCCAGGACAGCCACAAACCCTGTCTCGAAAAAACCAAATCCAAAAAAACAAACAAACAAACCAAAAACCCAAAAAAACCCCAAAACACTTAGGTACAGTACAGCTAATTATCTTAGAGGAGAGATACAAAGAACTAGATACAGATCAGGAGTATGAGTTATCAGAATACCAGCAATTGCTTCAGGATTAAAACGTGCACAAAGAAAAGGTGGTAATGAAAGTGTTAACTCAGGAACTTTGGAAAGGTCATGGAGCACTTGCCTCTCCCAGAAGGGCAAGTGTTCCCCCTCCCAGAAGAGAAAGGCTAAATTACATTCCTTAGACCACAGGGAGGTCCCTGCTCCAGAGTCTGTTGACCACCTACCTCATCCCCTAACAACCAATTAGTTTAAAGGTAACACAATCTGCCAATCACATTGTGACTAATTGTGGCTGCCCTGAGAACTGTATCAAAGGCCCACACAGCCTTGCGCAAGTGGCCGGTCTGTCTCCATGTACAGGGCGGCCACAGCATGCTGGATATTAAATAAAAATCCTCTTGCTTTCTGCATCAAAAAAAAATAAATTTTAACAAAAATAAAGTAAATCCCACTATGCTTGTGGGCTTCTTGGTTTTATAGACCCTAAGTAGGGGAGTTTTTACTGGTATATATTCCACCTCTTAAATAGAAACACTCTGAATGTTGATGAAAAGTCTCTATTCAGGGGGCAACAGCAGATCTTAAGCTGACAAATTGTGTTCTTCTACTGCCACGCTGATTATCTCTTGAGGTGTCTAGGTCTTCCCTAGGGAGCTATGGCTCTGAAGGTGCCAATTCCTGCAACAAGAGAAGAGTGAGGTGGGCTACCTGGGAAGAAGCTCCCTTTGATGACTGTAGCCCTTCTCAGGCTTCTAGACAATGAGATCTACAAAGGGAGCCTTTTCTAGATACATTAGACCTCACTTTATAGGCACAGAGGATGACATCATCCAAGAGTGATAGTGGTGACTGAAAAATGTGAGAGTCAAGGATTGACTACTGTGAGCTTAGGGTGCCAGCACTAGACTGGGTAGACCCTTTCTTTATGATACCATGTGTGTGGGAAACGAAAGCTTCCAGAAATATAATAATGCCCCAAACTAAAGAACCAAGATTCACTCTTCTATCTGCAAAACCACCACCCCACTGTGCCACTTCCTCAGAATCAGGAAAGCCATTGGTGTCATTTAGTTTAAGTACAAAGGTCTAACAATTACGGAACTGATGGTGTAAGTCCCTGTTCTGGGGGCCAATGGAAGCAAAAATATCAGGGCTCAAAGATTAGATCTTAGCTCAAGCAGAGGGAGCAAATGTCCCCCTCCATCACCATTTGTTGTCAGATATTTATTTGATTACACTGTGAACCTTGAAATTTTGTTATTTACTGAAAAACAAGCAAAAAAAACAAAAAACAACCTGTTCTAATTGTGGTGTGGCTCAGCCTTAATATAGACCTCTGGCTGGAATATAGACATGCCCCTAGTACACACCTTTAATCCCAAACATTGACGATAAAGTTAGTTTGTAGAAGGAAGCACCACATTTGAAAGTGATGTCTGATTGAGTAGCAGACAAAGGGACAAATCAGAGAAAGATTTGACAGAATAAGATCTGCCTAACTCTCATGAGAAGAGAGAAGAAAGGGAAGCTACTTAAGAGGACAGTGCCGCGAAAGAAAGGAAGAAGGCAGTTTTACCAGGAGAGTTGTACAGAGATGGGTTGGAGAGAGAGAAGAAGCTAGACACATGTGAAGACTGAATGAGCCAGAGACTGAGAAGGAACCACAAGATTAGAACAGATTAACAGAGTTTGAGGTCAAGCAGAGCAATTCAGAAGCCCAGAGAAGCCAGATTGAATCAGTCAGCACGGAGAGACATTTGACCCAGAACAGCTGAGTTGAATCAGCCAGGGAGAGACCAAAACTAGCTAGAAAGGGTGAGCTTATTCAGCAGTAAGTCTCAAAGGCTGAAAACATTCTAGGCCTAGATAAGATTGTAGAGAGGCTAGAAGCTTCCAGGCCTAGGCCTAGGTTAGCAGACTGAGGCAGTGAGCCTCTGAGACAACAATTATTACAGGGGAATAAAGGCCACTTTTACAACCGTATTGTTCTCTTCAGGCCTTCAGTGGGTTGGATGATGCCTACCATGCTAGAAAATACAGTTGGCAGAGCTGGTGCATGCCTTTCATCTGAGCATTCAAGAGGCAGAAGCAGACAGATCTCTGTATCTGAGGCCAGCCTGCTCTACAGAGTGAGTTCCAGGACATCCAGGGCTACCCAGAGAAACTTCCCCCCCCAAAAAGATGTAGATAGCCTTTACTTACTTTGGCAGTTCAAACACTAATCTCTCCTAGAACCCAGGCACCCCCCCCTCAAATATTAGCTACCTAGGCACCCCTTAGCCCAGTCAAAATAACATAAAACTGAACATCAGGTGCTCACTATGCTAACTCTCCTTTGCCACCTCTGAGAATCAAGATCTTGGCTAGATAGGACACACACTTCAGACCACACAAGAATGTTCCCTAACACTTACTCTGGGCCCCAGATCTTTCTCCCTAGTCAGTGGGTGTGACCAAGGCTTTGAGGGCTTAGCAGAGAAAACCATGCACTCAAACCTGAGAGAAGGCGTCGTAAGTTTCTCTCACATGGAACTGTATCAAGAATTCCTGTCATTCTGTCGCTATCCCATTATGACTCCAACTTAAAACCCAAACAGAAGCCTCTGTCTGATCCATTGGCCCTTGCCTGCTACACATAGACCTTAGCCATCTGTTGGGCAGCTTGCCCAAGTCTTGTCTTGCTGTGGCAGCCTGTGTTTACTTACAATAGGACTCTTTAATGTAAGAGTTGGCTTTACTAGAGACCAAAGTAATAGAATAGTCATTATGCTTTGTCTCCTTTGATAAACCAAGATGATTTCATAGAGAATCCTCATTTTCAGACACTTGAAGTCTACAAGGAACTTTGATTTTCTATACTGTGTTTACAAACACCAGATGAGAAAGAATGGAAAACTTGAGAGAGACTCTCTGGCAACTGGTGGGAAGGGGAGCACTCACACTGTCTGCCCTGTGATGGTGTACACTTATCACAGCACTCAAAGCAAAAGAAAGCTAGACGTCTCCCTCCAAATGCTGACACCTATTGCTAAAGCACACATAATCAACCTGTGGGTCACGATCCCTTTTGGAGGACAAAGGCCCCTTTCCTAAGGGTTGTATATCAGCTATCCTGCATATCGGATATTTACATTACAATCCATAATAGTAGCAAAAATTACAATTCTAATGTAGCAATGAAGTAATTTTACAGCTGGGGGTCACCACAGCATGAGGAACTGTATTAAAGGGTCACAGCATTAGGAAGGTTGCGAACCACTGTGCTAAAAGTTTAAAAGGAGCGTTCATGAAATTCCCCATTTTCTCTCTTGGCATTTATTCTATTGAGACACAATCTATACAGGCCTGGAAAACACAGAACAAACAAGCAAGCAAACAAACAAACAAACAAAACCAGCAATGTTGGGAGCATTTGTTGGGCAACATTGGGACCATTTCTGTTCTCACTGGAGTATTAGGGGCAGGATTCCCACTTTATTCCTTTTTCTGGACCTAGACAGACACTCCACATCTAGCCCAGCTGACTTCCCTGCCATGGACTAACCACCAAATATCTTTTGTCCAAATGCCTAAAAAGAATTCTGTTATGGCTTAGTATCCCACTGTCTACTGTGTCCTCCTCTGTCCATAGCCTCACCGTCACCAGACCTACCAAAATATATAAAAATGAAAAAGATTGAACTTCCTTTCCTGTGTCTCACAGCATTCTCCTGAACAAAGTAGAAGAGAAATAACCAAAGGAAAAGACCAAGATGAGGTGACATGGCTGTTGGACCCCAGGAAAGCCGTCACTAACCATATAAATCTCTTGTACTCCATGATAAAAGATCAAAGCGTGGAGACCAGGGAGGGAACCTGGATATTTCTTTCCCAAACCATACAGGGCTCATCCTTCCAGACCTGTAAAATTCAAGGACAATTTTCTTGAATTTTGTACTCCCCCAGCCAAATCATCGCTACTAAAGATGGAAATTGCAAATGATTTCTCTTTATGAGGGTAGACTTAAAATTGTTCAGTTTTTTGAGTTTTTCCACTTGGTGGGAATGTTAGGTTTATATTACTAAAGAGCCTTTGCTAGCCTAAATCCTAGATATAGACTCTAGACTGAAGTCCTAAGCAGACTCTGGACTGAGTCTCCTTCCTCCAGGACTGTATCTAAGAGCAGTTAGGACAAGCAACTCCATAAACTGTTACATCTTAATCTAGACTCAGAATGCTGAGACACAATAGCAGTGAGGGAAGCTTAAAAGACAGGGGAGAGTAAGGGTCATAGGAAGAGGAGGAAGCCCACTCCAGAGTCTTTTTAGGGTACATTGTGTGAGGGTGTGTCTCTGTATATATGTTAATTCTGTACCTGCAAAGAGCTAAATACTGGCAGGATCTTGGTATTGTTCCTTCCTCACTTGCCTACTGCAATCTAGAATTGGATTGGATTGGCTGTCATAAAGAGCTAATATCTGGACAGGAAGTGGGGAGAGAGAGAGAGAGAGAGAGAGAGAGAGAGAGAGAGAGAGAGAGAGAGAGAGAGAGAGAGAGAGAAAAGGATGCTGAGAGAAGGAATGAGAGTCAGGAGATTCAGCCAGAAGACACAAGATGAATAGTGGATCAGACCAGAGCAGAGAGGTAGCCCTGGACCTGTGGCGGGATGCAGTGCCAGGATTAGTCAGGATAGAGTAGTCAAGAGACTGTCCAGCTAAGGCCTAAGCTTTAAAATATTAATAAGCTTCTGTGTCATTATTTGTATTACTGGAGGGTCTGAGAGAGTCCCACTGTAGAGTTTGGTATATTCCCTGATGCCTGGGCATCAGAAACTTCAACACAATGAATTGTCCACAGAGAAAATGCACAGTTTCCCTAAAAATGTCAAAAACAAGGATGCTGATTGCAACAACAACAACAACAACAACAAAAATCCCTATGTTTCCTAGGGCTGGAATGCTTATGATCTTAGTTGGGCTTGTATGCCTTTCACATCCCTAAATCTAAAGAAAGTGCCTCATAAACCCATCTTAGAATTCATTTACAGAAGGAAAGTCTTTGTTTTTTTTTTCTTCATTTTAATCTTTGCTTAGTTTTGTCCTTTGAACAACAGAACTTAGAAAACCATATTAGTATACAGCCATTTTGAAAGCATCTGTGGCTTGCCCTCCTCCCTTCTCCCCTTCACAACCCCTAGCTTAAAGTTATCTGTACTAAAACAACAACTCACTAACTTTACTCTGATTTGTCACTTGTCCTGAAATTCTTTTCTGAGATAAACCCAGCCAACATTCTAGTATGGATAGGAGATGCTCATGAGGCCCTATCCTTAACGGAGAAGATATTGAGGGATGCTGAGAGAGAAGCTGTTTTCTTTAAGAGTGTGGCCACTGGGGTTGGTGAGATGGCTCAGTGGTTAAGAGCACTGACTGCTCTTCCGAAGGTCCTGAGTTCAAATCCCAGCACACCCACATGGTGGCTCACAACTATCTGTAATGAGATCCAACGGCCTCTTTTGGTGTGTCTGAAAACAGCTACAGTGTACTTACATATATTAATAAATAAATCTTAAAAAAAAAAAAAGAGTGTGGCCACTGGTAGGTTGCCCAAACTCTGGTGGCTGATGCCATACCCATGTACGTGAAGGTAGCTTTAAAGAGGATCTTCAGGTAGGGGGCCATATTAGGAAGACCAGAGGAAGTGGGGAGAGCTGAGGATGAATATGATCAAGCTACATTGTATACATGTGTAAAATTATTAAAGAATAAATTTTAAATTCTAAAATAATAAATAATAGGGTTTTATTTTTATAGCTAGTCAAAATACCTAAATGAAATATTTCATGTTAAAAATAATTCTAACATTAACAAATGAAACTCAATGACCCAAGCTCATATGGAGTTGTTGTGGGAGAGTCTTCCTGAGGAGACATACCAAACACATGTTTGCTATGAATCGGACACCAAGGTATGATTATCCCAAAATCCAACTTGGTAAACCAATGAGGTATTGAGATTATTTATAAGAATATGAGTAAGGGATTTTTTTTTTTACAGAAGCAAAATCAAAGACAGTGTCATTACCAAAAAGCCTACCTTAGCCACAACCCACCCTATGTAGCTCAAATGGTCAGAGAATCTCCTCCCTTAGCAGGTGTTTATTACTTCTATAACCTGGGGATGGACTTTGTGAATCTTGATAATTTCAGGAGCTTCCTGAGATTTGTGAGTTGCTTACCTCTAGAGATTCATAGAGAGCATAGAGATTCAATCCTTCCTTCCTAGAGAAAAATTTCAATTAGGAGGAAAATGTTACATAACAGTAAGATGGGCACTTTTCTATTTATAATTAAAGGTTAATTATTAATTGTTAAAGAAAAAGGGAAAACTACTAATATAAAATGCCCTCAGTAAGCTTTCAATACCCCCAATATTTTTATATTTTAAAAAATGATGCTTGCCTAATACTGTTCATACAATCAATCAACTATGATCCATGTTCGGACCTACTCCTATGCTTCATTTTCCTACAAAATGAAACTTTAAATAAATTGAAATTTATAAATAAATTGGATAAATTAAATAAATTGAATAAAGCTATCCCTCTGATTTCCAGGAATAATGGAAATGGGAGTTTTTGGTTTCTGACAACTGTTTTTGCAACTCTCCATTGTTTTTTCTGGGAAAATATAACTTCAGACATTGAACCATACTGATCATACCCCACCACCTGCAGTAATCCCCACTAAGTACTTGTCAGCTGGCTTAATCAACTTTCTCTCTGTGTGCACTGCTTTTTAAAATTTCACACATTAAAACTTTCCCACCCTTTCCCCCACATTTACATAACTATAGTAGTATCAGCCACAAATATACAAATCTCATTCAATCCAAATTGTAAGACCATTGCCAACCTTATAATAAAATCCCATTGGAAAACAAGCATGGCGGCACTTGCCTGTCACCTCAATACTTGGAAGCCTCAGGCAGAAGGATTGTTATTTCCATGCCTGGGCTCCATGGTAGGATCTTTTTTTAAACAAAAGAATAAGAATGATATTGGGGACTCTGGCATATATCAGTCAAACTTAGGATGTATTTATCTCCAGTGTGCTAGATGTACTTGCAATCAATAGGAATTGGGAGGCTGAGGGAGGTGTGTCTTCATTTTAAAGGTATTCCTTTCAGAAGAAAAGGAAAGAAGGAAGGGACAGAAGGAGGGAGGGAGGGAAGAAAGAAAGAAAGGACAGAAGAAAAGGGAGATTTTTTTCCCTCCTAATAGTTAAGCAAAATGAAACTTTAAATAAATTGAAATTTATAAATAAATTGGATAAATTAAATAAATTGAATAAAGCCATCCCTCTGATTTCCAGGAATAATAAGGATTTTTCCTGAGAAGAGGCGCTCCAAGGTTGCATGAAAGTATTCTTGAAAACATTCCTTGTTTCTAAAATGTGGACAAACTCTCCTGGGTGCAGGTTGCTAGCTACCTCTGTTCTTTGCAAGGGAATTTCTGAGGATATTATCATAAAGTGGTAATTTTGCAGACAATGTAAGATTCGAAAACACCAAGGACATGCTTGGTACACACATGCCAACCACATAAAACAGCTTCTGGCAGTCTTCCTTCGGAGACCTCCTGTGCCAGCATTTCACTTAGATAAGAAAAAAGTCCCCTTTCCAGCAGTCTCCTTAAATGCTTTAATTTGACACTATCTGAAAGTGATACTTAAGCTGTGCTAAATCACATTTAATTGCAGCAGCCTGCTCTCTGTTATTTTCTATCTCCTCCACTTCCCCTTAAGCTCTCAGAACCCCAAAGAAAACAAAATATTCCTCAATTCACGTATTTCCATCCCCAGGGGCTCTTTGCAGATCTCTGTCAATTATTCTGATATATGCAAAAGCAGCAACAGACACTTTAAAGTGTCAAGGAAAGCTAACACTGCCACTGGATTCTAAGACCTCAGCACTGGGGTGTCTGTTCCAATGCAGCTTGCTGGAGGCTTCCTCTCACCCAAGTCACCCTGCATCCACAGGCAGCAGGATTTGGGTAATGAGTTCCTAGAGCAGCTATGACCCGTGTGGAGTTGGTCTAGTGGCTGAGGGAAAGACAGAGGAGACAGCAGACAGTTAAAACAAAGACAGGGAGATGGCCAAGTCATACGGCCATTGGCCAGGTGACAGAGGCTCCTGGTTTGTTGAGGGACTTTGTGCTAGAGCCTGTGTGGCTCCTTGGCATTCATTACCTCTCTCTCTCTCTCTCTCTCTCTCTCTCTCTCTCTCTCTCTCTCTCCCCCTCTCTCTCTCTCTCAATAGGTGTGTGTGTGTGTGTGTGTGTGTGTGTGTGTGTGTGTGTGTGTGTGGTACTTGGGTTAAACCCAGGTCATTGAATGTAAATGGCAATTGTAACAATGAACTATATCCTTAACCTTTTTTTTCCCTGAGTTTTAAGACAGGGTCACACTGAGTTACTCAGTCTATAGTCTGGTCCTCTCCCAAGTCTGATGTAGCTTTCATGAGTCTCCCTTCTCCTAGCTGTGGGACCCTTTCTCTCTACTTAGGTATTCTAGGAGTTCCTGGGTTTCTAACATCAAGAACTTTCAAGGGAGCATGGCCTCTTACCCAGAGCACTGGTAACCTCTTACAGGTCCTCAGTTCTGACCACTTTGAAAATGCAACCAGACTGATTTCCAGCCAAGTTTGTGAACAGCATTTCTGAGGAAAGTACCTGGGGACTATAATATTCCCCCAGCTACCTTATGTGAGGTCCAGCTTCCTCTGGATAACATCAAGGGGAGGGGATTTGATCTCTGAAATTCCTAGAGCCAGGTCAGACTTGGTAAAGGAGAGCCAGCCCTTTCCTTTGGCCCATGTGTGGATCTTCCAACTTTTGATCCCCTACCCCATCTTGTACACATATACACATAGCCACCATCTGTGTGACACTTCTCTGGTACAAGTCCTGGGTGAGGGATGCCTTCCAGTCAGAAGAAAATTTAGCTTTTGCCTAAAGGTCTGTTTCATTTTATCATGCGCTGAGCATAACATTTGTAAACTCTTCATTGAAACTCTTTTCCAAACTAGTTTCCAAAGAGTATTGTCCCTGAGTCCTTCAGATTCCCTTGTTAATATGTATATAAAATATTTTACCCCCACATTTAGGTTTCAAAACAATGAAATCATTCCCTCATAGTTTGAGTAGGTTGGCTCAAAGTGGGCACAGGTCATTTGGGGTCATGTGCAGCCCAGGTTCATCTGATGGCGAAGCGTTCATATTGATGGAGGAGAAACTGAGAGTAATTGATGCTGTAGAAGATTTGCTACAGTTGCTTAGGAAATATTAAGTTACACAGAATAAAATTTAGCTGAAGAAGTGGCCCCCGGTTTTCTGATTAGGAAGTGCGGAATCCTACCTGGCAGAAAGGACCACCCTGGATAACAACTGCCCAGGAAGAGCAGCCCTGATCTTAGGATAACCACCCATGACAATATTTTACATCCTAAATCCCCCATCAGTCCAAGAAACCAAAATCTGGGATTTCTGTCTCTGTGAAACGTTCAGTTGTTTCAAGTGTCACCTGGGGCTGTGAAACTATATAAGCTAATCAGGATTTCTGTTCAGGGCTGGTTCCTTTAGGTGCATCAATCAGAAATAGAAGCTCACTATTATAATTTCCAAGTGGTGGAGTGACTTCTCACTGTGAAGGTATAGTAATTCTATATCAATACAACTCTGAGCTTCCCTGCCTACCCTCAAGCCAAGCCACTCTTTAATTTGATGGTGGTTCTGAAATGTTGAGTCCGTTAGTGGCTTCCAGTAGATGAACGGAGAGGTAAAGGCTGGGACCTTTAAGCATGGTAAGAGGTGAGGAATCTGGGTCAGTGAGCAAAGTGTGGGTGGGACCAAGGGAAGGCGTGGGACGGCCAGGTCAACTGCCACAGTCATTGTGAAGTTAGTGTGTCACCCCTGACACCAGCAACCAGAAAGTCTCAGTGGGTGAACTTCTGAGTACTCTTTTATGCTGTTAACAAGCCTCCCACAAAGCTTCCATTGGACGGAGCTAGGTTTTTCTTAGGCAGTGTGAGGTTGGCAGAATAGAAATTGACTTGTTCCTGTCCCAGAAAGGCTGCAACCTACTGAGTTTAACCTGAGCCTCAAGGAACTATCCAATCCCAGTAGATCCCCCAGGGCTTGCAGAACAGAGTCTCTGTGGGAGTCTCTGCAGCGAGGGAACAGTGTGAAGCTCTTCTCTTTCTCAAAGTTGATTCTGTCCTGATATTTAATAAGTGCCTCTTTGGCGGTGTCTCCGTGTCCATTATTTAAACCTTGAAAATCAAAGCTGTGTGTCTTCTATGGAAAGAGCCCTTGACTCACCATGGGAAACCATATAAATATTGATTGGCATTCCAATGGCAATGACCACAGGGGTTGTTTTTCACAAAGTTCAATTTCTTTTACTTTAAAAGACTTCCCTCAACTGAGGCCCTGAGAAGTGCAGTTATTTTTTCTGACTGCCTGCAGTCTGCGTCTTTCTTTCCTTCTTTCTTCCTTTCTTTTCTTTTTTTTTCCTTTCTTTTCTTTCTTCTTTCCTCCCTCCCTCCCTCCCTCCCTCCCTCCCTCCCTCCCTTCCTTCCTTCCTTCCTTCCTTCCTTCCTTCCTTCCTTCCTTCCTTCCTTCCTTCCTTCCTTCCTTTCTTTCCTTTCTCTTCCTTATCCACCATCCTCTTTGTTTTGGATGCTACTGATGTTGCTAATAAATGAAGTGTCAGGCTCCTATCTCAACAATAACCCCTTTCTACCAACCTGCATCTTTTTGCTTTTTTAAGCTCTTTTCTTTTTCTTTTTTTAAAATATGTATTTTCTTTATTTACAGTTCAAATGTTATCCCCTTTCCTGTTTTCCCTCTCTGAAAACACCCTATCCCATCCCCATCTCCCCACGCTCACCAACCCACCCACTCCTGCTTCCCTGTTCTGGCATTCCCCTATACTGGAGCATTGACCCTTCTCAGGTCCATGGGCCTCTCCTCCTTTTGTTGGAAAACTCTGCTAACTAAGGAAGCTGCTGTAAGGCCCAGTAGCAGAAGGCTCTGGGTTTG
This sequence comes from Apodemus sylvaticus, assembly GCF_947179515.1. Lineage (NCBI taxonomy): Eukaryota > Metazoa > Chordata > Mammalia > Rodentia > Muridae > Apodemus > Apodemus sylvaticus. The sequence continues at coordinate 115,272,027 of NC_067476.1, forward strand.
AACCTCAGCACCAAAGGGAGAAAGAAGGAAGGAAGGAGGGAAGGAGGATGAATTACCATATACAAAACTGGTACTGAAAAAGCTTGACTTTTCTTTTCAATTAAATGAGGGGTCAAAGACAGAGATTACAGAAAATAACTCAGGAACCAATCAGCATGGGGAATTTGGTTGGCATGTTGCACACATGTATGAAGTCCATCTGTGACTGTTCTAGGAAAATGGAAGAATATGGGAAACTAAGGTATCAGCAGTTTCTCCTGCAGACTGTGGTGGTTTCCACGACATGACCAGAGCCCAGGTGAGTTGCATGCAATGATTCTAGGATAGCATTCTAGAACATTCTAGGATAGGCTGGAACTTAAACCTGGCCTTCTACAGAGGGACAAGAATGATTTTCTCAATGTTACATACTGGTGATGACTGGTGATACTGGTGAGACTGGTGATGCTAGGTCAGCGTTGAACTTGGGACATTTGCACTGAGTTCTTTGATTCCATCTCACATTTTAACCAACAACAGACCCCTGACATACTTTTCTCATCTAGGCTTATCCAGGAATAAAGCCATCAAACGGCACACATCTGCCCTCTGAGATGGTGCACACATAGCAATCAGGATAACTTTGTGAAGTAGGCCCTTCCCTTTCACCTTTACACAGGTTCCTGGAGCTAAACACAGCTCACCAGGTTTATGCAGCAAGAGATTTCCCTGTTGAGCATCCCACCAGCTCTCCATAAGAATTCTTTAAACAAGCCCTGTACCCTTCCCATCCCAACACATCTGGTAGCCATGCCACCCAAGCACCTCTGCCTTTCAGATGGCTTCTAGATGCCCAGGCTGAGTTTGGCAGAAACTTGGTGTTCTCCAGGACCTCAGAGCAGTCTCTCTGGGGCTCTGCCTCCACACTGCTCTATTCCCATAACTAAAAGCAATGGCAGGTAGGTGTAGGCTTAGATTTTTCAAACCTACTTCACTAAGGATTCTTAAGTGCTTCAACCTCCCATATAGCCCACTGACCAATGGTAGAGGAGGAAGATGGCTAATAGGACAAGGGGGATGTAGACCTGTTTAGAAGTAGTTCTTTGGGATGATTCCAATCTTCATTATAAGCAGTCCAGACCACTAGCAAAATACCAAACATGAATCAGTGGCAGCAGCTTGATCCAGAAGAAACCAACAGGCATGAGACTGCCGAAGCAGCAAGAAGCAGCTAGAGCATCACCAGTTCTTTGGTGCATTTCTCTCTATGATGTCATGGCAAGCGAAGACCAACAAGGTACTAATGCAAGAGTGTCATCAGCAAAGCCCAACAATGACCAGCAAGGCGAACCAATGCCAGAGTGTCGTCCACTGTCTTCTGGGTTATACCTACTCTCCTTCCAAACATCACATGTTCTCTCAAGCATCTGCTCCAGCAGAACATCACATGCCCTTTTACCAGACAGCTTCTAGAAAAACACCAAGTGTCTGTTTTCAGAAAGACATCCTCTCACGTGTCTGCTTCAGCAAAACATCCTCTTATAAGACAGTTTCCAGAAAAACATCACTTGTCACAACTGAGTCTCCAATGAAACCAGAAATACCCACTTCAGCATGAATGTAAAACTTGCACGATACACTTAACACCTGTAAAGCACCCACCAATGCCTGTAAATGCACTCTTTTAACCCTTACAATAAGCCATTAAATCATAAAAACTTGGTCTTTATGATGTCAAGTTTGCTAACAAGGAGCTGAACTTGTTCAGCTAACTAAAGAGGTTAGTGATTCTTTCAATAAAACTTCATCTAACCAGAGCCCAAGCCTTCCACAATCCCTGTGGCAGTGTCTAAGGGACACTGCTCCACCTGCGCTGCCAAATCTTGTCATGTGGGAAGGGATAGTGTGACACAATTCCTGATCCTGGAGCAGAGCTAGCAGAGTGCGGGCCTCCACGAGTGTTGACAGTTGTTAGATATGAGGCTTGTTCATATAACAATGTACACAATTTACTTTATGTTCCTCTTTTGGAAATGTTCTTCCTGCCAAGGCTAATAACTCTGTGATAATTAAAAACTGTATGGGTCCAGTGGGCAAGGGTGTATCCTATGTCCTTAGCAAACTGGTAAACGCTGTGACCTTCCAGGACAGCCCTTGAGGCTGTGGGAAAGAACTATGAAAACATTAGTTTGCAAGATATAAGAATGCAATATAAATTATATGAAGGACTTCATGGACCTACAAGAACAGAGGCAGCTGCACTATGAGCCAGCTTATTAGAAAGATATTATGGGAGGAGATAAAAAGACTTGGGGAGTTGGTGATCACAGACCAAGATTCCACCCAGCTAAGTTTATTTTCTGTGTTTACAAAGACAGGCAGATTCCTAAGTTCAAGGACAGCCTGAGACATAACCCTTAAATCGGTAGTTCTGCTAGTGAGAGACCCCCAACTCAGTGTTTTTAGACCTTTAAGCAACCAGCCCATCACAGACTAACTTGTTTTTCTGCTTTCAGCTTGAGAAAGATAGCCCACCCTGTTCTAGTTCCAATGTTTAATGTCCAGTGCCCCAAGGACGTTTGCTCCAGATAATCTCTAACCTTCCTTACTTCTTCATTCTGTACTTACCCATTCTGTGCATATTTTGTCCTCCACCCCTTGCCTTGTGAATTGTGTCCTCCAACCCTTGTCTTGTGATTTTTCCCCTTTAAATACCCCTGACTTCAGTTGCACGGGGTCCTCAGTCCTCTACTCCTGTGTGGTGTACAGCTGTGGAACCCAGAATTCTGGAATAAAGAAATCCTCATGCTATTGCATCGAGATCGTTTCTCTCGAGTGATTCGGGTGTCGCCTTCCGAGGCGTGGGGTGCTGGGGCACCCTCGGTTTTTGGGAGTCTTACATTTTTTGGTGCATGGGCCGGGAAGTGTGATTTCCCTTCACACTCGAGAACCAACTCGGAGGTAAAGGGGATCCCCTCTGGAATGTGTGTTTGCCGGCTGGTGTCTGTGTCCTGAATGTCTGTACTGATCTGTTTTCTGTATCTGAGGAGACGCGAGTTTCGGTGGACAGCTGTCCTCTCAGGTTTGTGAGAACCAGAGGACCGTGGTGGGCAGAAGTGCTCTGTACCACAGGCTGTGACCCGAGAAGACGTTCACGGGTATTTTAGGGGAACTCCAGAGACCCTGGAAGATTCCTGTCTGAATTTCGGAGAGGACACAGTAGTTCTACTGAATTGGAGAACTTATATGCCCTCCCGGCCGTCTGGTTTTCTGATCTGGGTCTGTCCATCTCAGTGGAGGTGAATACTTGTCAGTTTTGTGTGTCTCTGTCTACAGTTTGACCACTAGACGGGTGCTGTGGTTTGTTTTCTGTCTGTCTCACTGTGTGTCAACGTCTGAGTCTATAAGCCTTTCTGAAAATTTCGGTTTTGCTTGCAAGCTTCTGGTGTGGTGCGTTCAACTGGCAGCTGCTAGAGTCGAGACTGTGAGGGTCTGGAGGAAGCTTTAGACCTGGGAGAAAGCTGAATAAGGCTCTCCTCCATCTGTAAACAGCAAGTCAGTAATAGTGGAAGCCATGCTTTGCTGAAATCTGTTTTATCTGATCCCTGCTATGTGTGCAGGGACGCCTGGTGTCTGAAACTGGGCCCCTCTAGGGGCAAATTGTATGATTTTCCTTTCTCTGTGTTCTTGAATCTAGAGACCTGATGGTGGCAGAGTCAGGCTGTCTATGTAGTGTTGTTTTGTATCTTGCTTTGTGTTCTTGGACTTAGATGGACGATATTATTTTGACTTTGACTGAAAAGCAACTCTGTCTGTGGTGCCAAAATTAGGTATTGTGACTCAAGCACGCCAAAATCGGGTCACATGCCTCTAGCGCGCCAACTTAGAACAAAAGGAGAGACAAAATACTTGGGCTCTGATGCCCCTTGAAAAGAAAAACAAGTCTTAACAAGACGCTCAATGTGGCAGACACGAGAATTTTGGGTTTAAGTTGGTACAAATGGTTTATTTCTTTTATTTTAACTTGTTTAAATTGTTATGATCAATGCAATGTTAAGCTTTGTGGCTATATTGTTCCTTTGGGAGAGAGGTCAAAATAAGGGAGACCTCCAAAAGACTAGATTCTAAAATATTAAGTGAAAAAAAAAATCTGTCTTTGTGATACTAAAATCTTTATAATTGGTATTAAGTTCAAGGCATAAGTTCTTATTTGATACAGGGTTTATTTTGATAGATAATCAAGGTTTTCATTGGTATAAAGACTAAATTTGAAAGTACAGAATTTACACCCAGTTCTTTGTTATTATTACTGATCTGAGATGTTTAAGGCTATGAGTTTAGGGTTAAATGGAAATGTAAGGCTCTGGGTTTATTGTTAGGGTGTTTTCTAGATTTTAATCAGAAATAGCTGAAGATAGTTTAAAAGACAACAATCCACATTACTTTACATAGATAGTTGGTTGTCAAAAATGTCAAAAATCCATGGTATATAATATTTATATCTTAAAAGCTATATAAAGCTTTCTATATATTTCAGTTAATATTGGTCACTCAGATTTCTGATGGTAATGAAGACTGTTAGTCTCATAGACAGCCCAAGCTGTTTAATCCTGAGAAAACTGATATAGATTTAATAAATGATTTTCAGGTGACATAAAATTTAAAGCCAGGACATGAGTTACTTCTTACAATGTTAATTCTTAAGTGTTAATTCTGACAGTCTTTTAAGATAATACAGATGAAAAGGGTTCTATTTAATTGATAGGGATAATAAACTAGGTGTTATGTCTATCTAATAGTTTATAATTTACAAAATGGTAATAATTATGCTCAATTGATATTTATAGAGGACCACAGAGTGGAGCAGGAGAGGACCTGAGACCACCTATCCTGATACCATGATAGCTCTCTCACTAAGGGTATATTTCCCAAGAGACTCATTAATCTCTTTGAGACTGTTTTATTTGTAATACAGGAAGCCAAAAAGATTACCCCCTCAGACAAAAGGTAAGAGGCATCTGATAGACCAACACCAGACTACATTGGCAGGTCTCCAGGGCATGGCAACCCAGAATTTGACCAAGGTATGTAAGGTTAAGCAGGGACCAGATGAGTCACCTGCAGCTTTTCTAGAGCATTTCATAGAGGCATTCTGCCAAAATACATGCTATGAATCCAGGGGCTTGGAATATAAAGCTACTATGACAATGACTCTTATAGACAGAGCTAGTAGAGATATCAGGAAAGAGCTTCAGAGGCTAGAGGGATTTGGTGCAGGTTGCTGAGAAGGTCTGTAGAAGGATTTAGTAGTGTAGGTTATTGAGAAAGTCTGTAGAGAGATTTTGTAGTTTGCTGAGACAGGGAGACAGAGGAGGAGAAGAAACAGAGAAAAAGAAAGAAAATGACAGAGAAGCAAGGAAGCTACAGAGAATCCTGGATATAATAGTTTAAAAAAAGCAGAAAAGGGAGACAGAAAAGGACCAATGTGCATACTATAAAGAAAGAGGCCACTGAGCCAGAGTGTGCCCTAAGAAATAGAAGCCGGGAGCAGGAATTCCCAGGTCTTGGAAAAAGTGCCCCCCAAATGGCAAACCCAGGTATTAGCCCTGGGTGAAGACAGAGACTAGGGGAGATGGGTTTTCTGACCACCTCCCTCAACCCAGGATAACTGTGGAAGTAAAAGAGAAACCCACTCAGTTCTTGGTGGACACAGGGGCTCAACACTCGGTCTTCCAAGCCAATGGCTCTGTTTCCAAGAAAAGATCTTGGATCCAAGAAGCCCCTGGCACCAAACTGTATTCATGGACTACCCGAAGAACAGCGGACCTAGGGATGGGATGAGTAGCCCATTCATTTAGAGTCACCCCAGACTGTTCCTACTCTCTGTTGGAGTAAGACATATACTCTCCAAAATGGGGAGGGGGCAGATATGCTTCCTGCCCAACGCTGCAGCTTACTGGCCCAAAAAGAGAGACTGACCTCTGCTGAAAGTTGCTACAGACCGGAGCAGTTTTCTCCATGATGGAAGCAGGTGCTGCTATGGTGGACGGCACAAATGTCATCTGGGTAGAAGAATCTTTACCCCCTGGCATGTCAATGCAGAAAGTGGAGCTCGTTGCCCTCACCAAGACTTTGGAACTTGGAACAAGCAAGAAAATCAACAACCACATGGATAACAGGTATGCCTTTGCCAAAGCCCACACCCACAGGGATATATGCCAAGAGGACTGCTCACATCAGAGGAAACCAACAGGAAATCTTGGACCTCTTAGATGTCCTAATGAAGTCAGCCACTGAGTATTCACTGCCCAGGAAGTGCAAAGGGAAAAGACTCAATGGGAAATAACCAGGCAGAGCAAGTGGCTCCAGGAATGGATATGCGGGAGCCTATACTGATTATGGGTCTGTAAGAGATACCCATTGGGAAATGGGACAAAATTTAGGAACAGCCTCACTTAAAAAAGGACTGAGATTGCTAGCCATCCTACCAACTATTACCAAGAGAGGGTGCACACAAGAAGGGAGAACTATACTCCCCAGAAAGTAAGCCACGGACTCACTAGGCCAAATGCACAGATGGACTCATTTAGGGGATTTAAAAAAAAAGACACTGTCCTGGCAGTTAAGGGACCAAACGTATATATTTATGACTCAGGTTTTAGGCTAGAGAGATAATTAATAGAACAGTGTAAGATATGCCAGCAAGTAAATGCTTATGCAGTAAAGAGTAAACAGGGCAAAAGACCTAGAAGAGAACAGCCTAGAGTATATTAAGAGATTTTATAAAAGCTACGGCAGGAGAATATGGTTATAAAATGTCTTATAGCGTTTGTTTATAGATACTTTTATCTAGATGAGTTGAAGCAGGAAACAGCTGCCAAGGTTAGAAGAAATTTTTCCAAGCTTCAGAGTGCCCAAGGTAATTAGATCAGACAATGGTTCTGTTTTTTTGTTTCTAAGGTAAGTCAGAAATTGACAGAGATATTGGGGACTAATTGGAAACATTATTGGATGTACTGTCCCCAGGGGTCAAGGCAGGTAGAGAGAATAAACAAAACGCTATGAGAGACCTTAACTAAATTGACCTTGGAGACTGGCTCAGGCTGGGTGGTGCCTCTCCCCTTGTTTCTGAAGAGCCCTACCATTTTAACCTGACCCCCCTAGAGATCCTCTTTGATACCCCCAACTCCTTTGGTGTCCACGAGGCCCTCCCAGGAGGTGTCCCACTATATATGATTTGCCTTAAATGCTCCAGGCATGCCAGAGACTCCTCACTGCTTCCAGATAGGTGACTGGATCTGTATAAGAAGGCTTCAGGAACTGTTGCTGGAACCCTGATGAAAGAAACCCTCACCAAATTGACCACAGAGACTGGTATTAATGATTAGATAGCTCTTCTACCCTTTTTGCTTCAGGCTTTTGTTCTCTAGGCTTAAGGCCCTGGAGTGGGTGAGGCAGCAAGTGTGGAAGCAGCTCTGGGAGGCCTACTCAAGAGAAGTCCCACATCGCTTCCAATTTGGAGATTCGGTCTATGTTAGATGCCACTGCGCAGAAGTGAGTCTTGGTGGAAAAGCCCTTATCTTGTACTCTTGACCACCCTGCTTTCTGTTTTGATGAGACCCTTTGTAATTTTACTCCTTTTGCTTACAATTGGAACCTGTGTGACTAACCAGTTAATAGCTTTTATTAGGGAAATGTATAAGTGCTGTGCAGATTCTTATGCTACGCCAACAATATCAGAGATTAGGGCAGGACAATCCAGAATATATAGTCAGAGATTTAGTTTATAGTTCTAAGATTAGAACTATTAACAAGAGAAGGAGTGGGGAATGAGAGACACCCCCCCCCCACACTCAATGTTTTTAGACCTCTAAGCAACTAGCCCATCACAGAGTAACTTGTTTTTCTGCTTTCAGCTTGAGAAAGATAGCCCACCCTGTTCTAGTTCCAATGTTTAACTATACAGTACCCCAAGGACGTTTGCTCCAGATAATCTCTAACCTTCCTTACTTCTTCATTCTGTACTTCCCCATTCCGTGCATGTTTTGTCCTCTACCCCTTGCCTTGTGAATTGTGTCCTCCAACCCTTGTCTTGTGATTTTTCCCCTTTAAATACCCCTGACTTCAGTTGCACGGGGTCCTCAGTCCTCTACTCCTGTGTGGTGTACAGCTGTGGAACCCAGAATTCTGGAATAAAGAAATCCTCATGCTATTGCATTGAGACCGTTTCTCTCGAGTGATTTGGGTGTCGCCTTCCGAGGCGTGGGGTGCTGGGGCACCCTCGGTTTTGGGGGGTCTTACACTAGCTTTCCGCTTCTGCACACTGCATGCAATGACTCTCCTAAGAGTTCCAGTGTTTTGACTTAGTTTTACTAATATAAGATTTTATATATTCTATACTTGCTTATCTAGGAACCACTCTCAAATGTTGTGCAAAACTTATTTCATAACTTTAATAGGTTTTCTTTTCTTTCTCAGGGTCCCAATGTTGGCTCTAATTCATTTTCTAATAATTTTGTCAAACTTTTCTTGAAAGTCAAGCAGTAACCAAGAACTACCATTGTGCAATTATTACATTGTTTCCAAGATGAGAACACACAGCATGCACCTGGGCATTAGGACTGTGCAGTGTGTGCTGTGCCCCATGCCTCAATTTTTAATTGTTTAAGAATCATTACATCAGGGAACATCTAGTTTCACAGAATTCATCAGAGTAGAAGGAGAAAGAAGTAAGAAAGTCAGATATAATAGAATAATTATGTACACCAAAGCCAACTGAAAAGCACTCATGCACAAATGAAATCTATTCGGCTGTTGTCCAAGGCTACAGTTAGGAGAAATGGGAACAACTGTTGTTACAAAGAGCTGCCAGGGTTACTGAGATGTCTCCATCCTGGCCTACTGCAGGCAGCCCCTTATTTCAGATGGCGGGTCTCCTGGAGGGAAGTGTCTTCAGTTTCTCAGGGTCCCAGATACCCTCCTTTTCCTCAAGGAGCTGCCGCGGGCTTCTGAGATGTCTCCAGCCCAGCCTACTGCAGGCAGTCCCTGTCACTGTATGCTGTCCCTAGCAGGAATGTGAGGCAGCTGGTCACATATGGTCAGGAAGCAGACAGAAGGGGATGCGATGCTCAGTCTGCTTTCTCCTCAGCCCAGACAATGGTATCATCCACATTTAGGATGGGACTTCTTACCTTAATCAACCCAGTCAAGACACTCCCTCATAAACACACCCAAATTCTTAGGTGATTCTAGATCCTATCAAGTCGACAATATCAACTATTATAATTGTACATTGAAAGTACAGGTCCCCCTGTCCCAGACTGAGTCACCTGTGTCCCAAGAGCCTGCATTTTCAGATTCCCTCTTCACTTCCTACCCCTGTGCTCCTTCCACACACAGGACTGACTACATGCCAGTGAAGCTAGTACTATCCATAGAATGGGCACTGTTGCATTAAGTTGTTTCCTGGCTCTAGTGTTATATCCAAATACACTCACTGTAAATTGAAAGCATCATTGGTCAAAATGTATTTAATACATCTAATGCAGTAAGCATCCTGTATCAGTAACACATATGTCACAATGGAGTACTGACCATCACTACCCGGAAACAGAACAAAATTCAAAGTATCAGTCTGGCTTTTGGTATTTTTTTATTTTATTTTATTTTATTTTATTTTATTTTATTTTATTTTATTTTATTTTATTTTATTTTATTTTATTTTATTTTATTTTATTTTATTTTATTTTATTTTATTTTATTTTTATGACAGGGCCTCATCTATAGCCCAGGCCAGTATCTCACTTGTAGTAATTCTCTTACCACAGATTCCTGAGTACTGAAATTATAGATGTGTTCCTCCACACCTAACCTGCCCACCCCCACTCTATTCTGCAAAGAACAAAGAATATGCAACATTTGGTTTCTTTTCTCCTCTCATCTTCTATTGTTTCCCATTCCCCTCTTTTGTGTGCATGCAAACACAAACACACACACACACACACACACTGAAGGGCTTAAGCAAAACCCATGGTGTTTTAGGCAAAATGGCCATTTTAACTATATTGATTCTACCGATCCATGAGCATGGGAGGTTTTCCCATTTTTTGAGGTCTTCTTCCATTTCCTTCTTCAGAGTCTTGAAGTTCTTGTCATACAGATCTTTCGCATGTTTGGTAAGAGTCACCCCAAGATACTTTATACTGTTTGTGGCTATTGTGAAGGGGGTCATTTCCCTAATTTCTTTCTCAGCCTGCTTATCCTTTGAGTATAGGAAGGCCACTGATTTGCTTGAGTTGATTTTGTAACCTGCCACTTTGCTGAAGTTGTTTATCAGCTGTAGGAGCTCTCTAGTGGAGTTCTTTGGGTCACTTAGGTAGACGATCATGTCGTCTGCAAATAATGATAGTTTGATTTCCTCCTTTCCAATTTGTATCCCTTTGACCTCCTTATGTTGTCGAATTGCCCGAGCTAGTACCTCAAGTACAATATTGAAAAGATAAGGAGAAAGGGGGCAGCCTTGTCTGGTCCCTGATTTCAGTGGGATTGCTTAAAGTTTCTCTCCGTTTAGTTTGATGCTGGCTACCGGTTTGCTGTATATTGCTTTTACTATGTTTAGGTATGGGCCTTGAATTCCTGTTCTCTCCAAGACTTTAAGCATGAAAGGATGTTGAATTTTGTCAAATGCTTTTTCAGCATCCAATGAAATGACCATGTGGTTTTGTTCTTTGAGTTTGTTTATGTAGTGGATTGTATCCCAACTCAATTCTTCACAGAGTTAGAAAGAGCAATTATCAAATTCATCTGGAACAACAAAAAACCCAGGATAGCTAAAACTATTCTCAGCAACAAAAGAAAATCTGGGGGAATCAGTATCCCTGACCTCAAGCAATACTACAGAGCAATAGTGTTAAAAACTGCATGGTATTGGTACAGTGACAGGCAGGAGGATCAATGGAACAGGATTGAAGATCCAGAAATGAACCCACACACATATGGCCACTTGATCCTCGACAAAGAGGCTGAAAACATCCAATGGAAAAAAGATAGCCTTTTCAACAAATGGTGCTGGTTCAACTGGAGGTCAGCATGCAGAAGAATGCGAATTGATCCATCCTTGTCTCCTTGTACTAAGCTCAAATCCAAATGGATCAAGGACCTCCACATAAAGCCAGACACTCTGAAGCTAATAGAAAAGAAACTGGGGAAGACCCTTGAGGACATCGGTACAGGGAGAAAGTTTCTGAACAGAACACCAATAGCGTATGCTCTAAGAGCAAGAATTGACAAATGGGACCTCATAAGGTTACAGAGTTTCTGTAAGGCAAAGGACACCATCAAGAGGACAGATCGGCAACCAACAAATTGGGAAAAGATCTTCACCAATCCTACATCAGATAGAGGGCTAATATCCAATATATATAAAGAACTCAAGAAGTTAGACTCCAGAAAACCGAACAACCCTATTAAAAAATGGGGTACAGAGTTAAACAAAGAATTCTCACCTGAAGAACTTCGGATGGCGGAGAAGCATCTTAAAAAATGCTCAACTTCATTAGTCATTAGGGAAATGCAAATCAAAACAACCCTAAGATTTCATCTTACACCAGTCAGAATGGCTAAGATTAAAAATTCAGGAGACAGCAGGTGTTGGAGAGGGTGTGGAGAAAGAGGAACACTCCTCCACTGCTGGTGGGGTTGCAAATTGGTACAACCACTCTGGAAAGCAGTCTGGCGGTTCCTCCGAAAACTGGGCACCTCACTTCCAGAAGATCCTGCTATACCACTCCTGGGCATATACCCAGAGGATTCCCCACCATGTAATAAGGATACATGCTCTACTATGTTCATAGCAGCCCTATTTATAATTGCCAGATGCTGGAAAGAACCCAGGTATCCCTCAACAGAAGAGTGGATACAAAAAATGTGGTATATCTACACAATGGAGTACTATTCAGCCATTAGAAACAATGAATTCATGAAATTCTTAGGCAAATGGATGGAGCTAGAGAACATCATACTAAGTGAGGTAACCCAGACTCAAAAGGTGAATCATGGTATGCACTCACTAATAAGTGGTTATTAACCTAGAAAACTGGAATACCCAAAACATAATCCACACATCAAATGAGATACAAGAAGAAAGCAGGAGTGGTCCCTGGTTCTGGAAAGACTCAGTGAAACAGTATTTGGCAAAACCAGAACGGGGAACTGGGAAGGGGTGGGAGGGAGGACAGGGGAAGAGAAGGGGGCTTACGGGACTTTCGGGGAGTGGGGGGGGGGCTAGAAAAGGGGAAATCATTTGAAATGTAAATAAATTATAGCGAATAAAAAAAAGAAATATGAAAAAAAAAAGAAATATGAAAAAAAAAAAAAACCATGGTGTTTCTCATCCGAAGTCATGGCACCAAATGAAGAGGCTTAAAAAGAGAGGATTGGGCATTAAGGGAGGGTGGCACAGCGGTGTGGGGGAGGGGGTGCCCAAGCAGGCCCTTGTCCAGGCACTTCTTCCCCTGAGGGACCACACACACACAGGCATGGTATAGAATAAAGTTTATTCAGGGTAGAGGATGGGAGTTAGAGGAAAAGAAAGACAGACAGAGAGAGAGAGAGAGAGAGAGAGAAAGAGAGAGAAGAGAAGAGAAGTGGAGTGAAGGCCGGCCATGACCACGTGGAGGGGTGGGGAGGAGAGCCCAAGGGGCAGGGAGGTGAGAGTATGTGAAAGCGCAGAGAGAGCAAAGAGAGAGAGGAGGGGCAAGTAGTCCCTTTTATAGAGCGCCAGATCTATGGGGCGGGGCATACCTGGCTATTGCCAGGTAGGTGTGGGGTGGAGCTTAGACAGAATACCAACACATACACAAGTCTAGATCCACAGATGAGAGAAAACATGTGATATTGGATTTGCTAGATTTGGCTCATTTTCCTTGACGTGGTAATCCCCAGTTCACCCACTTTCCATCAAGTGACATAATCTCATCATTTTTTTAATGGCAGAATAAAAGTCCATTGTGTGATCATGCCATGTTTTTAATAGTTCTATCTGTGACACTCTGAGAAACCTCTATGCTGATTTCAACAACAGGTATGCTGGTTGGGACTCCCACGACAGTGAATAACGTTTCCTCTTTCTGCATCTTCACCAACATTTGTTGTTCTTTGTTTTCTTGTTGATAATCCTTCTGACAGAGGTGGAATCTCAAAGTTTTGTTTTATTTCAAAACAGGGTCTCACTCTGTTCCCCTGGCTGGCCTGGAACTGGCTTTGTAGACCAAGCTAGCCTTGAACTCAGAGATCTACCTGAGTGCTGCAGCGACTAAAAGTGTGCACGTCCACTTAGAACCACAAAGTATTTTTAATTTGCATTTACCCCCCCTCACCCCCTAGGGTTAACAACATTAACCACTTACTAAAATATTTATTGTCCATTTGCATTTCAACTCAGTTGAGGACCGGCTGATCATTTCTTTTGTTTGGGTTGTTGCAGTTCTTTAGACAGTCTTGATAGTCACACCCTATCTGAAGTATAAATGATAAAAATTTCCCCCCATCCTGTTCATTCTGGTAATATTTTCTCTGCTGTGCAGAGGTTTTTAATTTCATATAACACTATTTTTTATTCCTGGGGGAGTATTTCCTGTGCTGTTGGAGTCCTGATCAGAAATTTGTGCTGTGCCTACATCTTGAAGTGTTTTCTTCTAGTGTGTCAATATTTTGGTTTCTAGATTAAGGTCTCTTTCTAGACTAAGGTCTCTGACTCATTTAGAGTTGATTTTTGTGGGGTTAGGAATGTAGATCTAACATCATTTCTCAGGTCACTACTCAGTCTTGCTGCATTTGTTAAATGGACTTTTTCTAATTTGTTTTTGACAGCTTGTTAAATATTAGGTAGCCATGTCTATGTGGGTTTAATTCTGGGCCCTCTATTATGCTCCATTCATGTTTGGGTCCATTTTGTACTAGTACCATGATGTTTTATTAATGTAGCTTGAGACAATAGTTTGAAACCAGGCATTCAGGTACCTGTAGTGCAGCTCTTTCTCCTGGAATTGCTTTGTTGTTTGGGCCATTTGTATCTCCATATAAAGTTTAGGGTTGCTATTTTAGTGAAGAATAGTGTCTTAGTAAGGGTTACTATTGCTGTGATGAAACACTGTAAGTTGGGGAGGAAAGGGTTTAGCTGGCTTACTCTTCCATATCATCATCACAGGAAGTCAGGACAGACAGGAACCTGGAGGCAGGAAGTGATGCAGAGGCCATGGAGGAGCGCTGCTTAGTGGCTTGTTCCTCATGGCTTGCTCAGCTTGCTTTCTTATAGAACCCAGGACCACTACCAGCCCAGGGATGGCACCACCCACAATGGGCTGGGCCCTCCCCCATGGGTCACTAATTAAGAGAGTTTCCTACAGGCTTTCATACAGCCCAGTCCTATGGAGGCATTGTCTTAATTGAGGCTCCCTTCTCTCAGATGCCTTTAGCTTGTGTCAAGTTGACATATAACTATCCAGCACAGATACTATTCACATTTGTATTTGGTTTACACTGAACCTGTAGATTACTTCAGGGTAACACAGCTATTGTTATATTAATTCTACTAATCAATGAACGTGGGCAGTCTCCCATCTTCTCGTATGTTCTTCAGTGTCTTTCTGGCAAATCTTAAAGTTTTCATTTAAAGGTTCCTCACCTCCTGGCTTGAGTTTATTCCTACCTATTATCCTTTGAGTCTACCATAAATGAGATTTTTCTACCTAGCAACCTTATTATTGGCACATTTTTGAAAACTAGTAATTTTTGTTTATTTTGAATCCTTCTACTATGCTGAGAGCATGTGCCATGTCTAAGGCATTTCTTTCCTTTAGAAACATTAACCTGGCATTCTGTAGTCCTCATTTATTTGATCATTAATTTTTAAAGATGCTATTTTCTTTTAATATGCTGTGCAAAATACATGGTCAGATTTTAATAGAAAGCTGCTTAAACACAGTATTCTAAATTTCAAGACTACCTCTCTGAAGCAGAAAAAAAAATCAAAGTTTTAAATCAAAAGGCAGTTATTTGAGAAGGTCACTATACTCTTTGAGTTACACAATAAACTAATTTCCACAAACACGAGATCACTGTTACCCACTAATAGACCACATTTTCCCTCAAGGCACTTTCTTCACAGTGATTGTAGCAGAGAGAAACTTGAGTCTTAGCTACAAGGCAAAACATTGCATAAACCCAGTCAGTGCTGCTGGGGTAAGTTTCTTAAGTTGGTAAATGGTACTGAAGAAAGCAATTTTTATTTGACAGTAAAAGGAGAAGATTCTTTCATGGAACAGCAAATAACTATTATGGCAAAGAACTCTTCAACTCAGGAATGAAAAAGTAAAGACCATTTTTTAATTAGGTATATTTTTTATTTACATTTCAAATGTTGTCCCCTTTCCTGGTTCCCCAAAAGTTGCATAAGCCATCTCCCCTTCCCCAATCAAGCCCCCCCCCCTGCTTCCCTGTCCTGGTATTCCTCTACACTGTGCATCAAGTCCTCTGCTGCCGATGTGTCTGGAGCCATGGCTAACTCCATGTACTCTTTGGTTGATGGTTTTGTCCCTGGGAGCTCTGGGAGCACTGGGTGACTCATACTGTTGTTCCTCCTGTAGCGCTGCAAACCCCTTTAGTTCCTTGGGTCCTTTCTCTAGCTCCCCATTGAAGACCCTGTGCTCACTTCAATGGCTGGCTGAGAGTGTCCCCCCTCTGTATTTGTCATGCTCTAGGAGAGTCTCCCAGGTGATAGCTATATCCGGCTCCAGTCAGCCAGCACTTGTGGGCATCCACAATAGTGTCTGGGTTTTGTAACTGTATATAGGATGCATCCCTGGGTGGGGTAGTCTCTGGATGGTCTTTCCCTCAGACTCTGTTCAACCTTTTGTCTCTGTATCTCCTTCTGTGGGTATTTTTTTTCCTTTTTACAAAGGACCCAAGGATCCATACTTTGTTCTTCCTACTTCTTGGGCACCATTTGATATGTGAATTGTGTCTTGGGTATTCCAAGCTTCTAGGCTAATATCCACTTATCAGTCAGTGTTCTTTTGTGATTGGGTTACCTCAATCAGGATGATATTTTCTAGTTCCATCCATTTGCCTAAGAATTTCATGAATTCATTGTTTTTAATGGCTAAGTAGTACTCCATTGTGCTTATATACCGTATCTTCTGTATCCATTCCTCCGTTGTGGGACCCGGGTTCTTTCCAGCTTCTGGCTTTTATAGATAAGGCTGCTATGAACATAGTGGAGCATGTGTCCTTATTACATGCTGGAGAATCTTCTGGGTATATGCCAAAGAGTGGTACATCAGGGTCCTCTGGTAGTATTATGCCCAGTTTTCTGAGGAACCGCCAAACTGATTTCCAGATTGGTGGTACCAGCTTGCAATCCCATCAGCAGTGGAGGAGGGTTCCTTTTTCTCCACAACCTCTCCAGCACCTGCTTTCTTCTGGGTTTTTGATCTTAGCCATTCTGACTGGTGTGAGGTGAAATCTCAGGGTTGTTTTGATTTGCATTTCCTTGATGACAAAGGATGTTGAACATTTCTTTAGGTGCTTCTCAGCCATTCGAAGTTCTTCAGGTGAAAATTCTTTGTTTAGTTCTATACCCTATTTTTTAATAGGGTTATTTGGTTCTCTGGAGTCTAACTTCTGACCACACCAAACTCTCTACCATATCTTCTGACCACAAAGGCCTAGACTTTCTCTCCTATAAATGTGGATCCTTTCAGGAGAATCAGAGTGTGCCTCACAGGCAGGAGGCAAAGCATATTTGTGTTTTGTGTAGTGTTTCAATGTGCTTATTTAAAGTATGTCCTGCCTTGACAACATGCAAGGCTTTTGACAGATGGTTCTAGAAGTACCATGATGAAGGTGTATAATGCACAAATATGGATTTGTCACTTGGATTATGATAATTTAATTCTGATATCTACTCGCTGTGGTCTTGTCTAAAGTCTTGGGACTTACATCCTACCTCAGTTCCTACATAACAGACCTCTACCTTATTTTGGTCTCCAGAAAGATCCATTTTCTCATTATTTACCGTGATTTATTGAAATGACATTTTCAAAGTTCAAAATACTTTATGACACATGTAGTTGAAACATGATTCATCATTCGTTATCATTCTCGGCATCTAATAATATAAAACCATTAAAAGAGATCTTTAGAAAAATAATGAAATAGTCCTTTGCTATTAAAATTATTAAAAAGCATTAGACCAAAGAGAAACCATCAATGCATAGATGAATTTCTTCATTCATGAATGAAATGAACTGTTTTTGGCCTTATTAACAAAATCAAATATTTGAGATCCCAAATCTTACAATAAATAAATCCAAATACATGAAATCCTAAGGGTTCAGTTTGTCACAGGTCAGTTGTAAACTTCACATCCAGACTTTCTCACTGTTCCGCAGTTTCTGATAATGGAACATTGAAAACCACATGCAACCTGGGAGAGAAGCAGTGTACTGTGTACTTACCAGGCAATTTTTATGCCATTTTGGTGAATTCAGAATTTATTGCTTGAGTACAAAGTGCTCTTTACCTATCGTTTTATGCTTATAAAATAGAAAAAAATTTTTAACATGGCCCACGTCTCATGGCTAACTTCCTCAAGACCTTCTGTGGTTTGGGTGCAGGGAAAAGATGTAACCAAACCGCCTTGGAGGAAGTGATGGAGTGTTTGGCTTTCTCAGAATCAGGGAGTAGCAGAGGGGTGCTGGTCGTTTAAGAAGCAGGGAACTGGCCTGCTCTTTGCTCTTCTTTGTGCTGGAGGCCATTATGCCACTGGAGTGACTACTCCGCATGTCGGTTTTGGAACTTTCAGTCATCTTAACCTGTGGGTCAGAGGTCAGAGTGTCAATCTGGTTAACTACCTCTTTAAGTTCTTTGACCACATCCTTCAGATCACCCAGAACTAATTCCAGAACCCCAACAGTGACCTTGACCTATTCCATGACCTTGGTTTTAGAGGATGCTCGTGGACCCTGAAGTAGAAAGGATGAGGAAGAGTTTCCTTGGACTTGGCTGGCATTCTTTTGGGTTGAGTTAGGGAGGTCAGGACAGAAAGATGAGCAGAGGCTGCCTTGTGCCTCTGTTCCTGCCTCTGCCCACTGGGGGTTTCCACATCTCAGCAGCTTTGTGGGCAGTGCCAGGTGGCTGTGCACTCTTCTCAGACCTCTAAGACTTTTGCTTTGGTGTTGAGTTTTTAAGTGTATGATCACATGGCCTGCAGATGAAGATGATTTCATTTCTTTCTTTCTCATTTGTATCCTGTTTATGTCTTGTAAAGCATTCACTCATGATGTCGACCGAGAAGCAAGATCCCTGGTTTTAGGGGAGATGGTTTCAGTGCCTTCTACACTTGGTATAATGTAGGCTATAAGTTTTGTTTGTATAACTCTCAGTATGTTAAGATATGTTCCTTCTAGTCCTAGTTTCTACAGAGGATTTTGTCATAAAAAGATCTGAACTTTGTTAAAAATCCTTTTCTGATCAATCGTGATGATCGTGTGATTTCTGGGTCTACCTCTATATTTAAATGCTATTTGTCTTAGTTTGGGTTTTATTGCTGTGAAGAGACACCATGACCAAGGCAACTCTTGTAAAGGCAAACATTTAATTGGGGCTGCCTTACTGTTTCAGAGGTTCAGTCCGTTGTCATCATGGTGGGAAGCATGGCAGCATTCAGGCAGACGTGGTGCTGGAGGAGCTGAAAGTCCTACATCTTGAAACAAAGGCAGCCAGGAGGAGACTATTTTTGGGCAGTGTTGAGCCTGAGCACAGGAGACCTCAAAACCCACCTACACAGTGACCTCAACCCCCCCCCCCACAAAGGCCACACCTCTTCCAAGAAGGCCACACTTCCTAATAGTGCCATTCAGTATGGCCAAGCATGCCAACACATGAATCTATGGGGGCCAAACTTATTCAAACCACATTACTACACCGCTTCATTTACGTGTGCTGAAACAGCCTCGCTTCCCTGAATGAGAAGAGCCTGTCGATATCACATCACACTTTCGGTGTGCTCTTGAATTCAGTTTGCCAGCACTTTACTGAGAGTATCTGTGTTTATTGGGAAAGACCATCTATAGCTTTTACCTTTATCCTGCTTTGGTCTCAGGGTAATACTGGCCTCATAGGCAGAGCTTGGAGTGTCCCTTCCCTTTGTATTTCATGAAATAGCTTGGAGAACATTGGTGTTAGTCCTTATTTAGGGCTTGGTAGAATTTGGCTGTGAATGAATCCAGCCTGAGCTTCTGTTTGTTGAGAGGCATGTTACTGTTTTAATTCCATTGTTCACTGTAGATTTATGTGGTTCTTAGCTTCTCAGTGTGGGAGGTCATATGTGTCTAGGAATTTGTCCATTTCTTTTGGATTTCCGGGTAGTTTGAATGAGAAATGTGCTATATAGGCCCAGGCAGTTGAATGCTTATTCTCCAGTTGGTGGGAAATTACTTGGGAAGGTTTAGGGGACATAGCCTTGCTGGGGGAAGTTTGCCACCTGGGTAGGCTTTGAGGGCTCAGAGCCTCTCCCTTTTTCCTGTTCACCCTTTATTTAGCACTTCCAGTTCAAGATGTCAGTTCTCAGCATCCTGTTCTGGCCATCATGCTTGGGACCTGCTGTCATGCCTCACTGCTATTATGGACTCTACTGTAACCTTCTGAGACTGTAAGCCTAAATAAACTCTTTCTTCTATAAGTTACCTTGGTCATGGTGTCTTATCATAGCAGCAGAAACTTATCCAATATAGCATTACACAGCACAGCCCCTAAGAGGCTTTAAAGCTTCTTGGGACTGTGGTTGTATCCTGGGCTAGGACCGACTGACTACCAGTCTGTTTTGAATCAGAGCAGCCCTGGCTTACCCTGTGGAAGTCTTTGGTTCTCCTGTGATCTCGCTTATACTATCAGATCCTTTCGTCTCTTTCTGTTTTTGGTATACATTCTGTTGTCTCTCTGATTTCTATCAACCTGTACCACACAATCATACAAAGGCTGCTTCTAATCTGCCATCATAGCATGATCCCTGTTTTGGTTTGAATATAGAATGTCTTCCACAGGCTCATGTGTTTGAATACTTGGTCTCTAGCTGATAGAGGCTGTGGGACCTTTGGGATGTAGGACCTGTCTTGCTGATGTGCACATCCAGCGAAGGCTATCTTACCTCCAGTTCAGTCTAGAGCTTCACCTCCAGATCTGCTGAGATCTAAAGAGCCCAGCCACAGGCTTCCTCAGCTGTGAAGCCTGCTGCTCCAACCACATGTCTTCCTGCTAGTGACGCCGTGAAGTCACTAGCCAAATAAGTCCTCCCTCAGTAACTAATACATCCCCTCTCAAAGTATTGTTGTTAAATGTGTATTGTTTTTAAAAATTATTTTCAACACGCACTCTTCCAAAGGTATCTATGGAACCATCGTAATCCAGAGATGACCTGGGTTTATTTCATCCTCTGGCTCCTATGGGAACCTGACTCTGCCTGTGGCACCCTCGTCTTCTGCTGCCCTCTAGTGGTGACTCCTTCAGCTTCCCCATCCCTCATTAGCATCTCAGGGACTAACACTGCAGGGGCGCAGCTTTTTGCTTCCCATTGCTACTTTTGGATGTTCCCTGGACCAATTAATTTAGGACATTTATCTGAGCAAAGAAAAACAAAGCAGAAAGAGGATCTCAAATCTGTCAGTTCCCAGAATCAGCACAAGTTCTAAGAACTCTAGACAGCAATGTGATCAGACAACATTTTAGAAAATTGGAGGTGAGAAACAGGACGTAACTTACTGGAGCATGCCTTAGGCAGTGGCTCAGCTGGTTCCTCTTTGGTTAATCAGCTACAACCTCCTGCACCAACCAGCGTGCGATGGCTGTGGTTAAACTCAACGTCAGTTGGGTTTTTTGTTGCTTAGGTGGGAGCATAGGCCACGTCCAAGGACTCATGCAAATTTTGTAATACTAATAAGTTGTTTATATAGTGTCTTACTTTTAGCCCAGGCTGGCACAGAACCCACACAAAGCCCAGGCTGACCTTCAACTCCACACAATCCACCTGCTTCTGCTTCCCAAATCCTGGGATTAGGTGTGCATACCCAACCCCCAGGAATATGTTTCTACCTTGTTCCTAAAACCCCCAACTTTGTATACTGTGTGGTCACAATGTGCATGGGTCAGGCTTTTCATATCTGTGACAAAAATTTCAGCAAAATAAATTGAGGTGGTTTTTTTTGTTTTGTTTTTTGGTTTTTTGTTTTGTTGTTGTTTTTTTCAGTTAAGGGTATTAAACCCAGGGCCTTCTATATACACTACCATTTGGGTCACATCTCTAGGCACTTGGGAGACTGTGTTTCTGGACTCCTTCTGGAGAACATCGTGGTATGGGAACTTGTAGAGGAGCAGGCAGTTTATCTCATGGTGAACAGGAAGCAGGTACAACCTCCGGAAGCTTCCTGTGACCTGCATCCCCCAGCTCGGTCCCACCTTTCAGAAGCCTCCTGTGACCTGCTCGGTCCCATCTACTCAAGTTTCCAATCACATCTCAAATGGCATCAGCAAAGGAAGACAAACCACTCAACACAAGAGCATACAGGAAATATTCTGTGTGAAATCCAAGCCGAATATATGATATATATTATATATTATATATTATATATAATATATATACCTACGTGGCCATCACCTACTGCTGGGGTGTCGTTGTTTGTGTGTGTGGGGGGGTCATCTCTGCTCTCAATACTCTCCTTGGCACTATTCCTGTTGGCTGTTTGGATGCTCATACAACCTTCCCAATACCTCAGGCCTCTTATTCCCTCCTCTGATTTTGACTTTTGCCTGTTCTTAGCCATGCTCACCTTTGGTCATGCCAGAGAACTAATTTCCATGACTCCAGATCCCTCAAGGCTTCTGCTCTGAAATGCCTCCCTCTTTTTTGTGGGGAGGGGGTTTCTTTTTTCTTTCTTTTTTTTTCTTTTTTCTTCTTCTTTTTTTTTTTTTTTTTTTTTTTTTTTTGGTTTTTTTGAGGCAGGGTTTCTCTGTGTAGCCCTGGCTGTCCTGGAACTCACTCTATAGACCAGGATGGCCTTGAACTTAGAAATCCGCCTGCCTCTGCCTTCCTGCTGGGACTACAGACGTGTGCCACCACCACCTAGCAAATGCCTCCCTCTTGATAGCAACCTTTGGCATGGAAACCAAGCCACTGTTGCACACACAAGTGAACAAACCTTTAATTTGCTGGAGGAAGAGCTTCAGCTGATATACTTAAAGAACAGGCATGGCGCTACACACCTTTAATCACAGCACTTGGGAGGCAGAGACAGGAGGATCTCTGTGAATTCCAGGCCAGTCAGAGCTACACCTTGTCTTAAATAAATAAATAAATAAAAGCTTAAAGGAATCGGCTCCACCCCAAAAGGCAGCTGTGCTGTGCTCAACAGAAGGGCTCTGTTTGGGGAAAGAGGCTAAAACTCTGGTGATTGTCAACTGGTCACAGGCATGGCTTCAAAAAAAATGTTTTCTCCGGCCTTTGGGTTACCTCTGTGGGTAAAGGCACTTGTTTGTTGCCTAACTTGATGGCTTGAGTTTGATCCTGGGAATCCATGTGGTGGAAAGAACTGACTCAAAGTTGTCCTCTGACCTCTACATGCATGCCTCAGCAGTTACGTGTATACACACACACACACACACATACACTTTCATACTTTTACAGTATTCTTTTGTTTTTGTTTTTGTTTTTGTTTGTTTGTTTGTTTTTGAGACAGGGTTTCTCTGTGTAGCCCTGGCTGTCCTGGAACTCACTCTGTAGACCAGGCTGGCCTCAAACTCAGAAATCTGCCTGCCTCTGCCTCCCAGAGTGCTGGGATTACAGGCGTGTGCCACCACTGCCCAGCTCACTTTCATACTTTTAAAAATGATTTCTTTCAAGCTCTTTCTGCTGTGGTAGATCCTTGCCAGGTCTGCTGCTGTGAAGATTCCATCTCCTGATACTTCCTAGAGACCCAGCCACTCACAGCAGTTGGCAAGAACCCTCTACCCCCTCCCACCTCTGGAGGCCCAGAGCTGCTGCCAGGGGTCCAGCAGGACTCACTACCCAGCAACAACCAAAAGCTCCACCCTTCTGAATAGCAGTCCCTTCTTTTTTTTTGTTTTTACTAAAATTCTTTTTTTTTTTAATTGGAAAGGGAAGTAAAAACACTTTATGATAAAATTAAAGATTTACATGGAAAATATTTCATGTTAAAATTGACAATTTTCATGGAAAATTAAGGAGTAAAGTGGTAGACATGTATAATATTGCTAAATGAATTGAAATATGGGATAGAAATATTTTATGATAGAATTGAAGATTTAGGTTAAAAATATTTCTGATAAAATTGTAGAAAAATGTAGAAAAACATGTTAGAATTGAAGATTTTCATGGAAAATTTTATATAGATATAATAATGGTAGGCATAAAAGTATTCCTAAGCTGATTGAAAGTGGAATTATAAACATTTTCTGAAAAACTTGAAGATTTACATGGAAAATATTTCTGATAAAATTGTATAAATATATAGAAAAACAAGTTAAAATTAAAGATTATCATAGAAATTATATAGATAAAATGATAAGTATAAAGATAATTCTAAGCTGATTGAAGGTGGAATTATAAACATTTTCAGATAACATTGAAGATTTACATGGAAAATATTTCTGGTAAAATTCAAGAAATAAATAGACAAACAAGTTAAAATTGACTATTTCATGGAAATTTTTACATAAAAAATGGTTGACGTAAAAACTCTTTCTAAATTAATTGAAGGTGGGATTAGAAACATTTGTGATAAAAATCAAAAGATTTACATTGGAAACATTTCTGATAAAATGTAGGAAGTATATAGAAAGACATTAAAATTGAAGATTATGATGAAAAATGCAAATGAAATGGTAGACATAAAAAAATTACTAAATTATTTAAAAGGGGGTTTACAAACATTTTATAATAAAATTGAAGATTTACATGAGAAATATTTCTGTTAGTCTGTCTTTTTATTGGGGAGTTGAGTCCATTGTTGTTAAGAGATATTAAGAAATAGTGATTGTTGCTTCCTGGTATTTTTGATGTTATTTTTATGTTTGTGTGGCTATCTTCTTTTGGGTTTGTTGGAAGAAGATTCCTTTCTTGCTTTTTCTAGGGTGTAGTTTCCCTCCTTGTGTTGGCATTTTCCATCAGTTATCCTTTGTAGGGCTTGATTTGTGGACAGATATTGTGCAAATTTGGTTTTATCATGGAATATCTTGGTTTCTCCATCTATGATGAATGAGAGTTTTGCTGGGTATAGTAGCCTGGGCTGGCATTTGTGTTTTCTTAGGGTCTCTATGAGGTCTACCCAGGATCTTCTAGCTTTCACCATCTCTGGTAAGAAGTCTGGTGTGATTCTGATAGGTCTGCCTTTGTAAGTTACTTGCCCCTTTTCCCTTACTGCTTTTAATATTCTTTCTTTGTTTAGTGAATTTGGTGTTTTGATTATTATGTGCCAGGAGGACTTTCTGTTCTGATCTAGTCTGTTTGGAGTTCTGAAAGCTTCTTGTATGTCCATGGGCATCTCTTTCTCTAGGTTAGGGAAGTTTTCTTCTACAATTTTGTTGAAGATATTTACTGGGCCTTTAAGATGTAAATCCTCGCTCTCATCTATACCTATATTCCTTAGGTTTGGTCTTCTCATTGTGTCCTGGAATTCCTGGATGTTTTGGGTTACCAGCTTTATGCATTTTGCATTTTCTTTGACTGTTGAGTCAATGTTTTCTATGGTATCTTGAGCACCTGAGGTTCTTTCTTCTATCTCTTGTATTTTGTTGTTGATGCTTGCATCTATGATTCCTGAATTCTTTCCAAGGTTTTCAATCTCCAGAGATGTCTCACTTTGTGATTTCTTTATTGTTTCTACTTCCACTTTTAGATCCTGGATGTTTTTTTTTTTTTTCAGTTCCTTCACTTGATTGTTTGTGTTTTCCTGTAATTCTTTAAGGGATTTTTGTGTTTCTCTTTAAGGGCTTCTGCCCATGATAAAGGGATTTTTGTGTTTCCTCTTTAAGGTCTTTTATCTGTTGACCAATGTTCTCCTGTATTTCTTTAAAGGAGTTATTTAAGTCTTTCTTGAAGCCCTCTATCAGCTTCATGAGATATGATTTTAAATCCAACTTTTGCTTTTCTGGTGTGTTGGGGTATCCGGGACTTGCTGTGGTGGGAGAACTGGGTTCTGATGTTGCCATGTGGCCTTGGTTTCTGTTGGTAGGGTTCTTGTGCTTGCCTTTCACCATCTGGTGCTACTTGGTATTCTTGTCTCTAGCTGGAGTTTGTTCCTCCTGTGGGCCTGTAAGCCTGTGTCCTTACTCTTCTGAGCTCAAAAGTAAAAGCACTGCTGGGAGATCTCTCTGACTTGGCAGGTTATACACAGAAGACTGTGGAGTTTCCTGGCTCCCCAGTGTAAATGGCGGCAGGCAGAAAGACTTCTGTCCCAGCTGTTCCACTGATCTTAGGCCCTGTGTGCTCCTAACTGGGTCCCCTCCAGAGAGAAGGTGGAGATCTCACCTCTGTACTCAAAAGTGAAAGCCTGCTGGGAGATCACTCTCTCCTGGTGGGCTATGCACAGAAGGCTGTGGAGTCTCTGCACAGAAGGCTGTGGAGTCTCCAGGCTCCCTGGTGCAAATTGCCATGGGAAGACTTCCATCCCAGCTGCTCCACCAGTCTTAGGCCGTGTGCTCCTAGGTCCCCTCCAGAGAGAAGGTGGAGATCTCACATCTGTGCTCAAAAGTGAAAGCCTGCTGGGAGATCACTCCCTCCTGGCGGGCTATGCAAAGAAGGCTGTGAAGTCTCCCAGCTCCCTGGTGCAAATCAGCAGTACTCTTCTGATCCTTCTCCCCTTCCCACCACTGAAAAATGGTTTCTTTCTTCAAGACCTTAAGGCATATGAATGGCAGCTTAATCCAGGAATTGCCAGATCCTTCCAGTTGCTACTATCATCTTATGTGAACATCTTGTATCCTAGTTTGGTATGGGCCTTAGGAGGAACCATCTGTGCTTGTGTTAATGAGAAAGCACTAGACAGAGTGCAAGAAACGTGTTCACTGCAATGAGCAATAGACCAAATTAACCCTGTGGAAAAGTCTTGAGCAAAATGTTTACCAAAAAGTCGTGCCTACATGCAGAGGTAAGCAGGGTCTGACTAAAGGGCTGAGGCAGAAAACATGCAGGTCTGATGTGTAAGTAGATGCCAAGTCTTCAGTTGACCGTCCTCATCCATCAGAGGTGTGTAAGCGCTACAGAAGAGTACCAGCCTTTAAGTTTCTGCAGTTGTCATAACCAAGGCATCAGCACTGTGATCAGTGTTGGTGGGGAGTGTATAAGGTACTTACTACTCAGCTATAGGACCTTCAGAGTTGTTTCATGGGAGTTAATCAAGAGCAAGGAAAAGGAGAGGGTTTCTTTGGTTTCTTTCTCCCTCATCACTCATCTCCTATTGCATAGCCATGCTAGCTTTAGCTTGGCTTGGGCATGAAGGCTCCTAACCTCTAAATGCTGTGACCTAATCTGCTATTTTATGACAGGGCCACTGAGAGAGTGCAATGGAGGAGAGGGAAGACAATGAGCCGGCTGCCTTTTATGGTGAACAGGTTAAGGGACTTTCGTTCACTCGCACCTGTCTCCCTCCCGGCACACAAGCTCGCACACTTCTTGGTCCCGAGCCCCTCTAAGGAAACCTGAGAGCTTGAGCCTCCCATCTCCCAAGGGTGCACACCTCTCTCCTCAGTTCTTTGTCCACCCTGTACATCGTCATAGTCTTTCACTCTGGTCATCTCAGTCAGAAGACTGGCAGGAGGCCAGGGAAGTGCTCAAGACAAAATGGAGGGAGGACCCACGTGCTGTGTCCTAGCAACACACAGTAGGAGGACCGCTTTGATTTTGCCCTTGGAAACTTCAGAACGTGGCAAATCTCCTTTATCAATACTGGCAACAACCCATAGCATAAGCCAAGAGACCTTGGGGGACCTACCATGTGCCCCTCTCCATCTGTGTCCTCTAGTTCACACTTACCCCACCTTTGCCCTTCTTCATCTCATCAGCACCACTGCTGGGGCATGCCTTCCTTCCTGTCTCTGAGATTGTGGAAGCAGAAGCGTAGGCCTTCCTAACACCCACTTCAGTGTCTCCCAGGAAGAGGCAGGGAGACCTGTTCCCCGGGAAGTACAGCTCCTCCTCAGGGGTATACATTCTAGAACTGGGTTGTGTTCTAAGCCTCCAACTGGTTCTGGTGTTTTCTCTAGCCTATGCCCTTCAATCCTCTCTACTCAGCCACAAAGAATCATACTGTTAGTTTTCCAAACTCAACAATAGAAAATCCAACATCTCTACTCAAAATCAGGCAAAAACAAGGCAAGAAGAAGAGGAGGGAAGAAGAAGAGGAGGAGGAAGATGGAGGAAGGAAGGAAGGAAGGAAGGAAGGAAGGAAGACAGAAAGAAAGAAAGAAAAAAGTAGTAAAAAGCCCATACCAGAGGCTGGGAGATGGCTCAGTGGTAAAGAATGGAATTCGGATCTCCAGAACCCAGGTGAAACACACACATTGTTCATATCAGTCATAAAGATGCCTCTTAATGGATTCTCAGAAACTTAAGCCCATCCATATAAACAGAACTAGATTTTTGAGAAATGTATGAGAAGCCAGTTTTCCAAACTCAACAATAGAAAATCCAACATCTCTACTCAAAATCAGGCAAAAACCTGGATATTTCACTCAAGAGTATAAAAATGGCAGAACAACACCTGTGAAGGAGCTCGACAAACTTTAGGAAAATGCAAATCAAAGCTAATGAGGCCAAACTCAGTAGCACGCGCTTGCAGGAGTACCACCAGCTCAAGGGGCATAGCGTAAGCTCTGTGGTATAAAGCATGGCCTGCAGAGAAGCAAGCGAAGGTCCCTCTTCCCCACATGCCCATGGGTACACATGCCCCTCCTCCATAGCGTGCTGGCCTGAGGGGCCATGAGCTGAGATGCAGTCATTGCCTTACTGGGAAGGCTCAGATACACAGGAAGGGAGACCTGTTCCTAACAGCAGCTGCTGTGGCAGGGGCGGAGCTTAGGGAAGGTGACAAAGCTACATCTGAAGCTCAGAGGCACCACCTGGATCAGCCCTTCCTCCCCTACAGTCTCATTTCCAGGCCGTCCATGCCTTCTCTGCCTGAGGTGCCTTCAAGTCACCTTGTGTTCTTGGAGCAGGAGATTTCGGCATCTTCCTGAGTTTCTAATACATGGCCTCAAAGAGTAATACCCAATATTTAAAAACTCTTCAGCTGGTCCTTTTTGAGGACCGGATAATTCCTGATATGTGGCTTACACAGAGGTGGAACGTGGTAGTTTATGTGGCGCTTCACATGAAGAAGCTTCCTGGGATG
Organism: Apodemus sylvaticus; assembly: GCF_947179515.1. NCBI lineage: Eukaryota > Metazoa > Chordata > Mammalia > Rodentia > Muridae > Apodemus > Apodemus sylvaticus. Next base: position 115,300,463 of record NC_067476.1, read on the forward strand.
GCTCTTACTCTGAATACTGCAGGATCTTGCACGGAGAGATGCATGGTCTTTAAGTCCAGAGACCAGTCTACCGGGCATGTACCGGACAGTTTCCTATCCCTTCTCTCCCTCCTGCAGCCTCTAGAGGCCTTTCAGACAGGCATCTGGTGACCAGCTGTGAACCAATCAGAATCATCCGGGAGTTGGTTCCTTGGAAACAGAATCAGTTAAACTGTCAGAGCCCCCATCAGTCTGTCTCGTGAATCTGGACAAGATGGCCCTTGTGAGTCAGTCTGGACTCCAGACTGAAGTGTACTAGTGAGTCTGGGGAAAGTTAGTGGAAAGGTGGAGGTCAGGAAGGTGACCCGTGCTCAACAGGTTGAGGCCATTCAGGCATACCATGTGAGTGTGCTCAGCACCTTGGGGGAATGAAACAGCTTCTGGTAGAGGAACTTCCCTGGATGGGAAGCCACCGTGCCTGGTAAGAGTGACATTCCGACCATGTCCCAGGGATGGATGTTTCTGAGCAGCCTGCCCTTTTTTAGAGCAGTTGGAGGCAAGTTGTGATGGGGAGGAGGTGGGGAGAGGAGCTCAAAGCACATGATGGGGAGGAGCCATCATCTGATCAGTCAGAGACCAGAGGATCCTGGTCCCTCAGAGAATGAAGACAGGAATCGCCAGGGGCTTATGCTACAGCTCAGCATGTAGTCTCCAACTAGCAGAGTTTCCCTGCAGGCTTTGAGGCCTTTGCATCTGGGCCTCAAAGGAGAGACAACTGGTGCTGAGCTCAAGTTCAATCTTAAAGGCACACATACCCATAAAGATATGGTCATATAGACACAGGCAGCTACAGAGACCCAAAACTACAGACCCCACTGCACTCTTCCTTGTGCAACAGGAAATGACATATGACAGGCAAGCCTTCAGGAAGCATTTCATGAAGGAGTGCTCTGGGATTCACGTGGGACCCTCCAGGCCAGAGTGAGCTCTTGGGAGCTAGGTACTTAGAAGGGAACTATGAGAATCAAAATTGTTTAAAGTGTAGACTCTAAGAGTATGTATGAGGCTAGGACAGATGTGAGAGCAGGAAGAGGGGGTCCTACGTGGAAATGGGGATAATAGCCATCTGTGTCAGAGGGTTTTCGTATAAGCCAGAAACATTGCCCAAGACAGAGAAGGAACTCCTACCCTGCTGTACGTCTCACAGTGTCTCACAGTGTCGCTGTCCCCATCTGTGGTGTCTCTGTGCTGTCAGCACTTGCAGCCAGCCAGGTTCTTCCTTCCTCTGAAAAGGTTGCCCTCAGCAGTCCTCTTTCAGGGACTGACGTGTTCCCTGGGGACAATGATCAGGACACCTGTCCCTCCCTTGCATTTCTCAGTCTAGCAGAGATGGGGACTGAGGTCCAAATCCACAGATGTTCAGGACTTTGAGCTCAAAAGGAAAAAAAGAAATAGCCACCTCATCCATTTGGGTGGAGAGACTCTGGGAATGGCATCTAGACTGGGGGAAACTCTGCTACCTCACAATTCATTAATGTCCCAAAACCCAGCAGCCTTTTCAGATACCCAGGACAAACATGCCGAGAAAGAACTCAAGGAAACAATTCAATTCACGATCACAACAAATCTAAACCAAGTAAAAAAAAAACCCACTTGGAATAAAAGTGTACTGAGGAAGTAAAAGACCCTATAAATACTCAAGGGAAAAATTGAAGACACTGGATGGTGGAAAAACATCCCACACCATGGGTTAGAAGAATGGATACTGTGAAAATGGCTGCCTTGCCAAAAACAATCTACAGATGCAATCCACTATAAATCAAATTCCAACAGAACTGGAAAAGAAAGAATTCTAAAAGTCATATGGAAAGTGGTATGGCCTGCGGCAGGAGGCAAGGACGTGAATGTCCCTCCCCTGTCTTCTGGTATCTGCCAGAGGTGTCTATGGGTTTGTGGCTAACATCTCTCTGTCTGTGCCTGGGGGTTACACACCCTTGAGGTGACCAGCCAGAAGATAGTCGTCCATTACCCTGATGATAGGTTGTGTGCTAAGCAGCAACAGATGCAGAACAACCCTGAGGTATTGTTAATACTTTTGCAATCTTTAGCAAGAAGGGCCTTGCTGCTAACTCCTTAGAGTTATGTGGTCCTGGTGTTCTCTAATAAAGCCTCTTTGCCAGACCCTCAAAAAAACAAAAACAAAACCAAAACAAAACAGAAAAAGCTACATGGAAACACCAAAGACTCCAGATAAAGCAACCCTCAGCAAAAATAACGTTTGAGGTGTCACCATTTCTGCTTTCCATCTGTACTACAAAGCCACAGTAGCAAAAGCAGCATGGTGCTGAACAGACACAGGCATGGGGAGCAGAAGAACAGAGTGAAGGAGCCAGATGTAGACCGATGTAGCTATAGTAACCTGAGTTTTGACAAAGATGTAGAAAATGCGTCTTGGGGAAGACGGCCTCTTTAAGAAAGCATGCTGGGCAAACAGGGCGTCCAGGTGTAGAAGAGTGGAACTAGATCACAAAAGCTTTCTCTGCACAAGAATCAAATCCAACTGGATCACAGACCTGAGCCTTTAACACCATTAGAAGAAAAAGTAGAGAAAACCCTTCAAGACAGAGGCACGAGCGAGGACTTTGTCAACCAGCATGCCTGTCACTCAGGAAATTAGGCCAATGGCTGACAAATGGAATCACATGACCCTCGAAAGCTTGTCTACACCAAAGGAATTGAGTAAGTGAAGAGACAGTCCTCAGAACGGGATAAATTTTCTGTTAGTTACACACCTTACAGAAAATATCCAGACTAAGAAAAGACTTCAAAATACTAAAGAAATCAACCCAATAAGTGGGCGACTGGAAGTAAAAGCTTCTAAAGCATGAGACCCAAATGGTCAGTGACCATGAAAGCTGCCCACCTCTGTAGCAGCCATCAGTGAAGTGCAAACCCAAGCCACACTGAGGTTCTCTCTTACTCCCTCAGAATGGCTGTCATTAAGCCCTATACTCAGAAGGCAGAGGCAGATGGATCTCTTGAGTTTGAGGCCAGCCTGGTCTACATAGTTCCAGAACAGTCAGGACCATGTAGAGAGACCTTGTCTCAACCAACCAACCAACCAATCAATCAATCAATCAATCAATCATCCAAGAATCAGTAACAAATATTGGTGAGGATGTAACCAAATGATAAGATATTTGTACTTTGAATGGCAACGTAAAGTAGGCCAACAACCATGGAAGTCAGTCTGTATGTTTCTCAAATGACGCGAAACTGATTGGCCATGTGTGATGGCCACTCTTGCTCATCCACTTGACGACACCTGTAATTAGCACAAAAGACCTTTGAGATTTTAGAGCAAGTCTACCATCATCTGCAGACAAGTATTCTCCCTTTGAGAGACAGATCTCTTGACCTGCTATGGGGCCTTAATGAAAACTGAATACTTGACAATGGAGCACCAAGTTATCATGTGACCTGAGCTGTCCATCACGAGCCAGGCTTTATCAGACCTCCCAAATCATAAAGTAGGATGTGCACAGCAGAAATACATTATCAGCTAGAGGTAGTATTCTGTGACTGGCCCAAACAGGTTCTGAAGGCACAAGCAAGTTATATGAAGAACTTGTTTAAATGCCTGTGGTTTCTTCTCCTGTTATAATGCCTTCTGCTGCTGAGCACGCACCTATAGCCTCGTGGGATGTTCCCTATAATGGGTTGACTGAGGAAGAGAAAAGGAAGGCCTGGTTTACTGCACGTTCTGCCCATTATGCAAGTACCATGCAGAAATAGACAGCTGTAGCATTTCAACCCTAAAGTCGGGTGAAGGCAAATCTTCACAGTGGGCAGAACTTCTGGCAGTACACATAGTCATACATTTTGTTTGGAAGGAGATATGGCGAGATGTGTGATTGCTCATTGATTCATGGGCTGTAGTCAATGGATTGGCTGGATGGTCAGAGACTTGGGAAGAATAGAACTGAAAAATTGATGAGACATCTGCAAAAGAAGTATGTGGCTAGATCTCTCCAAATGGGCAAAGGATGTGAAGATACTTGTATCTCTTGCAAATGCCCATCAAAAGGTGACTTCAACTGAGGAGGATTTCAGTAATCAAGTAGATTGGATAGACCATTCTATGGACAGTAAACCTCTTTCCCACCCATTCCTGTCTTCCATTCAGCCATCTCAATGAGCCCAAGAACAAAGTGGCCATGGTGGCAGAGATGGGGATTCTGTGTGGGATCAATAACATGAGTTGCTACTCACCAAGGCTGACCTGGCTACAGATGTTGCTAAGTTCCAGATCTGCCAACAGCAGAGACCAACACTGAGACCATCAGGGTGACCAGCCAGTTATCTGGAGGCAAGTTGGCTACACTGGAGCACTTTCTTTGTAGAAAGGACTACACATTGTTCTTACTGGAGTAGATATTCATTCTGATTATGGGTTTGCCTTTCCTATGGGATTTCAGCAGATACTGAAGACCAGCAGAGACATCTAGCTTTGTGGACTGAACAATCACTGGATTCTTGGGCCTTCTTTTGGGAGGTAGCCATTATTAGACTAGCTAGACCACAGCCCATAAGCCATTCTAATAAATCCCCTTGAAATGATGATTGATTCATACATACATACATACATACATACATACATACATACACACATACACACATACACAGACAGACAGAGGGGTAGGTTGATTTACTCTATAAGTTCTGTTCCTCCAGAGAATCCTGACTAATATACCATGTGACCATATGTGCCACTCCTGATTATTCAGCCAAAGGACAACACATCATAGAGCTACTTGTACATCAATGTTTACTGCAGAACTGTTCATATAGATAAGCTATAAAATCAATATAGGTGTCCAACAGAGAGATAGTATGATGGCTATTCTTAGTTGTCAACTTGACTGCATCTGGCATGAACTACAATCCAGAAATGGAGGGCACACTTGTGAGATTTTTTTTTTTTTTGCTTGCTTTGAAGTGGGTGAATTCACTTCCAGTCTGGACCTTTAAGATAGGAAGACTCATCTTTAATCCACACCTTGAGAGAGGAACACATATCTTTAACCTAGGCCACACCTTATAGAAAAGTACATAAGGATATGGAAGAAAGAAGCTCTTGCGCTTTGCCTGTTTGCTCTCTCACCTTGCTTGCAAGTCCATTTCTTCACTGGTATTAAAGACCACTTCCTTAGGATCCCAGCTTATTCTGAGATGTCCAGCTGAGACATTCAGCTTTGTGGACTGAACAACTTCTAGATTTTTGGACTTTCTGTTCATAGCCTGCCATTGTGGGACTAGCTGGATTACAACATGTAAGTCCTTCTAATAAATTCCATGTGTATATATGTATGTATGTATGTATGTATGTATGTATGTATGTAGAGAGAAAGAGGAGAGAGAGAGAGAGAGAGAGAGAGAGAGAGAGAGAGAGAGAGAGAGAGAGAGAGAGAGAGAGATTTTCAGTCTATAAGTTCGGTTTATCTAGACAAGCCTGACTAATACAGATAGGAGAGTGTGGTATGTATGCACAATAGAATACTTTCGGTCATAAAGAATGAAGTCATGCCATCTGCTGGAAAAATGGATGTAACTCAAGAGAATAAGAACAAGCGAATCATTCCTATTCAGAAAGTGTGTTTTTTTCTCACCTATGGTTCCTAGATCTGGAGCACATGAGATATAATCGTGTGTAACATGACATGAAAGTAGGCATAAACTATCTAGGAAAGAGTATGATTGATGCTCAGCTGGCTAGAGAAGATGCTGTTTCTGCAGAGGGCCTGGATTTAGTCCTCAGCCCCCACGTCAGGCGGCTCGCAAGCATCTAAAACTAGTTCCAGGGATCCAGTGCTCTCTGGCCTCCTCAGGCATGCACCCATACATTTGTTGTCCGTTAACTTATTATACAGGCATGCTCGCATACAGACATACACATAAATAGAAATAACAATAAATATTTAAAATACAAGAACTGTTTAGGGGGCTAAGGGGATTGGTTGGAAAGGAAGAGGTGAGAAAAAAAGAGTGATCATGGGTTATGAGGGTAAAATATACACTAAACACGCAACTTATACATCCATGAAAGATAAAACTAATCTGCCAAAGACTTGAGCCCTGCCTTCCTTTCTGTAGCTCTTTCTGCATAGAGGTAGGGGGGCCCAACTATCACCCCTAACCTCATACACACCACCAGAGCACACCTGTTCTCATATCTAGCTGGTGCACACACTGGCAACTCCATCTACCTCTGCCACTGCCACTGGCCTTGAGGAGCTTGTGTCCCATACCTACCCCACCCTCCTCTCTATGTAGGACATCCCAAGTTCTTAGGGGAAAATTCCATCAGTACTCACTCACATGAAGAAAAGTCCTGAGCACCTCCACAGACTCCTGAAGACTGAGTGTAAGAATCCTAAAACTCTATGGAAGATTTGCTACTGAGGTTAGAAAACAATCAGTTTGAACTGAGCTGCGACTGCTCCTAGAACTCCATTTGAACATCAACACTGAATTGCCGGAAGATTGAACTCTAAGCCCCAGGTCAACCACCTGACAAGCTAAGATAGCAGGAAATGGCTTCACTTAACAAATAGAAGACAAGATTCCATATCAAGCAATGCCAGTGACTTAGCTCCAGATGCTTAGGTCCCATCACAAACATACAAACATAAACAAATCAGTTTTAATCAAAACTTAGTACTCTCATAGTAATGGCCCCTGATGAGAAAAGCAACTTAGATGATGTACAAGACAATGATTTCAAAAAAAGCAACAATAAAAGAACTCAAAGAGGATGCTAGAATGACGATGCAAAAATACAATTGAATGAAAGAATGAAAAACTACAAGATAAAATATCAAAATTTAATAAAGACAATCTCTCAAAAATCTAAAATGTATGTTTGCCTCAGCAGCACATATACTAAAGTTAGAACCATACAGAGAAGACTGCACGAGGATGGTGTACTGGCTGGTGTTACGTCAACTTGACACAAGCTAGAGTCATCAGAGAGAAAGGAGCCTCAATTGAGAAAATGTATCAATAAGATCTGGCTATTAGACATTTTCTTAATTAGTGATCAGTGGGGGAGGACGCAGCCCATTGTGCATGGTGTCATCCCTGGGCTGGTGGTCTTGGGTTCTATAAGAAAGCAGGCTGAGCAAGCCAAAGAGAGCAAGCCAGTAAGCAGCACCCTCCATGGCCTCCTGCCTCCACGTTCTTTCCCTGTTTGAGTTCCTGTTCTGTATTCTTTCAGTGGTAGACTACAATGTGGATGTGTAAGCCAAATTAATCCTTTCCTCCTCAATTTGCTTTATGGTCATGGTGTTTTGTCACAGCAAGAGAAGCCCTAACCAAGACAGGTGACATACAAATGCATAAAGTGTTCTATAGATGGAAGAAAAAAAGACAAAATGAAAACTTGAAAAATCCAGGAACTCAGATACAATGTTCAGAGTAAATTCTGAGCAGTAGATTGGATAGAACAGAAGAGCGAACATCAGGTCTTGAAGACAGGTGGAAGAACTTGATCCTCTGGTCAAAATGGCAAATCCAAAAAACCAAGAACAGAGCATGCAGGAATTTTAGGGCGCTAACTATAAAAGACAAAACTTATGATTATATATCAAAGTGGGGAAGACCCAGGTCAGAGGCAGAGAAAATATTTTCAATAAAAATTATAGAAGAAACTAATCTAAGAAAAGAGGAGCCCATCAAGATCTAAGAGGTATACAAACACCAAATAGACAGGATCAGGAAAAAAAAAACACTAAATGAACAGAATGAAGGATATTGAAAGCAGCAAGAGAGAAAGATCAAATCACATATAAATGCCGATCCATCAGAATCACAATAGACATCTCAGTGGAGACCATGAAAGCCAGAAAGGAGTGAACCAATGTTCCATAAATTATAAAAGACTACAAATACCAGTCAGGCTACTATACACAGTAAAACTGCCAATCATAGTTGAAGGAAAGAGGAAAAAAGTTTTTCTCTGTTAAAAACAAATTTAAGAAATTCTTGACAAGCCAGTTCTACAAAAGATACTAAAAAGAATACTTGGATCTGAAAAAATGGTTAAACACACCCCAATATACACACATAACAAACAATTCCATAAAACTGAATAAAAAGATATCTAACAGAATACCATAAAACAGCAAAATGACAGAAATTAATACATGCTGTTTAAAAACTTTTTGCATATGTGTATTTTGCCTGTACTTATGTATCACATGTAGTACCCATGAATGCCAGAAGACACCGGATGCCCTAGAACTGGTCATGCAGACAATTGTGAACCAGAGTGTAGATGCTGGGACTCAGACATTCGTCCTCTGGAAAAACAGCCAATGTTCTTAACCTCTGAGTCATCTGTCCAACCCCAATAACTCTTAATGTTGATAATCTCATCCACCAATAAAGAGACACAGAATAACAGATTTGAAGTGGAAATTTCAGGTTGTGTCATGTGATACAGATTCACATGATGTTTTGCTAAAGCAGCTCATGTGATGTATAAGTAGGACTCAACAGACAGTGATGGAGTGCTTGCATAGCTAGCTGTGTAATGCTTCATTGTTCTTGAGTCTTCACCAGTCTTCATTGAGAGAGGCACAGCAGAGAACTCCTGGCATTCCTGCTGGATCTGGTGGCTCCCACTGACTTGCACCAATTCCAGAGGAGGCCTGGCGGTTTCTGCTGGATCATGCTACTGCTGTTGATTTGTGTCTGGTATCCTGACACTACTGAACTGGACTGCTGGTGACAGATTAGAATTGTCCCTGAAGAACTACTTCTAAACAGGTCGACATCCCTTTGTCCTATTTACCATCTTTTCTCCCCTACTTTTGGATGGTAGGTAAGAAACGGGGTTGAAGCATTTGAGAACCCTTATTAAAAGTAGGTTTTGATAAATCTAAGCCTACACAGACTCTATTAGAAAACAGGATTTATCTTTTTGCTGCCTCTAAGAAACAAATCTCAGGACCAACAATAAACACCACCTTAGGGTAAAAGGATGGGGAAGTGGTTAAGAGAGTGGGGAAAGGTGTGCCACGCAAACGGAACCAGGACAGAAGCAGGCATGGCTGTTGTAGCATCTGACAGAAATAGACTGCAAGCCAAAACTAACCAAATGAGGAACACTTTATCCTCATTCAAGGAAAAAGCTACCGTTGGGCATTAGAATCCTAAAACCACATGCATCAAATATAGGAGCACCCAATTTCATAGAAGAAACACTATCGGACTTAAAATGATAGACTGACACTGAAACAGGGACAGTGTGTGACTTCCATACCCCACTCTCCACATAGACAACATCATCTGGAAAGAAACTAATCAGAGAAACGCTGGAGTTAAATGACATTATAAATCAAATGGACCTAACATATCTACAAAATATTCTACCCAAATACTAAAGAAAACATACCCTTCTCAGCAGCTTGTGGGACTGTTTTCAAAACAGACCACATATTGGAATGCAAAGCATCTTTCAAGAAATACAGAGAAACTGAAATCACAACCAGCCTTCTTATCTGACCACAATGGATTAAATCAGAATATCAACAACAATAGGAAAGATAGAAGTACAAATTCATAAAAGCAAAACAATGCACTACTGAACCAAAATTGGATAAAGGAAGAAATCAAGAAAGAGATTAGAATTTTCAAAATCTGAATGAAAATAAAAATATGACATTCAAATCTATGGGGCACAATGAAGACAGTTGTAAGAGGAAAGTTTACAGCACTAAGTTACTATATCAAAAAACGTGAGAAATCTTAGGCCAAGCATGGTAGCACACACCTTTAACCCAAGTAATTGGGAGTCAAAGGGAGGCAGACATAATAAAGACAATATACAGCCCACAGCTAACTTCATCCTAAATGGAGAAAAACCCAAAAAAATTCCACTAAAATCAGAAACAAGATAAGGATGTCCATTTTTCCTCCTCTTATTCAATATAGTATGTGAAGTCTTAGCAGAACAATTAGACAAGAAGGAGTCAAATAGGAAAGAACATCACAGTGTTCCCATTTGAAGTTGTTATAATTATATTCATAAAAGACTGTAAAGTCTGTGCCAGAAAACTACAGCTGATAAATTCAGAAAACAGGACACAAAATCTTCACACAAAAATCAGTAGTGTTTCTACACAAACCCACCAAGACACAAACAACAAATACACAAAGAAAGAAATTGAGGAAATAGTAACATTGATAGCCACCTCAAAAATATCTGTGGGGATGAGGGCAGGAGTTAAGAAAACTTTATTTTTTTCTTCCAGAGAACCCAGGTTCAGTTCCCAGCACCCACAACCATTTGTAATTCCAGTTCCAGGGACTCTGATGTCTTCTTTTGACTTCCATAGGCACCAGGTACACATATAATACATGCATGCATGCAAAACACTAATATACATAAATCTTTTTGTTTGTTTTTTTTTTATAAAGGGTTTCTTTACATAGCATTGGCTTTTCTGGAATTAACTTTGTAGACCAGGTAGGCCTTGGACTCAAAGAAAATGCCTGCCTCTACCTCCTAAGTGCTAGGATTAAAGGCAGTGTCCCACCACCACCACCACCACCACCACCACCACCACCACCACCTGGCTATCTGGCTGTCTGACTGTAAAGTAAATCTTTATAATAGATAGATATAGATAGATATAGATATAGATATAGATATAGATATAGATATAGATAGATAGATACACATACACACATATATGTATGTATATGTATATATGTATATATATCATATTTTAAATATAGTATATAGTATATAGTACATAGTATATAGTATATATCATATAGCATATAGTATATAGTAGTATATAATAGTATATAGTAGTATATAGTAGCATATAGTAGCATATAGTAGCATATAGTAGCATATAGTAGCATATAGTATATATAGTATATATAGTATATAGTATTAGTATACAGTATATAGTATATAATATATAGTATATAGCATAGAGCATAGAGCATAGAGCATATATGGTATATTATTACATATTACATTCTATATTCTATATTAATTATATAATAAAATAATATGTAATTAAATACGTGTTAATTAATATAATTAATTAAATAATTAATATATAATTAAAAGTATTTTGGAATATATCTAACCAGAGAAATTAATGACTTATACAATAAGAACTTTACTACACTGAAAAGAAAGATACCACAAGAGAAAGATCTGCAAATAGTGATAATTTGACTTCTTCTTTTCCAATTTGTATACCTTTGACCTCCTTTTGTTGTCTAATTGCTCTAGCTAGAACTTCAAGTACTATATTGAATAGATATGGGAGAGAGGACAGCCTTGTCTAGTCCCTGGTTTTAGTGGGATTGCTTCAAGTTTCTCTCTATTTAGTTTGATGTTGGTTACTGGTTTGTTGTATACTGCTTTTACTATGTTTAGGTATGAACCCTGAATTCCTGATCTTTCCAAGACTTTTAACATGAAAGGATGCTGAATTTTGTCAAATGCCTTTTCAGCATCTAATAAAATGACCATGTGTTTTTTTTTCTTTGAGTTTGTTTATATAGTAGATTACATTGATGAATTTCCATATATTGAACCATCCCTGCATCCCTGGGATGAAGCCTACTTGATCATGGTGGATGATCATTTTGATATGTTCTTGGATTTGGTTGGGAAGAATTTTATTGAGTATTTTTGCATCAATATTTATAAGGGAAATTGGTCTGAAGTTCTCTTTCTTTGTTGGATCTTTGTGTGGTTTTGGTATCAGCATAATTGTGGTTTCATAGAACGAGTTGGGTAGTGTTTCTTCTATTTCTATTTTGTGGAATAGTTTGAAGAGTATTGGTGTTAGGTCTTCTTTGGAGGTCTGATAGAGCTCTGCCCTAAAACCATCTTGTCCTGTGCTTTTTTTGCTTGGGAGACTTCAAATGATTGCTTCTATTTCTTTAGGGGTTATGGGACTGTTTAGATGGTCTATTTGGTCCTGATTTAACTTTGGTATTTGGTATTTGTCTAGGAAATTGTCCGTTTGGTCCAGATTTTACAGTTGTGTTGAGTATAGGCTTTCAGAATGTAAATAAAGAATATATATTTTTAAAATAGATAGATCTACCACACCCAGATTGGCAGGATTAATATCCTGGAAAGACTTGATGCTGTAGGATAGAGGAATACCAGGACAGGGAATGTAAATAAAGAATATATCAAGCTGGTGGTGGCGCATGCCTTTAATCCCAGCACTTGAGAGGCAGAGGCGGTGGATTTCTGAGTTCAAGGCCAGCCTGGTCTACAGAGTGAGTTCCAGGACAGCCAGGGCTACATAGAGAAACCCTGTCTCGAAAATACAACAACAACAACAAAAAGAATATATCAAATAAAAGAAAAGATCTACCACACTCAGATTAGCAGTATCATAATTATCATATTAGAATATGATAAAAAATGACCACTCTACCAAAAGCAATCTAAGATTCAATGCAATCCTCATGAACATTCCAACTCAGTTCTTTCACAGAAGTTGAAAAAAAAAAAAACCTTAAACTTTATGTGTCTTAGTTAGGGGTGAATCAAAACATTCTACAAAATCCCCAAAGCACTACTAAAAAGAGTGTATATATACACACATCATATATGTGTGTGTGTATGTATGTGTATATATGTTTATATATTCTACCACACCTACCATTTCCTAGCCTTTAACATGTAGGCCTTTGTGGAAAACCACAGATCCAAACTAGAATAGCACAAAAATTAGAGCGAGTGCCAGCAAAATAGTGAACAGTATGCTCACATACTGGCTTAGCAAATGAAGGGCTGTCATTAGCCTCCAGGGTCTTTGTGTCCCTTCTTCACACCGAGGCAACTATTACCCTGAAGTCACTGCTGGCTAGTCATTTGCTTTTCGTTATAGTTTTACTACACACTGAGATAAACTGAGAGAATTCATCAAGCATTCTGCATATGCTTGAACATTCCCTGCGGATGATTCAGCGTGTCTTTGCTCTGTGTGACACACTGAAGTATCTGAAAACTCACTGGGATGTGAAGTAAGCATTTGTCCATTTCACAGTGTGAGTGAAGGCTGGTGGGGATCCAGACTCCACTGGAATCTGTTCCGCAGGCCTCTGATCTCAGTATCCATGGATCCCAAACATGTGGGACATGTGGGGTCTGAGTGGCAAAGGGAGCTGTAAAGAGTATCAGCATACAGTCATGTTTAGCTACTTCTCCTCCTCCTCCTCCTCCTCCTCCTCCTCCTCCTCCTGTCATGTCCACAAATCACGTAGGCTAAAGAAAGTCCTATAACCTAGTTAAGGGCAAATTGTAAGTTTATTCATTTCCATCAACATAAGAGTTTTTTAAATTATGTTTAAGTGTAAGGTTGTTTTGTCTTGAATATGTCTGTCCACCCCATACCTGCAGTGTCAGTGGAGGCCAGGAGTTAGATCCCCTGGAACTGGAGTTACAATGGTTTTGAGCCACTGTGTGGGTGCTGAGAATCAAATTGTGGTCCTCTGGAAGAGCAGCCAGTGTTCTTAACCACTGAACCACCTCTCTGGACCCAACATACTGATATCACGACACTACAATATAGTGTACCAATATAGTGTACAATATAGTGTACCAATATAGTGTACAATATAGTGTACCAATTACAGTGGTAATTTGTCCTGCCTGTCACCTCGTCAACTAAGGGCTTTGCTGGGATGGCTTGCTCCTTTGGGGATTGGGGATGAGGACAGGTTCCCTGTCTGTGTGACACGACAGTGCCCATTAACCATTACTCTGTTCACCACGACCCTCTGAGGGTTAGGCAACTGATCTGCGTTGTTCTATAGGTTTGCTACTTTTAACATTACCCACAGATGGAGTCACATAGGCTTCTGTGACTGGGTTTTCACCTTAAAGGTTTTCTTACTTTCTCCTTGTCGAATCATGAATCGGAACACCATTCCTTTATGCATGCAAAAGGACTCACCATCTGCGTGTCTGAGAACTGCGGCTGGTGGGCATGTTTTGCCGTGAATGAATCTGCTCTGAGCATTGGTGTGAAGGTTTCTGCTGGTACGTGTCTGCGTTTCTCTTGCGCATTATGTAATTTGGGGGTCAAAAGTATACAGTCTGGGACTGTAATTTGAGGGTCAAAGTATAATTCTGTATTTACTCTTTTGGAGAACTGCCCAAGGTTTTATAAATCACCTGTTCCTTACTGTAACCGCAGCACTTGAGAGGCAGAATGAGGAAAACCATGAGTTCAAACCCATTCTGAGAGCTAAAACACACCAATTTACATCCCCATTAGCAATATATGAGTTTCACTGTCCCTTGATCATCCCCCACCCTAATGGGCACACAGCAGTATTCCAGTATGCTTTTCCTTGCATGTTATATTGTTAAGCACGGCACACCACGACACCTAGATCTCACTGCTGAGAATCTCGGCAGACATGTCAAGAATGTAGAACTAACATTTTCACTGTCTCTTATTTATGCATCTGTTTGTGCAGGTGAAATACATATTAGTATATGTGGAGTCACATGCAACATCACCAAGGAGACACATGAATTAAAGACATCAAAAGACTTGACCCCACGTCCAGACTGAAATGGCGAAAATATATAGGGACCCACAGGATGGCTCAGTGGGTAAAGCACCTGTAGCACAAGCCAGACAGCCTGGGTTTAATCCCACATAATGGTGGGAGCAGAGAACCAACTCCACAAAATTGTCCTCTGACCTTTGTGCTTGGGCACACATATAGCATACACAATAAGAATTTTTATAATTAAAACAGAAGCTACAAAAGGACCTGCAAACCCAAAGACCCCCAGGAAACAAGCATCTTTGCATACATGAATTTTCATGCCACATCTCTGCCTTGTCCTGACACATCAGACCAGCACAATAGCAAACTCCAAGGAATTGTTGTTGCTAGGCATGTGTGTTCGCTCTCAAGAATGCTTCAGACAAGATGCATGGCTCCAAACAAAAGCTGGTTCCAGAGAATCACTTCTTCTGGCTGGGGTTTGACACCTAAAGGATGGCCATTTGGACCTCGGCATAGAGCAAGAGAAGCAAAGAGTGTCTGTCTGAGGTGCATTCCCTTCCTCCCAAGAAGTGGGATTGATGATGGGCAGGTCTGTGACTTGGGGACAAGGAGCTATTCAGATGAAACTGCAGGCGATGGAGTCCAGTCAGTGAAATAAGGCATCTGGGGACAGAGCGATTTGAAAACCAGCTGTGTACCTCTATCCTGGCCACTACGGGAGTGACACCAATTAACTTTGGAAAGTTAATAGCAGAACTTTTGCAGGGCTGGGCATGGTGGTGCACTTCTTTAATCCCAGCACTGAAAGAGGCAGGCAGATATCTGTGAGTCTGAGGCCAGCCTGATCTATGTAGTAAATTCTAGGATAGCCAGAGCTACATAGTAAGATCCTGTCTCAAAGGAAGGAAGAAAGGAAGGAAGGAAGGAAGGAAGGAAGGAAGGAAGGAAGGAAGGAAGGAAGGAAGGAAGGAAGGAAGGAAGGAAGGAAAAAGGGAAAGAAGGTAGGAAGGTAGGAAGGTAGGAAGGAAAAGGAAAGAAAAAAGTGAAAAGAAAGGAAAGAAAAGAAAAGAAAGGAAGAAAAAAAAGAGAAAAGTTTTGCGTGGAGCCAGAGAGATAGCTCAGTGGTTAAGAGCACAGAGTAGAGCCATAGAGTTGGGCCTGACTTAGTTTTGCTTTTCAGTATCCAATGTTCATGGATTAAGTTCTGAAAATGTTCATATCGTAAGGCTGGGATCTGTCTGGATTCCACCACGGCAGTGTTCTTGGGTTGGATGCTGGAGTGAGATCTGTCTTTCTCTTGCTCTGGAGCTGAATACTTCTCTCTTGTTCTGTGCCTTCTCATTATCCAGATTTTCATAGACTGTTAGAATCCTGACAACTACAATTCCCAAAGCCTGGGCTGGAGAGATGGCTCAGCAGTTAAGAACACCCAACTACTCTTCCAGAGGTCCTGAGTTCAATTCCCAGAAACCACATGGCGGCTCACAACCATCTGTAATGGAATCTGATGCCCTCTTCTGGTGTGTCTGAAGACAGTGACAGTGTACTCACATAAAATATTTGTTTTAAGATTTATTTGTTTTTTGTTTTTTTTTTTCTTTTTGCTTTTGTTTTTGTTTTGTTTTGTTTTGTTTTTTTTTGGATTTGGTTTTTTTTTTTCGAGACAGGGTTTCTCTGTATAGCCCTGGCTGTCCTGGAACTCACTCTGTAGACCAGGCTGGCCTCAAACTCAGAAATCCGCCTGCCTCTGCCTCCCAGAGTGCTGGGATTACAGGCGTGCGCCACCACCTCTCGGCTTTAAGATTTATTTTATTTATATGAGTAAACTGTCGCTGTCTTCAGACACACACCAGAAGAGGGCATCAGATCCCATTACAGATGGTTGTGAGCCACCATGTGGTTGCTGGGAATTGAACTTGGTGCCTCTGGAAGAGCAGTTAGTGCTCTTATCCGCTGAGCCATCTCTCCAGCCCAATAAATAATTCTTAAAACAAAAAAAGAAAAAAAAAAAAACAATTCTCAAAGCCTGTGATGCATTCTCGACATCAAAGCAGTACCTGCCCATGTCTGGCTGATTTCATACAAGTATCACCCTTTTAATTTCTTTCTTTCTTTCTTTCTTTCTTTCTTTCTTTCTTTCTTTCTTTCTTTCTTTCTTTCTTTCTTTCTTTCTTTCTCTTTCTTTCTTTCTTCCTTCCTTCCTTTCTTTCTTCCTTCCTTCCTTTCCTTTCCTTTCCCTTTCTTTCTTTCTTTCTTTCTTTCTTTCTTTCTTTCTTTCTTTCTTTCTTTCTTTCTTTCTTTCTTTCTTTCTTTCTTTCTTTTTCTTTTCTTTTTTTTGTTTTGAGACAGGGTTTCTCTGTATAGCTCTGGCTATCCTGGAACTCACTCTGTAGACCAGGCTGGCCTCGAACTCAGAAATCCGCCTGCCTCTGCCTCCCAAATGCTGGGATTAAAGACGTATGCCACTACTGTCCGGCATCCTTTTAATTTCTTTTCTTCAGCAACTGTATGTTGAAGGGGGACTAGGTAGACAGCATCTTGGGAATCCATTTCCATCACCATAGACTATATCAACTGTTTCTAAAAGTCTTGATCAGCTCAAAGCAAACATCAGACAGACTTCGTTTGCCCACCCCACTGCTGTTTCGTGTTGTCAGGATGAGCTAACAGGAAGTAACTTTAACTTTACTTCCTGCTTCCTCTGCCTCCAGACTCTCAGAGAATTCACACAGGGCTTGCCTTGTGTTTCCTAGGAGTGTGGCAAAGAACAGCTCTGCCACCTATTACACAAAGCCAATGTGCTGTCCCTGAAACCTGGCCACACAAGCCACACGCAGTGATGTGCTCATGGGTTTGAAAGGTTCAGAGTCCACATGGGCTTTCTTTTCATTTCGTCCTTTGCTACGGTAGTTCCCTGGTAAACAGCCAGGCCATTTGGAGGTGTTTTATGTGAAGCACACCTGTCTGCCACACAGATGTGCCAGCTCCCACAGGAAGATGATTTCTCGTGACTTCATGTAAGATGGTTTCTCGTGACTTCATGTCATGAGTTGCCTCCTGTTAGCTCATCCTTGCAACACGAAACGAAGATGTAGTCCTAAACTCTTCTGTGAACATCACTGCCACTCACAATGTTGAGTTTGGGGGAGGAGTGATAAGTGGCCAGCGATGGCCCATGCTGCCACCCACAGGTGGTGTCCAGGCTCTCTCTGAGCTTCCTGCTCTTCCAAATCTGGCCGACCATTATGTTCTCTGAAAGGTAGCATTGCTGGTCCCCTGGGGCTGCTTATCTCCAGGGAAGCTCTGACATGGGACGCTTGTTCCCTCTCCGCTGAAGCTGCCCCAGTTCCGCAGCTGGCCTGAGACTAGAGGCATTTACCACCTCGTTCAGATTTGGTGGTGCTGGCCTCAAACCCAGGGCCTCATATATGCTTAGTAACACTTTACCAACTGAGCTACAAACCCAGCCTCCTACACTGTTGTGATGACTGCACTTTGTATAATAATGGGGTAGACAATGCCCCATCTAGACATCTTATGCCACCAGATGAAACATCGAGTGTCAGGAATTGGTTACATGTAGCTGAGCTGTTGACAAAGGGGGACTTGGAGAGCACCTTAAACAACTCAGGCTATTGTCAAGGCTATTGGTTGCTCCTCGCAAACTTACAGTGAGATGTTTTGCTGAAGACAACACATATCTCATCAAACACAAAAACATCAAGCTGGTACCCAGGTAGAGGCTTCGCCTTCTAACTAATGTTCATGGTACTGGCAGAGACCTCTGCACATTGTCGGAGGAGAAAGAAAACCATCAACACAACTACAAACCCTAGACCTACAACAGCAACCTACCTAAAAAATAGTCTTAGTGCAACAGTGGCACAAATATCATGAGACTCACCAACCACTCTGATTGGACTGAAAGCCTACTCAAGGAAATGAAGTCCATGTTTGACACTACTAGAGTGGCCAAGAACCTGAGACTGCATAGATCATGGTTCTGGTATTTGGAAAACCAAATACCACTGTTCTGTTAAAGGAACATAGCACTCAAAAGGACTCCTAATATCATCCTGTTACAACCACAGATCACTATCCTCCCTCCGCCATATTCATAGAAACTGCTTCTTGCAGTAGATGGGAACTAACACGGAGACCCAAAACTGGACAACGTGCAGGGAATGAGAGACTGAAGAACCGAAGCCTAAGCAGTATGTCCTCACCAGACCCCTTCCTTCAAGGCTCAGGGCCCTCTGTGGGAGAGAAGGTAGAAAGATAAGAGGCAGAAAGGATGGGGGACATCAAGACACAACAGGACTGCATACACATGGACTCAGAGACTATGGCAGTACAAACAGCCCACGCAGGTTCAAGCCAGACAGGGTGCCAGGGTGCCAGTGTTGGGTATGGACACAGGTTCCCAACACTAACCAAGAAACTATCTGCAATTGATATCTACTTGCAAAGGAAAAAATAGGTTTTTCCAATGGAGTATCACTGAGCATATGAAGGGAACCCCAGGTGGGCTCCATGCCAAGGGCAGTTGGCCAACACAAAGCGAACTCAATGGTGTTTTGGTAGACGCTCTTTCTTTCATCCCAGTTTGCTCTGTTTGGGTTTTTGGGGTGTTGTTTTATTGGTATTTTGTTTGTTTTAATTTTTGGGTTTTTGTTTCTTGGGCTTCTTTGTTTCTTAAAGAGAAAGAAAGGGTGTGGGGGTAGGGAGGTGGAATGGTGGGCAGGACCTAGGAGGAGTTGGCGGAGGACTTAGAATGTGAAAAAAGATGAAAAAAAATGTAATCTTAGGAAATGCAGACAAAGAACATGCAAAGAAAATGCAGAACAGCAAGGACACGCGACCTAGCCATTGGAGCAATGTGGGAAAGTCTGCCCTGCTCGAGACAGCGCTGGGGGAAGGCAGCCCTGCTCAGTATTATGACCCACGAACAAAGGCAGTCTTTTCACTTACTTGAAATTTCTTTATTTGAATGCTGCTTTGTCCTGTTGCAGAATATAAGTTTTATACTTCTTTTAAAAATGCATTCCTACATATTTTATTCTCTGTGATTGCTGTTAAAAAATAGCACCATTTTCTTAAATTGCTTTTGTTGATAGCATAGAGAAATAGTTAATTTTATATATTGAATTTACATTCTACAGTCTTGATAAGCCATCGTTTTTAGTGACATTTTCATAATTTTCTAGGCATAAGATGAAGTGCCCTGACAATAATGGAGGTCTGATTTCTTCTATTTCAGCCTGAATTCTTTTGTTTCTTTTCCTTGCCAAATCCCTTCCTAGAGCACCCAACTCAGTGCTGAATAAGCGTGTCTCTCGAAGGTGTCTCTCATCTTCCTAGTCATCCACAAGACTTAGCTGTGGGCTTTCGTGGATGCCCTCGGTCAGCAGGAGGTATGTTCCCTTCTTGGTCCTCCCACGACAACTGCTTTCTATGAAGAGGTACTGGATGTAGGCATGCTAGACTTTTTCTGGGTCTATTGGGATGACCATGTGTTTTTTAAACATTTATCTCACTATGATGTGCCTTATTCACTTTCCAGATCATTTTGTTTTTGAGGCAGCCTCTCCCCAGTCAAGCTCTTCATTCACATCTTGATGCTGATGTGTTAGGTTCCTAACCCTGAGTGTTAAGAGGATCTTAATCTGTGTGCTGCTGCCAGAACACTCTATCTCTTTGTTGAAGAGTTTTGCATCTGTATTAGTAAGGTGCGCAGGCCTGTGGTTTCCTGTTTATGTCTTTACCCTTTGATGCCAGACCCAGCTGCATCTCAAGGCCCCAGTCTTCAGGGTGAGTGCTCCCTCAGGAAGCCCCTTTCGTGCAGTTGAGTTCCAGAGACCAAGTGACCTGTTGCTTGAGATCATGAGTGTCACGGAGGTGCTCCATGTAGCAGGTGCCTTCCAAACTTACATAGTCTGGAGCGGGGTGTGGGGGGAGTGGAGAGGTGGGGAGGGGCGGGGCTTTCATCCGGAGCTTCTGAAAGGAATTTGAAAGATCAGGAAGATCAGTAAATAACACCAAGCCAGTGAAAACCTGCTTCCACCATTCTGGGTAACCATTCCAAAGCTCGTACTTGAAAGTAGCCAACTCACAATCACCTCATGGGATAGGACAGAGGACATAAATTGGTGGAGTCACATTGGCCTTCACCAGTGAAATGGAGCCTACAATTTCATAGCCAGACAATGCAGCAAAGCCCACTGCAACCCAACTATACCTTAACAGGAGACATAAACAGCAAACTCTGTTCACGGGAAAATAGGCAGTAAACTGTGCGTTGGCAGGAGAGATGAAATATGGTAGAAACAGTGTGGGGGCGGACGCTTTTGTAGCATTAAAGATGTGCAAACCGTGGCTCATGTGTCTATGTAACAAAGTCTCTGATAAGGGCTGAAGGTCCGGAAGGATCACACCCCTTAAAAGACACACAGAATTGCCTGTACCAAGGCAAAAAGCAAAACAAAACAAAAGCCTACGAACAAAAGTCTAACGAAGGGAAGGGACAGAGGATGAGAACATTCCAGATAGGATTGCTGGGGATGGCAGTGGCGGAAGAGAAGACCGGAAGAAACAGTCATGGGTCTGTATGAGGAGGGGCGGACACCTGGCTGGCTGGGCACTGTGGCCAGCTGTCCCTCGAAACGTTTGCACAATTTATATGTTCTTTCAGGTACGGGAAAAATGTTTTATATCTTGATTTTTAGGTGAAAATTCACACGAGTCTGGGCCTCAGCTCTTCCTCTCTCTTCCTCCACTTGAGCTAGCTTCACGCTAAACACAGAGTTAAGCAAAACCCGGCTAAGAGCTAAGACAGCAAGTGTGAGCCCCAGGGACTTACAGAGAGAAGCTCAGAAGGAGAAAATATGCCAAGCAGGGCCTGCTGGGAAGCCGCCGGAAAAGCCACCCCTTGAAAGGACAACCTGACAGATTGCTGAAAAAAAACAAAACAAACAAACAAACAAAAAAACTACAGTCTTGACCATCCTGAGATCTATGTCCTCACAGAGCAGAAGGGAGACAGCAGGGGGCTTTGGCGAGAAGTCGGTAGAGCCAGAGACATGGCAGGTGTGAGGGGTGTAGGAGAGATCTCTGCTCAGCTCAGAGAGAGAAACTTGGCCTTCTGAGAGGCTCTGGTGCAGATGGATCAGGAGAAGTAAATTGTGAGGATTGATGCATGTGGCCACCAGACCGACTTCAGGGGCTGGTTAGGTGACAAACCGTATCCGACTCTACAGTCGTGGGTCATGAAACCCGGCTACCTACCTATAACGGAGACTGCAAGCCAGCCCGGAGATCCTGATGCCGCCAGCTCCACCCTGCCTGCCCTTGTCTGGCCTCTGCCTTTGGGTAGCAAATACATTTGTGAGCAGCAAAGTCACTGGGACACAGCCAAGGACAGGGAGTTCAGTCTCAGCACCCTTGACACGGTGGCTTCTATCTGAAATTATTTGGCTGTTCAACCCGTGCAGATGTGAGAGTGCAACAAGAAATTCAAAACAACCAACAGTCAGGAGCTTTCTCTGCGGCCTCCGTCTGCGGGAAGCTCAGGTGTGTGTGAGCACTGCGGGCTCCGTGTGAGCACTGCGGGCTCCGTGTGAGCACTGCGGGCTCCGTGTGAGCACTGCGGGCTCTGCGCCAGCACAGCCTCACAGCACATGGGGCCTGAGCTGGACCAGATGGAGCTGGCCTTCGAGCTCGGGGACTCGGACACAGGAGTATACCGACTCCCTCAGCCACATCTCCATCTTTTGTCACTAACTGGAGCTGACTGGATCCCAGTCAGCCGGGCTCCCAATTGCCTCTGCCCTGTTGTCCTGGTTCAGAGCCCAGGGCTTCAAGTGACTCACCTTCCTTTGTCAACTTCACCCAAGCCCGTGGCTCTGTTCTCATCGGTCTAGGCTCAGCACATCTACCCGTTGTTCTGCTGCCCTTGGAATCTCCCCCCTCTCTCCTCCCTTCCCCTCCTCCCTGCTACCCTTTTATCCCCTCTTCTCCCCTCTCCTCTCTTTTACTTTGCATGTATGTGTGAATGCCTGCATGTATGTATGTATCTGTGTCTGGTGCCAGTGGAGGCCAGAGGTCAAAGGAAAAAACAGTGGCCATAGAAAGTGCTAGCAAGTCTGAGTGGCAGCGAATGCCTATGCTGTTGGAAGAGTAACATGGTGGGAAATTATGGCGGCCTCTTAAAAAAAAAATCAAACAGGTGACTCCGGCAGGGAAGCAGATCAGTGCCTTGTCAGCTGTCATCAGAGAGGCCGCCTCCAGCAGCAGATGCGAACGGAGACCCACAGCCAGACACTATGCAGAGAGTGAGGGATCTTGGGACACTCAGACCGTAAGGTGCTGCCTCCATCAAATCCCTCCCCTCAGGGCTCAGGGAACCCCGTGGAAGAGGATACAGAAAGTGTTAGAGCCAGAGGGGCCTGGAGGACACCAAGAAAACGAAGCCCCCCAAGTCAGCATGTGCAAAGAAGATAGGAGCGCACAGAGGCCCGGGCGGCACGCGCAGGCCTCCGGGTTTGTGCCCGGATCTCTGTATGTATATTATGGCTTTCAGTTTAGTGCTTTTATGTCATACCCGAGCGTGCAAGCAAACAAGTGAGGCTTGGCTCTTGCGCCTCCTCTTGGGCTCTTCCTCCTGTTTTCCAGTTACTGTGGTTTTGTTTTTACCTTATTATTATTTTTTTTTTTTGTTATCCCTTAGCCTGTTTGTTTTCTAATGAAACACAGAAAGGGAGTGGATTCAAATGGGAAGGGAGGGGGAGGAACTGGGGGAGAAGAGGGAGGGAAAACCATAATGAAGATCTATTATGTGAGGAAAAATATTTCCAGTTAAAAAATTTATTAGAATTCAAATATAAGGATAAATAACAAAAAAATTAATGTACAATAATGGTAGGGCCAGATAACTACAGTCCTGAGGATTTATGCAAGGCAAATGAAAACTTACACATGTACAGCATGCATGCGTGTCTAGAGTAGCATCTTCTCATCAGGACAACGTGGAAAGCACCCAGATGTCCCTCGGGCAACTCTTCAGAGCAGCTGGAGGGCAGAGCAAAGCCCCTTCTGTGGGGAAGAGATGAGATGCCCTGAAGCTGGGGAAATCCTAACTTAAAGTCGACACACGCTTTCCGCAATACCTCTCTACAAGCGTACTTGGCATTTCTGAGCTGGGTGCAAGGGTTTTAAAAGACGAAGGGTTGTGCGGTTTAGATTCTTCGCCTTGTCAGTCAAGAGGATGCACCTGAAGCCAGCTGCTAACCCTCATGTCCTCCATTCATTTATGAAGAATTTGCCTGCTGTTGGACGGGATTTAATGGCTGACACGCCTCACCACACTGCTGCAGCTACCTGGCATAGTATTACTTACCTTCGTTTTATGGATGGGGAGAGTAAGGATTAGAATCGTTAGAAGCTGTGGTGGTCTGAATGTGCTTGGCCCAGGGAACTTGGCCATTAGAAAGTGTGGTCTTGTTGGAGTGGGTGTGGCCTTGTTGGAGTGGGTGTGGCCTTGTTGGAGTGGGTGTGGCCTTGTTGGAGTGGGTGTGGCCTAGTTGAAGGAAGTGTGTCACTGCGCAGGTGAGCAGTGAGACCCTCTTCCTAACCAACCATGTGGGAGCCAGTCTTCTTTTTGTGGCCTTCAGATGAAGATGTAGAACTCAGCACCTCCTGCACCATGACTGCCTTGAGCCGCCTTAATGATAATGGACTGAACCTCTGAACGTGTAAGTCAGCCCCAATTAAATGTTGACCTTTTAAGAGTTACCTTGGTCATGGTGTCTGTTCACAGCAGTAAAACCCTAACTAAGACGGAAGTCTTGCTGGAGATCTGTGCAAAAGCTGAGGTACACTGGTAAACAGATTGTCTGCGGTGTTTCAGTGGTCTGGTGCAAAAAATGTCCACAAGGTGGCGCTGAGGACTAGAATGTTATTGCCCCCCCCACCCCCTTTCTAAAATGAGATAGCACCTCTTCACTGGAAATATGTTTTAGCAACTAGTAAAACTATTTAGCTACCTATTGAGAATATCCCTTAAAATGGAATCAGTGACAATTAATGACCAACAATTCATCAAGAAAAAAAAAATTCCAAGCCAGGAATGGTTGTACACATCTGTAATCTCAACATTTAGAAGATATGACCAGAGGGCTGCAGCAAGGTCCAGGCTAGCCTCGACTATGTAAGGAGGCAGCCTGGACAACAACAACAAAACCCACCACCACCACCACCACGACAAAACCACAGGAAACCTGGTCATGGTAGCACATGGCTGTAGTCCCACTATTTGGGAGGCAGAGGATGCTCCTGGTGAGTTCCGGGCCAGCCAGAGCAACCCATCAAGAAGCAATTTCAAACCAACAGGAGGTTGGCAAGAGGGATCCATGACTAAGGAACTGGCTGCCCCTCCAGACCCAGGTTCAATGCCCATCACCCACAGGCTGACTAACAGCCATCTGAAACTCCAGTTCCAGTGCCACCTTCTGGCCTCGGAGGGCTCCAGGCATGAATGCAGTGTGGTATACATACCTGCAGGCACTCAGAGGGTGCTCCTCCACACAGGCTAGAACAGAAAGATGTGCTTGGGCAGGCAGGGAGGTGGCGCCTAGGGTTCTTCAGATGAGAAATGGGTTTTTACCCAGTTGTAGACCCAGCTTCCTGGAGATCCAAAATGCCATGGCTTGGTACACAGCTCCTGTAACAGCCAGCACTGGGAGCCTTGCATGTCCCCAGGGAGGCCTGTCTGTGGCCTCAGTTCTTGTCAGTCCCCCTTCCTAAGAAGTGGCTTGTCTTCAGACAGGTAGGAGGCAGACCCAGGTCTACCGACCACTGTCACCCCCACGCCCACCGCCAGCCCTTCTGCATTGCCAGGCCCTGGGCAGCCAGTTCTGCTGTGCCGTGTCAGCTCCCCACGAGGCCGGAGCCTCAGCCAGACCTCTAGAGCAACGGTTCTCAGCCTTCCTAACACCTCGACCCTTTGACACAGTTCATGCTGTGGCGATCCCCAACCATAAAATTATTTTTGTTGCTACTTCATAACTGTCATTTTGATACTATTATGAATCATAATGCCAATATCTGATATGAAGGATATCTGTGAAAGGGCGTTTCCCTCACAACCACCAAAGGGGTTGCAACTCACAGGTTGAGCACCATTGCTCTAGAAGCAATGCCCTCTCCCAGCCCCCACCCTGCAGTCACCTCCCTTCTTACCCCACCCTCCTCAGGCCTGGGAGCTGCTTTCCACGCTACAGAGAAAGGAGATGAGTCACGAGCCTACACTGAGGCAGCAAGGAGAACCGAGACTGCAGCCCTCCCTCCCTCTCGTCCTGTCCTTCCCGAGCCTGCCCTCGCTGAGCATCCCTTCCTTTACTTGTTCTTGCTAGGAAGGTCACAAGCCTGAAACCTCTAAACAGGGTCAAGAGGCACAGTGTTATGCTCCCTGCGGCGGTCACAGCAGCCCACGGACCTGCGGTGTTCACAAGACACTTTTCTTCCACTTGTCGGTGAGCAAATGCTAGTGGTCTAGACAAGTGTCCGGTGAGGAGCAGGCACGTGGCACCGAGGAGGGTGGCTTTCGGGAGGGAGCGTAGTTCTTGTTTGGTTTTCTCCAGTCCTGCTGATGGATGCAGGGTCCCGCACTTTCCGGGCAAACGCTCCCCCCAAGCCCTGTTTCCCTTTCACATGCCTCGCCCTCCCCGAGAAAACAGAGAACAGAAGAGTGGAATTGTTTCCTAACATGGAAATGAATTTGTTCATGTTGTTTGTTTTGGGTTTTGGGGGGAGGGGCCCGCAGAGACTCTCCATGTAGATCAGGCTGCGCTGGAGTACGCTGTGTAGACCAGGCTGGCCTTGAATTCCCAGAGATCCACCTGCCTCTGCCTCCACAGTGCTGGAATTAAACGGTTTGTGCCAGCGCACCCAGTCCACCTTACTCGTGTGCTAAAGGTAGTTCTGAACACCGGTTCTTCATTACAGTTTTGGGCACAGCATATCGAAACCAACTTGTCATGTTCCATTCTGCAACACAGCGGGGACTGCAGATAACATATTTACAATAGGCTTTTCAAAACTATTCAAAGGTGTATAGAACTGATTGCGGTCGTTTTGCACCACCATTACCTTCCCTCATCACCCCCCTTCTCCCAGAAGAACTGAAACGCGGACCCTGCATCCATCAGCAGTACTTGTTCTTATTTCCAACAAGCCCCTCCCCCCATCTGTGACCCACTGAGTTCAATTCTGGTTTCTTGCATGAGCGTGGGTGGGGAATTATTTACTGGAGCAGAGATGACTTATCAGCGGCTGCAGCACAGGCGAAGGCGCACCACTCCCCTGCAACCATTTCTCCTAACAACTCCTTAGGAGCGGGCGGTGCCTCGTGAGTGCCTCTCTCTTCCGGGATGAAATGTTGATGAGTCCCATCTTGGACAAATAACAGCTTCGGTGATTTCACAGGAGTGTGCGTCTTGTCCGGGAGGCGACATTTTGCAGCAGCATCCTCCCCATCCTCCAGCTCTGATGTCATTTCCACCTTCCCTTCACGGTGTCCCCTTGAGCCTTGGAGGCCGGTGATGTGGATGCCCCCATTTAGGCCACAGCACACAGCTCACTCCTCAGTGTTATCAGGTGTTTCCGGGCTCTTGGCCTCGTACCCAAAGAACTGCAAGCCCGCAGGTCAGCACGGAAGACTTGGAGCAGTAATCAGGAAGATACAGAAAAGTCCCCCTGGCAAGTTCGACAGCGCCCGCGGGGTGAGTGGGGACACTCAAGGGCCACAGTTGCTGTTTGGAGTTGCTTTTATGGGGTTCAAAGTTACGGCAGTTCTCTAATTTGATTGTACGTCTCTTACTATGATGCACCTGATGTTAATCATATGCACACACAATTATGTCTAGGCCTAAGATGGTAAATAGGAGCTTCTTCCCCAGATCTTAAGGTTTCCAGAAGATACAGTTTTGCCTCATGGCTCATATATCTAAAACTAGTTCTGACCAGATCGCCCTTTCTGTTCTTCCCATGCGTTGGGAATCTACTTGAAACTATGGATCTGATGGTTACCAGCGGTGGGGAGACGCGCACCACTGTTCAAAGATGAGCCTGTGCTGGGAGGAGGCCAAGGGATTCCTAGGGGAACCAGATGCACTGTCTGAAGAGGAGTGTGAGCACACTAGTTTATTTTCTGTTGCCGTTGGAAACACTGAAACCAAAAGCAACTTGAACAAAAAAGGGGCGAGGGTACTTTGTCTAACTGCGCCCAGGTTCATCACGGAGGGAAGTCAGGACAGGAGCTGCAGGAAGAAGCTGTGGAGGAGTGCGGCTTATAGGCTTATAGGCTGCTCCCAATTGATCGATCGATTGATCGATCGATCGTACTCAGTGTTCCACTGCTGTGGAGAGACACCACATTTTACTCTTATAAAAAGAAAGCATTTCATGGGTGCTGGCTTACAGTTTCGCAGGTTTAGTCCATAATCATTACGACGGAGCAGAGCGGTACACAGGCAGCCGTGGGCCCGGAGAAGCAGCTGAGAGCTTTACAGCGGATCTCCAGACGTCCAGAAGAGACAGTGGAGCCACTGGGCCTGGCTACCCGGCCCCTCCCCCTCCCCCTTCTTCTCCCCTCCTCCTCGCTTCCCCCTTCTCTCTCCCCCTCCCCACGATGTACTTCCTCCAACAAGGCCATGCCCCCTTGCCCTTCTCAAGTATTACTACTCCCTGATGACTAAGTTATTCTAATATATGAGCCTTAATGGGAACCATTTTTATTCAAACCAACACTACCTCCATAACTTTCTCACCTCTCTTATACAAGCCAGGACCACATTCCTAAGTAATGGAAGCAGCCTACACATCCATCAACAGATGAGTGAAAAATCAAATTATCGTACATTTACACAATCAACTGTTATTCCACTACGAAAAACAATGAAATTGAGAAAATTGCAGGAGCCAGGGCCTGGTGGCACACACCTTTGATCCCAGCGCTTAGAGGACAGAGGCAGGCAGATCTCTGTGAGTTTGAGACCAGCCTGATCTGTGGAAGAAATCCTAGGACAGCCAGGGCTACACAGAGAGCCTTGTCTCAAAAAGGGGGAGGGGGGGATGTAGTAAGCCACCTTTTGTTCATCTCCATTACAAGATGGCGCTGGCCGGATGCAGCTCTCTGGTGGTAAATTACTTTAGTACATGCTCAGTGAGCTGTATTTGTTATCATACCTGCTAATGAAGAATTCACTTAGTTCACCAATTAGGAAGCGGTGCACTATCTATTCTACTGCCTGAAGATTCCAGAAGAGGGCACCGGATCCTGCTGAGCTGCACCACCATAACAAGGTTTTCCAGTTCACAGTCTTGGGGTTCATAATGTGATCAAATATCGGGCAACACCTACCAGGCTTGTGGGCAGCACCTTCTGGTAGCAGCCTGGGTAGAAAGGGCGTGGCAGGAGGAGAGCCATCTTGTCCTTTGCTTACTCTGTCCTTTCTCTCTCTGCAGAGCTGAGAGGCCTATTGTGTCCTTCACTGATAGCAGGGCCTGCCTGCCTGCCTGCCTCCATCCCCCTCTCCCTCCCTCCTCCCCTCCCTCCCTCCTCCCCTCCCTTCCTCCTACCCCTTCCTCTGTCCCTCTTACTTTTCTCTCTCTTCCCTTCTTACATCCAACCTCAGTTTTCCCTCTCTCCTCTCTTCACAGCCCACCTCCCCTCTCTCCCAGATTCACTCCTCCCTTCAGGAAACAAATTCCCTTCAGAAAAAGGCAGGCCTCCCAGGAATATCAAGCAAATGTGACCTTGTGGATTAACTACAGAGAGACATGAGAGGCAGCTGTTGTGGGAGACTCCCAGCCTAAAAGGACCAAGAACCAGCATCCCTAGTGTGATATAACAGCTGCTATTTTAAAGCTGACATTTCTTTTTTCTTTCCTTTTAGACAGGGTCTATTATGTTGCTCTACCTGTCCTGGAACACCATATACAGACCAGGCTGGCCCGGAAGTACCAGAGATCCTCCTGCCTCTGCTTCCTGTGTGCTGGGATCAAAAGTGTGAGCCTCCACCATACCATACCCAGCTTTAATAAATTCATTCTCTCTCTCTCTCTCTCTCTCTCTCTCTCTCTCTCTCTCTATATATATATATATATATATATATATATATATGTATGTATTTCTCATTTCTCATCCCATTAATTTTATTCTTCTAGAGAACCCTGAGTAATACAGCTAAATAGATTGAACAGCTTTAAAAATATTTCTTAGCCATTTGTCTTTCTTCTGAGAATGCTTTGTTCAAATTCCATAGCACATTTTTAATTAGCCATTTTTTCTTGATGTTTAATTTTTGAGTTCTTTGTATATTCTCAATCGTAACTGCATGTCAGATGTCTAGATGGAAGAGATTGTTCTCTCATTCTGAAGACTGCTTTTTCACTCAACTTTCCTTGGCTGTACAGAAGCTTCTGAGTCTCCTGAGGTCCATCTGCCATGCCTGTGTGATCAGGGCCCTCACTATTCAGGAAATCCTTGCCCAACGTTTAAGGGTCATAGAGGGGAAAAAAGGGGGTGTGTTGGTGAGTTTTCTATCGCTGTGATAAAACACTATAACCAATAGCAACTTGGGAAGGAAAGGGCCTGTTTGGCTTGTGTCTCCTGGGTCAAAGTCCTTTGAGGGAAGTATTATGGAATTCAGGATCCCTGAGAAAAGACCATAAATTCAATCCAATTATAAGATTTATTGGTTATCTCCGAGCAGGTCAAGCAACCTCTGAGCTAAATTTAAGATTATGGCGAAGGAGGGGTTTGGGAAGGTACTTTTGTTTTTGTTTTTGTTTTTTGGATTTGTTTTTTTTTTTTTTTCTTTTTTCGAGACAGGGTTTCTCTGTATAGCCCTGGCAGTCCTGGAACTCACTCTGTAGACCAGACTGGCCTCAAACTCAGAAATCCGCCAGCCTCTGCCTCCCAAAGTGCTGGGATTACAGGCGTCCGCCACCACCGTCCAGCGGGAAAGGGACATTTAAAAGGGAAAACCACACGATGACCTTCAAGATCTATGCCAGCAAGTAAAAACTGCTCTTTTCTGCCAAGATAAGTAAGGCAACTCGAAACAATCTTTGGGTATCTTTATACTCAAGTTACAGAAGCAAAGTTGAAAAAAAAAATTAGTCATATCATAACAAGTAGAGAGCGACAGCTGTCCATTTTTGGGCGGGGGTCACTGAGTTAGGTTTACTGGGAACTTATCTTCCAGGGACTAGAGTAAGAGACAAATGACTGGTGGGTACCACGATGATACCTAGCATAAAATGGGGCTTCTTTAGCATAGTTGAAGCCCAGGCAGGAACTCGGCGGAGGCGGCGGCAGGCGCTGAAGCAGAAGCCACAGAGGAATGCTGCACGCTGGCTTGCTCTCCCAGGCTTTCTCACACTTATCCCACCTGCTCAGGGGCAGCTGGGCCCTCCCATAGCAATAATCCAGAAAATGTTCTAAAGACTTTGCCTACAGGCAATCTGGTGAAGGAATCTTCTCAACCCAGGTCCTCTATCCAAGATACCTTTAGCAGTGTCAAGTCCACAAAACTCCAACCAGGACAAGGGGTCAGAAAGATTGAAGCCAGAGGTAGTGTGGTAGGTGACTAGAGAAACAGTATTTTCCAGGCACCACAGGGCACTTGCACAGATGAATTCACAGGACTTTGACAGCATGCACAAGACACATGCAAGATCAAGCCAGCCCAAATACCAGCATAGACCGGGTGAGGATCCCGGAGCCCCGTCCTAGCTGAGCAGCTATTGGCGGTGAATGGTTTTTAGAACAGAGAATCCATTTTCTTCAAGAGTCTGACCCCTGAGAGGCTGCCCTCTCAGTGGTTTTTTTTTATTATTATTATTTTAAAAGACATATAGGGCTGGAGACATGGCTTAGCTAGCCTTTGAGAATAGTTTCCGTTCCTTTAGAGGATCTAGGCTCAGTTCCCAGTATCTGCAGGGTGGTTCACAACTGTCTGGAACTCTGGTTTCAGGGGATTTAACACCACCTGGCTTCTGTCAGTACCAGGCACGAACATAGTATACATACATACATGTAGGCAAGACAGTCATACATGCAAAATTATAATAAGTAAATAAGTGAGATCACTCAAAATTGAGAGGGGATATTAGTGAAGGGGTGAGAAGGGATATGAGGTAGATTTAATCAAAATGCTTTATATGCATATATGAAAATCTCAATAAAAAATTTAATTATCTATTTAAATTAATAAATGCTTATTGGGACCGGTGAGATCAACCTGCAGTTAAAGACACTGCCGTTCTTGCAGAAAACCCAAGTTCAGTTCCCAGCACTGACACAGTGACTCACAACCACTCATAACTCTTGTTCCAGACCTAGGCATGTGCTTGTTCTGCATGCAAAAATGCAGGTCAAACATTCATAAAGCAAATCAACCTAAAACAATTTAAAAAATATATTAATACTGAGTATAAAAATTCTTACCATGAGAATAAAATACAAAGCCTTGAAAATGAAAAGCTACACCCAGATTATGTGTCAACATTTTACAGGCTTGTATTTTCATTCACAGATGTGTTTAAAGGCCTCCGAACAGCTTAGCCTGATACTCGAAGGAAGTGGTACGTTAGAAGAAAGCGAGAAATCTCACAGGATGTGGGGATGAAAGTAGGGTTAATATTTTATAAAACATATAAGGGTTTATATAATAAGCATATCACCTGCATGTAATAAACAGCAATAAGGAAACTGGAAGACAACATTGAACAGATCACCCCGAATGCAGTGCTGTGCACTCCTCACTGATTTCAACATGTCCTGACCTCACGTGGCCAGGGCCTTTACCAGATTTAAGCAGGGGAGGGGTAGGCTCGAGATAGGGAGAAAAGCAGAGGGACGCGTGTGTGAGACTAAGGCTAACTGAAAAGACTTACTTTGTGAGCTAAAACACAACAAAACAACCCCGGTGTGGTGATGGCTCCTAGCACTCAGGAGACAGAGACGGGTGGATCTCTGAGTTTGAGACCAGCCTGTTCTACAGAAGGCTACACAGAGAAACCGTGCCTCAAAAAACAAAAACAAAAACCAACCAAGCAACCAAATAAAAGTGAACCCTTGTACCGTGGTAACCTGTGTGGGTGAACTCCCAGAAGCCATAGGCTGGAGAACTGCAGGACTATATCAGGGGTGGGTTATCCTCCCCAAGTGCTGGGGTTAAACCTGGCCCTGTAATATATCCTTTTTTGAAAACCCTAAGTCAGTTTCAGCTCTAAGTGTGGATAACAGATCTGAGTGAGACTTACAGATCAATGGCATGGCTTTAGTGTGTAGGCTGCATACATTCAACTATAGTTAATGTCACAACACAAATGCAAATTAAAATGAAGGTGAAAAATGACTATTTTCCAAACCTTCAAATGCTCATCAAATAAATTCAATACCTCTTATTGAGGGCTGGTTCTCCTACAAAAGGAGAAAAAAAAATTGAGGGTTTTTTTCTTTTTTAAATGTTGGCAGCCATCTATTGGTCAGTGAGCATCAAAGTTATATCTCTACTGATAATCAGAACAAAACTCCAGGCTGCCTGTGACTGCAGTAGCTAATAAAATATACAGGACAGTTCTTAAAACTGGAAGGAAAACCCCACTTTAGTTATGACCAGTCACTTAGAAAATCCCTGAGACTAAATAAGACCCTCCTTCCTTCCCATTCACATGTCAAATTTGGACTATTTTGACTAAATGAATTCACAAGACTATTAGCATTATGATCAATAAACAGTTGGTGCGCAATATTTGCTTAAAAGTCCGTTTAAGAGCCAGCAAGATGACTTGGAGGGGCACCTGTCACCCTGATGGCCCGAGTTTAGTCCATGGAACCCCCATGAGCACCGTGGCATGTAAACCACACCCAAATGCACCCCCGCACCCAAGCACTAAGTAAAATGTAATAAAATTTTAGAGAATGGTTTGAGCACTGTGAAGAGAGGCCAGACAAGGGCGGGGAGGAGCAACCTGCCCTGCCACCTGAGGCCATGGTGAAGTCCTGGTTTATTCTGTTGCTGAGGGGCATGGCTAGGACCTTGACCATGCAGCAGTAGGGGTCTGTGTCGAAATCTGTAGCCTATATAAACACCAAAGGCCATGCAGACATCCCTGCTACCTGGGAGCATGGTAATGTCTAAGGGCCACACAGAGCTGGCCCCACCCCTCACCAGCTGCAGTGTTTGGGAGTGGGCCCAGCACCTCACTTAGGCAGCACAGTAGTGCTGGTCCTGGTGGTGGTAAGCTGGCCCTTAAGGTATGAAAATGTAAGAGCTGGCTCTGCCCCCTTGCCAGCTGCAGCACTGGGTGAGGTAACTGCGGCAGTGCTGGAGAGCTTGGCCTGGTGGTGTGGGTGCAGAACTGGCGGGCGGAGCAACTCAGTTCCCACCCAGGCCCAGAGCTGGCCCACCCAACATCTACCGCATCTGAGCTGTTGGAGCACACAGAGGGGGGTTCTGTAGATCCAAAGTGGCAGGATCTCCATGGCACAAGCCAACAGGACATCTGAGAGGAGTCCCGCTGAGGACCCAGGATTGATAGTGAAGCAGAAGCCAGAGGCCTCCAACCAGACCAATGATTTCTTGCTGTGAGCATTTGCAAATAAAGATGTATGGACAAAAGGATGTACTATGCGACACACTGCAGCTTCCACAAGACTTTATTTGGGGGAATGTTGAAAGGGTGGAAGGCAGATGAAGTCGGGGCATAAGTGGGGTACATAATATAAAATTCACAAAGAAAAAAACCTAGTTTATAAAAAAAAG
The DNA here is from genome assembly GCF_947179515.1 of Apodemus sylvaticus. Lineage (NCBI taxonomy): Eukaryota > Metazoa > Chordata > Mammalia > Rodentia > Muridae > Apodemus > Apodemus sylvaticus. The sequence continues at coordinate 115,334,854 of NC_067476.1, forward strand.
TCTTTAGAGTAGCTGTTAAGATCTAGTAATGAATTTTTAAGTGCATAAATGTAAAAGCAACACATTTTACTGGAAACATTTTGAATAAAATTGTAGCTGACTCTACTTTTAAAGCAGGGTTATCCCCAGTAACCCTGTTTGTGATATAGCAAATCAACACAGTATTTCAAATACTGATTGAACTCATATGCATAAAGGAGAAATTTGACTGAAGGGAGAGATTTGACTGGAAACAGGCAGCTAATCACATGGACTCAGCAAGAAAAAAAGCCATGGCTGGTGTAGGGGTTCGAAGCGGGCTTGCAGATGAAGGGAAACCTATCTGAGGCACCATTAAGTGTGAGGTGCCCTTCTCACAGCTAAGCAGAGCCAGGATGGGCTGGGGATACAGATCTGGAACTCTGGGAGAGTCTGGGCTGCAGGGATAGCTTGAAACCATGGATGGGATGCTACTGGGCTTTTGCTAAGCATTCTCACTTTCTGCAATTAGCTCCTGTCTCATCCACTTTCCATCTGATAAAACAGGTAGAGGATGCTTACTTAAATCTCATAAAATACTGTATAGAGTAACCCAGACACTTTCTATTCCTAAATGATTATTACTTCAGTAGTTCTTGTTGGCAGCTGGGGTTGAAAATGGGCCTTACTGCTTAGTCCTAGTTGGCTGAGAACTGTGTGAACAAGGGTGGCCTTGAACTCAAAATTCCCCTGGCCTAACTCCTCAGTGCTGAGATTAAAGGCATTTGCCACTACTTTAAACAACTAAAAACTCCTATAGATGTTTTGCATCTCATGCAATTTGTAGTCATAATGGGCAGAAGATGCCAGATCCCCCTTCAACTGTAGTTACTAGAGGTTGTGAGCCACCGTGTAGGTGTCTGAAATTGAACCTGGGTCCTTTGGAAGAGTGTTGTTACCAATGGACCATTTCTTCATCCTTCCTCTCTGCTTTGAAATCAGTACTAGGATTCTTTCATTTTCTTCCTTCAAGACAGCTCTCACCCCACCCCCACCCAAAATGAGACAAACAGCACAACAGAAACATGGCTACTTTGACCTGAGTTTAAACAGGTTGTGATTCAAACTGTCATAACTCGTTGGCTGTTGCTCCATTAGGGGCTTGAGAAGTCATAACCATTTCAATTTGTATCCCAGGATGGCCTAAAACTTGCTATCACAAGTTAACCTTAAGCTCTTGGGATTACAGGATGCATATACACCATGACATGCAGTACTGGGATTGAATCCAGTGTTGGGAACCAGAGAGCTTGGCTCAACGCCCCCAGCTGAGCTGTTTGCACAGGTTCCTTGAGAGCAAAACATCCGTGTCTTAGCTTGATTCCTGCCTTCCTGCCCGGTGTGGTACGGACTTCCCAGGTGCCTGACCTATGACTATAATTGTTTTTTCCTATTCCCTTCCCTGGCCTCTAGTATATATATATTGCTGGTCTCTCAGTAAAGCTTTGGCATTCTCCTTGCAGAATGACCCATGTCTGTGTTTTTTGTTAATCCCCCAGGCCTATGCCCGATACTCGGTACTGTGGCAGCGCGGGCACTGTCATCAGAGCTTCATGCTCTGGGAATTCATGCCCCAGCATAGTCTTAATCATATGCTCTCTTACAACTTAAATATCCTAAATCTACTTCTCAATCTCTAGATGCCAAGTGAGGTTGAAAGAATCCCTGAGCATGAATGAGAATGGTACTATACTTCTGATATAAATACCTTACTTTCAACCTGAAAATCACAAGATTGAGAATGAAATTGTTATCTCAATGAAGGGTACTCTTTCATCAACCCAGTGTAACGAAACCCATTACATTGCAGATGGCAAATGCAGTAACAGCTACAGAGACAAGGGCAGAAGAGGAAATAAATGACCATTCATCGTGCCCTGCACCACACCCAAGTCCAATAAGCTCTATGCCCACAGACAGGTCAGAACAACCTCAACACCACCATCATGAGGGAGCTGTGCGCCTCGCCTCCATACTCAGCAGTGCTAATGTAGGGAGCAAATACCAGAGAATCATAGAACTTTCCAGAAAGTGTAAAATAATTTAACATAACTTCTACATGTAAAAACTGACATCAATAAGCTATCCCAGTGGTCAAAATGTAAGCCACTTCAAAACGTGCTTAATACATGTCCTTTACTGTGGAAATAAAGATAAAGTAGGTAAGATGAAGCCAACTGTGTCTCTGGAATGTCCCAAGACTCCGTAAGATCACTGGCATATGCTTTGTAGGGAGCAGTAAAATATGGGCCCCTCCCTTTCAAAAGTGTTGGCAGTGGATACAGTTGGATGGCCAGAGTGTGGGCAACTGATGAGGAAAGGTCCCAAGCAAGGGACTCGGGCACAGATGGAGTGGTGCAGAGGTGGTCATAGCAGAAAGGCGATAGCTAGTGATAAGGGTTAGCTCAGTCTAATCAACCAGTAACAGACAAGTCAGTGGCCAGGCTCTATGGTACATCAGCCTAGCTCTTCCCAGCAAACTAAACTGTGTGGAAACCACTCCCTCCCACCTGCTGTGTTAGCTCTCTGCTGCACCCTTCTGCTTCTCCTCTGTCCTGTACCCAATCATGGAGCTAGGAGGGAGAATGCATGGGAGAGGCCTAAGGGAGTGCACCACAAGGTACATTTTCTGAAGGGACCTGATTATATGAAAATGTTAAAGATTCATCCGACGTGGGAAAGGCTATAGAAATATCCTAGTAGAAGACCATTTTCTAAACTATGTGCCACTAAACATCGTGTTACAAATACAATACCATGATTTTCAGACCCCATCTCCCCACAGTGAAAAGCTGACCCAAACCCATGCTGTTGCACTGTTAAGAACAAATGAGGAAGCCAAGGGTGGTGGCACATGACTTTAATACCACTTAGGAGGCAGAGTCAGATGCATCTGACAGTTCAAAGCCAGCGGGCTTACACAGTGAGTTCCAGGACAGCCAAGGCTACACAGGTTGTCTCCAAAAATGGAAGGAAGGAAGGAAGGAAGGAAGGAAGGAAGGAAGGAAGGAAGGAAGGAAGGAAGGAAGGAAGGAAGGAAGGAAGGAAGGAAGGAAGGAAGGAAGGAAGGAAGGAAGGAAGGGAGGGAAGGAAGGAAAGAAAGGAAAAGAAAAGAAAATAAAGGAAAAGAAAAGAAACGAAAAGAAAAGAAAGGAAAATAAAAGAAAGGAAAAGAAAAGAAAAGAAAAGAAAAGAAAAAAGGTACAACTGGTCATTTCAAGTTTTATGCTTTTAGTTTCTGTCAAAATATGTCAACACATGAACAAACTGCCTCAGCAGGAACTCTAAAAAAGTGCAGTGAGCCAGCCCATACAAGCAGAATAAAATTTCTATTTGTCACACAGAATACCATTATAAAACCATTCTACAAAATACCTTCTTGAAATTTCATTTTAAGATGAGGAAAAAAATAAATCTGTCATTTTATTTAACATTCATTCTGAAGTTACAGTTTTATCAATACAATCTGCTTCTAATAAAATCTTAGTATAATCCTAAAAGCATGCATTTATATACAGTAAGATCTACATTCCTAAATAAATTACATACATGATATATATTAAACAATAAAGAATACCAATTTGAGAATTCAGGACATTTATTTTTCTGCATGGGAATTTAACCACTGTGTAACACAGCAATTATGTTTACTAGGTAGCGAGACACTAATAAGCATACTCAAGTGTCTAAAACAGACTTTGTTTTTTAAGCGACAAAATATTTTATGTCCTTAACATCTCACTCACCTAGCACCAGATGCAAGGACTTAACAGTAAACATGTACAATCTCATGCTTAAAACCTAAAGCATGCATTGAGTCAAATTTATACATTCTGATCTACACTACTCTATATGCAATATATACTTCTTACAAATACTTTATACATTAAGTTACCCTGCAGCGTCCTGGAACTTTAACATCTTTGAACGGTTTATGAGACAAGTTTGAGGTTCATCTGCAGGCTGGTTTGGGTCAGATGGGACATGGCAGCAATCTGAGGCTTATACTAAAGGAAAATGGTACATGTTCCTATCAACCATGTAAAGATACCTATGTACATGGATGACACAGACATGTGCAGCTGGAGCCACCAGTGCAAATGCATGCATTGAGGTACTTAGTTTTTCCATGGTCAGGTATAATTTATGCATTTTTCTCAAGCACTGAAGATTTAAGACTTAATCAAATGAAAAGCCTGAACTTTAAATGAGATATTTATATAGTTAATTTCCAAGTATTATGCTTTCAATGAAGATTCACCATTATAGGCTTAGATCTCATTAAAATGTTTAACAGTATATTTTCTCATTGTACAGAGACTGATTGGTAATTATACATGGACAAGTGATAAATAGCATACTTGATATTCTTGCGGGAACTGTAATGAAATAGTAAAATACTTCATTATTGCTTCATTGGATGAGAAACCTAAGAGGCAGCAGCGCTCAGTGGTGAAAACTGAACATCAGAGCAGCGGTGTGCCTCCAAACGTCCTCTGTGCACTACCAACTAAGTGTTCTCCACACTATCAATGCCGTTGGCATCCACGTGGATTTCAGGCTCCACGCAGTACGGAGAATCAGGCTCCACGCAGAAGGGAGAAGGGATGAAGTGGCTAACAGTGGGACACAGACAGTTCTTAAGCTCCGGCAATTCTCGCTTCAGGCGCTCCAATTGCTCCACTTGGAATATATTTGGCTGTTCAGGCATCCAGTCGTATATCCTATGGTGAAACAGACAAACAAAAAATATAGTGAAAAATTAATTTTAAAAATACCTGGAGTATCTTTATTATAGATATTTTATTCTGCTTTAAAATAATGATAAAGGTTAAAGCATTAGTTGAATTCTAATTTTTCAAATAATTCAGAATAGAACTGTCTTTTTGAAACCCTGGTTATAAAGCAATTCCTTGAAAATGGAATTTGTAGTTCTCTAGTGATTCTTGAAGTATGCACCCTCTAGGTCAATTAACTGGTGGTGCCTTATTTTTCAGGAGGAAAACCTCCTGAGAGGTGGAACTTGTCCCCAGTGACTTAAGTCACAAATGAGGCCAGAAAGAGCCTCTGAGTGTGAGGCATGCTTCATATGCTGCCCTGTGAAAGCCAAGCAATGACATGGGGCCATGGGAGAACTTATGATGTCACAGAAAGGAGACAGTCTTAGAATACATTCTGCTCTATCAAATATATGTGCACAGTAACACAAAGAATTTCTATTAAAGAACTGCAGGGCCCATGGGCTACCTCTGAATATAGTACTTGTGCACATGAAGGAGAGGTGTGGTCCCCAGCACTGCAAACATCCATCCACCCAACACCCACCCACCAACCCAACCAAGTCAAAAGAATGAAAAACAGCATCTAACTTACATCTCATGGACATTAATAGGAATTTTGAAGGTACAAGAGTATGCCAAATACCAGACAGGGCAGTGACACTGAGGAAGCTGGGGGAAGGAAAGGCTGCAGTATTTTCTATCTTTCATTTCAGTGAAAACTGGTCAAATCAAAAGAACAGGTCAAACAGCTTTTTAAAGCAGCACAAGTTCCCCTTGATGTGGAAATTAAGGGGGATTTTTAAAAAAGCGATAGGACAGTCTTTGGGCAGCAGTTGGGTTATTTTGTTTGCTGGACAGAGGTGGCCTTCCCTGATACTGGCTTTTGAGGTAAAAAAGGATGTCTCTGAGAATGGGTGAGGTCCAGGTAAGGGTTTGGTTATTTTATAAGAGCACAATGCTACTACCAGAAACAAAAGAACGCGGAAACTAAACAAACACAGAGCACACCTTCCAGCTGCAGTTCCCTTCTCAGTTGAGCACCCACACTGGCAGACAGTCAAGGTCTGCCCAGGTATCACGCAGACATTCATTCTCTTAGGAGAAATCTAATCAGCCAAGATGTGAAGCCCTAAACATAGCCTCAGAGGTCTGAGCAGAGGGCCACCAAGACCACCCTATAACAAAGCCCTCCTATTCCTCTAGGGCTTCTAATATGCTTCTTAAATTTCAACAAAGAAAACTTTATTGAGGGAAGAAGGGGAGAGTGAGCAAGCGGCAGCTACCATTAAGTTTAAAAAACAACTAGACTTGGGAGAAATAATACATTCATCAAATGAGAATAGGATACTACACATTCCCTAATAGCACTAAAATCAGCAACAAAACAAAAATCCTTAGCAATTAAAAACACAATAGCATATGTGGAAGATTCAATATAAAAAGGTTTCAGAGAATGAAAATAGAAAAACAGAAAGGATTACAAATGTGATCCAAAAGTTGTATGATACAGGACTTATATATATATATTATATTTTATATTTATATACATATTAGAAACAATACATGAATCTCAGAAATGCTTTGCAACATTCCCCATCTTTTATCCAGTACCAGGGCTAAGCCCAAGGCACTGTGCACACACCACCACTGAGCAACATTCCCATCCCAAAGTTCTGTATCTCTTCACCCCCCCAAATAGGGTCTCATGCCCGGCCTCCTGTTCGAGCACTAACAGACTACAGCCATGCACCATCACACCAAGTTATGCTGTGTTAAAACAAATTCTAGGTTTTGTACATGCTAGGCAATACTGTACCAACTATGCTAAATCTCAGCCCAGTCTTTAATGACATGTACCAACAGGATAGTAGTGGCTGCCAAGTGCTCAGAAAGGGGTACAACTGACTTATTAGGTGCATCTCTGATTCCAGAGCATTGGTAACAAAGATTCTCCCGAGTTTCACAGGGGAAACAAATACTACAAGAAACAAAAACCACCGTGACTTCACAGATCTCAATGATAACAATGGTGAATCGTGGTTAGAAATCCCTCATAGGAAACTACTTCTGAAAGAGAACCCGAGCCTTAACCTTAGATCCTATCTTCACCGAGTCCTGGGATTATAGCTATGGGCCACCATATCCTTTAAACATGGTGCTGGGGATGTGGCCAGCCCCTTGTGTATGCTAAGTAGACACTGGAGCAACTCATCTAAAGTCCCCCATGAAGTATGCATTTTTAACTACTCTCTACAAAATGGTTAAAGCAGATTGTACATATAGCCCCTACTTGTGGTTTAAAGCTGCTTCCCCTTATTTTCTAACATTTCATTGGGAGTGGTTAATTTAGGATGGTCTTTATAGTTTTGACAAATTTCCATCTGGCTTTGGCATGGCAGACAGCAAAGTCTATTTTAGCCAAGCAGACCTGGAACTCCTCTTGATTTTGTGCAAGCACTGAGATTATAGGCATGCCCTTCAGAGAGCAGCTCAACTCCTGCTAGGGGGACAGAAACAGACAGGTGACAGAACTTGAGTGGCATTGGGAATGGCCCAAGTTTAGTCCCAAGCATCACCACCAACTCCAAAAAAGAGTAGGAGAAGGGGGAAAAGGACAGACACTTGCAGTGAGGGTAAAGGCAAGTGACTTTCAGAAGCTACAAAACATACTTCTATCACTGTTCTCTCATAAATGCCCAAAAGTCTCCAAATTACTCAAAACTTTTTAAATTTGTGTATTTAGGAACATATTGGTAAACACAACATAAAAACAAAAAAAAGCACAAGTCAGGAACTTGGCCAGAGACAATTAAAGGAATAAAAAAACTAGCTTTTATTGTAAGCCTTAGATAATTATTACAGTTTTTATGTTATATACACATATTTCACACCAATATTACCTCCCTTGTCTCTTGGAGGCTAAGTATAGCCCATGCCAATTTGGTACTCCAGATGCTCCTCCTGTCCTACCTTGATTCATGCTAGGCCCATGCCTGAAATGTTAGTCCCACCAAAACAAATCTGACCATCTCAAACTTCCACCTCTGTATTTTCTCTTCAAAGAAGCTGAGTCAGGAAGACTCTTGTCTCAAGACTTATAACACCAGCCTACTATTACACATCAACATCCAGCAAGCCCGAAAGCCCTTAAGAGGAAGATCTGTTTAAACTTGTATTCCTTAGCAGAGTCATCCATGGAATTACCCTTACACCATCCTATTCTTGTCCATATTCTTGTCATTTCTTCTTTTGCACTCATGGATACACATAAAAATTCCTAGCATTAAATGAATTTTATCAAACTGTTAAAAATATAAAATATAAAAATTAAGTTTTTATTTTGTTAGTTGGAAGCACCCATTTTTTAAAGACTGGCTAGTCACTCTGTTTTAGATTACTCTTGATTTAAAAGGCAGGCAGATAGGTAAGTAAGACAGCCTGCCAGTACGGCATGGCAGTCAAGTCAACTGTGATGACTTTGGGAAGCTGAGACAGCAAGACTGTAGGACTAAGTCTGCCTGAATAAAACCTTCCCTATCTTCAAAATCAAATAAGTGAACAAACTAGACCAGTTTAGACAAAATAGTGGGAGTAATATCTTTATTAAAGAACGATATAACTTAGTAGGACAAAGAGTAGTATGAATTAAATCCAAGGATAGTATATTTCTTAAAGCAGGTCTGGTCAAAACTTTGTGCTTCCTCCATCAAGTCAATGTTTTTTACAACTTAAAATGTCTTTATACTAAAGCAATATTCTAAGTATTAGCAGCTAATAAACATTTTACATAACAATTCCTAGGAAGCTGTTTTTTTTTAAATCAAGTTAACAAGCATTTGATCTCAGTCTGTATCTTACTGTCCTAGCCTCTGAAGATAGAAACAAACAGCCTCTGCATGCATTAGAGGTAGTTCAAAGAGGCCAGGAAGGAAAAGACACAAGGCATAATGTCACATACATGTGTGTTTGTCAATGATAAATGATCTGGAGAGAAGTTAAGAAGCCCCTGTGAACAAAAGCTACTATTTAAAATAGTGTAGTCCTTGTGCAAGTAACACTTCAGTGTACAAGAGTTATTCTCTGAAGCAAAAAGAAATAGCCCATCGAGGGATGTTGTGAGAGGAAAGATCCCAGAGGTTAAAGAACACTGCTATGGAAGACTTCAAGGATTTAGCCTGAGAAGGCAGAATATGCAGAGAGAAATGAAAAGAGACATAAAAGCTTTAGAAAGTCAGGGTAACGCCCTAAGTTGGATACATACAGCATTGGTATTGTGTAGATATAAAAAGCCACAAATTCAATGAGATCACTGTAGTGGCTTGAGTGAGAAAGTATGGTCCCCAGTGGGTGGAATATTTGGGAAGGATTCGAGGTATGTATGACCTTGTTATGTCACAAGGCAGTAAACGTTGAGGTTACAAAAGTTCAAGACTGTCTGTTTGTCTGCCTCCTGCTTGTGGATCAGAGGTAAGCTGTCAGCTCCGTTAGAATGCCTGCCTGCTGCCACACTCCCCGCCACGATGGGCATGGGTTTATACCCTCTGCAACTGCACCTAGGTCAGCATGCCTATTCATAGCAATAAAAAGTAACTAAGCCAACTGCATAAAAAGCTTTGATAGACAGAAGGTGTGGGACAGGCAGGTATCCTCACTCCAAGGCAAATTACACATTTGGGTTAGCACTTCTTACGTGACATTTGGCATTTCAACATCTGGGAAAAGGTTACAAGTGTCAGGACAAACTAAAATCCAGAATTTTAACTTAACTAAATTTAATAGCATAAAAGATAAAAACTACTATGCTTCTTGAATAATTCCATGGAGAGTTTTTACAAAAAACAAATACCTATCATATATTAGACCATCTACTCCAAATTCTTTCAGTTTCCTTCTGTTTTCAGGATCATTGGTATCATCACCCCAGCAGAATATGACCAATCCCTTAGCTTTTGCCTCTTGCACATAGGATGGGTTTCTAAGGAGGTCTTCAGTATGGGCATTTATCCCCTAGAAGAAAAATTCATTAAAGAAATGTAGTCATTACAGATACTAAACGATCAGACCCCAGGTTAGTGCTATCTAGGAGATGCAAGAAGAAAAACTGGACACATTTCCCTTACTTAATGGATTCTATGTGTATATAGTATATAATATATACATATATAATTAATTAATATATACTTTATAAGCACATAGAGTGTGCAAACACTGTCATTTCTCTACTTGACATTAAACTTTCATCCAGTTGTTAGACTAGGAAACATTATTTACTGTCTAAAACAAAATGACAATTTGCATACAAGTAACAAGTATCATGTATGTGCATGTAACAAAACAAAGGTCACATTTGCAAGGGACTGGGGAATGAAAGCACTAGAAGGAAGTACAGGGCATGAAAGAATGAAAATAGAAACAAAACTTACCAAAATATTTTCAAACTGTGCAAAACTCATTGCAATGGGTGTTGTGCGAGATCTGAGGTCCATGAGTTCAGGGTAAATATCAGACTTCCCTTGAGTCAAAAATAATATGGGATATTTGTTTTGCTTCTGCCGAACCCTAAGTTGACAAGATAAAGGGGGAAAGATTAGTAGGAACATAACAAAATTACTTTGAAACCACTAAAAAGAAATCAGAGAAAGAGCTAGGATTCATAGCTCCAGATGGTTGAGGCTGGAGGATCAAGGCCTAATACTCCTACACAGTGAACTCAGATTGAGAAAATCTCAAAAGCAGAACAAGAATGACCAATCCATTACTCAGATACAACCAAGTCAAACATAAAGATTTAAAACCTTTACATTCAGAAGCTGGTAATGGAAACCCTTAGGGGCTTACATTTGACACAGAGGACAAATGCCAGACGAGGGTTACAGGCCCCAGCACATGACAAACACAAGGGAGAGGTGGAGGGCACCTGACACAAGTGCACCTACCTTTCAGGAAGAAAAGAAAACATGGGCAACTGACTGAGAGGAAGCCATGTGGATAATCTCCCAAAACTGCCTCCCAAATCCGAGCCACAATGAAAGAATACAGAATGAACATTAAAAAAAAAAACCTGTACAATTACTCACATTGTACAAATATCTGCATCAAACGAAGAAAATACTATTCTCCTCTTCCCAGAATTTTCTAAAACAGTTTTTAAAATTATATCCAAAAACACATTCATATCAAAATATGTTGATAAGTTGCCGTCCCACACTCCATCCTGTAAGAGAGGACATTGAGCATCTGTGAGACACGCAGAAGCTGCAATGTTAGAGAAAACCTCAACAATCAGCCCAAAATTTAAAAATGTAATTATGTGTTTCCCAAAAGCATATAGAATATTACAGATACAGAAAGTACATAGATTGCTAAATTAAAGCAAAGAAGCACATCTATCTTTGACATAGTTGCCCCTTAGGTGCAGGAGCAGACAAACTCAGCTCATGTAACATTCATTTCATGTACAGCAAACAGGGTACACCCTACTCCTACAGACCAATCTCTATTTGCTACTTTGTATTCTCTACCTCTGATACATTTATTGCCTTCCTGCCACCAGTAACAAGTTTTATTCTCTATCTGGGAAAGATACTTTTCTGTGGCTTATTCCTACTTAGCAAATAATTTCCCAAAGCCCATTTAATGTGGCCCATTAAATGGCAAGATCTTACTCTTTTATGACTATTTATTTGCCTACTTGCCTAGTAATGACCACTTAGGCCACCTCTTTATTTTGCCTATTGTGAACAAGGGGGCAATAATTACCTTTACAAGATAGTGATTTCATTTCTTTTTGGTAGATACCCAGGAAAAGGGATAACTGGGCCATGATTGATTTCTATTTTTAATTTCTTTAGAAACCTGTTTCATAATAGTTGTACAAATCTATATTCCTGCCCAATTGGGCTCTGGAGATGTATTTTAATCTCTTAATGGCTGATATTTGGTTTCTTTTAACTTCTTTGATAATGACCATACTAAGGACATGTGGCATGATACTCGCTAATGGAGCTGGCTAACACTTATTTCACAGATGAGAAAGTCAAAGGCCAGGGATGACTGACTGCCAAAGACCACATGGTTATCTAGTGATAGCCCAGCAATAATAATTCAGGTGCTGAGACAAGAAAAATCAATTAAACTACCAACAGACTTTGGCTTTAAACTTAAACTAATAGTTGAATCTATGGAAACCTGCAATATACTATGACTTAACAATTTTGACATCATCTTCAGAAACCATAAGATAACGTTAGTCTTAGTAAAAATGTCTTAGTAAAAATAATTCTATAAGCCTCAGCAGACAGACAAAAACTATGTATTAGGAAAATCTTGGTTGAGAACCTGTTCGTTCAATGGTCAATTATGGCAACTCAGTAGTTGCAGACTCCATACCCCATGAACCTTTTAGCATACATACCTTCCTCTAGCCATACATACATTCAATAGGTAGTCCTATCTTTAAAGACAGACTTGTTAAATTACATGTTTATGTGTAGATATGTGCCTGGAGGCCAGAGACACTGAGTTTTCCTGGACTTGAAGTCATGAGCAGTTGTGAGGACCTGGTGCTGTACTTGTGTCCTCTGCAGAGCAGTGAGTGCTCTCCAGTCCCAATAGTTAATTAAGCACTGTTCCAGGACTGACATAAAACTCCAGAAAAACGGGACCTTATTCTACCTATGTTCAACACTCAGAAAATGCCAGGCCATTATTATCTTCTCAGCAAATATTTCTGGATAATGAAGGACTAAACCTGGGAATGATTTTAAACATTCACAGAAATCTCTTCTCCTAAACTAGTATTACAATCTAAAAAAACCTACTTAGAAAATTATTATTTATCATATGTTTTGATGTAGATAATAAAATCTACTTTTTAAATACACCCAGAAACCCAGTTTTTATTAATGTAAAATTAAGCCACTTATATATTGATGGTAGCATTAATTTGTTAAACAGAGTAAAAACAAAAAAGTTTTTAAAACAGCAGCAAGTTCAAGTACTGTCTTTGACAACTTAATTGTCACCATAAAAGACCCTTAATCTATTTATTATAACTGTGCAGGGCTGGAGAGATGGCTTGGCAGGTAGAATACTTGCCACCCACATCTAACACCCTGAGTTTGACTGATTCCACATGCATGGTGGAGAGAATATAGTCCTAAAAGTTGCCTTCTGTCCTCCCCATGCCCATATTCACAATGCATAGAATAGTTTTGTTTCAATTCTCATTTTAAAGATTTGTTTATTTATTTATGAATATAATCTATATGTACATATTTGACCTATGTGCCAGAAGAGGGCACCATTATAGATGGCCATAAGCCACCATGTGGTTGCTGGGAATTGAACTAAGGACCTCTAGAAGAGTAGTCAGTGAATGCTCTTAACCGCTGAGCTATCTCTCCCGCCCTTCTTTTTTAAAAAACTCCAACAATCAATGTGCTTCAATGAAACAAGATTTCAGTTTTACTTAATCCCATTTAAATAAAAAAAAAAAGAGTAACAAAAAAAAAAGTACTTACCCTGTGTTGGCAAATCCATTTTATTTCTATATTAAATCCTACATTTTCTGGCAATGATTCTAAAACCTATTGTTGTTTGTTGATGATGAATTGTGTTGTTTTTGGTAAGATGGATGGCAAAATAAGGGGAAAAAACACACAGAATTATTTAAAAAATCAGCCAAGACTATATTACCAATATGTCTTGTCATTATGAACTAATTTTTCTAATGTCAAATAGAAAACATGATAGATTCGTTAAATGAAGTAAAAAAAGCTTTTAAAGTAATATCTTTGTTCAAGTAATATCTTTGACAACTCAATTATCACAAAACTCAAAAACCTTCTCCATCATTCCTTTAAAAAAACTCTCAAGTAAGCTATAGGCAGTAAAAGAATTGAAGAAGATCCTATTCCTATATCTAATGCTAATCTTAACCCCCAACGCTAACCATCTTTTAAAAAAGATATTGTTCAACAAATACAATGCTGATTGATACTCCCCTCCAAGAAAATATACTATATTATTCTGAGGAAAATAAATCAAGAGCTAATAAACACACATATAGACACAGAAGAGAGGCAGAATATACAAGTTGCTCATATTTTCTGAAGAAAATTATCTGGAAGCCTGGTAATCAGGTAATTTTGGCAGCTGTAGCTGGAAAATTGAATTAAAAATATGATGCAGAGTACTTGCATCATAGAATGCATTAAGTCCTAAGTAAATTCCTACCAACACAACCAAATACAAAAACAAAATCTGGACAAAACCAGACCACAAAGAACTGAATTGAATGTGGGGTCACTATGAAAGTACACTTGCATCTCTCCAGCATCGACATGGACTTCCCTGAGAGTGTCCAAACTGTATCTAGCTTTTAAATTATCATCATCATTATTATTATTTTAAATATAGGATCTCACTATGTAGCACTAGCTGTCCTGCAATTAACTATGAAGATCAGGCTAGCCTCAGGCGTGTGCCCAAATGACCAGCCAATTTTTAAAATCTTTATACTATTTTTTGCTTTAGATCTTTTCACAGTAAATTTCTGAAATATCCTATTTTCAATAACGAAGCTTCCTATGTTCTCTGTTTTGATACTAGTTTTAGATACCATTATCACATCTTCCTTCCATGTCTGTTCTGTGACCTCTTCACTTTATACAGAAATATACAAACTTACTATTGTCATCAAATTAGCCCAGTGAGAGGGAAGTCTTATTCAAGTAAGCTATTCTTTAAACGCAGCAGTCTCAGGGAATAGGCAGAATCTGCAATCCCAGTATCTGGGAGAAGGCAGGAAAATGAGAAAAAGAATCTAGGCAACCTGAGCTATGTGATAGAATGCTTCAATGACTCCCGCCTGCCCAAAAACTTACATTGGTGCTGACGTTGACAGAGCCCTTTTAGTGTCCATTTAATAGCGTAAAAGAAATCATTCATGCAAACAGATATCAATGAGATAGCCCTGTCCAAGTGTCCCTCAAGGAACTTACCATCTTAAGAGAAGGAAATGGCTGGTTTTCAGCAAAGAAATTTTCCTCCTCAGAGAAAGATTCTGAAATTTCAAATTATAGAAGTCTGGTAAGTAAAATAATCCTAGAGCAGATCTTCTCTCCAAACCTTAGGATAGCCTATACACTGAAGTAATTACCAGATCTTTTAGGCTTAGTATTTCCAAAGACGCATTTGCTATCTTTAACCATTAAGAACCCCATTTTCTAAATAACCATCTAGTAAAAAAGACTAGCTCATAATACTTCATGTAAACATCATACTTTGTGGCCCCAAAAGTGATTATTTTCATGTAATAACTGTTAAGATGACTCTGAATAATAGCCAGTAATAAATCCTCTTAGTGGAATTTGTAGTTGGATCAGCAATTACAGATGAACGAAAATCTAAGAGTTGAGCTTGTAGCTCAGTTGCTAAAGAGCTAACATATGAATGTGAGCCTGGGTCCCAGCTTTGGGAATGAATAAAACTACGCATGGCATATACAGCTGTAATCCCAGCACTTGGAAAGTAGAGACCCTGTCAGAGATTGTTGATGAGCTGCCCTCCTCTTGGATGCTGTTGGAGCCCTGGTGTGTCCTGCCCTGAGCAATGTTATGCTTGGGTTGTCTCTGTGGACTAAACTTGGTACTGCCTGCCTGTCCTGTCAGAGAGCGAGGATGGCAGCGGGGATCCCTCAGGGCACCAAGTGGAAAAGAAGTCCAAAGTTATCCTTGGATGTATGTGAACTCAAAGCTATCATGAGCTGTATGAAACTATCTCTTTTGTTATTGTAATCTCTTAATCTAAAATAGATTAAGAAGCATAATTTTTCCTAAAAGAAAAAAGAAAAAAAATCAACCCATGTACAGTACATATCTATTTTAAAATTGAGTAAAAACTCAAATGATTAATGGTAAACCTATGACGTCACATATTGAGGCATCCTTGGTATCTAAAGCACCTCATAACCCCTCACAAAGACAGTCGTGGTTTCAGAAAGCACATTATTGAGTATTTGTCCTTTGTAGAACAAAAGGTGAAAGTCTCTGGGACTATGAAACCACTGTCCTGCCTTTGAGAGATAACATATTCCAGCTAAAGTAAGGGGGTAGAAAAGCAATGGATTTCAAGAGGTACATAAAATAGAGTTCTGTTGAGAGGGGGATATAAAGTGGCACTAAACTGCGGGAAGCAGGGAATTCTGGGAAGGCACTGAGGCATGAAGCTGTTAAGTAAGTGACTGGACATCTACTTGCATCACAGCTAGAGCTGATGCAACTCCTGGCACTGGAATCTGTACCTGAGAGGCACTCTACTTTGTAATGGTTAAGAATTTTTGGAAAGAACTGACATAAAATAAACAAAGTAGTGAAATGATAGTTAAAAATCAATTCACATCTATGAAATTACATTCAGATGGACCATCAGTACTATGGTCATTAAAATGACCAAAGATATAAATGTATCTACGACAATCATAAAACAAAAACAAAACGTTGATGAAACTAGCACATACGTTTCCAGTCTTTGGTTTTTAATGCAGTCACATGAGAAAGCTAGAAAACAAACACAAAATGCAATTAGAAAAAAATCCATAGTCGATGCAAGCAATTAGCTAAAGGTAATTTGAAAAGCTAACAGGCTAGAATAAAATGTGGAATTACCAGTTTAATAATAAGCACTAAACTAAAAATTGTATGCACTTTCTCTATGTATAAATACACATCATGACCAAATACATAATACAAAAACTCCTGTTTGAAAACTATGTGCATTTAGCTGTTTGAGTATCTAATAGGGATATTACACAGTAAAAAAAATTATACCAAGATCCTAGTATGTATAAAAACTACTCCATGAATGTTGAATGCATAGTCATTCTTCATGTACATAGAGTATTACTAAATCAGACAAATGTAAACTATACTAAAGCAGAATGGAAATTTGCATTTTGCATCACTGTAATACCTTTAATAACTGGAGTTGGTCAAATGTTAATTCTTTTACTGGTATTTCAAACAATTCAACTGGATCAGCTTCAAATTTCTGTTTAAAAAAGGGAGAAATAAATTTTTATTATTTTTGAATGGTTGCACTACATAGTAAATCTCAATTTACTGAAGATGAGATAGCGCTTAGGTATCATGATCCCATGCAGAAGAGTCCTTCTAACTTAGCACTACAGGAGCGCTTGTTCTAGGTTTGTTTGTTTTTTTTCCTTGTAGTTCCAGAAGAGCCCACAGCCTTTCACATGCTGGACAAAGGCTCTCATCTGTTTGTTCTGCAGGCAGCCAGAGCCTGGAAGAAAGATCCATGAAAAGGGAGGAAGATATGAAGCAGAGAGTCATGGGGAAATAATCTTCCTCTACTGCCTCAATATTATACCCAAGGGATCAATGCAGAAACATCAGTAACATCCAAAAGCGTTATGTCAGGCCTCATTTTTACTGCCTCCTTCATGCGATATCAACTGCATTTGCCACTTATTCATGCTACATGCCTAGGAACTCAACATGCAAGCACTATAAGCAATTTTAATGCTGCAAATCAACTTCTCTAAGCCTTTTAATATTTAAACTATACGAAAAGTGGCAGGTGCACACACAAAAAAATTCTGTGATTATATATAAGCAATATTTAAGATCTAGCATGTATCCTCCACAGGCAAATCTACATTTTAAAGTCATATCAAATGTTATACTGTAGGAAGTAGCATTCTTTAAGGAAATGCGTTAAGGAACCACTAATAAATAAACTCAACATTAAAAGTCATTGTGCAAATATATTCACTCATGAACATTGGTACAAACCTGTATATGCACAAATTTTTTCTGGAAGGACACACAAGAAACTATTAAGAATAAGGGAATGATATCAAGGGAAGGGGAAGGAAGATGTGTCATTCATTTCATCTTCTGAACTACTTAATGGACATGGGTGAATTGTTTTACATGAAATTGATAAGATAAAAATATATACAATTCATTACTTTCATTCCCCCATTAACTCATTCGGATTCAACTTCACAGCAAGACAATAATAGTCTTCTATAAGTTATGTTAGAAATAACATTTGCTTGTAGCAAAAATGACCTTCCCTATTGCTCCTTTGAATAGATAAACCCTCTCTTTTTTGCCCTCCTAATACTATTCCACAAGGACAGAAGGGTCCTTATCTAGGTCTGCTTAGCATGTAGAGCCAGCTATCCTGTCAGATTATATTGTTCAATAGCGGCAAACTGGCCAACTTTAAACCAGAGCACTGAAAATGATACAATTAAAGAAAATTCAAGAACCTTCCTTTTCTGATCTCAGTATGGACTCTTCCCTGTATCGCATGTTCCTCGCTCTTCTTACTGCCTCTACTGCAGCTGTTGTCTCACTGCCCTATAGCTCTCAAATCCCTGCTTCTCCCATCTAACCTACCTTGACTGAGAGGCCTTCTGCATACTGATGCCACACCACTCCATTGTGGTCCCTTGTAGCTTTGGCTAAACTGTGCCAGCTGTCAACTTAAGATATGAAGCAGAGAGTCATGGGGAAATAATCTTCCTCTACTGCCTCAATATTGTACCCAAGGGACCAATGCAGAAACATCAGTAACATCCAAAAGCAAATTCAGCAGCACTGATACCTGACTCTAGGAAATCATTATTCCCATCAAAACTATCAAAAACCTATCAGGCTTAAGGAGAACTGGCAGTAATTCACTAAACAACTGAATCTACCAACTGTAACTAATTAAACTTGTAACAAACTTAGTTTTTAAACATCTTATTACAGTAGGCATAAAACACAAGAATGTCAACGTACCCTTTTCATAGTCAAACAGCAGGTGAGATCATGATAAACCACAGGCACAAAGTCCTTTGAAAGGTGAACATCAAATTCTACAAATGCTGCACCCTGACAGAAGAAATGGAAGCAAGTATATCAGACAAGCAGACAACACATTTCTTACTACAGATCAATTTTTTTGGTTTGGGGTATTTTATTCATATAGCCATGATTTTGTACAATAAAACCACTTCATGAACATCTCACTTCAAACTCAGCTAATTGGTCTCCTATCATCCAACTTTTTTCCTGGACAAATAAGGTGTGTGTTGGGGTATCCTGATCCATTTTCAAACACTCACAGCACTAAGGAGCAATGAGACAGCCCCAGTCAGTGCACTGAGTAGGAGCACAAGACTCTCTCTGTATAGTCCAAATAAACAACTGAATCTCCTTATTCTGCTCCTGAAGTCACCATTTGCTGCAGGTGGCTTGGGAGTTAGGAGTACTTGCTGCTTTTGTGGAGAATCTAGATTCAGTTCCCAGCTTATAAGTCAGGTCACTCAGAACCATCTACAACTCTAGTTCCTAGAGGATCTGATGCTCTTTGGCCTCAGCAGGCAAGGCATGCATGACGCTTACCCACACACAAACCCACATACATACATGCAAATTAGAATTCTTCTAAAAATACCATTACAGTTTCTAAAAGGGAACCACACCATTTCCTCATAGTTCCACCTACATGTGAAGTCACATTTTCCTAGTTAAAATATTTTATCTTAGCTGGACAGTGGTGATGTACGCCTTTAGTCTCAGCACTTGGGAGGCAGAGGCAGGAGGATTTCTGAGTCTACAGAGTGAGTTCCATGGCAGCCAGGGCTACACAGAGAAACCCTGCCTTGAAAAAAAAATTATCTTACATAATCACACATCTGAAAGAAAACATAACCAAAAGATAAATGTTGCTTAGTAAGCAATAAATTAAAACTAGTTCCAAATTATGAACTATGGTCCAGTATATCCTGTATTAGTATATCCTTTCAAATAAAAGACAAAATTATATATTAATTTTTTGATGCAGGATCTCACTGTGCAGCCTTATCTGGCCATGAGATCCAGCCTGGCCCTGACTCACAAGTGCTGGGATTAAAGATAAGTGCCACTATTCCCAGTTTAAATTACATTAGGAAGTAAAAACCACTGGGAAAAACTGTGGAAAGAAATAAAATAAGATGCTTTTCCATCACAGTTTAAGTGTAGAGCCGAAGTCTCTCAGGTGGAGGAGGAAAAATGAACTTTAATACCTAATGATTAGATAAAAGGAATAGGGACCAGACTGCAGAGCTAAATTTTGAGTTTTAAGCCACCTTCTGCTATTTTAGACAGCAAGACATGGATTTCAAACAAAACAAAGCAAAACTAAACAAAACAGGTTTTTAGTTTGTGTGTATGGACATGAGGGGTTTAAAGCTCAAATTCATTTTTTGCCCTTTCAAAATATCTGTGGTTAGTTCCTAGCACCCACATAATGGCTCTCAAATGGTGGTAACTCCAGCTGTACAGGATCTGACACCTTCTGGCCTCGAAGGAAACCAGACACACACACTGCAGGCAAAACACTCATACACATATTATTCTGCTATTTACATGTAAATCATCATAAATCTATACACAAATACCAAAAGGTATTTATTCTTCACATAGAAACAGTTTCAGAATAGTTTTCTTTTTATCTGTTACTACAAACTGGACCATATCCCTGTCGCTATCTCAATAATCATTTAAAAGGATACTTACATGACTGGCAGCACTTCTTAAAGATGCTATAGTATTTTCTTGTACTTTAGCTAGCCTGAAATAAAGAAATTCAGTCATCAAGAACTAAAGAAAAGAAACATTGTAGTAAGCCAATTATATCACATCTTCAACAGTGAAGGACCTTCTTTGATGAGGCTAATTTTACTATACTCAAAATATAATAGTGAACCCTCTTGGCTGGTATGTGCACTTATTTAATAAACACCAGTGGTAAATGTTAAATTCCACATCACAATACATGCTTCCCTGTACTTCAATCTTTTCTTGGAAAAAAGGTGCCTGATTAAGGAAAACAATCCTTTTCCAGGGAAACTGAAAAGAAATGTACTATATATAGAGCCTCCAAATGACTTCATACTGGCAAAACACAGGGAATTGGGAATGACTGACACATCAACAGGGTAGCTATAAGAGGAGAGTAGCTGGAAGAATAGCTCAATAGAAAGAGTGTTTGTTGCTAAAGTCTAAGAACCTGAGTCCAGTTTGCAGCACTCTTGTGAAAAAGTCAGGCATGGCTGTACATGCCAGCCTGTGGTGCTGTGGTGAGCAGGCACAGGAGGATTGCTGGGGCTTGACAGCTGCCGTTCAGTGAGTGACCTGGTGTCAAAGGTGGAGAATGATATCCCATACCTCTGCAGTAGCACATGGGCATATATGTCACACACACACACCACACAGACACATACAAACACACATAGAAACACACACATACATACATACACACACACATAGACATACACACATAGAAACACACACACAAACATACAGACATACATACACACACACAGAACACACACCACACACAGACACACATAGACATACACACATAGAAACACACACACAAACACAGACATACATAGACACACACATAGAAACACATACATACATACACACACACACACAGACATACACACATAGAAACACACACATACAGACACACACACAGACATACACACATAGAAACGCACGCACACATAGAAATCATTATCATGGAACTTGAAAGTGCTTCTTACTTAAATGTAAGCTGACTTGGAGACCTAAGAGATCATAATGATAACCCCAAGTCCCAAAGAATAACCTCAGAATAACTTACTTGTTTGGTTTTTTTTAAGAAACTAAATTGCTCTTGTTTCTCAACTGGTATTAGTATGTAAGTGTAAGTAGTAAGAGACAGCCTTGGTTGTCCTAAAACTTGCTGAGTAGGCTGGTCTTGAAATCAAAGTTCCACTTGCCTCTTAATCCCATGTAATCGGATTCAAGGTATGTGCCATCACTGCCATGTCGGAATGATGTGGGGGCTGGAGATGTGATTCGTTGGTTGGTTAAGAACACTTGCTATTCTCATGGACATGAGTTTGCAGTCTGCCTAGCATCCACACTGGATGGCTCACAACAACCTGTAACCCCAGTTCTAGGTGATATGATATCCTTCATATTCCATGAGCACTACACACACATGAATACATACTGGCACACAAATAAACTATATTTTTAAATAGGATTAAATTTCATAGTAGAAAGCCTAGAGCAATGAAATACACCACAACTGTATTAGGCTGGCATTGCATCTGATGAAGTCTAAGCTTAACTCTATTCCCAGGACTTCCATAGAAGCATGGCTATGGAGAGATGAGTCACTAATAGTCTTGACCAACCCTTCCATAGGTGAGGAAACAGAGCAGCTTGCAAGAGCAATAATATCACAAGAGTGGTAACAAACAGGCCAAAAGGCTTTCTGCATTGAATCTTCCTCCTGGCTTTCAATTTTAATGTCTTTTTCATTATGCAGCCAGTACATCAAAAAGATTGAACATTATCTCAGGAAAGCCCTTGTTTCTATTGAAACAGTAATCCCTTTCATTACCACTTTTATTCTATGGGTAATAAAAAGTTACTTTCTGACATTTAGCAGGTAAAAAAAAAATCCCATTAACTTTACCAAGTTTGGGCTACTGAATAGTAATCATATCCAAATATGCAACCTACTTGGCAGTTGTTGTTGAGTTCCCTGCACCACGATGTCCAACATCCAATGGTATTCTTGGTTTCCAATACTTTGAAAATGAAGACTGCATAGAACAGCTATACCCAGGTAATGGCTTGATGATGATAAAATCAACTTCCATAGGAAAAAAAGAGGGGCATGATTAAAAAGGCCACTGTAGGCTCAACACATCTGGAACGTACTTAACCAGTTTTCTACCAAACAGAAAAAGATCAAGATAAAATTGATTTAGAGTAATTACTGTGCAGAAAATTCAGTAACTATACTTCTTAAAGTGTTATTGAACTATTAAATAATGAAAGTAATCAGTGTTTACCTTTGTCATTCAAAAATACTCCTTTTAAACTAATAAAAATGAAATATGACCTTAAGTTTAGTTGTAAGGGCCTATTTGCTTCCCCCCAACTTACCTCTGACTTTGCCTATAGTTTTTCTGGAATTTCTGCTCATGATGGGAAGAATAAGGATTCCAGCGCTTCTCCCACTCTCAGCAATGGTAGATGACAAGAGGCACGCTGTGCCCACGTGTCCAGGAAGAACATCACCCTGAACTACGTGCTCACTGAGATCTTCCTGAAAAAATGAGGTTCAGAATATCCTGAATTTTTACTTACATTTTTCAAAACTTCTTTGTGTGGGAGAATGAAGATATTTGGTGTGCAAATGCCATCACATGTATATAGAGTTCAGAGGACAACTTGTCAAAGGTGTGTCTCTCCTATCATGTAGTGCCAGGGTATGAACTCATGTCATCAAGTTTAACAGCACTGAGCCATGCAAACTATGCAAAAAATCTATTAAATTTTTTAATAGATTTGGTTATTAAATAAATGTGTGTATAGGGTGATATATGTATTAGTACAGTGACTGTGGAGGCCAGAGTCCCAGGAGCTGAGTTCCAGGAAGTAATGAGGCACAACTATACACTAGAAACTGAGCTCAGGCCACTCAAAGTACAGAAAGGGCTCTTTTTACCATTTATCTACCTTTCTGGGCTGCCCTGCATTTTTAAATATAGTTAATTTTCAGCTTCCAAAAACCTTTAAAGTGAACATGGAAGACAGCTGATGAGAAAGATATCTAGGACTAGAACTTAGTTGGTAGGGCACTTGTCCAAGTATTTCATGAAGCCCCGGTTCTGACCCCCAACAGTGGATGAAACCAGACATGGGTGTGCCTTTCTGTAATCCCAGCACTTGAGAAGTGGAAGCAGGAGGATATGGATCAGTTCACAGCAGTCTAAACCACATAAAACCCTATCTCAAATGTACAAATGATATACAACAAATATACACATGATGTATTCAAGAATAGTGACACACATCTATAATCAAAGGCCAAAGCAGGGAGGGTATTATTTTTAGTAAGATCCTAACACTTAAGTAATGAAAAAAAAAAATCCAACCAAACCCTCCTACATTCTTACAGATTCCCGTCATCTTACAGTTAGATCTGTAACTTTAAGAAATATAATCAGAGTTTACATTACATCTTATATGTAATAAGAGGCAGTCAAAAAGCCATTCACAAAAACCTAAAAATAGCCAGGAAGTGGTGGCGTACACCTTTAGTCCCAGCACTTGAGAGGCAAAGGCAGGTGGATTTCTGAGTTCGAGTCCAGCATGGTCTACAGAGTGAGTTCCAGGACAGCCAGGGCTACACAGAGAAACCCTGTTTTGAAAAAAGTACTATCACTGTGCAGATATTCTCCTACCTCAAAAACAAATCAGCAGAGGTGGCAAAGGAGCCAGTACATATAATCTACAGGTCAGGCACACCTTGCAGGAAGCAAAGAGCTAACAATCTCTAATGTAAATGTCATTAGATTGGGACAATAGTTGCATAGATTGTTCAAAACCTGACAATAAGTTTTACTAATTTTTTAGAAGCAAGAAAGAGATTGTTTGGTTGTCCATGCGTGGGTACACAGCTGCCTGACCCTCTTTAATCAATCCATGGGAAGTTCTTTGGAAAATTATTTTTATATTATTAGGCATAGACATCTTGTCCTTATTTAAAATATAATTCTACTGAAGCTGTCTTATTCTTCTTCCAAATGTTTCTAAGAAGTAAAATCTAACCATATACAAAATAAGTTTGTCCCTCACTGAGATATCTACTCACCTCAAAAAAGTCAAATATGAGTTCCAGGTTATCTGGCTCCATTGTCTGTATGCTGTACTCTGTCCATCGATCGGGCTGTAAGCCATACCCACATTCTGGCTGTGAGTGCCTGCACTTGAACTCATTGTCACTTACTAAGGATATCTCCAGGCTATTGGACATTTTGTGAAGAACAGTGGGAGATCCCTTATCATCATCATCATCATCTTCTTCCAGACCCTCTAGTGTAAGCTTTACCCTATATGACAAGAAAAAATAATGAAGTCTAGTAAGAATAATTCACAGAATGTACAAATTGAAAGTATTCTTAAATAAGAAAAAACAGACAAAGAATATCTACACTTCAAGTTTATTTACTACACTACCAACTAAAGCTAGCTCTAAATTTCTTCAAACAGGAATTCTTTGAGATCTCATTTTAGATAGATGATTTGATAGATGAATTAAGCTAAAGTAACTGTACTTTAACTGTAATAAAAGTAATGTATTTAAGTACTTAAGTAAATGTACTTTAACTGTCCATTAGAATTACGGGTTTAAACTGAATACTTTCCACTTTTTGTTTTGCTCATTTGTGTGAAATAAGGGTCTCTCTCATACTATGGTGGCCTGGGACTAGCTATGGAATTCAGGCTGGACTTAAATGCATAGTAATCCCATTGTCTCAGCCTCCCTAGTGCTAGGCAAGAGCCAGGACTCTATGCATGGACAGTACTATCTGCATGTATCTATTTTTAGGTAACTGCTTTTTTTTTTTTAGCCAGGGCTACACAGAGAAACCCTGTCTCGAAAAACCAAACACCAAAACCAGAACCAAAACCAAAACACAGAAACAATAGTTCTGATATTGCATTATAGAATACATCAATAACTCAAAAAACCCCAATTATCTCCTCTCAGAAAGCAAGAAATTGTTCTAGACAAGCACTAACCAGGCAGAGGTTAATAAACCTGGGGGGGAGCCAGGCGGTGGTGGCGCACACCTGTAATCCCAGCACTCTGGGAGGCAGAGGCAGGCAGACTTCTGAGTTCGAGGCCAGCCTGGCCAAAGAGTGAGTTCCAGGACAGTCAGGGCTATACAGAGAAACCCTGTCTTGGAAAAAAAAAAACCTGGGGAGGGGGGAGCAGAAATGTACAGAAACAAGCAGATAAGAGAAAAAAGTAGGGCAAGTCTAAAGGAAAGGGATCTGAGATGGGAAAGAAAGGATTTCTTCAAACAGCTATGCAATGTCCAATAAAGATAACACTGTTTTCCACCTTTAAATGAGTCAATAAGTAAGAAAAGAACAAAAAAAAAAAAAAACCAAAGAAACAAAGAAAAAAGAAAAGAGGAAAATAAAAAGGGTATCTTTACAGATTGGTGCTACTGAGGTGCATGTTCTCTGCTACATTTAAAATGCAAAAGCTAGACCAAGTTTTAAAATCACTGAGGCTCTTACAGACACATTTGTTTTCTAATCCATGGGGGCTAAGTCTATCACTAACATACATTTGGTGAAAAGAATGACCAGAACTGACAACTATGTCTAGATAGTTTATTTCAACAAGAATCAATTCATTTAACTTGTAGAGTCCACCAAGTACACAGAGTTATAAGAACATTATTTCAGTGAAAGTCTGATGACCTAAATAACATTTAAAAACCCTCAAAGTGATTTCTATATAAACGAGAATATATATACCCACTTTCCTTACCTGTGATTGGGATATGTATTATACTTGGACAATTAAAAAGATTTAGAGTATGATAAATTTATATTAAGATAATTAAGAAAATTAAGATAATTAAGAATTTCAAGTTAATTCTTGATTCCAAAACCACATCAAGTGTAAGGTCAGGCTACATCTTAAGGAAACCATCTTACTCAGATTTATGCTCAATGACATTACAGAAAAACTAATTCAACTATTGTTTTAAAGCTTTTCCCTCAAATGGGGGAAATTGAAGGAAACAAAAGAGAAGGAGCATGAAGAAGAGAGTAGGAAGGGGTGGAAAGTCTGGAACTCCCAGGATAACTTTTACTTTCATTGTCAAAAGTTTTAAGTCATAAGGTTTAACTCTCTAATTCTAGCAATTGTTTTCTGTTTGTCATTTCCTCTTACCACAAATCACTTCTGTTTTTATCAATCTGAAAGCAATCCCTACATTATTAAAGCTTAAATGAAATTACAAAAATATAAGAGCCTAGAAACCACTTGCTTTTACAAAAATGAAATTTTCTGGTTGCAAATTTAGAGGTTAAAACAAATATAAATGTGTAACAGTAGCAATTTGAATAAGCAGTTCATTATCCTAGAACCCTATAAATTCAGAGGTTAAGACCACATAAATCAGAAATCTGCAGGAATAGCAAAATTAATGGCCTAAGTAAAACAATCAAATGGTCATACCTAAATCTAGATTTTTTGAACTTTTTCTTGCTAATTGTGACAGGAGGTTTCTCAGAAAAATGCAGACGCAATCTTATTTCAGTCTGGCATGTAAGCCATCCAGAATCCAGTGTTTCGACACCATCTGGCAGGAAAAATAGGAAGGATAATACAATTTATATTATTAAGCGGTCTGGTTATACATATTAAGATATACATATTAAGAATTAGAGTTCCCATTCATATTTCAGTACTGATACTATATAATACTGGTCTTTTCCGAAAATTAAAAATAATTAATGCATTACTCTAATTAAATGTATCACTAAAAAAGAACTTTCATTTGAAATTAGAAGAACAAAGCTAAATGACTACTAATAGTCAGCTACTTAGGGACTTAGGGATAAATTATGAAAGTCTATAAGAATTGCCACTGGAGTTAGAAAGACTGTTAGTTAAGAGGACTGGCTAGTCTTCTAGAGGACCTGGGTTCAATTCCCAGCACCCACACAGCAGCTCAGTTCCAGAAGATCTGACACTCTCACACAGACATACATGAAAACAAAACCAATTAATGCACAATAAATTTTAAAAAGAAGGGCTGGAGAGGTGGCTCAGCGGGTAAGAGCACTGACTGTTCTTCCAAAGGTCCTGAGTTCAAATCCCAGCAACCACATGGTGGCTCACAACCATCCGTAATGAGATCTGACGCCCTCTTCTGGTGTGTCTGAGGACAGCTACAGTGTACTTACATATAATAAATAAATAAATCTTTAAAAAAAAAATTTTAAAAAGAAGATGGCTGGGCACACATTAGATTCAGCATTAGGGCGGCACAGACAAACAGAGTTTGAGGTTGGCCTGGTCTACAGAACAAGTTCCAGGTCAGTCAGGGCTGTACAGAAAAGGAAAGGAAAAGAGGGAAAGGGAAAGGAAAAGAGGGAAAGGGAAAGGGAAAGGGAAAGGAAAAGGAAAGGAAAAGGAAAAGGAAAGGAAAGGAAAGGAAAGAAAAGAAAAGAAGAAAGAAGAAAGAAGAAGAAGAAGAAAGAAGAAGAAGAAAGAAGAAAGAAGAAAAAAGAAGAAGAAGAAGAAAGAAAAAGGAAGAAGAAAGACAGACAGATAGACAGAAAGAAAGAAAGAAAGAAAGAAAGAAAGACAGACAGACAGACAGACAGAAAGAAAGAAAGAAAGAAAGAAAGAAAGAAAGAAAGAAAGAAAGAAAGAAAGAAAGAAAGAAAGAAAGGAAGGAAGGAAGGAAGAAAGAAAAAAAAACAGGCATGGGCAATACACAACTTAGATACCAGGACTCAGGAGACAGAAACAGGTAGGTCTCAGTTTCAGGCCAGCCAAAGCAACAAACTAAGGGAGGGAAGCCGGGAATTTGCAAAACTTCATATAAGATATCCAACTAAAACTAAGTGTGAGACCAGTATTGAAGATTTAAGAAATGAGCAGGACCAAGCTCAGTCAGCTCTGACTCTCACACGAATGTGCCACCATAACAAATGGTGTAGTAACATGCTGTTAACACTGCTTAACTTGAAGTTATACTATTAAAGGTAATACATTTTAAGATATCTTACAAATCAATTTTCAAATATTATTTAAATATTGAATAAAATCAAATTATATTTTTACCCTAAAAGCTAGCTAAAGCTTATTTAATGAGAAGGTAAGTGAAAAAGATAGAGACAAGCCAGAAATGCTACAATTTATAAATATAAAAATAATTAACATGACAGATAATATGTTGTGCATTACAGCTAAAGAAAGCCATTCTCTGGGGGCTGAAGAGCGCTTCTACTTTTACTTTGTCCGAACTATGTTTAACTCCAACTTGAGGGAATTTTCCACCCTTTTTTGGCCTCTAAGAACACCTGTACTCACACAAAATTAAAAAAAATAATCTTAACTGGGAGTGGCGGTAGAAAGGCGGACCATGCTATTAATACATAGTGAAACTCAATCTAAAATAAATGTTCTAGAAAATGTTCAAAAAATCATAGTAGCATAAATGTTATCTTTTGTAAATAATACAAGATTTTAAGAATTAAGTATTTAAGCCATTCAAGCATTTTTTAGACTATACTGTTTTATAATATAACACTTCTAATGAAATAATGGAGTAAGGTTCAATTCCTTCAAATACTGCCATAGCATATATATACTGTTTGTGTTTAACGAAATAGTACAGGCCTGCAAAGAAAGCACACAACTCAACTCTGGTTCAGAGTCAGACCAAAGGCACTTTTACCCCTGTCCCACTTCTGTCCACAGAACCCAGGATGAGACAAGGCAGCACAGCAGTCTGATGGACTTGGGGACTCCCGATCATAGGAAGTTTGAATTCTGAGGATGAAGTACTTACCAGAGCAGAAACATATAAAAACAATTAACATTTTAATATATTTTGAAGATTAAAAATTTTCAACTTAGTTAAAAATTAGTTTTTGAAGAGTCAGTTAGAATTACTAGAACATCCTGGCTGTCTGCATTTATTGTAAACACATTATTTAAACATACAAAATATATAAATTTAGTCTACAAATAATATTTAGCTTTTTAAATGTTTAAGAACCATTATATTTCAACATAATAGTGTTAAAAACAAAATGGTATGCTGCTAACATTTCATACTAATAATATATATAAAATTTTAACCTCTAAAAAAATTTGTACCTAATTGGTACAGTACCATTAATTCAAAATATATACACCATGTGTAATCAAATTAGAGTTAATTAGCATATCTACCTCCTTTACCAGGTATGTCTTTACAATTATGTAAAGTCAAAAATCTAAAATGACCAAGAACTAAATACAAAAGTTTAAAACTATGATAAAACAAAATGCACTTCTCTGTTTTCAAAATTGCGCTGTGTTATCTCAGTGTGCTATATTTATTTCAATGCGATGTTAACAGGTTAATCATATTAAATGTTTTCAAAATTCAGTCTCACTTACTGTGGATTCCAAATTGTCCATCGTCAATAATGATTTCACTTTCTAAAATTCAAGGAAAATAAAAAGCCTAGTTAAAAACTTCATGTGAACAGAATGAATTAGCAATTGAGAATTTAAGTACTGCTTAAAATGATATGTCTATAACATACAGCAGCCTAAAGTGAATAAGCATGTTATTGTACCTCTACATAAGGTATTTCCTTTCAGAAGGCTAGCAAGCAGTGTTGCCCTACAGACCTGAGTGATTGATGGTACACAGAAGGTCCTCTAAAGGTGCCCTAGAGGACTGGGAAGGAGCTCAGCACCCAGACATGAGCCTGACAGCCTGACAGCTGCTGGACAAGAGATGCTTGCTTATGTCTCAGACAGTCCTGGCACAATTATATTAAAATGCTTATAAATAAAATATAAATTAAAATGTGGTGCACTTCCACAGCTTTGCTAATTAATTTTCTCAAACCCCAACAAACGCTTTTACAGACAGCCAAAAGCTTTATAAACAGCATAATTGTGCTTAGAGAGCTGTGGAGAACTACCAAGAATTATTACTAGCACAGCTCCTCACCATTTCAAGATCATGAAAAAAAGATGCAAAGCGTATCTAGTAAAACGTGAACTGTTTCCATAGTGCTCATCCCAGCTTACTTTAAGCAAGCCTGAAATCTGTCAAAACCAATGGGGTGTTTCCTAAAGACTGTCCAGCAGAGTACACAGTATTTATGTTTACCTGCCCCCAAAGCAGAATATTGGTTTCTACAACAGAAATAAAGTCACTTCACTTCTCACAAAGGCAAAATATATTAAATTTCAGGATGCATCCAAATGCATACTGTTTTAAAATACTGTTTTAAGCTCTGTGTTCAATGAGACTATTGTTATTCTAAGATGTTGCCATAAAACTATCTTTACTATCAAAAACACATTAAAACATAAAATGAAAACCCAAAGGAAGATGGAATGAGTCATCTATAAACAAAATGTGCTCTTTAAAGAGGGCAGAGCAGAAATTCCACTTCCTAATCTAAACTAGAAAAACTACAATCTCAATTTTTATTTTCTGTAGGAACTAAAACATGCACTTCTCATACTAATTCAATTCACAAACACAAGTGAGTAGTTTCATATATGTGAAATGGGTTTTAAGATCTATTTTCAGCATAGAAAAGTGAACTAAAAAAAAGAGAAATGCCATTTTTGTCACAGAAAGCAAAAACAAAAACAAAACGAAAAAATACTTCTGATATAAATAATAGCACAGCCAATAGGGAATCTAAACAAACTAGAGAAATATATGTCAACTATAATAAAGAAATGTAAACTCACTTGTTTAATTAGAGGAATATATGTCAACTATAATAAAGAAATGTAAGCTCACTTGTTTAAGCATTTACTCTTATTTAAAAAACAAATGATAACTTTATTAGCATTCAAAACTGAACTTAGATTTTATTTTGGATCAATTTTTCTTAAAATGCTCTCTAAACTAGAGCAAGAAATGCAATGAAGTCATGACTCCTCAGTCAAGAATGTTATTACCATCCAACTCCAGATTGAAATAAGTCTTATAATAATCTAAAACCCCCAAAAATAAGTAGACAAGCATTTCTAATAGTTTATAAAGGCTATAAAAATTTTTGAACAAGATCCATGAACTGCTAAGTGAAATCTAGAGTACCTACAATGCATTACATCCCTAAGCTCCTGTGCAGCACATTAGTAACTTTATGCATATGCCTCAAACAGATTCAGTTAATGCCCATACCTAAAGGGGTTATTGATCGTGGTTGTAGATGAGTCTCCCACTTGTGAACTATGACTTGACATGGACCACCGATAGTCTGCAATTTAAAAGTTAAACGTCTGCAATAATTTCTTATATCTTATTTTCTACCCATGATTCCATTAGATGTTTGTGGCCTATGTCTCACACTAAAAATGAGACCAAGAAACAAGAAATTCATTTTTCTAGTTATTCAATAATATATATCCCAAAATCAGGCATGTACCCAGGTCACAAAACATGATGAAATACTACCCAAAAAAAAAAAAAGCTAAACAAATAAATAAAAAGGAACTAGATGAACTGGCAAAACTCTTAAATCCATTTGAAAATTTATAATATCTATAATGTGGTCTGGGTTTTTTCTTTCTTTTATGAAAATTTAACTTTGCGCCAATATTAATTCTACTATAAATTAAAATGAACACCAATTATACTTTCTTTGGTATGTCAAGGGGTGTTTCTAAGTACTCCCCTGCTCTCCTAGGAAAGACTACATGTTTAAAAGACAGACCTATGAGAGCAGGGCTGGCAAAAACAAGTACCCCAGGACCACTCAGCACGCACTGCTGCAAGAAGCCAGAGCTATGGCAAAGTTCTCTACTTAGGATTACTATGTTTCTTACATGTCTCATAGTACAATAACCTATGTTTGCAAAGAACATGGGAAATCCTAGAAGAATACATGACAGCTAAGTTTGAAAAATGATTGTGATAAAAGGGAAACTAATATCAAATTTAAGTTTTATGCTTTCAAGTTGAAAAAAATTCATACTATACAATTCCCAATGTTCTCATGTTCCCTTACTAGTGAAGAAAATGATGCTGTGCTGACACACAATTTTACAACAAGAATGAACCTACAGCAAAGGAACTTCTGGGCAAACTCAAGGCAGAGTAAGGAAACTTACACTTAAAATTATGTACCAAAATGAAACTACAACCTTATATAATTATTATATTATTATAGTTGATAATTTTAACAAAATACAGATAGAAATTATCCACTGTTGCTCTATTTTAGGTTTATCACTACCAATATAAATCTTTCAACCGAGGAATATAAACTTCTGTGTATATTATTCTTTAGATGGCTCTTCCATTGTTGATTTAATTTGTACCAAATGGTAAGCAGCCAAAAAAATGGACATATTTTTAAACCCATAGTTCCATCACTTATAGCAAATAAGTTATTTTCTTAAATTTGTACAGTTTAAAATTACAGTAGCACTATGGAAGTTTATTCAAATCACTAACATTGCTAGTGAAATGTTCTTTCTCAATACCTCCTTGCCATTATATTAGTCATCTTAAAATATGCTGAGTATTATAATTTCTTTTTTTCTTTTCTCTTTTTGTTTTTTTGATTTGGTTTTTTTTTGAGACATGGTTTCTCTGTGTAGCCCTGGCTGTCCTGGCACTCACTCTGTAGACCAGGCTGGCCTCTAACTCAGAAATCTGCCTGCCTCTCCCTCCCAGAGTGCTGGGATTACAGGTGTGTGCCACCATCACCCGGCTATAATTTCTAATATACTACAAAATTATACTTATTTCTGCATCATCTGCTTAAAACTGTTAAACTTTTAAAACATTTTTTGGGATTGCCAGTATGTGTGTGCACATGCAAACACAAAGACATACTTCCATCTATCATTTAAGCTTCAAAGAAGTCAAACTTTAAAAACAGGCATGTTTCTTACCACTGAAAGCACAGACTGAACTAAGCCTTTCCACATTCACCCCACCTTTCCCTCACTACCTCTTAGCTCTTCTATCTCTTAGCTCTTCCCTCTTCTATCTCTTTAGCTGCCAAAATTGTCTTTCCTTCAAAGATTACTTGAACTTAGATTCAGAGAAAAATTATTTTAGTAACAATTTTAATACCTTGACTTTCACCAATTTTAGCAACAAACCCATTACTTACACAATACAACTGCATAGACTTGAATAGTGAGGAAGAGTCCCAAGGACTAGTTCAGTAAGAAGACCTGTGTCTACAAGCACTCACTATAGACAGACATGTGGCTGGTACACAAAATGCTGAGTGTAAAAGCAAGCAGCACCTTCAGTCCCAGTACTCAGCAGCCAGAGGCAGAGGAATCTCTGAGTCGGGGCCAGCCTGATGTACACAGCAAGTTCCAGACCAGTTGAGGCTACATGATAAGACCCCTGTCTCAAAAACAAAGGCCCTAACTTATAAATACATTGATTTTTTTCTAAGCTGTTGACTATGGCTTTTACTGATTTCACTGATGTGCTTAAAAAAAAAAGGCTGTAATATTTTAAAATTTAAACTCTTAGTGATGATTCAAAAACCTATAATCCTTTATACTAATATGCTAAATATCATTCATTCTTTAAAATTTTTGTTAAAGGACAGTTACATTCTGCAAATGATATGAGTAAGTCCAATAAGGAAATGTTTAAGCTTTTGGAATAAAGTGAAAAGTTTTCTTTGTAGAAAAGGTAACAAGCATTTTATTAACAGTAATACCTACACTTAACTCTCATAATATATAAAATGGAAATATCTCTACACATGTATTACTAACAAATAGTTACAATATTTTCTGAAAAATCTTAATTACCTTCTTTTAAATTTTTTTTAATTATGTGAAGGTATGTCTGCATGTGGGCATGTCCTACAGATGTCCTTGAAGGCCAGAGGTGTCAGATCCCTTGAAGTTGTACCCATAGTTGTGAGCTACCCAATGTGGGTTCTGGGAATCAAACTCAGAGTCCTTAACCACTCAGCCATCTTTCTAACCCCTCTTGTTGCTTTCTTTCCTTTTTCTTTTCTTTTCTTTTTTCTTTTTGGTTTGTTTTTTTTGGGGGGGGGGGCGGGGGGGTGTTTTTGAGACAGGGTTTCTCTGTGTAGCTCTGGCTGTCCTGGAACTCACTTTGTAGACCAGGCAGGCCTCGAAACTCAAGAGATCCACCTGCCTCTGCCTCCCCAAGTGCTGGGATAAGGAGTGCACCACCACCACCCGGCTCTTGTTGCTTTCTTAAATACTTGGATACCACTCAATTACACCAAGCACCAGGAGAAACAACAACATGTAGCTGTGTTTAACTTGTGTCTTTAATACATCAGCAAGCAAAACTGTGATCCAGGTAAAGTTATTGCTTACAGACAAACCTTTAAAAAAATTTTTTTTGAGACAGAGTTTCTCTGTATAGCCCTGGCTGTCCTGGAACTCACTCTGTAGACCAGGCTGGCCTCAAACTCAGAAATTCGCCTGCCTCTGCCTCCCAAGTGAAACCTTAAAATTTTTTACTGATTCTTTTTTCCTATAATTTAAAAAACAACCTGAATGCATGGGAACAGGATCTTTTTTTAACTTTACAATGCCAACAATTATTCAACATTTCTAGTAAGTCCAATAAGGAAATGGTCATTCTGACATGACTCAAATAAAGGAAAATGGATCTTAACCAATGCCTTTGGCATCCAGAACAATATTATTGTATAAAGAAGCTACTCTACAAAGTGAAAACCTAAAAATGAAAAATTATCTCATACCTGACTCACTTGTTAAAGCATTTAAGAAAATAAGAAATGAAGGACAAATAAGAATAATATTTAGTAATTAAATTGTGAGTATTAGCATTATAAAAAAGTGGTATTTTTAGTACATAAAGGTGTTTTCACAAAAATGAAGAAATCAAAAAGTATATTTAAAAAATTGGGTAACATTTCAGTCTGAAAAAAATAATGGATTTTAATAAATTCCTTAAATTTAAATTTTAATTCCTCAACAAAGTAGTTTAAGGCTAGATAGAGAGCTCAAAACACAATGGCTCAGGGGACTAGGTTCAGATTCTAGCATCAACGCATTAGCTCATAACCAACCATAATTGTGATGCCCTTTCCTCTGTTCTCTGGGGGTACTAGGCACACACACAAGTGCACAGACATACAGACACACAGGCAAAATGAAATAAATATTTATTTAAAGCATATTTAGCATAATTGTGAAATCAATGGACTCTGTGGACACACACTGTTCTATTCTAGGAATGTTCATCATCAACTTTGTTTAAATAAATAGAACAGTTTCTACCTGTAAAATTATTAAAATGTAGCGCACTAACATTTTATTCTAACTTCACAACTTCTAAAACATGTAGCTTTCAGAAATTAAGAAAAAGGAAAAGAGGAGGAGGGTCTTACAATATGCTCCCTTCCCTTTGTTCCATAGATGAACATGGAATGTTGCTAGGAATAGACTTTTCTTTAGTGGTCTTGACATTGCCAAGTTGTTCATTCTCCTGTAATAACCCTTCACCTGGGCTCCTATAAGGAACTCCAATTAAATTCACTAGAGCACATGCACATGTGAGCACACACACATGGGGGGTGGGGGGGAGAGAGAACTTTACAACTCTACCAAACTAAAAAAGAACATGCCAAGGAGAAGCAAAGTATGGGATAAACATATGAATTGTGACCCTGTATTCGCTTACAATAAAATTAGTGATTAAATGGGACCTAAGAAGCCTGTATAGCCTTAAATTTATGCATCAGCTCAGCTACTAAATTCTGTAGCTGCCTAGTTAAGCCTCCCACAATTGCTGCCCAGTGGCACACTCTTATGGCCCACTGCAGCTTCCCTATCAACCTAATATTCATAAGATCTGGATTCCACTCATTTGTATATTTTCATGATTCAAGATTCCTTGTATATGTCTACCATTTTTGGCAATATAGTCAAAAGACAAAGTTTCATCATAAAAAAATGTTTCATTTTAAAAGCACCACCAACTTTTAGAAGTGTCACTTTAAGCTGGCACAAAGGGGGAAATGTAGCCATATGCAAGGGGTTTTAGGGTTTTATGTAGCTATTTACTCTAGTCCATGAAAAACATACTTACCAGGGCAGCCCCTGCATCACACGGTACATGTGTACACGATACAGAGCAAGCACCTACTTGAAGAAACACACTCACCAACATATACTGTAAACTTTTGCAAGTATTACAAGGGAAAATTCTGTTACTGTTTAGCAGATGTCCTGCCAATTTTCCAAAAGGAATCAGTGGACTGATTTGTTGCTTTTGGTCACAAATTCTATGAAAATATCAACACTACAGGTTGGTTTACTGTGGCCTGTGTTGACAATAGTTTTATGTAACTATGCCCAAAGTACTTACTGACTTTTAATGTCCAGATTCCCTTTTCCAAATTTAACTTCCCATTACACAATGCTTTTATCAACCAGGACTGAAGACTTCTAGTGACATGAGTGATTTGTTTATCCACACATTGTTCAATTTGATTCGGAAGACCTGACCATGAGGTACAACCGCTAGACCAAATAAATAGATGTTCTTTGTTGCTAGACTATTGTCAAGATAAGCCAACACAATGATCACCCATAATGTAATTTAAGTTCAGTTACTGAATATTTAAAAAATATCCTTATTAAAAAAAACGTAATAGGTGCAAAAGACAGCTGGAGTGGATTTGTCAGCTTTTATGATAGCTAAGAGAGTGAAGAAACTGGTGGTTGCTACTATTTTTCATATGTAAAAGTATCCGATAATTCTCAAAGAAAATAAAATTGCCCAAAGGCCTAGTCCATATTTTGTTCCCCACACATGCACAAGTGAGGCAAAGCTAAAAACCCTAAGGAAGAGAATCATTAAATATATTGATGTCTATAAACTAAGAAAACAAGTTAACATTTTCCTTCTCTGAAACAATCCTAAAATAATAAGCTGTTTGTGGCAGGCAGACTGCGGACTAATCTGTGCTCCAAGTTTTCAAAAACCCTGCCTGATCAGTAGCATCGGTGGGAAGCTCTAAGAGGAATCATTCTTTTTTGGTAAGCATTAAATAATGCAGCCACTTAAGGGATAGATGACTGCCATGGAAAAAATTTTAACTAATTAATATACTTTTCTAAATGTATTTGTACCACAGAATAAAAACAAAATGTAAAACCCTATAATAGTAACTAGTTTACAATGTTACAGAAAATATACACACTAGGTAACACTGGTTAAGACATTGCAGCACATACTTACTATTTTAGTCTTTCAAAAATCCCATGACAATGTCTGTGAACTAGGTACTTACCTGGTTCTCTTTTTTCTTCTTTTTTTTTGTACTAAAATGTTAAGAATTCTATTCCTTATTTGAGAAAAACACACATTCTCATTTTACTTCTAATGTTTTCAAACTTAAATTTGTTACTAAGAAAAGTCCTATAGAAATAAAAAAAATATAGAAAGAAAACATACCTTTGGTTCTAAAAAGCAGCCTCTGAAGTAGCGGTACTTCACTGACACTCCTCTATTGAGAGCAATGACTGCTTTCCACAACATACTGAGGGGTAGGGGGAAGAAAAAGGCATATATCAGTGTCAAAGTAAAATATATGAAGAACTTCCAAAATAAAACTTCCCAAATAGGAACTCTACCCATGCCTTGACTCCAGGCTTGCCCAGTGGGCACTGGGAATGCAGAATTAGCCCATCCTCAAAGAGTCTGCTTTCCTGTGTGGGTGGACAGATATATAAGCAAGGCACATGCACTAAACTAATAAGGCTGGGTAGTGTGTAGCAGGTCTGTAATCCTAGCGCTTTGGAGACAGAGACAGAAAAATTGAGCTCAGAGTCTATGTGGACAGCAGAGCAAGTTCAAGACAAGCATGGGCTACAAGGTAAGATCCTGTGTTTAAAATTTTAAAAAAAATCCCAAATTTGAGGAAGCAAGCTTTGGAGTAGAATCCCCAGTGAAAAAAGAGACTTAAAGGATGAAAAGAAACCAGATACACATTCATATCACTACTTGAACTCTTAGAAACTCAAAGCAATACAAGAGTGAATACTGCCCATCTTCTTGTCTTAAAACTTACCCAGAGATGCTTCATGTTACTACAAAATTTTGGAGTACACCCTTCAGTGAGCCACGGACACTGTCAACTTATAGTCTTAAGTCTAGCTGTTCTTTATTCTTTAACTTAAAAAAAAATCATCTCAGGGCTAGAGAGATGGTTCAGTGGTTAAGAGCACTGTCTGCTCTTCTAGAAGTCCTGATTCCCAGCAACCACAGGGTGGCTCACAGCCATCTCCAATAGGATCTAATGTCCTCTTCTGGCATTCAGGGGTACATGCAGATAGCTAACAAAATCTTTTAAAAAAAATCTCAGCTGGTATTTGTCATAAGGACACTGGATGTATGCATTTAGTATTTAGGACCTTCGGTAACACAAATAACCACAATTCAAGTAAGTGCCACCTCTTTTCATTCTATCCTAACCACTTTGCTGTAAAGATTAGAAAATTAATGTTGCTAGTGACTACATTTCTCTTTGTAGCTCAGGAATCAAAGTGATGCTCTACTCATTAATATCACATACTTCCCAGAAGATGGTTTCAGCTAAGCATGGCAGCATACACATGTGATACTGGTTAAGAGGTTGACATCAGAAATTTCAAAGCTCAAGAATAGAGTGGGCCTAGACTATAGTGTAAGTTCAAGCACATTTTGAGTGAGCTAGTTAAGATCCAGTCTCAATATCCTGTCTGTTGGGTGTTGGGATTTGAACTCATGTCTGTGAAAGAAGATGCACTAAGCTGGGGGACAGTAGGGCAAACCTAGCCCTACTCTAGCCAGCCTAGCCTATAGAACAAGTTCCAAGCCAGCCAGAGTTACATGGTGAGGTCCAGTCTAGTTGATAAACAGACAAATAAATAGAATTTTAGAAGAAGCTAGCAAAATGGCTAATAAAATGCCAGGTGGTGGTGGTGGTGGTGGTGGTGGTGGTGGTGCACATCTTAATCCCAGTATTCAGGATGCAGAGGTAGGTATTCAGGATGCAGCCTGGTCAATATGGTGAATTCCAAGACAGCCAGGCCTACACAGAGAAATCTCTTCTTAAAAAAGCCAAAAGAGTAAGGACACTTGCCACCAAGCCAGATAACCCAAGTTCAATCTTCAAGACTCACATAGTAGAGAACTACTCACAAAATTGTCTACACATGTCACAGCATGGGTAAGCTTATATACATCTATACACATGAAAAAAAGTACATAAACAAATACAAAAAAAATTATAGAGAAAGAAAGGTAAAGAGCTCAGCAGTAGAACATTTCTCTAGCATAAACAAAAGCTGTAAGATCAATCCCCAGTACTTCCCCCCAAAAGAAAAATAAACTTGTGCATGTTTATGCCTGCAATCCTAGTACTCAGAAGGCTGAAGCAAGAAGGTCAGGTTCAAGCCAGCCTGAATAATACAACAGTAAGAGTTAAATGGCAGTATGCATGTTTAAAATGTGTATGAGGGCCTGGATATGATCTCTCTCTCTACCCTGCTACCAGTCTTCCTATTGCTCTCCTCTCCTCTCTCTCTCTCTCTCTCTCTCTCTCTCTCTCTCTCTCTCTCTCTCTCTCTCTCTCTCTCTCTCTCTCTCACAGACACAGAAAGGGGGACGGGGAATAACAATGGACTGAGAAGCCTAGAGATAATTCCTAGATTTTGGTTTTAAACCAGACAAGCCTGCTACTTTGTAACATGGTGGTAAAGCTAGTGCTAAAGTGGTGGCACAGGCCTGTTCTAATAACTGAGGAAGCTGAGAGGGGAAGTTCAGGGTTCAAGACCTGCCCTGGGTAACTCAGCAAGATACAATCTGGTTGTGTGTAGCTCCGTGGTTTAATTCTTGCTTAGCTTGTGCAACATTGTAGGTTCAATTCTCAGTTCATCCAGAACAAGGTGGGGGGCCTTCAGGAGAGGTGAGTTCTTTGGCATGGCTCAGTGAGTAAAGGAGTTAGATAAGCCGTTTGGTAGCAAACTGACTAACGGCTGATCTGAGATCTTTTCCACTACCCAGATGGTAGGAGATAACTCACTCCTGCAACTTGTGCTTTTACACACTTACACACTTACACACTTACACACACACACACATTTACCATTAAAAATGTAATGGAGCCTCCCCTCCACCCCAAACTTTATAAAGGGATTACTTTTTAAAACTATATACATAATACTTCAGCAGTCCGTAGGTTTATAATGTAATGTCAATTACTCTGGAACCTAGCATTTCTGCACTCACCTTTCTCCTGTCTCATTCTCATTAAGAAGAGCCACCGCATTTTGAGGATTCCAGTTTCCCAAGGCATCACAACTTCCACATATTGCAAAGACCTCTCCTAAAGAAATCAGAGCTGTTAGGCTTTTCAAAACAAGAAACTCTCCGGTTTTAGGAAGCAAGAAGAGCAGTTGCAGTTAGTTGACTTTAGTCTCCTTGAGTCTCAAGGCAAGACTCTATCACCTTAAGTTAGTTGGACTTATCCCTCCATACCAGAGGCAGCAAAAAGAGGTACAGAAATAAGCTTTATCTATTCAACTATTTATTAAGCAAGTAAAAAGCATTTGAGAAACAAGTGTGACCAGATAGGATCTCGTCACAGAAATTTCTAACTTCAAGAAATAAACACCAAAGAGGGGTTTTGTTTTTGTCTTTTATGTTTTGTATGCATATCTTACTATGTAGCTCCGGCTAACCTGGCACTATGCAAACCACGCTGACTTTGATTGAATTTATAGATCCACCTATTTCTACTTCCTGAGTCCTAACACTGAACTACTAAAAACATACTAGGAATTTTAGAAAAATATTGTTTGTTGGGGACTCTCCCACACCTTCCTCTGCTTCTCTATATCCCTTCTCATCTAGCCACAGCTATCAATCATTTCCTCTTTACTCCCTAAAACTGAGCGCCTTCCTATTTGTAAAGGTAGCTACTCTTAGCTCTGGTCAGTTCATCTGCCTGATGTCATCAGCTGCTAACTTAAACTGCCTGCTTACAATTCTCTCAAAAGAGTAGAACACAGGGGCAGTGGAAGCCTGAGGTCTGTAGCATGTGCAAAGCCTTGATTGTATTCTCTCCCTGTGTCTAATCCCAGCACTTGGGTATAGAATTATCATATAGAAATAATAGAATAAGAGGTTATTCAACCTGCTCTTCAACTTAGAGCTATTGCTACTCTCAAGTAACAGTATTCTTATTTACATTGATATGGATTACTGTATATCAACAGGTTTTAAGATTTTCATTGGTATAAATGTTTGTATATGTATATAAAATTTAAGATTTTGTTACAATATAATGTATGTTTCAACTTCCTTATAGGTATTACCCATACATTGCAAGGTTTAGTCCTTTTAATAGGTGTTATTGCAAACTATTAGGGATAAGAAATTCAAGTTAATGGTCAGTCAAATTCATAATCATGTCAGATATTAGTCTGGATTATCACAAAAATATACACCCTGGGCTGAACAGATAACTTGAGGCAGACATCTGCTTTTTCAGATATGCTATGAATAGACAGATGGTCTTCAAAAACCTCAGAGGTTCACAAAATACAGCAGTTAAAGATGTTTGTTTACTTATTCATTTTGGGTTTTTTTGTTTGTTTGGGTTTTTTTTTTTTTTTTTGTCTTTTGGATTTGGTCTTTTCTGTATAGCCCTGGCTGTCCTGGAATTCGCTCTGTTAACCAGGCTGGCCTCAAACTCAGAAATCCACCTGCCTCTTCCTCCCAAGTGCTGGGACTAAAGGCATGCACCACCACTGCCCGGCCCCAACTTTTTGAATGTAAAGCTTACCTAATAAGCTCTATAATTATTTCATAAATGTTTCTATTATATATGTTGTTTATTTTAAGAACCATTTTATTTAGAAAAGGGGGATTGTTGAGGTTTGGTCTGTTGCTTCATATTGTAAATGCTATGAGTAAATTTCTCCTTTTTAACAGCTTTTGTTGTGCTCCTTAATTTAAAACTATTGGTTAATATCTGTAGCCTACAGACGAGGTAGACGGAGCTTCAGAGCTTGGGTTCCCAGGCTTGGGGTCTGACAAGAGACCACTAGGGAAGAGAGGAAGGAAGAAGACACCATGGGGTTATGTGGAATGTAAGACTATGGTCATATCTCCCCCCAGCAGCCCAGGGAGAACATGGCAAGTTATATCTAAGGGTTAGTGACAGGGAAAGAGACATAATAGTATAGTGGGCTGATATCTGTCCAGGTCTAGTGCTATTAACACTAATTATAAAGGTTTTGTGTCTTATTTGGGAATGGAATGATCGATGGTGATAAAGAAACCCCCAAATAATTTTTACTACAACACTTGGGCGATAAGAGACCCTGTCCCAAAAAAAGAGTACAATATAGTCTGTAGTTTCTCCAGAAGGCTACGATAGGACTCAAGTGAGCAGCGAGAAGCTACTCATCAGCTAAGGGGCAATCATCATCTTTAGAATTCTACCTAGAATAAAGCTGTACTAGGTGTTTTGGAAGAACATAAAGCATGCACAAACACACTTGCTGTGTCAATTGTATGGTGGATGCTACAACAAACATGTTAGCTACACGAAATGAGTCAATCATTTATTACTTGAACACATTTACTCTACTCATCTGTACCAAGCTCTGTGCCAGGTTCAAGAAATCAGCATGAAGACATGAGCATGTTTTCATAAAGCTTATTAGCAGTTGTCACAAGGCAAATTTCTCATGTAATTAAAAAAAAAAAAACCTACAGAAACAGGGCCAGAACCTGAGGAAAATTCTCAGAGGCCTCTCACTGTTCTCACCTTGATAACAGTGAGAGTTAAAGGGCACAGATCCAGGCAAAGGAAAACAGGATTTGGAAAAAAAATTCTCAGGGCAGGAGAGATGGCTCAGCAGTTAAGAGCACTGACTGCTCTTTCAAAGATCCTGAGTTCAGCTCCCAGAAACCACATGGTGGCTCACAACCAACTGCAATGAGATCTGATGCCTTCTTCTGGTGTGTCTGAGGACAGCAATGGTGTACTCACAAAATCTTTAAAATAAAATTAAGAAAATTTTTAAGAAAAAAGAAAATTCTCAAAAGAGGAAATGGGCAGCAGATCTGCAGAACTACGGAACAGAAAGGCAGCCAATATAAGCAGAGCATAGCAAACAGGAAGACTCACCCAGGTGTGGTAGTGTTTGGTATAATATCTTACACCAATTATCATAGTACTTTAACAGGTAACAGAAATTCCCAAGTAGCAAATAAATCATTTTAGCCAAATATTTCAACTTCTTATAGTAGCAAACAAAATACCCATTTCTACCTGCAAAAGTCCAGTTTTCTTAACTGGCAGTAAAAGATATACCATCCATGAGGGGTGGGTACACTCTTGAATTTGCTATGCTCTAAGTATGTGTCTGACAGGCAAGACCAACAAGGCAATTCCATCTAAAATTTTCATTTGAAAACTGGACCCAAGAGGGAGTATGGTTGGAGCAACACATGTGCACAGGTGTGGACCAGCACATCCTTGGACTAGAAAATAAGCCATCAGGCTTCAGTTTGTATAGCTAGTACTACTGGCATCAGAATTTAAAATGAGTGGAGGTTTTCTGTGGCTAGCCAGGAATACAAAGTAAGACCCAGTCTTTTAAAAGAGGTAGTCAAGATAACATTTAAAAAGGCAAGGTCTTTATGGCATTTTGGAAAGAAAAGGCAAACACAGGATTGCACCAAATTGGCATGATCTGTGTGGCAGAAAAAAATTCAGGCTGCTGGATTTATTTTCCTTTTCTTTTTATTG
This sequence comes from Apodemus sylvaticus, assembly GCF_947179515.1. Lineage (NCBI taxonomy): Eukaryota > Metazoa > Chordata > Mammalia > Rodentia > Muridae > Apodemus > Apodemus sylvaticus. Next base: position 115,379,096 of record NC_067476.1, read on the forward strand.
AAAAGGGAGGCTAAAAACACTTTGATAAAATTAAAGATTTACATAGAAAATATTTCTGATAAAATTGTAGAAAAATGTAGAAAAACATGTTAGAATTGAAGATCATGGAAAATTTTATATAGATATAATAATAGTAGTTATAAAAGTATTCCTAAATTGAAAGTGGAATTATAGGTGGTGCACACCATTAATCCCAGCACTTGGGAGGCAGAGGCAGGTGGATTTCTAAGTTCGAGGCCAGCCTGGTCTACAGAGTGAGTTCCAGGACTGCCAGGCTACAGAGAAACCCTGTCTTGAGAAACACTAGAAAATAAAAAAATAAAAAGTGCAATTATAAACATTTTCTAATAAACTTGAAGATTTACATGGAAAATATTTCAGATAAAATTGACGAAATATATAGAAGAACATGTTAGAATTCTTCTATGTGCAGGATTCTTATATGTGGATGCCAATAAGAGCACAGGTATCCCCTGAAAAGCAAGTACACTGATGGACAGCTAGAATCCCCAAAGGACATTCCTGGGGCAGATATGATTTTTGCTGCGATAAAGGGAGAAGGTTCTGGAGAGATGGCTTAAGTTAAAGAGCACTGGATGCTCTTCAGATGCCCCAACTTAAAACTATAGGCATCCACACATCAGCTCACAACAATCCTAAGAAGATCCAATCATCTGAATTCTACAGAATACACACAGAAGCAGGCAGACAAAACACCTATACACATTGAGAGAAGGCTATCCAAATGATTAATTTTAACAACATCTGGCAAAGAAAAATGTCTACTTAACTTTAAAGAGCATTTTATAAAGTAAAGCTTTAGTTTACCTGGTAAAAGAGCTCCTCTTATTTCAAAAGTGACCTGAGAAGGTGTCATTCTGATGGAATTATTTTAGGATTTCTGCTAGGAAAGAAAAGAAAATTTTTTACTGACTGTATAAACAAAGTAAGTTATGTTAGCATTAGTACACAATGGAGTTAGGAGTGTAGTTCACATATAGTGCTTGTCTACCACACACAATGCCCTGGGTTCAACCTCTAGCACCACATAAACCTAGCATGGGGGCACTGACAGAACTTCAAAGTTATCCACACTATATAGTGAGTTGGAAACCAACTTGCAATGCATGAGTTGCTGTCCTAACCGAGAAAGCAATGAATCCAATGAAACAGAGGGTAACTCAGAGGGCAAATGCACTTGCCACCACACCTGATGACCCAAGTTCAATCCCCAGGTCTCAACAAAAGTGGAAATAAGCCAATTCCTGAGCATTGTCCTCTGACCTTTGTTGTCCACATATATACACTTAAACACATTTTAAAAATGTCATTGGTTTGGATGGTCGGTAGTAGCTCATGCCTATATGGGCAGCACTGGCTACAGAGCTAGTTCCAAGACATCCAGGGCTACAAAGAGAAATCTTGTTTCAAAACAATTTAATTGGTGCACACTTATAATCCCAGCTCTTAGAAAGCAGAGGTAAAAAAAAAAAGAAAGAAAGAAAGAAAAAGAAAAAAAGAAAAGAAAAGAAAAGAAGAGAAAAGAAAAGAAAAAGAAAAAAAGAAAGCAGAGGTAGCAGGATCTGAGTTCCAGGACAGCCAAGACTACATAGAGACCTTGTCTCAAACAAACAAGATATTTAATGACTTTGCACTTCTTTTATAAATTTCTTTTAACTTTTAAATTTTTCTTTGAAAATTTCAAATATTTATACAATTAGTTCATATCTACCTTACTCCAACTCTTCCTAGTGCATTTTCTCCCAACTCTATGCCTTCCTTCATCTTAAAAAGAAAAAGGTTAAAAAGGAAAAATAAAGGGACACAACCAAAACATTCAAGTAGTCATTTCAAACTCCTTATATACAACTGATTGCATTAAGTATCTAGTAAAACTCATGGTTTTGTTACAAATTTCACAAAAATCAAAGAATGTATGGACCAGAAGTATTGCAAAGCAAATGTGTCCAAACTTTTTACTTCTAAGGAGTCAGGATTCTCTTGGCACATACTTGCTCTTCTGATAAGCAGCTGTGCTAAGTCAGTATCTTTCTTAGCCAGGCCCAGGCGAGGATGAAAGCAAAAGAAAACCCCAGACAGAAAAAGCTCAAGTAGAGACTTCTAGTTGAATAACAGAAAAACAGGAACCTTCAGCTCAACTACAAAAACTAGCTTTGTTTAGCAACAAGGGTCCGAGAATCTATTTCTAATATACAACGTAACTGGCTACCCACACAAATCCTCTCTCAGGAATTTCAAATTTCTTTGTAGGACCAGCATATTAAAATTTAGTCTCAACTACAAACTATTACAAAACCTTGATCTGATGTTCTCATGGCCACAGTGCTCTTTCTAGTCATCAACATCATTCAAAATCATAGATATTCTGACTTCTAATCTCTTCTGACATAAGGAAGGAAACATTCTTCCTCACTTTACAGATTTTATTTTCAGAAATCCACACTTCTAACACTGAGATCCTTTGCCTTTTTTATTCATATTTTCTAATTTTTCTTCCCCACCTCCAGACTTAGCCAAGTATGTTTACTATAGCCTACCTTAAATAACCGAGGGATGATAGGAAATTACTTTTTTCTGACAGGGTTTCTCTGTGTAGCCCTGGCTGTCCTGGAACTCTGTCGACCAGGCTGGCCTTGAACTCAGAAATCTGCATGCCTCTGTCTCCCAAGTGATGGGATTAAAGGTGTACAAGATAATAACTAAGTCTAAACTAAGAACACATTCTTTATACCATGATACATTTTATATAACTACTCAAATGATTATTCAAAAAACACTTTTGTACAGGAATGTCCAGGTCTCTAAAAGAATACCAATCACACTTTTATTCAGCATTATGCCTCTTAATTTACCAGCTACATTTCATTTTATTTATGGATAGGGATGTTTATGTCATCTAGTGGGCAGAGGTCAATGGTATTGCTAACATCACACGGTGAGTCCATAAATAGGTCTGAGGTTCAAAAACCTGATCTATAACACCTAGAGGGGACTGGTAAGCAATGCTTAATATCTACAGACTATGGAGCCATTGTCACATTTACATCAATTAGAAGATGTAATGCTGAAATGTTATTTTATAAATGTGTAAAATGCTGAAAGTTATTTTATAAATGTATAGTATCTTATTTATATGTGTAAACAAATCAAGATTAATAATGTAATATAATGTTGTACTTGGACAAATAGTATTTGGCAAGTCTACTGGTTTTTGGTAAAAACTTGTTCATGAACAAAATAAATTATAAGATACCTTATTTGATTTTCTGTGTCTAAGAGTAAACCATATCTATTCATGTACACACACCCTGAGCTTGTACTAGAACTGTTAAAAAAATCCCTTACATAAAAAGTTGTAGATTAGCCTACTATATCAATACTTCAATAGTTCTTTTAGAATAGCTGACAAAACCTTGAGTATAACACTGAGCCTACAAATAAATACTTTCTAATAAGTAAAATGGTTTGCTGAGATACTGCAACCTTCCATATAAAAGATCCAAATTATAACAAGAAAGTCCTAAATCTAACAAAAACAGTTTAAAGTTACTGAATGAATGAATTTAAGTTTTGTTTTGTTTGAGACAGGGTTTCTCTTTGTAGACCAGGCTAGTCTCAAACTCAGAGATCTTCTTGACTGAGCCTCTGGGAGTAGAGGTACCCACCACCACTATCCAACATACTGAATTAATTTTAAGAGACAGACTAAACTCATAACTCAGCCACACCACTGAATAACCAACTACAATTTCTCTTTGTGTTTTGAGAAAAGAAGTAAGGCAGGGAGGAACGGAGGAACAAGGTATACATGTGAAGGTCAGAGGGCAACTTGCAGGAGGAGTTGGTTCTCTGCTACCTTGATCCTGGGGATCAAACTGAGGCTCTGAGCAGTGAGGCCGTCAGGCTTTTCAGCAAGCTTTTGCCGAGTCTAGCCAGCCTGTCAATCTTACACTGTAATCTGAACTTTCACCCAGTATTTACAATTCTAAACTAAGGGCAATCTCATCTACAAGACTTCAGTGGTGGTATTCAGCTACTACTCATCAATTGGCTATAACCAATCCAATCAATGTAAGTGATGTGACATGTAATTATTTCCATATACTCACACCAACAGTGAATACAAAATTATCTCTAGACATCTACTGCATTAGACAACCAGGAAGAGTCTGGATATTTAATAAAAGAGAAAACAGCCAAGTTGTGAGATAGCAGTGACAACTCAGCAGCGACTACACAGAGACACACATGGAAACACAACAGCCCAGAAGACAAGCATCGTCACCCACTTGAACTGTCAAAAGTCAGCAGTCTCAATTCCTACCACTCAAAAATGTAGTTCCGTAACAAGCAGAAGCCTGAGAAGCCACTGGACTGGCAGCTTACTTGACCATGGACAGAGGCCAAAATGTTGGTGCAGGACTGAAGCGTACAGCTTCGGCACCCATTGCCTCCAGAACAGCAGTGATGGTGTTTCAGAAAGTACCTGTTCTACTGAGAATCTCAAAGTTTTTACATGTCTACCTTTATTTCTTCTGCTAAACAAACAAAAATATCCCAACTTGGATGAAGGTGGTCTTTCAGATACACATAAGAGTAAAAATGCTAGTCACTGCATACCCAGCTAAGACAGCTAACCAGCTCACCTATTCCCTTACTACGTTTGTCATTTTGGCTCTGGTAAATTTTTCCCAATGCATCCTCCAATTTGTACTGTCTAAAGATATATATACTACACAGTACTTTCAGCTGAATTTGATTTTTTGGATTTGGGGTTTATGTTTTTTGTTTTTTTTTTTTTTGTTTTTGTTTTTTGTTTTTGGTTTTTTGAGACAGACAGGGTTTCTCTGTATAGCCCTGGCTGTCCTGGAACTCACTCTGTAGACCAGGCTGGCCTCAAACTCTAGAAATCCGCCTGCCTCTGCCTCCCAGAGTGCTGGGATTACAAGCGTGCGACACCACTGCCCAACTTCAGCTGAATTTGAGCAGTTGATTTAACTTAATTTGCTTACTTATTTTTGAGGCTGGATCTCACTTCAACACCCTGGCTAGCTTTGACTGATCTGTCTGTCTGTCTGTCTCCACCTCTTAAGTGCCTGGGTAAGGAAAAAAAGTGTGCACTGCTACCTGGCTCTGGCCCATTTGAACTTTGTTGAAAGACTCAAAGGAGTTTTTAAATACCTCCCAATGTAACTTACTGACATCAAAACTTTTCACAGTTCCTCCTGGCAAAATAAAATTTATTCTTTTTTGCTGAACGTTTAACAGTGGACCTAGCTAGTTTATCAGCTTGGGAAACATACTGGAGATTTAATAACCAAAGGTTACAGCTTAATTTACAGCTTACTTTACAGCTTAACTGAAGGTGGGAATTTTTAGCTAAATCATGTATTTCTGGCCAAAAAGAATATCTGTGTTTTCCTTTAAAACTTTTCAAAGAAAGAAAAACAAAAAACAAACAAACAAACAAAAAAAAAACGCTTGTTTCTAAATCTCTTCGACCTTTCCTAGATTCTAGCAGTTTTGATCCTCAGAATATCCTATAATCAAGAAACGGGTTAGGTGGCCCCACTGATGTATGCCCATGTTCGTGGGGGGATCATTATAGCCCTATTTCTTAGAACCTCCATATACTTCCAGCCAATATTTAATCAAACATATGCAGACAAGAATGGTTTTTTTCATTAAGCAAGGGCTAATGGAGAGTTCTTAAGCCAAATTAACGTTTTCAGCTTTAGACATGCAGTGGGCTTTTTCCAAATGCTTTTCCTTTCATGTTGTATTATTTTCATATGTATTGATCACACGTTTTTATTATATACAGTTATTATATAGTTGACTCACCCAACTTTTTATACACACCAAATATTACTTAGTTTTTCTTCTGTGTTTACCAATTCTCTGTGTTTACCAAATTTCCTGCATCTTTCTTTGCAAATTTAAATTGTTTAGAACACTGACTTCCCTTAGTTTGAAGCCTTTGCATGAAGTTTACCACTTTTATTTTGTGCTGTTTGTTTTCTAGAACATTGAGCAATCGGGAGGTGGGGAGGGAAGGCTGACAGCTTGTATTTATTTTTTCCTTATTGTGTTAGAAATGTAACAGCAGCTTGAAGGGCAGAGTTAAGTGGGCAGGAGCCCCAGAGAGGCAGGGCACAGGAGTAGAGTGGGGGACACGAGACACGAGACCCAATCATGCTGCCTGCATAGTCAGAGAATCCTTAGAAACCCGCAAACTCCAGGCTTCCCCGCAACCCCTCGCGCTTCTGGCCAGACCAGGCAGAAGAAGCAGCACGGGGGCAGCCACTGTCCCCAAGCCGGCAACGCCAAGAGGACCGCAGCCCTAAAACGTCACCGAGGGCACCGACGAGGAGCTACACAAAGCCCTGGGTTCTCCCCACCCGACTGCACTGTCACCCGGAGTTTCTTTTGCGGGCACTCATTTTTAGGCAGCTGTCAAAACCGCGCGAGTCACCAGTGCCTTCGCGGGGTGACTGAGGGGGCGCCGAGGAAGGGAGGCACGGAGGGTGGGCTTCGGCTCCGGCTCCGCCGTTTTCTTTGTTCCCCTATTCTCCGCCCGGTATTCCGTGGCTGTCCTGGGTCACGCCGCTCAATGGGACCGCAGCCGCGCGTGGCAGCCGGGGCTCCAGCCGCACCGCGGCTCCGGAACACCAGGCCGCCCGCCCGCCCCTCCGCGTGAGCGCCCGCCCGCCTGCCCGCCCGCACCGCCGGCCCCCCTCACCTGCCGCGCCGCGCCGCGCCGAGAGCCTGGGCCACGGCAGACGAAGCCGAGCGTCAGCGCCTCGCCAGCGCTCCCTTAGGTGGCCCGAGGCAGCAAGGAGCCCAGCTACAAGGAGCCTCTCAAACCGGTTTCAGCTGCCCTAGACTAAACTGCCAGAACCTCCCCACGGGGCGGGGACGAAGGGCGGCGGGGCGGGGCCTGACGTCACGCCCGGTCCAGTCCTGGCCAATCGGCGGCCGCGCGCCGGGTCGGGGGGGCGGGTTCCGCGTTCCTGGAAGGCCGGCCCAGAGACCTGAGGTGGCCTAAGCACTTTAGCCAGCCTGGCCCTGGTCAGCTGAGGTATTGCAGGTCAAGGTGGTGCACCTGTCATCCCAGTGTTGGGGAGGTTGTGCCAGACAAGTGGACCTCGAGTTCGAGGCCATCCTAGGCTATAAAGTGAGATCCTGTCTCAAGATGAGGGAGCCTGATGTTTTCTGGAAACTTGTTTTAATCACTAAATCCTTAAAGTTGAACAAGGGCACCGGGATAGCTCAGTGGATAAAGGCATTGACCACCAAATTTGAAGATCTGAGTTCACCCCAGAACCCACATGGTGAAAGACCAGACTCGTTTTGACTTCTAGAAGCCTGCTGTCATAAACCCCAAATTAATCAATAAATAAGTCAATAAATAAATAAAACCAGAGACTCTCCTTCTCTAGAATTCTGTTTTCTAAAACCATCCTTCCTCCTCTTCTTCCTTCTCTATCTCCATCTCTCTGTTTTCCTCCAAACCTAAACCAGCCCAAGATCAACCACCAGGTAACTTCTAATATAATGTTATGTAATCGGGCTCCACTTAAACTGAGACAGTGCACATCAAGCTGAATCTCCTTTTCCTATTGAAGGTCCACAGTTGCACATCTGCTAATTGCTTGGCAAGGACTTCATTTCTCTAGGTTAGTCATGCTTCAGGGATGGTTTTTCAAGAGTCCACTTCCTTTGAATGTTTGTAGTAGATCTATTCTTCTATAATCACCATTTATTTAGTCAAACTACCATTTGTGGATATTTATGGTTTGGGATGGTAGATCATGCCCCTCCCTAAATCCTCTTGAAATATCAAAAGGACCTGTGCGCCTGACACAGTTCTATATAATCCCAGAATCTCCGAGGTTAAGTCAAAGTTAATATGAGTTGGAGGCTTGCTTAATGGGTACTAGACCAGCAAGAGGTACAGTACAAGACATTGTCCCAAACCAGTAATAAAAGCACACTGACCCAATGTATCCTTGAGTTCCACATTGGCAGATTCAAGCAATCACAGGGTAAAAAACGCATTTGTACTAACCATAGCCTTAAGCCTAGCTGGGGGGAAAAAAGCATAAATGAGATGGGGGGAATTTAAAGATAAAGGCATATGCTGGGTGGGAAAGATAGCTCAGTAGTTAAGAGTACTTGTTTTTGCAGAGGACTTGGAACTGGTTCCCAGCACCTACATGGTAGCTGACAACCTTCCATAACTTCAGTGTAGAGACACCAATGTCCTCTTCTGTCCCCCAAGGGCACACCAGACCCACATGTGGTACACACATACACATACATATATAACACACACACACATGCACACACACACACACACACACTAAACTTAAAATACCCCTAAAGTGGGTATGCACTGGTTATATGAAGGTAGTATATTAATCATGTAAGAAACCTGAGCATTTTGGAATCCTAGTTGAGACCTGTCACCAACCCCCTATAAATTCTGAGGGCTAACTTGAATCCACATTTGAAGGATGGCCTAGGGCCAGAAACAGAGAGATGTCTACAAGATAACTAGCTAGTAACAAGAAAGCATTTACAGAGAAACAAACCTGAATCCTTGAAGGTCAAGAAGGGAAGTGTTTTTTATATGCATACCTAGAAACTTTGAGAGCACCCCTCCTACCAGTCCTGGGCTAGTTCTTCTATCATAGATCCTAACACAGAGCTTGGCAGTGTGTTCCCTCCTCTGGCTCCTGCTCTGTGCGTGGGATGTTATAATTCCTCAAACACATCTTTAATGAGATTAATCTGAGAATTTACTTTTTTATTACCAGAAGGGCACTGAGTACTATTTCACAGAAACACTTAACATGTGCCATCTTACTGGGCTCTGAGATGTATTCTCAATTGTCTAGGATAAGCACAGGATCTTGCTTTGTACATTTTTAAATGTGTTCATGGGAAAGGGTCTCAGTTTAAGAGCTCGGCCTGGGTTTGTGTTCTGCCTGTTGCCATCTGTGACATTATGAATATAAATTTTCAGCAAAAGATTCATTGCTACTAATGGATTTTGACAGAGAATTCCAGGGAGCCCACTTACTTTCTTAATTTTAAATTTCCTAGAGGTAAAGTTAGGCTGTTTGTGCTAAAACTATTCCAGTTTTGGTCTACTGAAATTAGTTTTACTTGATTCAATTTCTCATATGTATTTTAACACACACAATTACTTAACGGTGATGCTTTTTATGAAAACAAACCACTAGTTATTGCTCCCACCATTGTTAGTGTCCTTTTGTGGGCACTATTTTGCTATATTTAATATTACAAGTCTGTACTTTTGTTAAAAATGTTTCTTTGGGTATGTGTGTATAGTTTGTTTGTTTTTTCTCCCTTGGTAGTTACTGCTTTTATCAGCTTTCTTTTGACCACATTTTTCCCTAGAAGTATTACAGCTTAGATAAAAGACTGATATGCATCTTCTGTCCCACAGTCTACTTTAGAGGCATTATCAGCATCTTTATCATTCTCCATCAACAGTTGTGTGGTTTGTGTACTTCGTGGTGGCCCAAAGAGTCCTAAATCATAGCCTGCACTCTGTAACGCATCGTGTAAGTCATGGCCTCTTGAACTTCCACTTATGACCTCTCTCTACTTGAGAGCTCTACAAGGCCTTGTGTACATAGGTATAGGAAAAAGGTGAGCAGGTTCTGCCAATATGTAGGGGAGGTGAGGAGTCAGGCCAAACACTCCCACTTCCAAGGAGCCACCTGCCTATGACTGTCCTCTAGGAAGGTCTATTTCCCCTCAAACTGAGCCAAACTGTCCCTCCTTCCTAAAATAAAATAAAACAGGTATACAAAAACATCTCTCAAAGTAGCACTTTGTTATTCATATGGTCTTACTATTTATTAAAGACAAATGAAAAAATTTTACATAGATTTTAATCTTGAGCTGAGCATACTTTAATACTTTTAATCTCAGCACTCCAGAGGCAGGAGAAGGCAGCCTGGCCTACATAGAAAATTCCAGGATAGCCAGGACTATATTTGAAAAACAATCAAACCCAAAGAATTCAATCTTGCCCAGGCCTGATAGCACAATCCTAGCTACTTGGGAGGTTGAGGCAGGAGGATAACAAGTTTGAAGACTGCCAGGGCTATAAATAAGCAGGACATCGAGTCCCCTTGTCTCTGAAGACCTCAGGAGACACAGCTTAGTGGTGGAGTGCTTTCCGGACACATGCAAAGCCTTAGGTTCAACTCCCAGTACCATGAATAAATTACCCAAGCAAAGCTTGTCTGATTCTGAGACTACAGAATAGAGAATACCTGAACATCTCTCAGAGTTTATTGATGTTTTAATTTTATAATTGCCAATCTGAGAACACTTTTCTTAGCATGTATATATGTGTGATGTGTGTGAGATGTGTGGGGGAGTGTACGTAGTACATTAAGTTCTCTCTGCTACTAAACTGTGTACTAAGCCAGGCAGCAGTGGCGCACACCTATAATCCCAGAACTCGGGAGGCAGAGATAGGCGGATTTCTGAGTTCGAGGTCAGCCTGGTCTACAAAATGAGTTCCAGGACAGCCAGGGTTACACAGAGAAAGCCTGTCTCAAAAAAACCAAAAAAACTAAACTGTGTGCTCCAGGCTGGCTGACCATAAATTTCTCTGTCATTTTTCTCTCACCTCCTGTCTCTCCTCAGGATTACAGATGCCAACTATACATCTGGCTTTAACAAAACAAAAAACATGAGTGCTGGAAGTCAAATCAGGGTTACCAGGCTCGTGCAAGACCATGGATACACCACCCTCACCCCCCAATATGGTTAGATTTGGTGGCACGCTCCTGTAGTCCCGGAACCTGAGAGGTCGTGGCCAAGGATCAGAAACTCAAGGTCATTACTGGCTACTAAGGTGTTCAAGGCTGACACAGGTTATAGGATATCTTGTCTCAGAAAAAAAAAAAATGTTACAGTTCAGCCGTAGTGTTGCTTCACATGCATCAGGCCCTGGTTTCAGTCCCCAGCTCTTTTGGGGCAAATAGTTCCTTAATGATTCAACAGTTGACTAGCTATCATTTTATTTTATGGAAAGTACTGATAACTTCCCACAAAATGAGCTCCTGTTTTCAGAATAGATCCACCTGTGAACAAAAGAACTCTTAAGAGTGCTGTTACCATGCACTGGGTTTAAATACCCAGTTGCCAACTGCAGCCTGGCAGCCAGCCAAAGCGAGCTGGGACTGGACCCAGGGAGGCAGAACTTCTTGGCAGACTCGGTGCATTAATTATGTGCATGTTTTTGATGAGAAGATTAGAGGCCGTGTTTCTGCGCTCTGCCTACTCCTGACTTGCAGATTCACACCCCTCCTTTATTATTCCACCTATAAAACATAAATGGGAGTGAGAGAAGACAGGGCAGGAGTTTCTCTGCCATATCTGCAGCTGGACCCTCCTAGAGTCAGTCTGCCAGGGCAGGAACTAGGACAAGACCATTACTCCCAGCACCAGGCCTGGACATAGCAGCTATCTATACACCGAAAACAGTAAAAAGCTCAGTGGTGTGCGTGAATTCTGGCTGTCATTATTTTATTATTGATGTTAAAATAATGAAATAATGGTGTCTTGTCTTTCTTTCTTTTTTTTTTTCTTTTTGTTAGTCCCTTGAGACAGGGTCTCACTATGAACCTTGACTAACCCAGAATTTGCTATGTAGAGCCGACTGGATGGAATTCATGGTGAGTCTGCCTCTACCCCATCAGTGCTGAGATTAAAGGCTTGCTCTGGTTCATTCCCAGATTTGATCAGAAATAGTGGCATATACGTGTAAGCCTAGAACTTGAGAGGTGGTGGCCAAGAATCAGATATTCAAGGCCATTCTTGGTTAAGAAGGTGTTCGAGGTTCCAGGCCAATGAAAGTTATAGGAGATCTTGTCTCAGGAAAAAAAATGTGTGTGTGTGTGTGTGTGTGTGTGTGTGTGTATGTATGTATGTATGTTTGTGCTCTCATGAGCTTGTGTTTATAAATGCATGGCTCCACTCAACACAGACCTCCACTACGCTGTGGGAAATTTCCCACTGTCCTGATCATGTATTCCATACTTCCTGCTTGACCTCACCAGTCCAAGCTTAAGGAAACAAATTCCTGCTTGTCATTGTACTGATGAATTAAAGGGAACTGCACCTTTAGACTGTGTCAACACCTCTGCTCTGTTCCTTATTGCATTTTTCCTCCTACAGACCAAACTAAGTCCCTCTTCAAGAACCACAGAAAGTGGAGATTACCTAAACCTCTAAGATTTATCAATGTTAACAATCAATTCATGTGACTATAAAAGTGTGACATAAAAAATGAACTCTAGCCGGGCAGTGGCGGTGCACACCTATAATCCCAGCACTCTGGGAGGCAGAGGCAGGCGGATTTCTGAGTTAGAGGCCAGCCTGGTCTACAGAGTGAGTTCCAGGACAGCCAGAACTATACAGAGAAACCCTGTCTCTAAAAATCAAAAAACAAAAACAAAAAACAAAACAAACAAAAAAACTAACCAGGAAGTGGTGGTAAATGCCTTTTATCCCAGCACTTTGGAGGCAGAGGTAGGCAGATTTCTGAGTTCGAGGCCAGCCTGGTCCACAGAGTTCCAGGACTACACAGAGAAACCCTGTCTCAAAAACAACAACAACAACAAAAAAAAAAAACAGCAACAACAAAAAAACTCTAGGGGCTGGAGAGACCAACTGCTCTTCCAGGGGTCCTGAGTTCAATTCCCAGCAACCACATGGTAGCTTCTAACCATCTGTAATGGGATCTGGTACTCTCTTCTGGTGTGTCTGAAGAGAGCAACAGTGTACTCACATAAAATCAATAAAATCTAAGAAAAACACAGCTTCATTCCTTTAATACAAAAATTATACTTAGGATTTGTGTTTAGAAGATTAGTGTGTATATATATTCAGGGAAGCCAAAATCAGAAATGGAAACCGAGCAAGGGGTGGTGCCTGTAATCTCAGCACTCAGCAGTGGAAGCAGGAGAATAGCCACAAATTCAAGGGCAGCCAAGGCTACAAAATTACATATTCTATCTTAAAAAAAAACAACAGACAGACAGAAAGAAAAAGATTAAATTGAACACAAGCGGGCAGTGGCATACGCCTGTAATCCCAGCGCTCTGGGAGGCAGAGGCAGGCAGATTTCTGAGTTCAAGGCCAGCCTGGTCTACAGAGTGAGTTCCAGGACAGCCAGGGCTATACAGAGAAACCCTGTCTCGAAAACAACAACAACAAAGCAAAACAAAAGAACAACACTGGGCATGAAGGTGCATACCTTTAATCCTAGCACTCCGGGAGCAGAGGCAGGTTGATCTCTGAGTACAGGGTTCAAGGCCAGCTGCACTACTTATCAATGTCCCAGCCAGTCAAGGCCACACAGAGAGAAGGTTTTCTAAAAAGCCAAGCAACTCAGACCCTCAACACACTAAGGCTCAGCCAGGTCCAGCCTCCTCCAGGACTGTGCCTTCCACCTCTCATTTAAAATCTGACTGCAGCAATTCCTCTGTGCTCCGTATGCAAAGGACTTATCTACTCTAAACTGTACTGTGCCTCTGTGGTTCCAGCAGGCTGGCTCGTTGCTTGCTTCCAGTAATTTCCTTTTTTACACTCCTGATGTAATTTGATGCTGAGGAGGGAGAGGAGGAAGTGAAGTGAATATTTATCCCTTATTTCTGCTGCTGTACTCCCTGCAAGAGAAGTCCCATGGTCCTTTCTGCAGTCCTTCAGGGAGCATCCTATAAACTGGACTTGGAAGTACATCTGCACTTTCTATTAACTTATTTTTCTCTCCTGTCCCCTACTCACACACACACAAAAAAAAAATAGATACCACTGTGTCCCTATGTGTCCCAGCATGGCTATTAAATGCCCAGAGCCTTGGCTTGTAACTCTCTCCAGCAAGCAGATGAAATGGTATGGCCAGTGAAATCTGGCTTGTCACCAAGCCTGAGAACCTGGGCTGAACCATCAGACTCACCTGGAGGAAGGAGAGAACTCACCCCCAGAAACTGTCCTCGAACTTCCACGCAGCCCCCATGTTTATGCACTTACACATGCATGTATACAAAATTTTTCATGAAGGATTAATTTTTGATTTTATGTGCATGGGTGTTTTGCCTGAATGTATGTCTGTATACTACATGTGTACCTGGTGCCTGTAGAAGCCAGAAAAGAATCAGCTCCCCCAAAACTGGAGTTATGGACTGCTGTGAACCCTCACATGGGTGCTGGGAATTTACCTGGGTCCTCTTGAAGAACCCCTAACTGTAGAGCCCTCTCCCCAGCCCCTTAAATAACATTTCCTAAAGTTGGAAAGCAAAAGTGTGTTTCATTGACTGAGAAAGTCCTTCATAACTCAGAGTACGCAACAAAAGAATTCTGCACTAAGTTCATTAGCAGTTAAGAACCTCCTATAATTTTTCCTGATTGACTAGTATTTCCTACAAAGTTCAGGCCAACAAAAAACCAAAACTTGCTGTGTAACCTGGCCTGGCTTCAGTCTCCTGGTAATCAATCCTCCTACCTCAGCTCCCACATGTTAGATTTCCTGTGTGGTTCTTCTGTCTTTCAGATGGAGAACAGCTGCAAACTAGGCGTCTTGTGGACCTCACTCATCCTCCCAAGCACCCTTGAGATGGTGTTAGCGCTCCACTCAGAAACAAAGAGCCAGGTAAATAAATACTTAGCTGACTCTGCATGGGTGCCTTGCTTTAGATGAATTGCTCATTCTCTTCTGATTTTTTTTTTTTTTTGATCTACAAAACCAAGATAGTATCTGTCTTCTCAAATGTTTGTTTGTTTATTTGGTTTTGGTTTTTGGGTTCTCCATGTAGCCCAGCCTGTTCCTGGAATTCACTCTGTAGACCAGGCTGACCTTGAACTCCCCTGCCTCTGCCTCCCAAGTGCTGGGATTAAAGGCGTGCACCACCCCTGCCCGGCTAAGTACTCAGTTTAGTAGCCCAGAACTCTGTCTTATCAAATGTAGAATCAAAAAAGAATGCCCAGACTGAAGTTCTTGCATAAAGCCCCGGGACGAGAGGGGGGGGGGAATGTTTATTTACAAGTGTTAAATACAATTATAGAACACTCTTGAGCAATGGATTTCTGGAGTTTGCTTACTTAGGTGCCGGACTGGATGCACTTCCTCCAACCTCAAATTCACTCTTTCAGTTTGAGAATATTAGCATTGACCTCAGTGAGGGTGGGGACCCAGGAAATACTACAGATTAGGGCCTTTCTTCCTGAAGAGTCTGTTCTTCAGTAGGGTCTCCACACTTCCTAGACTAAGGGACTGCATAAAATTCAGATTTTTTTCTTTTGAGTTATGCACTGATTCATAACTTGGCTCTGCATGTTATGAGGCCTGTTTTCCCCAGCTCTCATACAAAATAATTCCAATGATGGAAAAAACAGCCCTTCTCACTTTACAGCTGTTTCAGTCTGATTAGGAAAACACAATTTACTATAGACAATACATCTGGATGTTGATTCAAACTTTTAAACACCCACATTGCAGAGGAGGCAAAACTCTGTGTGCTGCTTATTGCTGTCCCAAAGGACCCACATTGACAGCTCTTACCATGACTTTGGCATTGCTATCCCTTGTAGTGGCTTCTTATTAGCCAGGCAGTATTTCTTAAGGATGTTTTTGTAAGAATGGTTGATATAGAGACATTAAGATATTCTACTAGAACATAGCAGTATTAGCCAACATTATTTCAGTGCATGACATCCAACCCCTTCAACCATCCATTTGGTGAAGTTCAACCCTATAAGGGCCAAAAGGTAAAAATCCTACTACGGCAGCACACACTACAATCCTCCAGCCCCTTTCATTGCCATCCCTCCAGTAGTTGGAGCCTATACCCTTCAATGTTGTAAGTCTAATTGAAGCAAAAATAGATTATGGTGTATGACCAGTCATATAATTAGCCATGTGATTAAAAGGATCAGCTCATCTCTACCATATTAACTAGGATAACAAGCCAGACTTCTGTAACAAGTACCTCGTGCTCAGTGGTTTAAAACTAAAGAAATGAGAGTTATCAGTTCTAGAGACAGGAGGTTCAAAGTCACCGGCAGGTGAGCCTTGGAGGACTCTAAGAGAACCTCTGTACCAGGCCTGAGACTTGGTTTCAGATGTTGCCAGCAGTTTGGGGCATTCTTTGATTTGTAAAGTGTCACTTCAGTCTCTGCCTGACCTTTAGCCGCTTTCTTATGCATTTGCCCTTATGATTTCTTCCCCAACTGTGTGTCTGTTTCTTCCTTTTCTATAAAGATATCAGCCATACAGAATTGTGGTCCACACTAAAGGCCTAACTTTAACTCGGTTACATCTGCAAGGACCCAATTTCCAGATAACAGCACATTCACAGGTATGGGAGTTGGGACTCAAACGGAATGTCATTCAACCCACAGCAGATACTAAGGGGTCCTCAGTAAAAGCTGTACATTTGAAGGGGAGGTTGTAAATAATCAAATCCACCATGAGGAGGCACAGGACACCCCTGGTGTGGAAAGCCCTGAAAGCTGGCTTGCACCGCAGTGCTGGAGGTGGCTCACACATTCCCCTTTTATTGTTCACCTGAGTGATGTTCTTTTTCCATATTATAAAACCACTGGGCCTTGCCATTCCCTGCCATTCCAGGAGAAGAGGTTTGTCTTGATTCCTGTTTCAGAGTCTATGTATTAGGCAGGGTTTTCTAGAGTCACATAACTCATAGAAGGCCTCTATATATTAAAGGAAACTATTGGAATGACTTACAGTCTGCAGTCCAACGAAGCCAACAATGTGCAGCCGTGGATGAGAAATCCAAGAACCAAGGTGTTTCAGCTGACCTTCTGTATAAGCTGGAATCTTGAAGAAGTAGGTTCCAACAGAAGTGCTGGCAAGGAAATACAAGGAGAAGAATGAGTCTTCCTCGCCCTTCCAATGTCCTTATGTAGGCCTCCTGCAGAAGATGTGACCCAGATTAAAGGTGTGTACCACCACCTGGATCTTCTGCCCCAGGCTGGCCTTGAACTCAGAGATCTACTTGTCCTTGTCTTCTGGCATTAAAGACCTGTGCCACCTTACCTGGGCCTGAGCTTTTCCTGGACACTATGCCTCAATAGCCAGATCAAACACGTGTCTTCTAGCTGCAAGATCTGGATCACAGGTGTGCCCTCGATTTCTGGATTGTAGTTCATTCCAGATATAGTCAAGTTGAAAACTGGGAATAACTGTCACAGTCTGTTATGCCGGGGAAGGCATAGCGGAAGCAGAGGATCTGAAGCAGGGCTGAGGTAGAGGACTGTTCCTCTGTCTGGGAAGCCAAGGAAACTAGAGAAGAGATAGCAGTAGCCATAACCTACACAGGCCCACTCCCAGGCCCCAGCCAGTCTCCATGCCTAAGAAGCTGCATCATTCCAAACTTCTGTCAGAGACCTGAACCTTCACAACACAGGGCTGTAGGGAACATTTCAGATTCAGAACATATCAGTCTTTGACTAAAAGAATAACTTCCCAAAGTCAGTCATCAGCCACAGAGAAAAATTAGGATACACAAGAGGAGTAATACGTTTTCATGGGGACAAAATTGTTAATTCATTTGTGTCTGTGTTAGAGGGATATTCTCATGTACATATGAAAGCCAGAGGACAACTCCTAGGAGTGGATTTTGGGATCTGAACTCAGGTTATCAGAATTTGGTGGCAAGCACCTTTAACCATCGAGCCATCCCACTGCTATCATGAAGATAAATTTACAGCCTAAAAACTATAGGTGGCATTTATCTCTATTTTTCTTGGGGGGAGTGTTCCTTATTTGCTTACAGACAGGGTCTCACTATGTAGCCTTGGCTGCCCTTGAATATATGATCCTCCTGCTTCAGTCTCCTGGAAGATGGGGAAATTACAGAACTGTGCCACAGTGTACAACTTATCCCTGCTTTTTAAATAGGTTCTCACTCTGCAGCTAGGCTGGCCTGAAACTCACTATATATCCCAAAGGTAGCCTCCAAATCACAGCAACCCTCTGCCCCTGCCTTCCAAATCCTAAGATTACTGACAGGAGCTATCATGTTCTGCTAGATCCACTTTTAGAAGAATAAAATGTCCACTAAAATCACTATGAAAGTGCAGTAGGCCATTTACCCAGGAAGCTCAGGAGGGAAAACCACAAACTCAAGACCAGCCTGGATCACAGAGTAAGTTAAAATCCAGCCTGGAAAACTTAGAAAGAGACCTTGTCTCAAAAACATAAAATAAGAGCTGGACAGTGGTGGCTCACACTTGGGAGGCAGAGGCAGGCAGATTTCTGAGTTTGAGGCAGGCCTGGTCTACAGAGTGAGTTCCAGGACAGCCAGGGCTACACCAAGAAACTCTGTCTTGAAAATGTGTGTGTGTGTGTGTGTGTGTGTGTGTGTGTATGTATTTAATATATGTATGTCTAATAGGACTGAGGATGGAATTCAAGGATAGAGTACTAGCTTAGAGTATGCAAGGCTGAAGATTCAATCCTTAGCCTCTCTGTCTCTGTCTCTCTGTCTCTCTGTCTTTCTCATCCCACTTGTGTGTTTGTGTGTATGTATGAGAGAGAGAGAGAGAACTTTTTGACATTTTTTGAGAAAGAACTTGAAATGAAGCTAAACTTGATACCACACACCTGTCATTTCAGTATTTTACATGTTGAGGAAGGAGGATCATAAAACCAGGCCAATCTGGTAAAACATGTCTTAAAAGACAAGTAGGGGGAGGGGAAAGGGGTGAGGCTGTTTTTAAACCCGGTGTAGTA
Source organism: Apodemus sylvaticus (assembly GCF_947179515.1). Taxonomy (NCBI): domain Eukaryota; kingdom Metazoa; phylum Chordata; class Mammalia; order Rodentia; family Muridae; genus Apodemus; species Apodemus sylvaticus. Next base: position 115,397,928 of record NC_067476.1, read on the forward strand.
ATTCACACCCGTAATCTCTCTGCTTTTGGGACTGGAGGCAGGAAGGTCTGGTGCTCATACATAAGGATTCCAGGGCCGCATAGGCTAGAGACTACGTGGAAGAAAGTAGCTGGGTGTGGTGATGCACACCTTTAATCCCATCTCTACGGAAGCTGAGGCAGCCAGATCTCTGTGAGTTACAGGGTAGCCAGGGATAATAACAACAAAAACAAAAACAACAACTAAAAGAATGTGCTCTAGATGCCTGGTGGTGGTGGTGGTGGGTGGTGGTGGTGGTGGGCGGTGTTGGCACACGCCTGTGATCCCAGCATTCTGGGAGGCAGAGGCATGCAGATTTCTGAGTTCGAGGCCAGCCTGGTCTACAGAGTGAGTTCTAGGACAGCCAGGGCTATACAGAGAAACCCTGTCTCACAAAACCAAATCCAAAACAAACAAACAAAAAGAATGTGCTCTAGAGCCAGGTGGTGGTAGTAGTACATGCCTTTAACCCAAGCACTCAGGAGGCAGAGACTGAGAGTTTGAGGCCAGCCTGCTATACAGAGTGAGTTCCAGGAAAGCCAGAACTACACAGTAAAATCTTTTCTTGAACCACCTCCTTCCACTCTCAGAAATAGAATGGGCTCTAGAAAATTAAAGCATCTGACATGTAGCATGTGCCAGTTTTCCTAATATGAATATTCCCTACAGCCAGCTCCAGCCACCAACAAGGCATCACTGAATGCTGTGCTACAACAAGCTGCAACAGTTTATCAAATTTTTTGAAAAAAGGTATCGGCTCTCTTGAGTAATATAAGCTGGCTCTGGCCCACTGGATAAGATAGAGTTCTTGCAATAGGAAGCTGAAGCCATGAGGAGAAGGCTGAGGAACAAGAAGCCAGGTCATGTATCTTCCCACGCCAACCCTTACTGTCAGAGGGCGAATTCCAGGGGCATAAAAATCCCACCTGCTGCCTTGCCTCAGTCAAGGCAGTGACCAGAAGGTACTTCTGGACAGACAGAAAAAAGAGGAAGCCATAAACATTTCAGAGGGTTATGTTCTGGTGACTTCCAGGTCAGGGTGACAGACTTTACTTCCTGAAAAACACGGTTCCCCTCCTGGTAAAAGGTTCTGGGAACAGAAGCCAGGGCCTTGCACAGGTTAGGCAGACAATTCCGAAGTCAGGAGTCCAGAGTCAAGGAATGCCTGAACTAAGTCCTGCTAATGGGAGCGTGGACCGGGCTGTGTTCCTGCAGCTCCCAGGTTGTGTGGTTCTGAGCCTTTCTCAGAGCTCTCAGGGCAGCTACTTCTCTGTAACTAGTGCTAGTTCCTTGAAGACGCTGATGCTTGCCTACTTGGGGTGACTGTAATAACATACAAGGGACCAGGTAGTTTATGAACAACAGAGAGTTACTCCTGTTACTCCTCACTGTTCTAGGGGGGAGGAGTACAAAACCAGGCTGACTGGTGAGGTCTGCTTCCTGGTTCCTAGATAGCACTCAAGAGTCTCTTAATCTGAGGGCACTAATCCCAGTGTGAGGGCTCCTTCCTCTTACCTAATACTTTCCCCAAAGCCACACCATCACCTTTCTGGTTCAGCATTTCAACCTGCGAGCCTTAAAACAATATTCAAACCATACAACCATCCCTGGGAAATGTTTTTCAAACTTTAGCTTGTAGGAGCGTCACTGGCAATTCCTGTTAGATGTGATTGTGACTTGATTGTCCTAAGGTGCAGTTTGTGACTCTGCAGCCCTGATGGACTCCAAGCAATGTCCCATCTAGTCCCTGAGATGCTTTGGCTGGACAATCTGTTTTCAAAAGTTCTCCATGGAACCAGATATGATGGTGAACGCTCTAACCAGCATTCGGGAGGCAGAGGCAGGGAGATCTCAGTGAGTTCTGAGCTACCCTGGTCTACATAGCAAGTTAGAGGCTAGCCAGGGCAACAGAGAGAATCTCTGGTTTGCCTCTTACCCAGATTTGCAGGACTGCAATTCCAGATTTAAATCCTTTCTTGGTTTAGGCTTTAGGTTGTTTTACGACCCATTCTCTAAAGTTAGGAATTCACTTTTACCTTTTGGGGGCAATATTTACCCAAAAGGTGGCTATAGAACATCAGGCCTGTATTCAACACCTGTGGTTCTCCTTCTCTTGCTTTAGGCAGGTGGGTTGTTGAGAGTTCTTGGACCAAGTGCTGAGACTGAAGAGGCTTGCACTCCAAAGGCCAGCTTTCTGTTTCAGTTTCACTAGGCTTTTCCCAAGTCACAGCTGTGGAGACCTTGGGTGAATCAGGCACTGCAGGTTGGGGCTCAGAAAACAATACCTCGTGTGGAAGGTCTCAGAGGTTTAAGGTGTTTGCTACCTACCGCAGCCTTCTCTTTCTCCTTTCTACCCTGAGGATGACAAGCCACAAAAATTAGACTTCTTCTGCCAGGCAGCTTTTAGAAGCCACAGTACTCAAACCCTCTGTGATCTCTTGTTTCAGCTTTCTGGGTGAGGGGGTTACAGGAAAACCCCATTCTGCTGGACTCTAATTTGACACGTTTAAAGGAATATGAAAATGGTCTTGCTGCTTACTTTTTTTCAGAAATGAAACCACCATTTCCTGACCCTTCGCCCCAGGTCTTCCTCAATATTTATGTTTTGGTCTCTGTCCCACACCTGTCAAGAGGGTTCTGTCAGTACTGTGAGGTTACTAGACCCTTTGTGTGGCCATCTGCCTGTTCCAGTCAACACATTCTCATAGCAACCCTTAGATTCTGTTAAAATTACTCTTACTGTTCTGAGGAGTCTCAGCTGCTTACCACGCTGGGTGGCTCCGGGCTGTTGTTGTGGGTTGGAAGTGGTGACTGTGCAGTTTGTAATTTTCAGCAAACATTGCGACTACTTTTACTTAATGAGATACACAGGCCACATGTTTATTTTCCAATTAGAACAGCTTCAGAATAGCGAGTGGAAGGGGAAACGGGACACCAGGGAACTATCCTGACACCCCTGGCATCATTTCCTTGTCTTCTGAAAACAAATGTCTAATTCTTAGCTGTTAGTAGGACCACCCACCCAGCCAGGTTCTCTGTTCACAGGCACATCTCTTTGCTAGCCTCAGGTCTTTGCTGAAACCTCACTCACATTGAAGAAAAGTATCCCGTCCTTCCATACATGAAGAGTAAGTGTTCTCATCATGACTTAAGATCATAGATTAAATTATAGAACATTGGAAGTGTTTTTTAACTAAGAACTAGCAAGGAGAGTGGTTTGCTCTGACCAAGAAGGCACAACAAAGTGACAGCACGTCAGGCGTAGCTCCGTGGTCAGGGTTTAGGCTCCATCCCGCCAACCATAGAGCGAAACAAACAACTATAAGACCATGGTGACCAATGGTGGTTTAGAAAGTGCTCAGGACTGTTTCATGTTCAAGGGAAAAGTTAATGATAAAACCAGTCGATGTTTCCTTTTGAAAGTTAACCATCGACACACTCTCTAAAGGGCTACAAGACACTCAAAAGCCCCTGTGCTATGGGATGCTGCCATGTCAAAACTCAGAATCACTCAAGTGCATGAGTGGTTACGCTGAAGACACACAAGTATGCATAAAGCAAGGTGGGTGGGAGACAAGAGGAGGAAAGCTTGTGGTCAGTCATTACAGTGTCCCTGCCGGTCATGGTTGTGGTTATTGTCCTTTGACAAGTGAATTTACTTGGGTAACTTTGTTCTGGGCCAGTCATTAGGAACCACACCTCTATTCTGGGCTCTTATTCTCCTTTGAGATCAACTCCAGTCCAAGAGTATAGCTTAACAGTGGTCGCTTACATGGGGGCAGGGGGCAGGGGTGGGGGTGGGGGAAAGGATGAGTTCAATTGCTATTCTATAAATAAATTAGCAAACAAATAAATTCAACTTTATTTATTTATTTATTGTTGTTATTGTTGTTTTGATTTTTGAGACAGGGTTTCTCTGTATAGCCCTGGCTGTTCTAGAACTCACTCTGTAGACCAGGCTGGCCTCAAACTCAGAAATCTATCTGCCTCTGCTTCCCAGGTGCTGGGATTAAAGGCGTGTGCCACCACTGCCCAACTAAACCCAACTAAATGCAACTTTATTCAATGCCTATCCATCACTCCCTGGGTGCTGCCAGTCTCATCATGCCTTAGGGTAAAATACAAATCACAGTTAAGTTCTACTGTTCTCTTACTCTGCCTCTGACCTTGGGAAACAAAGCTAACGAAAGTCACAGAGAGCCAGACAAACAGCTCCATCACACGCAGCAGCCCAGAATCCTTCACAAGGATTCCTAGTGTTCCTCTGATCAATTCCCTCTTTCATTTCTCAGATTAATTTTGCTGCAGAACAAACCACTCTGAAACGTAGTGCCTTCAAACAACCATTCCGTTATCCCTCTCAGTGCTGCTGGCTGACCAGGCTCAGCTGGGGATTCGGGATTTCTCATCGAGCTGACTGGCTCTAATGTTGTCTGGAGCACAAATCCAAGATGGCTTTTTTGCGAATGTGTGGACTTAGTGGGAATGGCTGGGGCAGGCAGCCCTCATCCAACACCTCTATTTTCAACTTCCTTTCTTCAGCCCATTTCTTCATAGGCTTCCTCACAGAAAGGCACTCTAAAGAAAGACGGCTCACCTGTTGACTGGCTTCCTTTGGAGCAGCTATTCTAAATTTACCACAGTAATTAGCTCGATAAAAGATTGGGTGTGTTTATTTGTTTGTTTGAAGTCTAGGGAGGAAAGAAGCTTTGGCAAATACAAACTAAAGAATGTTTTGATTCTAAAGCAGCTTTGGGACCTACTCAAGTTCATGTTAGCATCTTCTGCCCTTTTCTATGACTCAGAATACATTTATGTACACAATAATGACTTATATACAGGTAATTCCAGCACTTAGAACGTAAAGGGTTGGGAATTCAAGACCAGCTCCAGCTCCATAAGAATCTGTCTCAAAAACAAACAAATAGCAGGGCAGTGGTGGCACACGCCTGTAATCCTAGCACTTGGGAGGCAGAGGCAGGTGGATTTCTGAGTTCGAGGCCAGCCTGGTCTACCGAATGAGTTCCAGGACAGCCAGGGCTATACAGAGAAACCCTGTCTCAAAAAAACCAACCAAACAACCAACCAACCAAACAAACAAATAAACAAGCAAACAACAATGCTCATTATCTATGCCCTGGATCCTTCACATCTTTTTTTCTGTTTTCTAAAATGGACCTGTTACATACATGAGTTTGAAACGATCCTCCTTAAAATATTCAAACGTCTTTGGGAGGTTATAACATTGTTCCCATTAATTCAGTTTCAGGGAAGCCCTCAGTGTCTATGGAGTTCAAGAACTAATCTGGCTTAAGATCTCGAAGGAGACTATGTTCAAGATGTCTACTGGGCATATAGCTCTGGTAGGGTTAGAAGATTCATCCCCAAGATGGATTCTGGTCCTTGGAAGGAAGCTTCAGATCTTCTTCCTAGTTACACTTTCAAGAACTAATGATCGAGCGAGACAGGGTAGAAACCCTAGATTAGGGTTAAAAATTTCCTGCCTCTAATCCCTCCAGTAATTGGCTGTAGTCCATCTTATTTAACCAATAGTTTTTTTTCTTGAGATTTATTTATTTATTTTATGTATTTGAGTGCACTGTTGCTGTCTTCAGACACACCAGAAGAGGGGCATCGGATCCCATTACGGATGGTTGTGAGCCACCATGTGGTTGGTTGCTGGGAACTGAACTCAGGACCTCTGCAAGTGGAGTTGGTGCTCTTAATTGCTGAGTCATCTCTCCAGCCCTAACCAATAGTTTTAAAACAAGGAACAAAGCTTGTGCAACAAAAGCTTGTAAACAGGAGAAGTCACTCATAGGCCTAGACCTTTGAGTATAGGATTTAGTATTATATACATAGCAACAGACCTCACATGATTATCTCATTTTTCTTTTTTACTTGCCTTCCCCAAGAGTACAAAATCCAGAGCACACAAGGGAAATGTCACTGGACGTAAGGCATCACTTATCATTATCAAGGTGCCCTATTAGTCACATAAGTCAGCTGTAGTTAGTGAGAAGAGATTACACAGGAAGAGAGCTAGTCCAAAGGAGGTAAGATGTTGAGGGGACAGTATGAGGCAGGGTCGTAGAGTTAGACCCAAAGGCAGTCAGTCAAAGGCAAGTGTGGATTCAGATCCTGGATCTGGAAGTAGAGTGGAACAACTCCACAGCCTTCAGTCCCTAACTTGGCTACAGAAGGCAAGTGGAAACAGAGGGGACGGATGAAGATACCGATTCCTCCTTCCTCAGTCTTCCTGCATGAGCAACAGAAGCCGCCAGCATGCTCGTTGCAGGGTGCTTTTCAATTTCTTGGCTGAGTTACAACAAGAAGACTATTTCTCTTGAAATATTAATTGGTTTTTATGGTGATAGGAAGATATTTTCAACTCCTAACAAGAAATCAGGGTCACCAGAATGATATCCTCAGTCGACAAGGACATAGCCAGGAAGCTCACGTGTGCCAATATCATTAAGTGTTAACTTTGCAGAACAATCATGTCCAGGCTTCGTGCTGGGTTCAAAGGAGATGATTTTTCTAGTAAGCCCTAATTGAAAACTGAAGCAAAGTGGACTTTGTGATCAAAACAGGAAGGGAACACCAGGTTGCAAGCTGACAATAACCTTAGAGCTTTGTTCTTTCACAACAAGCAGGGAAGCAAAAAGACTTTAAAAAAAAAAAAAAGGCTTTCATCTGAGCCTGGGCTTTTGGAAGAGTGCCCTCTCTATTCTGTCTCCACTTCCTTTGGCTGGCTCTTCCCTGTCACCTCAGTGGCTCTGCTCTCCTCACAGGCAGCAAGGACACCTATGTTGCCCTACCCGGGCGTGTTTTTGCTTTTGTGTTTCTCATCTAGCCAAGGCCAATCAGTCAATCGCCCACTGTTTCTGGAAATGTTGTTCTCATAGTACCAAGAATGCCCTTTCTCTCTGTTTGCCATATCCTTGGCTATCTGTTACAGCCACTACTCAGCCTCTGAATGGTGAGGACTGAAGCATGTGGATCACGTCCATGCTCCTCTGGGTGATTTTATCCGGTTCAATAGCTTTGGTGTCATCATATGTCACACGCTGAGATTTATATCCCTATCCCTGATCTCTCCCTGCAGCCTGAGATGACTATATCCAAATTGCCTTGTTGACATTCTCACTAGGGATTCCGCAGACACCCAGAAATGCCTCCAGCTCTGATTACCATCCAAACCTGTTGCTCCACCCTAAGCTTTACCTGTCTTGAAACAGCAGCATCTACCATTTAGATGTCCTACTTGGGTTTATCTTTCCCCTCTCTCTCTATGTCCATTACATCCAAGGTGCTGCCTAGTCTGTCTCCAAAGCCCACCACAAACACCTCTACCTCTGTAACTGCCCATCTCTTTTTCTGGCCAACCTATTTGTTTTGTTTTGGAAACAGGGTTTCTGGAGACAGAGTTCAAGGCCAGCCTCATCAGCATAGCAAGTTCCAGGCTTCCAGGGCTACATAGTGAGAATATTTTAAATTTTACTTTCTAAAAGTTATGTACATGCATGCATGTCTGTGTTCCTGAGTGCTGGTGCCCGCAGAGACCAGAGGCACTGGAATCCCTGGAGTGGAGCTACAGGCATCTGTCAGCCACTGATGTGGTTACTGGGAGTCAATCTTGAGTCTTTTGCAAGAGCTGTTAACTACTGAGCTATCCCTTCAGCTCTAAAAAGCCTAATCACCTTCTCAGACTCATTTTGTGTCACTGTCTCGGCCAGCCAAAGGGTCTTCTTGCATATGTTGTTCCATTTTCCTAGAAACTCTTCCCATATATTTTTCTCTTGCTTTAGGTCTTAGCTTACTACTTGATCAGAGTAGCCTGCCCTGCCCATCCTATCTGAAATCAGTCCCTTGGTTCCTTTATGATCTTCTCTTTCCAACACCACAGTAAATCCCACTGTCCCAAGGCTAGCCCTTTTTTGTTAGTTTGCTTGCTTGTTTTTTTTTTTTTGTTGTTGTTGTTGTTGTTTTTTGGTTTTTGGTTTTTTTTTTTTTTTTGAGACAGGGTTTCTCTGTGTAGTCCTGGCTGTTCCGGAATTCACTCTGTAAACCAGACTGGCCTCGAACTCAGGAATCCACCTGCCTCTGCCTCCCAAGTGCCATTTTTTTTCTACAGCTGAGCCAATTGGGTGTCTTAAGGATTGTGCTGACAAAAAACAAAACAAAAACCGGAAAGCCCCAGGCCTTTTTCCCTCATGGAAAACCTGCTGCAAGTGACCAACTATTCACAAGGGCACTCAGATCCTAATTTGGAAAACGCACATCAGCACGTGATACTAAAAAAAAAAAAAAAAAAAAAGCGAGGTTAGCCCGGGAGGTGGTGGCGCATGCCTGTAATCCCAGCACTCTGGGAGGCAGAGGCAGGCAGATTTCTAAGTTCGAGGCCAGCCTGGTCTACAGAGTGAGTTCCAAGACAGCCAGGGCTACACAGAAAAACCCTGTCTCGAAAAAACCAACCACCCCCCCCCCAAAAAAAAAAAAACCCGAGGTTGATCTTGAGACCCTTTCAGTGAAAGTGGATGGCTCCCCAGTTCCTGTTTTGCTGTAGGCCAGGCCCTTCATGACTCCGTGGTCCTCAGCAAAGCATGTAAGCAGTGGGAGGGTTTTCTCACGGTAAGCCTCGGTTCCTGTGCTTCTCACTAAAGCGTATTGTTATTCCTGTGTTCTCCTTCTCTAAGACCCGGTCCCAGGAGATGGACATTAGAGGAACACAGGAAAATCTGAACTCAACTTAAATGCCTGGGAGGGTGTGAACGAGTCTCCAGATTATGTTCTGGCGCTTTGAAAATTGTAACATTTCTGGAAAAGCAGACATTCCAGAGCCAAACCGGTGCCGCTCATTTAGGGATTGGGAAGACATTTAGGGTCCGTGCAGAGGACATCTTCTCATGGCAAGGTCCTTTGTCAGATATACTGAGCTCACAACACATCTAATAGTTATGCTTTCTAGCTTTGTTGTTTGTTTTTGTGTTTCCTGCATCTCACTTGCAGCCCAGACTGGCCCGAAAGTCCAAATCCTTTTGCCTTCCTGGGGCTGGGATCACAGGTCAGTACCATCACACCTGGCATAATTATGCCCCTGAAATCACTTAGCCTAAATGTTGATGAGCAGCCAAGTATTCAGCAGAATTGGATGCATTGGCATGTCTCACCTGTTCCCAGCATTCAGAAAAGCACCCATCACCTTTGTAGACCCTGAACTTCTGGTTCACAGGGAAGCCCCCAGACAACCATCCTCCCAGGAAACAATATTTCATGTGTATCAATATCATCTGAGGAGCTGGGGTTGTTGTGGCTTGGGGGTAGAGTGCTTGCCTATGATATGCAAGGGCTCAGGTTTGAACCCCAGCACTGAAAAAAATCAGGGAATAAGTCATGGAGCGGTGACTGGGCAGACAGAGATCCTGGGAAGAACCACATGTTCTGAGGAACAGAGCTGAGTCAGCAGAGTGTTTTCACACAAATAAACTGACTTTTGCATCGAGAACGAGAATCAACAGATATCACAAGGTCAAAGTTCCCCGACTCCCACATCCTTGAGGAATTCTGGAAGGAAACTGTTTATAGTCATTTCTCTATGGAAGAAAGCTAATTGGAGAGCTGGGATCCTTTGTATGCTTTCTCCTGCCATCTTCATGACCTTCATGTCCTGCTTCAGGACTCTGGGAACTTCAAAGTAACATCAAAGGGAACATTGGTACCATTGTCAGTTGTTACCAGTTTGTGTAGCTGGGCTTAATCCAGGCCTCGGAAATGTGCTCCCTAGGCTATACCCTCAGCCCAGAAGCCTAAACTAATTAAGTCTCCTCCCCTCCCCCTGTTCCCCTCCCCTCCCTTCCCATCCCCTCCTCTTTCCTTTCTTTCTCCCTCTTCTCTCCTCCCCTCCTCTTTCTTTCTTTCTTTCTTTCTTTTCTTTTCTTTTCTTTTCTTTTCTTTTCTTTTCTTTTCTTTGTTGTTCTATGTTACTTTGGCAGGTCTAGAACTTACAATGTAGATCAGGCTAACCTCAAACTTACAGAGATCTGCCTGCTTCTGTCTGTGTAGTGCAAAGATTAAAGTTGTATGCCACTATACCTAGTCAAAGACTTTCATTTAAAAATTCACCATAAAGGCCAGATTGCTGGGCACAAGATTTTCCTAGCTAAGCAGACTCTATCTGGCAAGACTGTTTTTATTTTTCCTACTTTGTGAGAGGAATTATTTTTATAGGAAATAGGAGCTTCTGATTACTGCCCCCCTCCCAACCTTCCTATTTCTTCCTCTTCATCTTTTTGGTTTTATGGGACAAGGTCTGCAGATCATGCTGCCCATAAACCCGTGACATCCTCTTGTCTTGGCTTCCTGAGTGACCACAGACATGAGATACTCCATGGCTTTTGTCCCACTTCATTTTTCTGCGGGACATTACCTCAGACCAATCTCTAATTCAGAGAGAGCATCTGGTAAACTTCTGAAAGAAGTTACAGAATGCCATCACACACACACACACACACACACACACACACACACACACACAGTTCTCCTTTTGTTACGCAACAGTGCCAGCTTGCCACACTCCGTGCTCTGTGAGATAGCCACATTGGTCAGTCCTGAGTCCTGAGTTGCTGACGTCTTTAATGGTGTCCTGTAGGAACAGGCCTGATCCAAGAGCTTCCACTGCTGTGAAAATAAAGCAGGGTACACAATGCCCACAGACGCTCCAGAGCTGGGGAGACCTTAGAGGGCTCTGCTACTGCTCACAAGCACTCCCCTTCGTCTTCCTCCCCATCCTCCCACCTTTCTTTTTGACAGAATTAGAGCTATTTAAAAATATATTAATATAGATTCTAAGCCTGAGAGTTAAGAGAAAGATATTCAGAAAGAAAGCAAAACACACTTAAGAGTGTTGGTGTAGGCCTCTCAAAAGGCCTCTCTAATACATTAAAAAAAATCACATCACTAATTAGTCTTTAATTCTGGAGATAATAAACAGATTAGATTAGAGGGGCTGGGGAGACGGCTCAGTGGTTAAGAGCACTCGCTGCTCTTTCAGAGGACCTGAATTTGATTCCCAGCACCCATGTGGCAGCTCACAACTGTAACTCTAGTTCTAGGGGATCTGACCCCTCTTCTGGTCTCCAGGAGACCAGGCGCATATGTGGTGCACAGATATACATACAGGTAAAACACTCGTGCACATAAAAGAAGTTGATTTTTCAAAAAGTATTTTATCTTAAGAGAGTTTTCCTACATTTTAAAATGACCTAAATAGAAAACTATTACCACATACATATTTTTTTTTCTGGGCAAGCACCTTCCCAACTGAGCCAATGCCTAGACTTCCACATATGTGTTTTGGGCAGGAAGTCTGAAAGAAAAGAACTACAGCATACCTGACAATTACATCATCCCAAAGCAGGAAGAAAACAAGGGGATGTTGTCCTTAGCAACTGTCGATTAGTAGGACATTTAGTCTGTCTCAACTTTTTCTGTGGTGACACTTGTACAGATTCTATTTCCCTATTCTCGTGACAAGGCCACATTGTCAAAACTCTTCCTTCTCGAATCACTTGACTCATTAGCTCTAATAGAAACAAAAACAAAGGAGGGGGAGGGGCATGAATGGGAGGGGCGTGAATGGGAGGGGCATGGAGGGGACGATGTGGGAGTGGTTGGTGTACATCTGTAATTCCAGCACATGGAAACTAAGGCGTAAGATCATGAGTCTGAATCTGAGCTAAATAGCAGGTTTAAGGCTAGCCTAGGCTGCATAGACAATTTACAATGTTTTCCCTGGTCTTGTTGGTTTGTTTTTCTGCTGGTGGTCCTGTACTCAGACCCTGTCAGTTCAGTCCTCTCCATCACAGCTTATTCTTGAGTATGATCAAAATCCCTACCTGGGGCTGGAGAGATGGCTCAGATGTTAAGATCCTAAGTGTTCCTGCAGAATGGCAAGTTCAGTACCCAAAAGTCATGTCAAGATGGAACACAATCGCCTGTAACATCAGTTCTGGGGGGATCCCATACCTTTGGCTGCTGCATACTCGTAAGCACATAGACATAGACATAGGTGTAATTAACAATATTAAAACTTTTTCTTTAAAAACCATAGATTGATCCCGGCAGTGGTGGTGCATGCCTTTAATCCCAGCACTTGGGAGGCAGAGGCAAACAGATCTGAGTTTGAGGACAGCCTGGTCTACAGAGTGAGTTCCAGGACAGCCAGGGCTACACAGAGAAACCCTGTCTCGAAAAAAAATAAATAAATAAAATAAATAAATAAATAAAATAAAATACAAATAAATAAATAAAATAAAAACCATAGATTGAACCCCAGCCTTTGTCCAAAGACCTTGATCTTGAGTTCTGGTCCATTTCTCTCAGAGCAGCACATCCTACAAAGATGCTGTCTGACCTGGAGCCCCACTTTCCAGTCCTTCCAGAAAGTTCTTGCCTATGTCTACATCTCACATAGCACATTTTCCTGTAGTACTTTCAGCAGCTCAGATTTTAAAGTCTTTGCTCCACATTTTTTCTTTCTCATTAAAGTAAGATTAATTAATTAATTAATTGTGTTGTGTGTGTATGTGTGTGTGATTGTTGAGACAGAAATGGGTGTTGCCTATGCAAGAGCAGGGAGTGCTTTTGATCACTGAACATCTCTTCAGCCACTTGAATTTACTTTTGTTTGTTTTGTTTTTTGTTTTTGTTTTTTGTTTTGTTTTGGTTTGGTTTTTCGAGACAGGGTTTCTCTGTATCGTTCTGGTTGTCCTGGAACTCACTCTGTAGACCAGGTTGGCCTCAAACTCAGAAATCCGCCTGCCTCTGCCTCCCAAGTGCTGGGACTAAAGGCGTGCACCGCCACTGCCGGGCTTGAATTTACTTTTATGCAGGATGAAAGATATGGCTTGAGGATATAACCCCAGGGATTGACATATAGGATACTTGAAGCTAATGAGATTCTATACAACAAAGGAAACCAGCAGCAGAGGGAATGAAACCTGCAAACTGAGTGGGAAAACAATCTCAGAGGGCTGAGTTTCTTCAGGATGCTAGTGTTTTCTGCAGGTAGGGGTCCAGTTTGACCAGAGTCTCTTGTTGGATAGTGAGTTTATTTTTAGTATATGGTTCCAACATCTTCATCCAAGTCTAGGTGTCTGAAGCAGAATGTGTTTATTTCTCGGCCCTCTATTTTGTTCTGTTGGTCTCTATTTAGTTCCGAGTCTGTTTTTGTGCCAGTTACATGCTAGCTCCGCCATTATAACTCTCTAATATAACTTGAGGTAAGAGAATAAAATCAACCTAGAAATACACATATAGATCATGTAAGCATGATGCCTATACACAATAGAACTTCAGTCAGCCTTAAAGAAAAACGAATTTTGCAAGAAAATATGTGGATCTGGATATCTTAAGCCCATTAATTTAGGCTCAGAAAGCCAGATACTGCAAATTCTCTCCATGTGGATCCTAGTGTCCAGTTTTGTATGTGTGTATTTATGTGGGAGTGAGAAGCAAGAGAGGAGCCCTGAGAGGGGGAAGATGAGGCTTTAAGGAAAGGTGATGGGGAGGGTCACAGAGCACATTGGGAAAGGAGGTACGGGTGGAAGGGCACAGTGGGGGAGGGGCTGGGGAGGACCTAGAGAAGCACCAACCAAAACAGTAGCTATGAAAAGCTCTTGTTACTCTGTATGCTCATCAAAAACCTTAAAACTGTAAGCAAATGCATATAGATGCTGGGTCTGGTTGAACATGCCTGTGATCAGCACTGGGGAAATGACAGAAGGGTCTGGTTGAGTCTTGGCTACATGAGACTGTCTTAAATCCCCTCCCCCCAACCCCCATCCACACAAAATCACTAGGCAACTTTTAACACAGTCTGAATCTAAATATAAAAGGAGGAAGTAAAATGTTTTCCAAACACACCCTGTAATTTGCAAAGTTGCCTCTTTCCAAAGAATATAGAATTTCACCTTTAACACAAGGAATATTCGCTCCTTTCCTTGATCCACCTCTCCCTTTCCTGATCAGTTTATATTTCTCTGACCTCAGGAACGTGAAAGAGGTCTGGAATCAAACAGCCCTGTTTCTCCACAACTGCTCTCTGCAGCATGAAGGAGAGCCAATGGAAGCTGCTCTCTGAAAGGCACAATACAGACAGCTCAAAACGACCAAAATAAACCAAAGATATATGCAGCATGTGTGCATGTAGTGTATGTGTGTATGTGTATGTGTGCATGTGGGGTGTGTGTGTGTGAAGGCTACATATCCTATATACATTCTGTTTCCTGCTTTCTGGACACAAAAATCGTATTACTTAAAGCCGGATTCAAAGTGTCTAAACTTAGAGCAAGTGACGAGCTATCAAATTCTGCATGAGCTACTCAGCACTCTTGAAATTCACCAGACAAGCTCTCCAGTAATACAATTGCAATAATAATGGTGTTTACTGCACAGGCTTGTTAGGATTCGCCAGTGAATTCACACTTGACACAAAGCACACAAATAACTTTTAAGTAAAGCATTGCCATGACACCTAGCACCCGGGAAGTTTTGGTTATTCATATGTATATACCTGGCTGCAAGTGTTTTCCTTAAAGGCAACTTAAGGCATGGGGGGGGAGGGGCTGGAGGGAAAGAGTTTGTTTGGCTTATACTTCCAGGTCATAGTTCACTAATGAGAGAAACTAGGGCAGGAACTTGAGGAGGAACTTGAAGCAAGAAGCCACGGAGGAATAGTGCTGACTTACCCACAGGATTGTACTTAACTATCTTTCTAATGCAGGCCAGGAACTCTTGCCAATGGAATGATACCGCTCATGGTGGGCTGACCTACATCAATTAACAATCAAGACAAATACCCCATAGGCGTGCTCATAGCTCAATCTGATCTGGACATTCCTTCAGTTGAGACATCCCAAAGGAGTCTCAGTGCAATGGATTATATATTTCGGTTTTTAAAAATACAGTAAGATAGCTCAATAGGTAAAGGTGCTTGTCACAAAGCCTAAAGACCTGAATTCAGTCCTAAGACCCACACAGTAGAAGAGAGCTAACTCCTACAAGCTGTCCTCAGATCTTTATGTATGTTGGCCATAGAACCAACAATCTGCACACACACCCCAAGTAAATAAATGCAAATAAACATAAAAATACTGCATCTTAGAAATTATTTGATGTTTTCAGTTCTAGACCAAACATCAAAGGACTAGATATGGTTCATGAAGAATTCTTGTTCCTTTAAGGAGGCAATTTAAAGAAAATACAGTCTCCATTTATGTAAATTAGCCATGTAAACATGAGAAACATCATAATAAACAACATTCACAAACACATGTTTTCTTTACTTGAGTTAGGGTCTCATGTAGCCCAGGCTAGTCTCAAATTCTCCATGAAGCCTAAGCTGGCCTTAAACTCATGATCCTCCTGCCTCTACTTCCTCTGCGCTGAAATAACAGGCAGGTACCACCAGGCCTGGCTATTGAGAACAGTTCTTGTCATGTAGCTCAGGCTGGTCTTGAACTCAGAATCCCCTTGACGTTAGCTCTGGAGTGCTAAGGTTGCAGCTATGTGCTCTCTCACAGGCAGCTTCAGGCAGGGTTTTCCATCTGTTTGAAGCACAGTGTATTTAACTAGGGCATTTGAATTTGCCTGAGAAACTGAAGTGAAATCATTGGTTTACAAATTGAGAAATGCAGAGACGGGCTGGCTTTAGAAAGAGCCGGGCAAGTATGATTCGAGCCAGAAGGTCAAGTCTCATGACTGTTTCTTGCCTCTGTTTTCCCATAAGCTTTTCCCATGGTTTTCTCACAATGTATGAGTAACTCAGAAGCCACAGCATGTTCTTAGTTTATATCCAGAGACAGAAAGTGGCTCCTGCTTAGCCTTTGGGAATGTTAGGAAAGATTCTCTCATTGTTTCCTGGCCCTAACTCAGAACCAGTATGGTCAGTACTGGAGGAGGAGGAGGAGGAGGAGGAGGAGGAGGAGGAAAAAAAGGAGGAAGAGGAAGAGGAGGAGATAGGCTTTTCCTAGTATCTTAAGCAGAAGATTAAATGTGAAATAATTTGCCCTAAAAATTCCTCTGGGAATGCAGATGTGCATCGTGGGAAGCTGGCTTTGAGACAGTCTTTGAAGTATAGACTCATTCGGAAGAATGACTGATGCCTGGGAGAAGAACGGGAAGGACAAGAGCTGAGCAGAAGCTGAACTATGTGGCAGTCTCACCAAGGGCTCCAGCCACCATGGTGGCCTTTCAGATGGGTCCAATGTGAGTAGAGTGAGAGAGATCAGGGACTGGATCTCTGTTCCCCACACCTTGATGGCCCAGGTGTAGTCTGTGTGATGCTCGGGAAGGAAGGAAGGACTGATAGCCTCAAGGGACGACTGCTTTTTCCACAAGGCATTCCTCTGTCCACTGATAACATTTCCCGTAACTAGGAGAAACAGTGTTCCCAGCCTGAAGAGGAATCTTGGCGGTGTGTTGATGACCCGGAAGCAGCTATGGAAAAAGAGAAGGCATCCAGGTTTATTCCCTCCAATACTCATCTTGAAACTCCATCTGCATGACGCTAAGAAGTGGGACCAGGTGGGACCTTAAGAAGTGGCTGAGTATCTGGCCCTCAAGCTGAGTATGGTGGTGGTGGCACACCTGTGATCCCACTACCTGAGTACCTGAGAGGCAGAGGCAGAGGCAAGCAGGTATCAGGCTAAATAGTGAGTTTGAGGACAGTACGATTACATAAGACCTTGTTTCAAAAAATGAGGAAATAAAGAAAGGAAGGGGGGAGGATAAAGTTTATCTCTCATGAGTTATATTAGCTCATTTATATGAGCAATAGATCATGGGCCAATGAGTTCCCTCTCTCTCCCTCCCTTCCTCTCTCTCTTCTTCCCTCCTTTCTTCCTTTTTCTTCCTTTTCTTTTCCTCCCGCACACTAGTCCAGGCTAGCCTTGAATTCCCAGTCCTTCTGCCAGCCTGTCCATGAGGGCCCAATAGGTTCCCTAGTTCATTCACTCACACCCTCGCTTGCCACATGATACCCTGTGCCACCTATGACCTCTTCTAGTAAGAAAGTCATCATAGGTCCATGGAAAAAAATCAACTCTCCTTTCTTCATAATTTAGTAAGCCTCTAGCAATAGCAACCAAACCAAACAAGACCCAAATCTGAGCTCAGATCTTTTAGAGGCCATTGTTCTGTCTTCTACCTTGTTGCTATTTCCATATACTTGATGCTGGAGGGCATTTCTGGAAAGAAATACAATCTCTAACGACATCTGCCTGTCCATGTGTGTCCTATGAGTAACTCAGAGGGCTGAACACAGAAAAGAAACAATGATACACCTCATTGGGCAGCTAGGGCCACCACATGTCACCTTAGAGTCTGACCAGGGAACTGTCCACTTTGAACTAATGAGAATATGAAGAACTCAGAAAGGTTACAGAGAACTCACTTCCATGATGAATGTTTTTGTAAACAGAACAGTGAACAAGGAGAACAGACTGTGAACAAGAAGGCTATGAGGCCAGATGTAGTGGTACTCATCTTTAATCCCAGCATTCCAGAGGCAGACAGGAACTCTGTTAGTTCAAGACCACCTTTGTTAATACAGCAAGTTCCTGATCAGTCGACCTAAGACCCTGTGGATGAGAGGAGGAAGAGAAGGAGGAAGAGAGAAAGAAACAGAGAAAGAGACAGACAGAGACAGAGACAGACAGAGAGAAAGTAAATGAATAAACATTTTAAAAGAAGTAATCTTCCTCCTAGCTCTGAAACACCTGAAGTCAAAGAATCACTCCAACTTAGTCCATGGCAGTTGAATCCAATACACTATTTAATCACATCTGGTTTCCATAGCAACAGCCGCGTACACGGCTTTGTTGAACAAGACTGAATAAGATCGGCTGCCGGTGTGAAATAGAAATTGTGCTCTGTTCTTGGTTCATCAGCTTATCCTTCTTGAACATTAGGTACGAAGGGTGCAACACTGCATTTTTCTCCTTGGTGATCACCAGACTTCACAGGGATCTCTCAGCTCCTTGTTTTCGGTGCAGAGCCCAGGAGTGTGGGAGGAGCCACATTGCAAGCACGCTAAGTGGAAAGAGCCCCATTTCAGATCGTTCCTTATCCACCCATGGATTCTTCCCCCAGGCAGGAATGCTGTTTTCTGTTATATTCGGATCAGAGGCAGATTTCCTAAGTGCCAGGCTATTTTTAGAGGGGCTTGGGAGAGAGAAGAACTCAAATCCACCTAAACTTAGATTCAGTTCTCAGTTCAGAGTCTCTTAGGGATACAGTCTGCACGTGCACAAACATGACACACTGCAGATTCCAGACTTCTCTCCCCATGGGCCGAGACCTCAAAGATGAGAGAAAGCACTATCCTATCCGGCACAAGCTGAGGGAGAGGGGATGAGATGGGAGCTGTTGGCTGGATGAGTGTTCTGGGAAGCTATGAGGCACAGGCCTATAGATGAAGGGAATCCCTGGCCTAAAGGAAAAAAACCTCAGCTAGATTACCTCAGCCCTGAAGGAAAAAATTTAGCAAGATTACTTCAGCAGGCGGCAAGGTGAAAGGCAGAGTGGTGGAGAGGATAGGCAGCTACACACTTCCCCTCCCCCACACCTTCCCCTCCTGAGAGCGACAGGAAGTTGGTGATTAAGGAAGTCACCCAACTTCCTTAGTTGATGCATAGAAAGATGACAATCAACCCTCAAGACAGTCCTCAGTGAGAGCTCTGCCTTTAGGCCTTCTCTTCCTCTGTTACACATCCCATCTTCCCAGTTGCCATTCCCCCCAGGAATGGCAGCTTTTATATGGGTAACTTGGGGGCTCCATGCTGAGGCCAGAGAGAAACTGCTCACTCTTTGCTGTAGATTGAAGAGACCTCAACCTCCAAGGCTGAAGGCCTATCACCAGTGATATATTTGGCGATACGGGCAGTAAACTTATGAGGCCCCAAAAGATGATTCTTCATCTGGCAGCATTGCTGGCCTTAAGGAGTGAACCAAGGCTCTCTCTAGTATGAAGACCTTGAGGAAAAGCACACAGCAGGAATGTGGCCATCTATACCCCAAGTCATTTCACACCCTGATGTCAGATTTTTGGCTTCTAGAATCCTTTGTTCATTACTTCATAATATTTTGTTATGATTATCCTAGCAAGCTGTATTAATTTTTTCTTGTGTTTATCATTTATTTGTCATTTATTTACTCTCTCTCTCTCTCTCTCTCTCTCTCTCTCTCTCTGAGTGTGTGTGTGTGTGTGTGTGCTACAGTGTGTATACCACACCTCAGAGAACAGCATGGAGGAATCAGATCTCAACCATCACATGGGTCCTGGGGTCTGAGATCACAGAATAGCTCAGGAGAGTTGGTGTTCTGCTTTTATCGCGAGGTCATCAGGATTGACAGCATGCGTCTGTGCCCCATGAGCCATCTCTCCTGACCTGTATTAGTTTTCTTATGGGTCTCAGTGACTAACATATCTGACCAAACAACCAAGGCATGAAAGATTCACCTGGGCTCATAGGGTTCAAGGGGCCTCAGTCCATCATGGTAGACAAAAGCATCGTGAGTAGGACCTTGGGACAGCAACTGCCATCACCTGTCCAGCCAGTAAGCTGAGAATGAATGGAGGCAGAAATCAGAAATGGAGATGACACTTGAATGGCCACCATTAGTGACATGCTTCCATCAGCCAGGCCGGCCTGCTACAACTTCAGAGCCTTCAGAATGGTGTCACAAGAGCTGGGGTCAAGTATTCAGAATGGAACATTCAAATAATAAGTCACTGTCCTTCCTGACAATAAATAAATATTTATACAATTTCTTTCCTTTATCCTTTATCAATATCCTGTAGAATATTCCAATGTATGCTGTGTGTGTGTGTGTGTGTGTGTGTGTGTGTGTGTATCATACTAAAAAACATCCTGCTCTCAGTCCATGACTACTTGTTTCTCCCTTTATCCAGCATCTCTTTTGTTGTTGTTTTTGGTTTTGGTTTTGGTTTTTTTGGTTTTTTTCGATTTGGCTTTTTTCGAGACAGGGTTTCTCTGTGTAGCCCTGGCTGTCCTGGAACTCACTCTGTAGACCAGGCTGGCCTTGAACTCAGAAATCTGCCTGCTTCTGCCTCCCAGAGTACTGGGATTACAGGCGTGTACCACCACTGCCCTCCTCCTCTTCTTCCTCTTCCTCCTCCTCCCCTTCCTCTTCCTTCCTCTTCTTCCTCCTCCTCCTCCTCCTCCTCCTCATCTTCTTCTTCCCCTCCTCCTCCTCTTCCTTTTCTTCCTCCTCCTCCTCCTCTTTCTCCTCCTTCTATTCCTCATCTTCTTTTTCTCCTCTTCATTTTCTTCCTCTTCTTTTGAGACAGAGTCTCTCTATGTAGTCCTGGCTGTCTTGGAGCTCTTTGTAAACAGATCAGGATGGCCTTAAACTCACAGAGATTCACCTGCCTCTGTCTCCCAAAGCAACACCACACCCAGCTAGCCACCATCTTTCAATAGCTCCTCAGCCTGGGGTGGGGGCTGAGCCTTGGAACAGGAATATTACATAGATGCCCCATTTGTAGCTTAGCACTCCACAGTCAGTTATTTTTATATTTTGAAGAGTTGTGAATTTCTCTGTTAATCCCACTACACTCCACAAAGAAACTTCTCTAATGAGGTCTGAGGGCTGCACTAACCTATGGGTAGAGAGATGTGAATTTAAAGGGCAGTTGGATACAATGTCTGTTTAGCTAATTATAGTAGTAGGTTCTCCATGAGGCCAGTTAACTTACCAACCATGGTTAAATTTTCAGTACCAGACATGTGTTCTCACCTATGGAGTAGGACTTAAAGTTAGCCAAAAAGTGGTTGGTTACCCCAAAAACATTCATGCCACTAGTGCATCTGTGGGCATGTTTTGCCATGACAGTCATTATTTTGGTTCATACTATTCACAGTTGGGTAAGACTGTTGATGACTTTTATATGCACCCCTGCCCTCCCCCAAGGGCCTGCATAGTACCTTCAAGTACTATGAGAGTTAGCCAACAAGGAGACGGTATCTTGGTTGATACCAACTTGACTTCTCTATGTCCTGTGACCAATATGTGTGGTGTCTTCAACAATATGGTCTTTTGTTTTATTAAAGAGTTATTTATTTATTACATGTAAGTACACTGTAGCTGTCTTCAGATGCACCAGAAGAAGGCATCAGATTTTATTACGGATGGTTGTGAGCCACCATGCGGTTGCTGGAATTTGAACTCAGGACCTTCGGAAGAGCAGTCAGTACTCTTAACCACTGAGTCATCTCTCCAGCACCAACAATGTGGTCTACAATCCAGCTCACACCAAGAGCAATGGCAATAGTCTGTATTTGGGGGAGGGGGAGTGTCTCTGAGGTACCCTTGACCGCAACTGCAAAAGGAAGTATCCCATGCTTAGCAATGGGTTTTTTATTTGGCAGCCTATGACTTCTGGGATTAGTCCCCTGTTTAACTCCAGTTAAACTCATATATATATATATATATATATATATATAAGAATCTAGCAGATTTCCCATATGGCCTTTCGAACATCCTCAGAGTTAGTCATTCTACCTCCACACCTGTCTTCTGCCCTATCCTTCCATCCCTCCCCTTGACTAACCCCCCCTCTCTGTTATTCCCCTCCCCCTATATAACCTGTTTTCTGTGGTCCTCTAGCCCTTAAGATTATTTTCTCCTCTCCCCACCAATGGTCCCTTTTTAGTTTCCTGGATTCTATATTCCACCTAAGTGTACAAATCTAAAGATTCAATGCTAAGCTCTAACTATGAGTGAGATCATGTGATGCGTGCCTTCCTGGGTCTGGGTTACCCCTTTGGAAAGGGTTTAGCAGGAGAATTTTAAGCAGTGTATTGATATATCAGTGACATTTCCATGGGTCAAAGGTATGAGAATTTGATTACATTAAGGGTCCTAATTCTCATTTGGGGGGAGGGGTACCTCACAACATAGCCCTTGCTGGACTGCAATTGCTTTGTAGACTGGGTTGTCCCCAAACTTGCAGAGGTCCTCCTACCTCTGCCTCCTGGATGCTCAATCAGTCCTAGACCACCCAGAAGAGGTCCTGATTCTCTCTCCTCCTCTTCACTCAAACCTTTGCCATGCCACAGTGCAGCTTTCCAGAAGGAAGGAAGAGTACCTTGTGTGGTGGGGAACATCTGTAACCGCAGCTCTCAGGAGGCAGTCAGGCAACACAGCGAGGTCCTCCCCTGCCTGGGCTGCAGCTGAGACCCTGTGTCACATATGTACACACTAATGCGGAAGCAGGTGATGGGGCATGTCACCTTTTTCCTGAGTACTTATAATGAATATACAGTCATCTGACTTGAGAGTGAAATTATGCTTCAATAGCATATCCTTTTCCCACTGCAAATGCTTCCATCTTAACCTTAGTGGGACAAACCACAGTTTCCTTTTTTTTTTTTCTTTTAAGAATTACTCATTTTATTTATATGAGTGCACTGTTGCTGTCTTCAGACACACCAGAAGAGGGCATCAGATCCCATTACAGATGATTGTGAGCCACCAAGTGTTTGCTGGGAACTTAACTCAGGGCCTCTGCAAGAGCAGTCAGTGCTCTTAACCACTGAGCCCAACCACACAGTTTTCTAACAAACTCAGGAGCTCTGTTATTGTGACATCCTCTTTGAAAACACAGGAAAGTTTGTACCCAGTCCTTAAGTGCCTATGGCAAGACAGCAAATGAGACCCACGGGAGTCAGGGCCTCTGGCAAAACTCCATATGCCTCGGTGAGGCCTATGCAACCAGAGTCTTGAATCCCAGGGGTATAATCATCTGTTTCCATCACAAGGGTAGCCAGAGCCATCCAGGGTAGAAGATCCTAGTGCCCTCTCACTGCAAAGGGGGTCAGAGTGGATGATGCTACCAGTCTCTGTATTTCTCCAGACAGCCTGCTGTGTAACCTGTGCTTCGGTGCACGACAATGACCTCATGCTCCTAAGTGACTTGAATAGTTCAACAGGTCTTCCGGGATAATCTGATTAGGGAACATGGCCACAGGTAGATAATAGAACATTTGTTTACCATGTTAAAGGGTCTGGGTTCGATCTCTGAAACCAAAAGGAAAAAGTTGTCATAGTGGTGTATATCTGAATGAGCTATATATTCTCAACACTCAGAAGGCTGAGGCAGGAGCCAGCTGGGGATAAATAATGAGACCATGTCTAAAAACCTTTTTTGATAAAAAGATAGTTATATATAAGAAACTATGGTAGGACACTTCTTGCCTAGCACATATGCATATATAAGGGCCATTCAATCTCCAGTACGCTATACATATATACCACACACATATGTATTACAAATTATATCTATTTATATGTGAACCATATCTATTCTTATATACAATACTTATGTAAACTATTGATAGAAATAACAAAATCATCAGCAATTTGGGTATTCTTTTTTTTTCTTCTTTTCATGTATGTGTGATATGTGTATGCAATCTGTATATGTGCTTGCATGTGCACACAGCTATGTGCAGGTACATGTGAAACCCCAAAGCTCAGGTTAAGAATCTTCCTCAATTGTGCTTTCACCTGAGTCTTTTGAGGCATGATCTTTCAATCAAACCCAAGAGCTCCTCATTTGGCTAATCTTGATAACCAGCTTGCTCTAAGGTTCCTGGGTCTGTCTGCCAAGGTTGGAATTACATGCAAGATGTCACTCCCACTTGGCATTTACATGGAATATAGAGATCTGAATGCTGGTCTTCTTGCTTGTATGCAAGTGTCTTAACCACTGAGCTATCTCCTCAACCCAAATTAAAAACAAGAACAAACAACAAAACAGGTAACAGATTAGTAGTCCTGACTAACCTTGGCTAATCTATCTAGATCAGGCTGTCCTCAAACTTGTGAGAATCCTATCTCTGCTAAGGTGACACCATATTCATGTTAGACAGTGTTTCCTCCTCCTCAGTCTGTGTTGGTTTTGGATTCAATGTAGCTAAGGATGAACTTTTGACCCTCCCACTTGCACAGTTCTGGATAACAGGCATTTACCACCATGCCCAATTTATTCGGTGCTGGGAATTAAACCTGGGAATTCATGAGTGCTAAGCACTCCACCAACTGAACTACAGCTTCGACCCTACGTCTCATTTGTGTTTGTCAGTACTGGTAAGTTTTCTATAGCAAAATTATAGTATCTTTTCATCAGAAAAGAATGCATTTTCCCTAAAAGCAGAAACAAAATTCAACTCAGAAGCCAGACAGGAGACTGACTAATTTTGTGTTGTAAAAATTAAACATGACCTGAATTAAAAGACACACACAAAAAAATAGATTTAAAAGGCAAGACAAGGAGTTAATTGGAAATGGTGGTTGCATGCCTTTAATCTCAGTCCTACGGAGGCAGAGGTGAGGGTATATCTGAGTTTGAAGCCAACATTGTCTACATAGTTCCAGGCTACCCAGGCTACACAGTGAGACTCTGCCTCAAAAAATAAAGAAGGGAGTTTTCAAAAAGTAGACTTAAAGATATAGATTTATTGTTATCAATATCATTATTTGGGGTCAATAGTCTCCAATACATTATACACAGTTGGTAGAACTGCAAACCGGCAGAGTGAGTTCCAGGACAGAGAAACCCTGTCTTGAAAAAAACAAGAAACAAAAACCAAACCAAAACAAAAGAACTGAAAACCATCGGAGCCTATGACAAGAGCTTGGTGGTGTATGTCAGTTCTTTAAGGACATGACACAGCACTTTCGAGCTTCGTGATGTAGTCCAAAGATACAGTTACTCGTGTAAACAAAGGGCCAAGTACAAGACATGGTGTGAGTCACGGGGCTACGGCAGCACAACGCTTGCCTGGGAGAGTGCCGATGTGAGCTGTGACTCACCTAATTTATTGACAACATTTAACACCTACAAAGAAGATTTGAGCAGACCCAGAGGCAGCCACCAGGTGAAACTTGCCACAAAAGTAACCAATAAGGACTGGCAGTGGTGATGCTGAAATCATGTTCAGGATGTCCTGGTTATTAGGTCCTGGTGAAAATGATAAGAATGTGGAAGGGTCTATGGCAGTGCACACCTTTAACGGTAAGAATGTGTAAGAATCTATGGTGGTGCACACGGTTAGTCCCAGCACTTAGAATACAAAGGCAGGGCAGGTGCCTGTCACTTGGACTGCATAGTGAGACCCCGCCTCTGCAATAAATGAATAAACACAGTTCATTAAAAGAAACAAGTTGTCTGTGGGAAATAGGAGGGCCAGGATGTTCAAAGCCATCCTTGGCTGTATTGGGAATTCTAGATGAACTTGGCTCATAGGAAATCCTGTTTCAAAGAGAAAGAAAAACAAACTTTTGCATACCAAGCACAGAGTCAAAGCTTTAACATTAAAAATAACGCATGTGGGGTTGGGGAGATGACATAGTGGGTAAAGTATTGGCCATGCAAACAACAGCACTGGAGTTGGAATCCTCAGAACCCACAGTAGGTTGTATTTTGTCTGTAATCTCAGTGTCCCTGTGACAAGATGGGAAGTAGAGGCACAAGAATCTTTGGAAGCTCCTAGGCTGGCCAGACTGACACACATAGCCTGGAACAACAAGAGACCCTGTCTCAAACACTGTGGAAGGTGAGTACCACCACCTAAAATTGTTCTCTGATCTGTATAATTGTACCATGGCACATACATGCCTGGACTCACACCCCCAAGTAAGTACACATACATCATATGTACATATTCATATATTCATATACAAAAATGTATTTACATGCATGTCTATACAGGTATAAAATGTACCTTGTTAATGACAGTATTATATATATTTTTAAATTGTTCATTGTTTTCTAAAGATAGGGCTTTACTATGTACCCCAGGCCAGCTGAGTGACCTCAAATGACAATCCTTCTGACTCGGTCACCCTAATGGTAAGATTATGTTAGGTAGTTCCCACGGTGTTCATTTCAGAGGAAGTGGGTTATGTTGAAAGGACAGTAGATTCTACAAATGTTTTGTACTTTTGTAGGGCAATAAATGTAACTTTCCATAAACACAATACAAAGCAATATATCTCCCCCCCCCCCTTTGAGACAAGTTCCCCCTCTGCAGCTGACCCTTGAACTCACTGTGCAGTTTGGAATTATGGAAATCCTGCTTTAACATGCCAAGTGATAGGATTACAGATGAAGACCACCATGCCTGGCTGCAACGAAATATTTTAAAACCTCCACATAGTAAACATGCACATGCATGTACATCTGCATACGCTCACATCTGCATACCTTCACAGCTGGGCCTTAGGCTAGCTAACACAAGATTGGTCCTAGGCTCTAAGACAGCGAATGACAAACATGCAAATGTTTTATACCTATTTTTTTGCCTATATAGGCAACTTCGTCAGGAATATGGAAACAGTGCGTTTAGGGTTTAGTCACAAGAATGATGTGTAAACATTGGTCTTGGTTGTACACAACCATAATCTCAGTCCTGAATGTGTGTGTTTGGGGGTGGGGGCGGGAGGTCTTGGGTTCCAGGGCAGCCTGGGCTACATACTGAGATCCTATTTCAAAACCTCAGAGCTGGAGTACAACGTAGAGACAGAGCCTGTGGCAGCATGCACAAGGCTCTGAATGTGCATGGCTCTCCAGCACCCACGATAACGGCGCTGAAGGCAATATCCTGCTTATCCCTCACCTTATAGTCCATCCCAGGTCCAGATTTCTCCTGCTCTCATCACGGTCCTCCTCCTTGTATTGCATACTTCCCACTGTCTCCAGCACAGGAGACAGACCCACATTGGCTACTGTTGTAGAATTTGTGTCTTTGGAGATGATCTGGTGAAGCACAAGAATTGTCCATCCTGTGCAATTAACCTTGGGTCTCGGATGCTACTCTTGTCTTAGATTTAGCTAATTTAACCACCCTTAACACAATAGCTTCTGATGTGATGTATTTTTTTTTAATTTAAGAAATAAAACTGTAAAAGCAGCTAACAATGCTATATCTCCCCTGCCAGATTTTCTCTTCGACTTCTTTTCATAGACATGTTAGCCTCCTGAGCACGGTATGGCCCTAGGTCTGCCCACGTTCATATGTGCTTCATTCAGGTCCTGAATGAAGGTGGGTGCTGGAGAGCCATGCACATTCAGAGCAATGCACAGACAATAGAAAGAGAAGACTGTTTAATAAAGGCTTCCCACAAACATGGAGGCTGCAACAAGGGAACACGTGGTAAGTATGAAATCTTCAGAGTAGCAACAAGCAAAAATGCAGAACCCAGAAAGGCCTGCCACATTTCTTGCGTGACACCTGACAGTAGCTGGGTGCTCTTCACAGAATTAGCACTGTTTCTGCCCACAAAGCCAGGCGCTGTCACAGGAGGACGAGGCCAGAGCACACTGTTCTCCCTTTTTCCCTCCCTCTAGACTCCTTCCTACCTGTGTTTTCTGTCAGACAAAGCATTCCAAAGGAAGAGGCAAAATCCAGGCAAGGTGACACACACCTGTAAGCCCAGTTTCCGTGGAAGTGGAGGAAGGGAGATTGAAAGAAACCTGGAGCACAAGGCCATCCTAAACAATGTGCTGTGATCTCATTTCAAAAGTCAAACAAACAGGCAAACAAAAAACAAGTAAATAGAGCCAGGCAGGAAAGCTCATAACCCTAGCACTCAAGAGACAGAGGCTGGAGTTAAAGGTCACAAGTTTGAGGTCAGCTTGGGCTGTAAGTCTCATCTCAAAAATCACAGTCAAAAGAAATATTTTAAAGAGATAAAAGTAAAGGTAGAAGAAAAGGAGGTGTTGGTGATTTCCATAAAGTTTCCAAGGCCAGAGTGTTGGGGTTCAGGAATCACCTCACAAACCACACAAACATCGATCTCAGTCAGACAGGGAGAGTTTATTGAGCATACAGCCCAAGACTGATCCATCAGGGTCACAGGCTAGACTCAGGAGTTAAGGCTTTAACAATTCTCAGGGCCAGCTTATAAAGGAAAAAGAACACAATGAACTCATACGTAGCATGGCAGGGTGGTTGGCCCTGACTCAAGCTACTTTGGCTACTTAGACAGAACACTTCTAACTGACCTTTATTCTGATTGGTCCTGGGTGGAGCTTATAGTCAAGCAATTTCTTAACATTAACACACAGAACCTAACGAGGTATGTGGTCAGCATGACTCTGCTCTGAGTCAATGACTGCAGGCATGGAACAAAATGGCTACAGCTTGGGCTCAGGCCTCAACACAGAGGTAGGCAGAGATAATGGGGAAATCTGTGTTTGCAACACAAGGCATTGTTTTGGTGTTTTACAAATTGATGTGTATCACTTTAACTCTTGGCCTTTCCAATTTACTTTCTTCATTTCAGGGTGTGTGTGTGTGTGTGTGTGTGTGTGTGTGTGTGTGTTGGCCGAGCTGAGGATTAACTTAGTACCTCATGCAGTAGTAGAGGCAAAGGCTCCATCATTGAACTGCTTTCTACTACTTTGAGAGCAAATCTCACAAAATTGTCCAGGATAGCCTTGGACTTACTTTGTACCCCAGGCTGGATTTGATATTTTAAATGTTCTGTGTATGCCTGCCAAGTAGCTAGGATTACTACTTGTACCACCACCTCTAGCACCACTTCATTTTTTACATTTATCCATGCTGAAAGCCACAGGACTAATGCTCAGTTCATCCTAGCTCTGCCCTAATGTCATCATTTCACTCTCCTAACAGGCTTATGTGCACACAGCCCAATTCATATGTGCAAGAATCTCATTTGAGAGCACAGGTGCATACATGCACTTATACATATACATAAACACATGCAAACTTGTAAATGCATATTTACATATATGTGCATGTTTCCATTCATCTTTCCCCTCTGTAAAATCGCCTTCTGCTGTAATACTTTCAATCTTCCCTTCCCCAGTTGGGTGTAAAAGTCCTCATTTCTGAGTTCCTCCTGTACCATTGTTGCTATTATCTGACTCGCAAACCTTGCTAATCCAAAGGTTTGAAATTGTGTATTCTTTTTTAGTTTCCCTGCTCACCTGTATTCTTAACATTCCCCTGCCTCACAAGCTCCAACAATGGCAGTGAAACTCTTCCGATGACTGACCAGGAAGTTCTTGAGAAAGCTACTCATGCCTTGACTTGGTTCTTCTGACCTCTGACTCATATCACCTGAAGCCAGAACCACACTGGGTGTTCTATACCAATCCATTTCACAAGAAACTCAAAACAGTCTCAGTCTCTCATGTTTTCTTGTCACATTTAAGGAATCCTGAGAAAGCACAGGCACTTTTGGAATGAGCTTGATAAATTTTTCCATGTGAGAAAAACAACAATTGGAATAGTGAGTGTTAGAAAGTTTATATTTGAAGTATTAAAAGGTATAAATGCCTCTGTGTGTGTGGGGGGGGGATAATTAGGGAATTGGTGGTGATAATAAAGAGGGGCTATCTGCAGGGAAGTCAGTGAGAATTCTAGGTCTGAGGTGTCAGGGGGGATACAGACTTATTGTCCTACATAATCGATGCTATTCTTCATTTTTGCCATCATCAAACAGAGAACACGAGCTGATTAAAATGCAATTTACTTGCTTTTGTCGTCCTAGAACACTCTGTTTTAACTTGCCATTTGAGGATTATTAAATATTCCCTCAGTGAGCCTAGGCTGCTGTAATGGACTAGATAAACAGGCTGGCTTGTAAACACTAGAAGTACATTTCTCACAGTTCTCGAAGCTCAGAAATCCAAGTGTGAAAGATTTGGTGTCTCGTGAAGAACAGCTTCCTTTTTTATAAACAGAGTTTCTCTGTGTAGCTCTGGTTGTCCTGGAACTGTGTAGACCTGCTATGTAGACTCAGAGATCTGCTTACCTCTGCCTGCTGGGTTTAAAGGCATCCTGGCCCCAGCAGCCCATCCTAGCTGAAATGTTTAATTTTGAGCAAATATTGAGCCATTCAACAGGAAAATCACTTCTCTAAACTTACAAAACAAAACATGCCAGGACAACATGGCTGGAGAGATGGCTCAGCAGTCAGCCCTGGCTCTTGTGGAGGACCTAGGTTCCATTCCTACCACCACATGGCAACTCCCAATCATCTGTAACTCCAGTCCCAGGGTCTAGGAGGACACTGAACATACATGGTGCATAAACATACATGTAGGCAAAACACCCATATATATATGTGATTCCTAATGTTCCTTATGGTTTAAGTTTAAATTACTGTGCTTAAGAAATCTATAAAATAAGAATGCCTCTAACCTGTAAGTTCTACTTGCCCAAAGACAGATAATCTCCTGGAATGCTGGGTGCTGCTTGTTGTTAATGTAAGATAATAAACTGTGTATTTTTACTTCTGTAAAAACCTTGGTTGCCCCAACTGTAACAGGACACATGCTTGATCACATATAAGCTGATATGTACATAGGCAGGAAGTGTGTCAAAATTTATTCAGACCAATGAGTCTCTAGGTGACCCCAGGCCTATAGCACATAAAGTTAATAATTAACATTTTAAAATTATTAAAGCATTGACATTTCTTTCTTTTTTTCCATCAGAGCATTCCTATGTATTTATTCACTTATTTTTGAAATAGGATTTTACTCTGTCCCTCTGAGTGGCCTAGAACCCTCAGCTATCTCCCTGCCTCAGCCCTCTGAGAGCTGGGATACAGGCATTTGTCATCTAGCATAACTGAGATTCTTTTTCTTAAAGGTTTATTTATTTATTTTATGTATATGAGTAGACCACAGCTCTCTTTAGACACACCAGAAGAGGGCATCAGACCCCATTACAGATATTTGTGAGCCACCATGTGGTTGCTGGGAATTGAACTCAGGACCTCTGGGAGAGCAGTCGGTGCTCTTAACCACTGAGCCATCTCTCCAATCCATGGCTGAGATTTTTTAATTTAACTTAATTTTGATTTTGTTTTTTGTTTTTATTTGTTTGTTTGTTTGATACATGGTCTCTATGTAGCTCCTGTTGTTCTGGAACTTACTGTGTTAAGTCAGAAAGGCCTCAAACTCAGAGATCTGCCTGCCTGTTGTGATTAAAGGTGTGTACCATCCTACCTGTCCAAGATTTTTTACTACAAACACTTCCTACTACTCTTTCAGTTGGAGAATCAGTAGTGGATGGAGGTCAGCTGATACCCTGGAAAAGAAGAACAGACAGCTATGTGTAGAAAACATTAGAGGGAGCTAGGAATGTAGCTCATTGATGGAATGCTTACCTAGATAATTGTAGGCTCTGGGTTCTAACTCTACAACAAGAACTGGGCATGGTGACACATACTCATAAAATGAGCCCTGGAAAGGCAGAGGCAGGAGGATCAGAAGTTCAAGGTCATCCTCAGCTATATAATGACTTTGAGGCTAGCTTGGGGCACATTAGACTTTGTTTCACAACAAACAAGCACATATGAAAACCGTTTAGGGGATTGGCTATATAGTGAGACCCTGCCACAAACAGATGAAGTAAAACCAATTTCTACCGACAAACAAGACACAAAATACCTCAGGCCAATCATGGCAATGACGATGGCCAACGCAGGCAATGACTGTGCTTCTGGCACCTGCACCCTAGGAGCCTTCAATAGAAGCATTTCCACCAAAGGATCAGTGGGTGATGGTTTCCTCTGTCCCAGCGACCATCTTGCCTTCCTTCGTGAATCTCAGCCAGACCAAGATTTCTGGGATCTATTCAGAGAACAGCTCATCATGGCTGGTGAGTGTAGGCTTTGATTTTTCAGAACCTACATTACTTAGGGTTCTTAAATGCTTCACCCTCCTTTCTAGCCCACTGACCAGAGGTAGGGGAGAAAGAAGGTTAATGGGAAAAGGGGATTGTAGACCTGTTTAGAAGGAGTTCCTTGGGGCAAATCCACCACCAAGGATCAAGATTCACAAGTCTCTCTACCTCTAATCTCCCCAACCTTATAAGACTTTCATGCAAATCTTTTAATCTCTCCAACCTAGTCAGACTTTTGTTCACAAAGGCCTCTTTCCAAATTCCCAGAATTTGGTCACCTGGAGCAGCAGGTCCCTCTCTGCCTTCTCAGATTCTTTTAAAATTAATCAGTCAAGAAAGATGGAGAAGTCAGACCCCAGACATGGTGGGGTTGTGGGTGGGGATACAATCACTCCCTGGATCACACAAAGCCAAGTAAGCTTCCTGATGAGCCACCTCTCCAGTCTTATTCTTTGTTTCTAACTCTATGCATCCTAATCTGGCCTCAAATTTGAGACCCTCCTATTTCAGCATGCCATCTATATGTGTGTGTATGTATATATAAATATATATACACACATATAGATATATACATGATATATACATACACACATTATATATATATATATATATATATATCTGAGTCACAATTAATTCCAGCCTGGGCAAGATCCTGTCTTGAAAATCAAATCCTAGAAAATGAATGAAAGGCAAGCAGAGGGGGAAAGACATCCTTCTTTTTCATTTTCCTGTAAGTGTGGTGGTGTGAATGAAAATGGCCCTCACGGACTCACTGGGAGTGACATTATTGGAGTTGTGGCCTTGTTGGAGAAAGTGTGTCACTGTGGGGTGGGCTTTGAGGTTTCAGAAGCTCAGGCTAGGCCCAGTGTCTGTCTGTCTGTCTCTCCTGCTGCCTGCTGATCCAGATATAGACCTCTCAGCTATGTCTCCAGCATCATGTCTGCCTGTGCACAGCCATGCTTCCTGCCATGATGATAACAGACTAAACTTCTAGACCTGCAAGCCAACCCCAATGAAAGGCTTTCCTTTATTAGCGTTGCCATGGTCATGGTGTCTCTTCACAGCAATGGAAAACTCCAACTAAGACAGAATAAAATAAAATATGGCTATTACAGAAAACAAATAGAAAAAGATAAAATTACTCAAAATTCTACAACTCAGGCACATTTTTTTTTTCAACAGAGAACATGTTATGGCTTCTAATACCCTGACATTGTGTTTATACAGTCTGGCTATTTAGAGGGATCATGATCCTATTGTTGGCATTGGTAGGATGTGGACTATATAAAGAGAGGTTCCCCATGCAGTACTTGACTTCTCTGAAGTGAAGAATTCCAGCTGAGCCAGTATTAAGCAGAGTTGGAGTTCATTAAAGGACTTCCTTAAAGCATAGATTTAAGTGCCGAGATGGAGGCTGTCAGGGAGTGAATAGACAGACAGTGGAGGCTTCTGAAGTTGCATCTCACCAAGTTGTAGAGGAACCTTTGCTTTTTCAGTAAATGAGATCTCAGAGTGGTTCTGGGTGTGCACTGGACGCCACTGCTGTAGTTAAAGTAAAAAGCCTAGGGAAACCGGGCAGTGGTGGCACACACCTTTAATCCCAGCATTCTGGGAGGCAGAGGCAGGCAGATTTCTGAGTTCGAGGCCAGCCTGGTCTACAGAGTGAGTTCCAGGACAGCCAGGGCTATACAGAGAAACCCTGTCTCGGGAAAAAAAAACCAAACAAAAAAACAAACAAAAAACAAACAAACAAACAAAGCCTAGGGCATCAATGTAGCAGAGGAAATTAATATGTCTTTACTGTAAACAAAGGTTTGCCTTATTGTAACAGGGCACCAGATCTTAGTAGGCCCCCGGACCTAAGACTAACTCAGTAATATCCAGGCTGTAAAACTCAGCACATGGACGGCACCACCTGCCAAAATTGAAATATAGACCTAACCCATCATAGTCCATAGGTCTGCAAAAGTCTCTAAATGTGCTAACCTAGCTTTTTAGCTTCTGTAGTCCCCACTTCTGGCTAACAATTCTCGTTAACTGAAGTATGTTAGCCCTGTGTTCTTAAAAGCTTACCCTGGGAAAGGCTCAGGATCCTGAGTGCCCAGTGTGGTTGCCAGATGGCTAATGAAGACTTTCGATTGGCTTAATCCCATGTCTGAGCAGTCTTCTCTAGTGAATACTCCACAACATCTCTGGAGGGTCCACCGAGATTCCAGAGACCAGACCTCAAGCCACTGAAAGTCTCAGAGCCCCTGGGAGCAAGGAAAGGCGTGGTAAGCATGGACCTCCTAAGGGGTGCAAAACCTGAGCTATCCATGACTTCCTTTCTTCAATTGATGCTTAATGTTGTGGGGGAGTCTGATGCCTCTACTCTCAAAGGAAACAAATTAGAAAGTTTCCTGGTCTGTTACTTTTGGAGGTAAGTCTTGTGAAGGTGTCTTCTGTTTGGACACATAGGAGACATGAGTAGTGGCTTCTGATCCAGGGTCCAAGAACTGTGTGTGACATCACTGGATTCCCCTCATCACTGCACAAATGTGTACATGTGCATGCCAGTGTGTACACTATCAATTTTATGTGGTTTCATCAGGTTTTTTTTAATGTGTTTTTCATGTGTTTTTATCATTTGTTTCCCTGTATTGACCTGTGGCTTTGTCTTATGTGAGAAACCCCCTGGCTTAAGCCCTGTGCCCTCTCCAGTTGGGGTCCTGAATCCTTTTGCCTCTGCCAGGTTGCCCAGAGAACTGCCCCCCAAAACAAAACTTCTCTTCTAGTCAATCCTTCTCCCAGAGTGGGAATACTTGCTTGTCTTGTTGCTTGCTACTGCTTATGGTCAGGGTCAGTCCCTATGTGGAGGTGGGAAGGGATTGGGCTTTTCATCCAGGGTTCTCTACCATCTAAGCAGGTGAGCAATCCCTGTGCTCTGACTGCTCTAAGCAGCCCCAAGAAAGGGGGAAAGTTCCCATGGGGTGAGCCTGAAGGATGACAGAGTGAAACTCCTTTCTCTCTCTCTCTCTCTCTATCTATCTATCTATCTATCTATCTATCTATCTATCTATCTATCTATCTATCTCTTTTGGTTTTTTGAGACAGGGTTTTTTTTGCATAGCCCTGGCTGTCCTGGAACTTACTCTGTAGACCAGGCTGGCCTCGAACTCAGAAATCCGCCTGCCTCTGCCTCCCAAGTGCTGGGATTACAGGCGTGCGCTGCCACCACCACCACCACCGCCCAGCTTCCTTTCTCTTTCAAGATTTATGTCTCCTTTTCAATCACTGATCCTTATAATTGGAAAACTCAAAACCTACCATTCTCTGAAAAAAGAAAAGAAAAGAAAGAAAGAAAGAAAGAAAGAAAGAAAGAAAGAAAGAAAGAAAGAAAAAGGAAAGGAAAGGAAAGGAAAGAAAAGAAAAGAAAAGAAAACAAAGGAAAGCCCTCTTTTCGTGGGGGATTTTACATGGCAGGGGATCACTTCCAGATAATGCGCCCTGGACAACAAATTTTCCTTTCTGTACAACACTGACCAGAGCCTTTAAATAGTTTCACTAGATCCTGTTTTAAAGGATTAAAGACAGCTTCTAAAAAGCTTTTTTGTTTGTTTGTTTGTTTTTGGTCACTCAGTCAGCCCCAGATATTAGGGGAAAAAACATATAAAACTTAAAGATCCCAGTTTCTGGAGGTAGCTCAAAAGGTGTTTAACAACAGAGAACTGATTGGGACAAGACCTTTTGCATAAACTGAAAGCCACTGTCACCTTCTCTGAAGATGAGACACAGTTAGACTTAGAGATACCCAACAAAATGTTGATGTCTTACCCTCGGTCAGAAGAATATCTCCTAGCTGGAAGTCTTGCCTTCAATCAAAAGGCACAGTTGGACTATCTCTCAGCCTAACGTAAAAGATTTCCAGGGGTACGGGCAGAAACCAAGCCCCCAGGACTGGCCCAACCCAAAGCTTCCTTCTACAATTGTTCAACGAATCAGTCCAGCTACTCCCATCCAGATTAGATAAGACCCAGTGACCCTGGAAACTAGAGGGAAAGTGTACCCTTGTCTTGGATCTGAGGCAATATGGAGGACTTCGATTTTCCCTCTAGTTTCCAGGGTCACTGGACCTGAAAGGTGGACTCTTTAGCCTCACACTGGTAGAGGTGAGCTAACCCGTCTTTGCTTTTCATGCTTTTTTTAAAAAGGTATTTGCTTTATTTACTTTTCAAATGTTATCCCCTTTCCTCATTACCCCCTGAAACCTCCTATCCCACCCCCTCCCCCTGCTTAAAAATATGGAATGCTTCACTAATTTGCATGTCATCCTTGCACAGGGGCCATGCTAATCTTTTCTGTATCATTCCAATTTTAGTATATATGCTGCCGAAAGGAGCACTTTTTTTTCTTAAGATTTATTTATTTATTAAATGTAAGTACACTGTAGCTGTCTTCAGACACCCCAGAAAAGGGCATCAGATCTCATTACAGATGGTTGTGAGCCACCATGTGGTTGCTGGGATTTGAACTCAGACCTTTGGAAGAGCAGTCAGTGCTCTTAACCGCCAAGCCATCTCTACAGCCCTGTCTTTGCTTTTAAATGTACAGACTCAGAGGGAAGATACAGCAGGCAACTTACAGGGACCAAGGATTTAA
This sequence comes from Apodemus sylvaticus, assembly GCF_947179515.1. Classification (NCBI taxonomy): domain Eukaryota; kingdom Metazoa; phylum Chordata; class Mammalia; order Rodentia; family Muridae; genus Apodemus; species Apodemus sylvaticus. Next base: position 115,434,341 of record NC_067476.1, read on the forward strand.
ACCTTCTCTGACCCCATTTGATAAGACACCAAATGCTGACCTCCTGCCCTCTGTCTGAGTTTTCCCAGGAAAATAGGTAATAAAAGAGCAACCAAGAGACTACTGCAAGAGTTACAGACCTTGGGTTACAGAACGTTGGCTAAGGAAGCCCAACTTTGCATGTCAGAGAAGACCTATCTTGGCTACCAACTGAGGAGAGGCAAAAGGAGCTTCCTTCAGAGTAGGATTGCTGCCATCATCCTAACTCCAAAGACTAAGAGACAGGCTCAAGAGTTCCAAGTTATGGCTAGATATTGTTGCCTCTGAATACCAGAGTCTGTGGAAATAGCAAGCAAGACCTCTATACACTAGCATGGTGGGTGGGGGTAGGGGTTGGGGGTTGGGGATTAAGCCCTTAATCAGGACTCAGACAAAAACAACTCCAACTTTGGCTCCAGCCTTAGCTCTCCAGATGTTTCAAAACCGTCTCATCTGTTTGTCCATAAAACAAAGGGAGTTTTAACCCAAAATTTGAGGCCATGAAAATACCCTGTTCAAATGATTGGACTCTGTAGCCACATGTCTAAGAGCTGTAGCTGCTACTGCTAGTTTGATAAAACCAAGCAAGCAAGCAAACAAACAAACCAGCTAACTCTGGATCAAGATCTTATACACATAGCAGCCCAAGATGTGGTTGAGGCTCTCCTCTAGCTAACTGGTGACTTGTGACTGACCCAGTAGCAGGTCCTACTCCTGGACCACCCTCCAGTTTAATTTGAGAAAACCACTGCCATGAATCTAACCACTCTCTTGCCTGGGGACAATGTGCAGGTGCTCAGTCATGACTGTCATAAGAAGAAATCAAATGTGAGAGCTGCAGTAGTTACTTCAACTGGAACCGTTTGGGCCCAAGCCTGGTACCCGGAGAGTAGAACGGAATGATCTGACTCAGGCTCTCAGGGGAAAAGTGAAGTCCACCACCAAACACATAGACAGTTGCTGTGCTTTTATTACTGGGCATATCCATAGTATAGTCAATTCAAGATGGGGAATGGGGAGGGGCTTCTCACCACTGGTGTGTTAGTCAAAGATCTCTAGGGTCACAGAACTTATGGAACGTCTCTCTATATTGAAGTAGTTTATTGTGATGACTTAAAGTCTCCAATTAACCCAACGATGGTCAGCTGTGAATGGGAAGTCCAAGAATCTAGTAGTTAGTTGCTCAGTCCCACAAAACTAGTTGTTTCTGCTGGTCTTCTGTAGAAGTAATTCCAACAGATGTGTTGGCAAGCAAATGCAAGCAGGTAAAGAAGAGCAAATCTTCCTTCTTCCAATGTCCCTACGTAGGCCTCCAGTAGAGGTGTGTCTCAGATTAAAGGCATGTACCACCATGTCTGGATCTTACTTATCCCAGGCTGTCCTTGGACTCAGAGGTCTCCTTGCCTCACTGTCCTGGGATTAAAGGAGAGTACTACCTTGCCTGAGCCTAAGATTTTCATGGCCACTATGCCTCAAGATCTCCATACCAAGATCCAGGTCAGAAACTTGGGTCTTCCAGCCTCAAGAGTTCAATCACAGGTGAGCTCTTCAATTTTGGATGATAGTTCATTCCAGATATAGTCAGTTGACAACCAGGAATAGCCATTACAAGTAGGAAAAAGGACCTTAAAAACAAAGAAAAGATCTTGGCCCTCCTAGAAATATTCGGCTTCTCCAATGAATTGTGAATTGTTGTTCTCCAGCACCAGACAAACAGCCCTAAGACCAATGGGACCTATTGCTATTCTAACAACATATCCCTGCCTGGAGCTTCTTAAGACTCCATGGTGAAGAAATGAATAGCTCAAGCCCACAGGTTGATGGAGTACACTAGAGGGAAAGATTATTCTCCCAGAATCAACTGGCAGGACTCTGGTAACTGACCTTCACTGGGCTACTCAGCTGGGATCAGACCCAGGAATGTTACACCTAGACTGGACAGCCTAGTGTGGATGTCTCAGACAGATACCAGGTTTGTGCTCAGGTAAATCCAAAACAGAGACACCTTACCCAGGAAGGGGTTCTAATCAAAGATCAACACCCCAGAAAATTCTGGGACACCTGACTTCATCAAGATCCAGCTTGCCAGGGGAGGGTACAAGTACTTGTTAGTCTTTATAGACACATTTTCCAGGTGTGTAAAAGTGTTCCACCTGGACTGAAACTGATCAAATACTGTCTGAAAAGTTTCTTCAGGAGCCAGTCCTCTGACATGACCTCTCTCTAGCAATGGGGTCTAACAATGGCCTTGCTTTCAGAGCCAAAACCTCTCAATTAAAAGCTAAAGTGTTAGATGTAGATTAAAAAAAACATTATTGTTCATGTGGACCTCAGAGTTCTGGCCAGGTAAAGAGAGTAAATGGAACATTAAAAGAGCCTTTAACAAAAGTCTCATTATAATCTAACAAAGGATGCATTAGGCCTCCTTCCTGTGATTTGCTTCAGAGTGCCTGCTGCCCCCCACATAGGGTGGGATTTACTCTGCTGTGAGGTAATGTTTGAAAGACCTCCCCCACTGCTCCCCAGGTAGTTGGCAAAACTCTCTAACCATTCCTTCCTTGAGTCACCACAGGTCTTCCAGGCCTCCATGCCGGCTACTCATTGGACTATTGGAGAGACCCAGATAACTTCTGAGTCCACCATCAGTTTCCCCTTCTCTGAGTCCAGTGATACTATCTGGGTTAAGTTGGTAACCAAAGGAGTTCTGGAACCAACTTGGAAAGGACCCTACACAGTGACTTCACTCTTTTTGTTGTTGTTGTTGTTGTTGTTGTTGTTTTGGATTTGGTTTTTTCGAGACAGGGTTTCTCTGTATAGCCCTGACTGTCCTGGAACTCACTCTGTAGACCAGGCTGGCCTTGAACTCAGAAATTCACCTGCCTCTGCCTCCCAGAGTGCTGGAATTACAGGTGTGCACCACCACCACCCGGCGTGACTTCACTCTTATGGTTGTAAAGGTAACTGGTGTTATACCATGGGTCCACCATCACCCAGGTCAAGAAAGCCAAATACATAGATGTCACTGCCAAATGACTGTCTCCTAGGCTATTGTCTCATTAAAATTAAGTTTTCCTTCAACCTACTGTTTGTCCCTGTCTTAGTTAGGGTCTTACTGCTCTAAGCACCATGACCAAGGCAAGTCTTATAAAGACAACATTCAATTGGGTCTGGCTTACACGTTCAGAGGTTCAGTCCATTATCATCAAGGAGGGAGCATGGTAGTGTTCAGGCAGGCATGTCTTGGGAGAAGCTGAGAGTTCTACATCGTGATCCAAAGGCTGCTAGGAGAAGACTGTCTTCCAGGCAGCTAGGAGAAAGGTCTCAAAGCCCACTCCCACAGTGACACACTTCCTCCAACCAGGCCACAGCTACTCCAACAGAGCCACACCTCCTAAAAATGTCACTCCCTGGGCCAAGCATGTGCAAACCACCACAGTCCCACAGGTAGAGTGTGTTGGGTCCAAAGCCTAGCAGAGTAGTTATCAAAGAGACCAGAGAGACTTTATCCAGCAACTGATGCGAGCAGATGCAGAGTATCACAGCCAAACATTAGGAAGAGCTCAGGGAGTCCTGAGGAGGAGGGGGAGGAAGGATTGGAGGAACCAGAGGGGTCAGGGACACCATAAGAGAAAGACCTAAAGAATCAACAGACTGGGACTTATGGGAACTTGCAGAGACCAAGGAGCCTATAAGAGTCTGACCTAGGTCCTCTGCATATATGTTATGGCAAAATATATGCCATAACCTTCTGGGAACCTCAGGAAGTCACAGTTGTCCCTGACTCACCTACTTGTGGTACACTTTTGCTTCTGGATTGTCTTATCCAGGACTTATTGCATGCAGTTTGCTATGCCACGTTTGGTTCATGTCCCTGGGAGGCCTGCTCTTTTTCTGAGGGGAAGAGGTGGGGGTTAGATCTGTGGGAGAGTGGAGACTAAGGAGAGGGGAGGGAGGAAAACTTCTGTCAAGGATGTAATATGTGAAAGAATTTTAAAAAAGAAAAAAGGGTTTCACCAGTCCCCAGGCCCTTTCATTCCTGGCCAATCTACCTCCTCCGGAGTCTTATGTTTTGTCTTATGACTATGAGCATAAGAGTCATGATCCAGCCCCATCACCCTCAGGCTGGATCTGGGAACTGTGGAGGCCAGAAACAGGGGAGGTGATAGCTGATATGGCGACAGACCAGCAACCCATATTCCATCTTGACCATTGCTTACTAATACCTGTCTGGTGGTATTGGAGAAAGGAAAGATATAGATGTTTATCTTTTGAGATAGGAATACACAGTTTATAATTCTATGCATGCCCTGTGGCTTGACCCCCTATTAACCAGGAACAAGGGAGTTTCCATTGCAAAAATTGTGGTCTTAAATAGCAGTTTCCAGAAAAGACACCGATGAATGTGTGTATAGAATAAAAGACCCCTCCCAAGAATGCACTATAGGAAAATGTTATCCATGACCCATAAAATTAAAAGTCTGGAAAAAGTCCTTCAAAAATATTCTGGCTTTTGGAAAACAGGAAAAACCTGGGGAATCCGATTCTATGCCACAGGAAAGAACCCTGGGCATAAAGCTAATCACTGCCAGCCAGAAACTGATCAGGGCTGCTGGTTTTGCTTAAATTCTGAGTCCCTGTCTTACAGGCTAGGAACTAACCAGACTGTGGGCCCATTGACTGACAAAACTAATTATGACTGGAGGCAGTCCAAATCAATGATGGACAGTTAAAAAGGGGGGCTGAAATTTGTCTAATATCCAAAACCTTCAACCTAGGCATTTCCTCTTATTCTGATGTTTTCCATTCTGCCTGATGGGTTAATTCATGTAGACAACAGCAATATTAGTAGGCCCAAAACTACTTGGTAAGCATATATGAATAGTTTGAATAATGTGCCTCTTCTGAGGCTTTCCAGACTAAGTAGACAGGTTGGCGAGGACCTAGAGGTATTAAAATTTCCATTTCTGAATTAAAATAACAGAACCACTTGTGGAAATGGTCTTACAAAACTGGAGCTGTCTAGACTTACCTTGTAAGACCCCCAAAAAACCCAGGGCGCCCCAGCACCCCACGCCTTGGAAAGCGATATCCAAATCACTCTCGAGAAACGGTCTCGATGCAAGAGCATGAGGATTTCTTTTATTCTAGAATTCTGGGTTCCACAGCTGTACACTGCACAGGGCTAGAAGACTGTGGACCCCCGAGAGCAGAATTTTGACAGCTTTTATAAGTTTACAACAAAGCCTGCAAATCACAAACCAATTATTCCTTAGCGTTGCCTGCATAGTGTGGACCAATCAATTTGTACCACTCTATAATTTTTAGACCAATTAGTTTAAATTATCGGAGCCCGCGCTCAGTGGACCAATTAGTTTCCTATTGGAGCCTACAGCTGCGTGAACTCCTGGATAGGGATAATGGCGCAAGCAGTTTACAGAAGCACGATGAGCTTAGCTCATTTCCAGTTACCTTGTGGGGCCAGGATCACCTACTCAAGGCCTTTTTGTCTAGCTCTTAAAGGGCAGGCTCTGGACTGTGACCTTTTACCTAGTTTTTAACAAAAAGCACAAAGAGCGAGCTCTGGAATCTGAAGTGTTTGGGGCTCCTTAGAAGGCTGGAGTTAGGCTGTATTATTTTTTATCCTTTCAAGCTCTCATAAGAAAAAGGAAAGTATGGTATGAGAAGCTTGTTATTTCTGTGCTAATTGTCTTAGGGTTTCCATTGCTGTGAGGAACACTGTGACCAAGACAGCTCTTATCAAGGACAACATTTCATTGGGGCTGCTTATGGGTTCAGAGGTTCAGTCCATTATTACCATGGCGTGAAGCATGGCAGCATCCAGGCAGGCATGACGCTGGAGAGTTTTACATCTTGTTCTGAAGGCAAACAGGAGAAGACTGACTTCCAGAGGGCTAGGAGAAGGGTCTCAGAGACCACCCCACAGTGACACACTTCTTCCAAGGCCACATCTACTTCAGCAAGGTCATACCTCCTAATAGTGCCACTCCCTAAACTAAACATATTCAAACCACCAAAAGGAGTAATTAAAAGACCTTGTTATGGTTGGAAAAAATAAAACAACTCAAAAAAGAGAGAAAGATAAAGACATTAATCAGATAATTGGTATCAATCTCTGTTCTCTTGGACCCTCTGGCTAACTACTCTGCTAGCAGCACTTTCTTTAATTCTTACTCTGACTGAATTACAGGTGGGGCCTTGCATCTTAAACTATATGGCCTATTACGTATCAGTTCAGTAAAATTAATAGTACTTAAAACCAACTCCACCTCTTTAAAACAGGGTAAGTCCATAGTTTTACTAAGACAAGTTGGAAACTGGTTTTCATTTGTTTTCAAATATAGAGCAACTGCTTGGGGGGTGGGGGGGAGAGCAGGGATAGAATGTGTTAGAATTAGGAAATGAAAACTCTCGCCTCAGCCAGGCGTGGTGGCGCATGCCTGTAATCCCAGCACTTGGGAGGCAGAGGCAGGCAGATTTCTGAGGTCGAGGCCAGCCTGGTCTACAGAGTGAGTTCCAGGACAACCAGGACTACACAGAGAAACCCTGTCTCTTAAAACCAAAAAAAAAGAAAAAAAAAGAAAGAAAGAAAGAAAGAAAAAAAAGAAAAGAGAAAGAAAGAAAGAAAACCTCTGGTCTCAGCATGAAGCTTATTAGATGGTTGAACTGTTTTTTTCAAACTGCGAGGAAGCAAAAGGCTGACACAAGACCCACTTAGTCAGAAAGACTGGCTTCAGACTACAAGAGCCACCCGGGGTATGTTCTATCTAGTGAAGCAGACTGGATCCCAGCACTTCATAAAATGCTATGCAAAGACAGAATTACACAGGTAATTCTACACAGTTTGAGACTGAGCAGAAATCCCTTAAGGCCACTCTAGAGGGTCATGAAGATCACAGGGAGAGAGACAAGTCTGTGAAGGTCCCAGCTGTAAGATAGACTTTGCTTCAAGCCTTTACCTTATGAGCTGATGCAAGGACAAAGAAGTGGGGATATAGGAATGGGGCACAGGGGAGAGAGAAACTTTCACTCAGGAGTCACAGAGGCCTTTTCAGAAGCCGAATGAGACACATCTCAGAATCCCATCAGATTTTGTTGGCCTGAAGCATTTACCATCTGGGCCCTTGTCTTAGTTAGGGCTTTACTGCTGTGAACAGACACCATGACCAAGACAAGTCTTATATAGGACAACATTTAATTGGGACTGGCTTACAGATTCAGAGGTTCAGTCCATTATCATCAAGGTGGGAACATGGCAGCATCCTGGCAGGCAGGATACAGGAGGAACTAGAGGTCTACATCTTCATCTGAAGGCTGCTAGCAGAATACTGGCTTTCAGGCACTTAGGATTGGGGTATTATGGGGGCTGGAGAGATGGCTCAGTGGTTAAGAGCAATGACTATTCTTCCAGAGGTCCTGAGTTCAATTCCCAGCAACCACATGGTGGGTCACAACCATCTGTAACAAGATCTGACACTATTCTTCTGGAATGTCTGAAGACAGCTACAGTGTACTTACATATAATAAATAAAGAAATCTAAAAAAAAAAAAAGGATTAGGGTATTAAACCCACGCCCACAGTGACTGACCTATTCCAACAAGGCCACACCTGGCCCAAGCAGACACAGACCATCACTGCCCTTGAGCCAACGTTTTCTGGACATCAATATTTCTGTTCTTCACACAGGTATCCAGAGAGATTTCTGGAGGCTCAAACAGACAATAATACAGTATAATAATAATAATGTAATATAAAATAATATTTTGTAGGATATTTCTAAATTCATTCATTCCCAAAATGGTGAGTACCTCCCATTTGCAAGGTCAAAGAGGAAAAGATACTAGAATAGCCAGACATTCAGATTCTGCTCTTGAGATGGTTCCACTGGTGTAGCCCATTCAGGCAAACTTTGGCACATGCTCTGACCAACAATGGGCAGAAGTAATACTATAGTATTACTATAGTATTACTATAGTATAGAAATACTATAGTATTTCTGAAGCCTGCTGTTCCCACCACCTCCCTCATGCTGCCTTGGGAAGACACTGGGCTTAGACCAGAGATCCTCAACCTGTGGGTGACATACCATAGATTTACAATTTATAACAGTAGCAGATTATAACAGGTGTTACAACTCATAATGTAGCAAAACTAAAGTTATGAACTAACAGTGTAATAGTTTTATGGTTTGGGGTCACCAGAACATAAGGAACTGTATTAAAGGATGGTAGCATTAGGAAGGTTGAGAACCACTGACTAGCACTGACTAGCATACCTTTAATCTTAACTCTTGGGAGGCAGAGGCAGGTGGATCTTTATGAGTCTGAAGCCAGTCTGGTTTACAGGGTGAGTTGCAGGACAGCCAGGCTGTTACATAATAAAACTCTTTCTTGAAAAACCAACCAACCAAACCCAACAAAACCAAAAACCAAAACACTGGCTTAGACTATCAAGAAAGGAGACTGTGGAAAAACCATCCACCTGAGCCCAGCCTTCACCGCAGAGTCATAAGGGCATACAATGATTGTGAGTTTAGCTCATGGAGTTTCCCATGGTTTCTTTATAAGAAATAGATAATTGATACATGCGGATGATGACTGTAGAAGCGAGAGCAACACCCAAACTGTCTATGTCCACCCCACCCACCCTACCTACCCCACCCTACCTACCCCACTCTACCTACCCTACCCTACCTACCCCACCCCACCTACCCCACCCTACCTACCCTATACCACCTACCCCACCCCATCCTACTCTGCCCCGTCCTACCCCATGCCACCCTTGGTTTATAAATATGTTACATGACAAAAGGGAAGAACGTAGGCTTGTTTTTGCAGGGCCAGAGAGCAAACCCAGAGCCTTTGAATGCTAGGCAGGTGCTCTACCTCAACCTGGCTGCTATATAGCTAGGACTCAAAAAGTTTTCACCCACCTACTTCCACCTCTCGAATGCTAGGCATGATCCCCGTCACCAGGCACCAAAGATATTAATGAGAGATCACCCTGCATTACTTGGATTGTTCTAATTAGATCATATGATCCCTTACAAGAAGAAAAAATTCTCCAGCTAACAGACGCCAAAGGCAGAGATTTGAAACTGTGACTAAGGTATGACCTGCTTTGCAGAAGCCAAGTGGAAAGTGTTAAGAGGCCAAAAGAAAGCCTCTGAGAGCCAAGGCGGGCCTTGGTTCAGAATGAGCAAGCTGACTGGAATGGAAGATTCGAATGTGTCCACCAGTCTCAGGAACTTAGAAGAGAAAGCACCTTCAGCGTTCCCTGAAGGGACCAAGCTCTGCGAATACTCTGATGGCCCTTTCTGGAACCAACACAGACATCCTAGCCATGCCACTTTCTTGAAGTTCAACAGGGGGGGCTATGGTTGCTGCTTTAATCCAGTATGTTTGAAGCTGTTTATTACAGCAACAACTGACGGTCAGCCACTGAAAGGCAATTTAAGCAGCCTTCCTTCAAGGGGTGTGCCCCAAGCTGAGAAGGGAAGATCTGATGACACCAAGAAAAAGGCAGCCCTGCTCTGGTGTCCTGCAGGAGGCATGTCAGATCCACCCCCAATCCCCACCCTTACCCCACCCCACCCCCACCCAGCACAGAAGCAATCCCTGAGATAAATGCCAGTCAAGGTAGCTGTCTTGGTGATCCCAGGAAACTCCAGTAGAAGGTGGGAGAGTGAGACAGGGAAATGACTGAACCCCAAAACATGAATTACACAGCAGAACACCGCAGACACCCGGAGTGCAGTCCTTCTCAGTGATGCTAGGAAACAGTGGAGGCTGTGCCTCATGTCACCTTACCCAAGGGATACGGTCATGGGGGATTAATACATCAACTGCCATCAACATAGTTAAACGTCTCTTTTGGGAGCATTATTCTCATGATACTCTGGGCTGGTGTGCACATTTGAAGAATAGAGACACCAACAATTCAGGATCACTCTTGGGGCAGGGACATAGGGTGGGAAGGAGTAGGAGGGGCTGTCTGTTGGACATGTGGCCTTGTGCACCCAACTGATGAGTCCAGGAGATATGAGCGAGACATTTTAGCGCTTACAGTAAGGGGATAGTAATGGTGCAGATGGAGAGTAAGGGGCATGCTCACAGAGGCACTGAAACATCCAACGGACTGTTGAGAAACGCTCAGGGGTTAACCTGGAGTCAAATGACTTACTGCAACACCCCTCGCTTGGTGCCTTGGGGCGAATTACTTTATTGCTCTTAATGCCATCTCTTATCATATTATCAAGGATTCAAATGGCGGATAATTGCAGCCTCCACAGAGATTAGATAGTGCTTTTAAAGAATCTGAATTTGGCAGTGTCAGCCCTCAGTCAACAAGAAGATATATAACTATCAGGGTTATGTCCTATGTGAGTTTGTGATTATTCACAGGCAGAGTTTGGAGGAGTGGTCTGGGGAGGGGTTGGGCTAGAACAGTGGGCAGCAGTGGGTCTTAGCTATTTTATATATAAAATATACATACAATTATACATAAATGTATTTTATCTTATTTTTTATAAGATTTATTTATTCTTATATGTAAGTACACAGTAGCTGTCTTTAGACATACCAAAAGAGGGCGTCAGATCTCATTACGGATGGTTGTGAGCCACCATGTGGTTGCTGGGATTTGAATTCAGGACCTTCTGAATTCAACTCTTAACTGCTGAGCCATCTCACCAGCCCCATAATGTATTCTATAATGTGGACTTGGAGTAGAGGTAGATCTTCAGTGGCAGAACACATGCTTAGCATGTAAAATCAACATTCTTAACATGCCCAATGAGCAGCATGGAATTTTTCAAAGTTTAATTTGAATTTTTAAAATTGATTCAGGCTTTCTTTTAGGAAATGAGACACTGTAATCCAGGACTTCTGACCCTGAAGGTCAGTAGCTGTCTCGAGTTCGGCAAGTAGAGGTCAGGTGGTCTAGAAGCTAGGCTAGGAAAAGAGCCACTCCTATCTCCACCTCCTGATAAAAGTGGCCTTTTCCTTCAGTGATGAATGGAAGAAGCCACAGCAACAGTGATAAAAAAAAAACTGTGGCTTGTCGCTGGTGAGAAAGTAAACAATTCCCATGATACTTCCAAATTAAACACCTTTCAAAAAAATTGTGCACTCCACCTCTCTGTCTGTCCCTGCCTCTGTCTGTCTGTCTGTCTGTCTCTCTCTCTCTCTTTCTGTCTCAGTCTGTGTGTGTGTGTGTTTGTGCGTGCACATGCACATGTCAGACATGCCAAGACACACAAGTAAAAGGTCAGAGAATAAGCTGCACATGTCACTTCTCTCTTTCCACCGTGTGGGTCCCAGGGATTAAAATTCATGTCATCAGGCAAGAACCTTTCTTTAGCCAGCCCCAGGTATATTATAATTTATATTCATTACTAATTCAAAATCATGGCATTTATATTTAAACTTTAAAAATTTTTTAATTATATTTATTCATATTATTTTATGTGTGGGTGTTTTGCCTGCATGTACGCCTGTGTAGCATGTCTGTGTTTGGTGCCTCAGAGGTCACAAGAAGGGATCTGACTCCCTGGAACTGCAGTTGTGAGTGCTGGGAATTAAACCCAGGTCCTCTGCAAGTGCCAGTATTCTTAACATCTGAGTCATTTCTCCAAATCCCCCAGATTTTATATTTAATGCATTAATAAGAAAGCATATTTACAGCTATATTGAATACTTGTTTTCAAACATATTTTAAGTGCACTTCAATATAAATGACTCTCTTTGAATTTCTAGGTGTTTTGGCTTATGCTTTAAACGCACTTTTTTTTTTTTTAAAGAAAGTATGAAGAAATCTCCTTGGGGAAATAAAAAAGATACTCAGTACAACCTCATATTTTCTGGTTTTGCTGATGTGGCTAATTCTAGAACTCATGACCCAACCAGCAGTATATACCTATTTATCTAATAATAAAACCTGGCCACCTGGGCTCTGAGAAGAGCAGTCATGTGACCAGATTTGGGGTGAAGGACAGCAATGGTCCTCAGTCCTTCCTCCACACGGTCTGCCCTGTTAACAGCTACAGTTCAAACTGGTCCTGGTCTAATTTGTACAAGGCAGGGTTTCCCTGGGGACAGTTTTTGTTGTTGTTGTCTATGAGGGAATATTTATGAATGGAAAAAGTCCCTTGGGCAGGCCATCAGCTTCTTTCTTTCTCTCCTTTTTAAAAATGTATTTATTTATATTGTATTTATTTGTGTGTGTGTGTGAGAGAGAGAGAGACAGAGAGACAGACAGACAGACACAGAGAGAGAGAGAGAGCCCTAATGCCCACACAGGGAGGAGAGGTCAGAGGACAATTTGTGACATTCTCCCAGTCTCCTTCCACCCTGGGGGTTCTGAAGATTGAACTCAGGTGGTCAGCCTTGGCAGCAAATGCCTTTACCCCCTGAGCTGTCTCCCCGTTTGTTTTAAATTCTTACCTATTTGTGTGTGGCGGGGTCTCATTTAACACACACTCTTTATATAACTAAGGCTGGCCTTGAACTCCTGATCCCACCTTGGCTCTTTAGTTTGGGGATTACAGGCGTGATGCTACACCCAAGTTGTCCCTGGGGCTCAGTATGTGCTGTTCCCACCCTAAAATGGTCTAGGTCTAAGAGTTCTGAGGAATGTGTTCATGGTGGGCTCTTTTTGGAAAGAAGAATTTAAGCAGATCTGTTTTAAAGAAGTGATAGAGTCTACAGAAAATCTGCTGGCATGGTTGTAAACTTACGAGTCTCGCAAAGGGAAGGGCTTTGTGGCCAAATTCACGTGGCATGGTCTGTCTCCTTGTTCACGGGACCTCTTCCTTTCCCTGTAGGGGCAAAGGGAAGTTGGCAGACCTCCTACAGTTTCCAGTTTCTCAGCCTCCTGTACTTAGCAGAGCCTTGGGACGGTTTGCTGGTGCATTACCTCAGTCTCTCTTTCCCCTCGTGGTTTCTTTAGGCATGCTGGATAATCTAAGATAATCCCCAATCTCCAAACCATCTGATTAGCAACCTAATTCACCTCTGCCATGTACTCTCATGTCCTACCAGGGTCCAGGGATTGTGACATGGCTATCTCTGAGGGGCTATTGTTAGTAGCCATGAAAGACTGGGAGAAAAGCAGTTTGCCAAAGGTAAGTTGGTTTATGAAAGGTCAGTGCCTCCCTCTGTAACCTGCATGCCCTTATCTTGATGCACTTTATTTATATTTCTGTTTTGTTTGAGGGTTTTGGACAGAGTATCACCATACAGCTTGGTTGGCCTGGGACTCCCTATACACAGGCTTCCTCTCTCAGTGACCCTCCCACCCTGCTTCCTGAGTTCAACAATTACAAGTGTGCAGCATACCTGGAGTTCACTTATATTTTTATTATGCATCTGTAGACGTCTGTGGGGTGTTTTGGCACAGAGTGCCATCCACCTGCTTCAGGGCACTTTGGACAGACAGTTCCATGAACTTTGCCAGCGGCTGTTTTTAAGCTAACGTCAAAACACCTCTGCTTTCAATAAGACAGTAAAAGGCCACTGAGCCAGAGTTAGGTACATGGAAGTACATGGGAGTTAACACGCCCAGGAGCAATGTCCACCTGATAGTGCGTGAGACCCATGGTTAGGCATGGCAGGCTCCAGCCTGTAGCGGAGCTTCTGACGGTTCTCCGTGGTTCCCTATGAGGTCCCAGCAGCACGGAGTCTCAGTTGCCCTCAGTGATAACTGGCTTGTGAATATATCTGTGTTTTACTGCTGTGAAGAGACGCCATGACCACAGCAATTCTTGTACAGGAAAACATTCAACTGAGGCTGGCTTACAGTTTCACAGGTTTAGTCCATTATCATCAGAGTAGGGAGCAGGCAGACAAGGTGATGGAGTAGAAGCTGACAGGTCTACATCTTGATCTGAAGGCAGCACAAGGAGATTGTGACACATTGGGCACAGCTTGAGCATAGGAGACCTTAAAGCCCATCCCCCAGCGATACACTGCTTTTCTTTCTTTCTTTCTTTCTTTCTTTCTTTCTTTCTTTCTTTCTTTCTTTCTTTCTTTCTTTCTTTCTTTCTTTCTCTTTCTTTCTTTCTTTGTTTGATTCTTTCTTTCTTTCTGTCTTTATTTCATTTTTTGGGTTTTGTTTTTTTGTTGTTTGTTTTTTGTTTTTTGGGGTTTTGTTTTGTTTTGTTTTGAGACTGGGTTTCTCTGTGTAGCCCTGGCTGTCCTGGAACTCACTCTGTAGACCAGGCTGGCCTCGAACTCAGAAATCTGCCTGCCTCTGCCTCCCAAGTGCTGGGATTAAAGGCATGCACCACCATCAAGCAACTGATAAACTTCTTCCAACAAGACCACACCTCTTAGTAGTGCCACTCCCTATGGACCAAGCAATTCAAACATGAGTCCATTGGGGCATTCCTATTCAAACCACCAGTCTTAGCTGTTCCCCTCTCTCTGATTTATTCTCCCTGCCTACTATTTCAACTTCTTGGGATTACCTATCCAATAATCTCCCTGTATTCATATCCTTCCCTCGGGTTGCCTTAGAGGGAAATGACATCCTATTGTGCTTACTGCCACATCTTGTGGAGCTAGCAGTCCCAGCATGCAAGGTGGAACTGCGACAACAAACCAGAACAGTTCATTTGTACACATCTCTTCTGACCTGCGAGGGTCCTTTTGGTTGGTTGATGACCCGCCACAAAAAACTGCTTCTGATTAATCATGTCTTCTGTGACAATCACATGAAAGGCAGCTTCTGTGCATCATTCTTGGCCGATTAAGCTCTAAGTTCTTCTAAGCTGTTCAAAGCTCTACGTCAGGATCTGGTTAAGGAGTATAAACACCTTAAGAACCATCCTTCTGAGGCACATGCCGAAAGGCCGACGTACCTAAGGGAAGGAAAGGTTGTCTGAGGTTATCTTTCTTTTAGTTCAGGCTGAGGTCCTGGTTGTTTATTTGAGTTCTGGAAATAACCCTGGGAATTTATTTAGGTGCCAAGGGCAACATGAGGACAGTGTACTCTAAAAACACTTTGCTGTAATCCCAGCAGACAGCAGGCACACACCGGGAGAAAGATATTGGGACCCTCCCGCAGACCCAGCAAATGCCTGGTGACTTTGGGGGAGAGGTTACATATTCTTTATTGGCTACTGGGGATGTTTTATTTGTGTTCTAAAGAGAGGCAAAAGCAATGGTGTAGCATTTGGGAAGAAATTTTACTATCTAGGGTCCCTAGGATGGTACAGAACTTATCCTAGTTAGGGTTTCTATTACTGCAATGAAACACCATGACCAAAAAATCAGTGTTGGGGAGGAAAGGGTTTATTCTGCTTATACTTCCATATCACTGTTCATCATCCACAGAAGTCAGGACAGGGGCTAAAACAGGCCAGAAACCTGGAGGCAGGAGCTGATGCAAAGGCCCCAGAGGGATGCTGCTTACTAGCTTGCTTTCCCTTGGCTTGCTCAGACTTCTTTTTGATAGAACCCAGAATCACCAGCCCAGAGATAGCACTACCCACAATGGGATTGGCCTTCCCCCACCTAATAAAGAAAATTCTTTACTGGAATCATCTTTTCAATTGAGGTTCCCGCCTTTCAGATAACTCCAGCTTGTGTATCAAGTTGACATAACACTAGCCAGCACAGAGGTGGCACACATGGGCTCACTTCCAGCATAGCTCCACTCAAAAACCAACTGGCCTCACAGTGTGTGCTAGAGTACATCATGGGACTCCTGTATTCATGGGTCAATGATCTTAGAACAGGTAAAACATTCTACTCTAGGTTGTGACTCTAGCAAAGTACTCAATATGTAGACCAGGCTGGCCTTGAACTCACAAAGATTTGCCTGCCTCTGTCTCCCAAATGCTGGGATTAAAGACATCCACCACCTAATCATCTGCCTCAGCCTTAAAAGCAAAACTTTATTTATTTTTTCTTTCTTTCTTTCTTTTTTTTTTTTTTCTGAGACAGGGTTTCTCTGTGTAGCCCTGGCTGTCCTGGAACTCACTTTGTAGACCAGGCTGGCCTTGAACTCAGAAACCCATCTGCTTCTGCCTCCCAAGTGCTGGGATTACAGGCGTGCATCACCACAGCCCGGCTATTTATTTATTTTCTTAGACAGACTTTCACTATGTAGCTCAGGCCAGCCTTGAACTCCATGGAATTCTCCTGCTTCAGCTTCCCAACAGGTCACATTACAGGCATGAGCCATTATGTTTGGCTGTCTTGGCCTTTTAAGAACTTTATTTATTATTAGAGTTAGTGTTGGGGTGTGTATGTGCATGTGTGTGTAGCGTGTGCCATGGCACATGCTCAGAGGAAAACCTCAATTTCCCTCTTCCACAGTGGGTTCAAGGGCTCAGACTCCAGTTGTCAGACTTGCAGGGCAAGCACTTTCACCTCTGCTGAGGCATCTCATCCATCCTGCCTTGGCCTTAAAAATGGACTTATTTTTATTCTTTTTAACTATGTGGATATGTGTTTGCATGTGGACAGTGCACATAAATACAGGTGTCATCTGAAGCCAGAGGCGTAAGGACACCGCTGCCCCCCCAAGCTAGAACAAAGGGGTGGAAAGCTGCCCAACATGGGTGCTAGGGACCTAACCTGGGTCCTCTGCAAAAGCAGCAAGCACTCTGAATGGACAAGCCATCTCTTCAGCTCCCAGTCTTGGCTTTTTGGTTTAATTTTATTATTATTAAGAAACATTTTGAGGGGTTGGGGATTTAGCTCAGTGGTAGAGCGCTTGCCTAGCAAGCGCAAGGCCCTGGGTTTGATCTTCAGCTCTGGGAAACAAAAAACAAAAAACAAAAAGCAAAAGACAAAAAACAAAAAATATTTTGAGCCAGGCGGTGGTGGCTCAGGCCTGTAATCCCAGCACTTGGGAGGCAGAGGCAGGCAGATTTCTGAGCTCAAGGCCAGCCTGGTCTACAGAGTGAGTTCCAGGACAGCCAGGGCTACACAGAGAAACCCTGTCTTGAAAAAACCAAAATCAAAAAAAAAAACAAACAAACAAAAAAAAAAACCGACCACAAAACAAAACAAAACAAAGAAAACCATTTTGTTTATCATTTTTATGCGTGTAAGTATTTTGCCTGCGTGTATATCTGAGCACTGCATGTGTGCCTGATACTGTCAAAGTCCAGAAGAGGGCATCAGATGCCCTGAAATTGGAGTTATAGCTAATTGGGAGCTGCCTTGTAGGTGCTGAGAATTGGACCCAGGACCTCTGGAAAAGCAACAAGTGCTCCTCCCTGCTGAGCCATCTCTCCACTCCCTATTATTACTAGTTTGAGACAGAGTATCATTATATAGCCATGGCTGTTCTGGACCACTATGTAGACCAGGCTGGCCTCAAACTCAGAAATCTGTCTGGCCACTGAGTACTAGGATTAAAAGCATGCATAATCATGTCTTCATGTCTGGCTAAACCCTGACTCCCCCTCCCCCCACCCCCTACACCTCCCCACCCCCGGTTTAAAATAAAGTTATTATATTTTCTTTCTTGAATGTTGTGATATGAAATTGTCTTTTCCCCTTACATGTAGTATGCAAGTAAAGGAGAAAAAAAATGGAGGGAGGTGGGAGGGAAGAAAAGGGAGGTGTGCACGCATGCGCATGCACAGACACAGACACAAACACACACACACATACACACACACAGACACACACACATAAACACATACACACATACAGACACACACAGACACACACACACATACAGACATACACACAGACACATACACAGACACACACAGACACAGACACATACATAGACACACAGACACACACACACAGACACATACACACATACAGACACATACACAGGCACACACACAGACACACACACACAGACATGCACACACACACACACACACACATAGACACACAGACATATACACACACATAGAAACACACACACAGACACATACACACAGACACACCACACAGACACACACAGACACAGACACACACACACACACACATACACTGTGGTGGTTTAAATACGTGCAGCCCTGATAGACTCATATGTTTGAATGCTTGGGCTATTGGTACTCAAGCCACACCCAGAATAACTCAAAGTCTTCTTCTGCTGCCTTTGGATCAAGATGGAGGACTCTCAGCTACTTCTCTAGCACCATGTCAACCTGGACACTGTCATGATTCCCGCCATGATGATAATGGTCTAAATCTCTGAAAGTGTAAGCCAGCCTTGATGAAATGTTTGTCTTATAAGTATTGCCTTGGTCAATTGTGCTTCTTCACAGCAATAAAATCCAAATTAACACAGACAGATACAGAGGGAGAGAAAGAGAGAGACAGAGACAGAGACAGACATACAGACAGACACAGATACACACACATAGAGACACAGACAGACAGACAGACAGACAGACAGACAGAGAAAGCCACAAAGTGTAGTATAATACCACACTGACCTACAAGTTGAGATTCTTGGTCAAAATTTCAAGAATTTTTCTAGAACACAAAGACCTCTTTCTGTATTCATGGTATTTGTATTCACTCTAATATTGTTCCTGGCTTAGAGCCTTGCTTTCTGCTGATGTGGCTGCTGAGAGAACGCCATGCTTTAACAACCCAAACCCCAGTTCTACCCCACCCCCCTCACCACACACATCCTGAAGAGCTGGAGAAGACTCCAGAATGTCATGCCACTGGCATTCCTAACACTGTCTCTGCAAACGTCATCTCTCCAATACAAGGATGTAAAGTTTCAGCTACAATTTCTACAGTGGAAATCCCACAAAACCTACCTTGGAAGAATTAAATGGAACAGACAGGATTAAAAAGAAATCTATTTGTATGCAGAGAGACTTAAAGAGGACAAAGCTAATTGTTCTGCAACATGCCGGAAGTGAATTGCGCCGGCCTTCAGTCTTTCATTGGCAGGGAGTGGAAGCTTTGACCATCAAACAATGTTTTCCAGAGGGCAACTAACTGACTGTCTGCATAGAAAGGCTGTAATGATAAAAATCAATAGGTCAATAAAGGTCATTATCCATTCATACATCTGGCAAGATGAAGTCAAGGGCATGCAGCCAATGGGGCAGCAGCTGGGATGTGGGCTGATGGAGCAAGGCTCCTGGACGGGCTTAGTGCTGACACTCACCTGGAGTACTGTTGTGTTAGCTGTTCCTTCCTTTTGTGTACCCTCCAATTAGTTCCCTGTGACTCCAGTGACAATCAGCCATAGGTTTGGTGGCCTCAAACAACTGAATTGTTATTGTCCCACAATCCTGCGGTAGAGAAGTTTAAAGTGAGTCATCAGGATTATGTTCTGTCTGGAGGCTCTGGTGTCTGAAGCAATCTGTATCCCTTAGCTCATGCACCCCCTCTCCTACCTCACCTCTACCTGCATCCCATCACTAAGACCTGTCTCTACCGTCCCATCTATTATTCTGAATCTGACTCTCCTTTCCCTGTCTGAGGATCCTTATAATGACCTTGAAGCCACTTGGGCAACCTAGAAGATGCTTTTCCATCTCAAAGCCGTATGTGAATCATACCAGCATATCGGCTCGGCCCTTGTACGGAGTGGGGCGCAGCCATCTCACGGGGCCTCTTCATTCACACTACCTGCTCCTGATGCTCCTGCTCTGCCCTGGCTGTAAGGACAGCAGCCACAGTGGACTGAGCGGCTCCTGTGTGGGCACAGGAGTCTTATTGCTGACAGGGAAGCAGCAGGGTGTACCAGGTGCATCCTGGGTGGTATCACACTTTAACTATTTCTGGGACTCACGAGCATGTTACCAAGTCTCATGTGTACAGTTGTCTAAGGATTTTCTTGGGCTGCCAGAGCCTATTCTGAAGCCAGAGGTACAAAAGAATTAATGCCTCTCTGTGTTCCCAAGTGTCCCTTGTCAATGACAAAATACACCCAACTCCCTTGGCCTGTGGCTGGGAACACTCTTTAACTGCCCATAATATACAGTTTTCCAGAATTCCCAATGGAATTAAGCTCCAGTTGTCTAAAGTGTATCCCACTTGGAAAATATCTTCTCTTTTATCTGTCTTCTCCTTCTGGTCTTATTTCTCTTAACTCCCCTAATAATATTTCTTGGATCATCCACCAAGTGATGTCTTCCAAGACCTGCTTCCAAGACCTGCTTCCAGGAGAATTCAAATGAGGGTATCGGAGCAGTCAACTCAGCTGCCCAGGACTACATGGCTGGCGAGTGACAGGTCTGGTGCAAATTACATCTCTCCAACCACCCCTAGTTGCTTCTCTTGGCTGGCTTATTACTTACTTATTGTCCCTGAGGGATACCATTGACTTAGGATGTAATTAAGCCAGAAGGTACTTCTCTCTGAGTATCTGACTTGAAAGATGAGAGGAGTCTCAGAGGGCGAGAGGAAACTGCTTTCAGCCATCTGAGAGCCTGATGTGACAGGGATGAGGATGCTGTGACAATGCTCAGGTTGCAGCAGCCTGTGAGAGCTCCTTAAGTGTCTCCAGGTATCACACACAGATTTATCTGTCAGTGGGAGTGGTGTGTGTGTGTGTGTGTGTGTGTGTGTGTGTGTGTATCTGTCAAATGAATGAAGGAATCTCAGACACTGGATGCCATGGCTAGAGGATCTAAGTCTTGATCTTATTGACTTCAAATTCAGCATCAGGGCAAGGTAACAAAAAACAAAAAACAAACAAAAAAAACCCAAAACCAAAAAACAAACAAACAAAAACAACTGGCTAAAAGTATGTATATTGTGATGGTTTGAATAAAAATGTCCCCCATAGGCTCATATACTTAAATGCTTAGTCACAAGGGAGTGACACTATTTGAAAGGATTAGAAGGATTAGGAGGTGTGGCCTTGTTGGAGGAAGTATATCCATGGAGGTCTCCTTTGAAGTTTCAAAAGCCCATTGGAGTCCAGGCTCGCTCTCTTTTGGTTGGCAGATCAGGATGTAGTGTCAGCTACTTCTCTAGTGCCATGAGTGCTGCCTTGCTCCCAGCAATGACAATGGGCCAAACCTCTGAAACTGTAAGCAAGCCCCCAATTAAATGCCTTCTTTTATGAGTTCCCTTGGTCACGATGCCTCTTCACAGCAATAGCACAGTGCCTAAGGCATCTATATGCACTGCCTTTCTCAATACATATGTGCTTATATGTATAGGGCACTATAAGTAAGACAGAGACCCAAAATCTAGGTGAGAGAAAGCAGTTTCTACACAATATAATTATTTCAGCATGCAGTTCTTCTGCAAGGTGAATTTTTGACCATGAACTGTCTGCACTATTGAGGAAAAAACAGTTGAACTATCCCAAAATAGGTTTTTCAGTTTGTTTGTAACCTTTTTTACAATTCAGCAATGATAAAAGCATAAGTTTATATCAGCTTCCCCAAGACAAAACCTCATGGGAGAGGCAGCTGGTTTCTCTGGCCTTTTTATCTTTTAGAGGTTTTCAGCAAAACCCTTGCCTTGTGGGATTTATGTGTTTAATTCTCAATTAAAACCCTTCCGGCTGGGCAGTGGTGGTGCACGCCTGTAATCCCAGCACTTGGGAGGCAGAGGCAGGTGTATTTCTGAGTTCGAGGCCAGCCTGGTCTACAGAATGAGTTCCAGGACAGCCAGGGCTACACAGAGAAACCCTGTCTCGAAAAACCAAAAAACCTTCCGTCTTGGGAATGGAGAGATGGCTTAGTGATTAAGAGTGCTAGCTTCTCTTCCAGAGGGCCTGGGTTCAGTTCCCAGCAGCCAAATGGCCCCTTGTCTTGTAGCTTGAGTTCTTAGGGATTCGACACCCTCACACAAGCAAATGTGGGCCAAACACCAATGTACATCAAAACAAAACAAAACAAAAACAACAAAGACAAACCCTTCAGTCTCTGGAGAAGAAACTCATGGAAAACAAAGTGTTCCATTAGCATTCAGAAAGGAGAAGAGCAAAGTCCTGTCCAGGCAGCAGCAGGGCTGCCAGTCACAGAAGACACACCCGGCACTTCCCTCTGAGCGTTGGGTGCCACTTGCTACAAATCCTGGTTTTGATTCTGACTTGATCGTGGTGTGATCCTGGTGTAATGCTTTGGATCATCTTGTTACCCTTCTTTATCAGTTACCTTATCTTAAAACAGATGGAATTACAGTGCTGGCTGCATCTGTGCTGGAAAGCTGCCCCACGCTGGGGACTCCTCAGTGCACTGATCTCCTTCCAGAAGTGAAGTATCTCAGAAAGCTGAAACCTATAGAGGCTGGGCTTGCCTAGGTGCCTGCCGCTTTGAGGTCCAGCTTGCCTACTGTACCCTGGGCACTTCTTCCCCTGGCTTCTTGTCATCCCTAAATTGGGTTTTTACAGTTTGTGGGCTCCAAATCTAACACAGTGTCTGAAATTAAATTATGTACTAGCTATCTCAATAACTTTTCAAAGTACCAAACCCACATACACTTGTGCAGGTGTGATTATACAATTCTGATTTGAGAAAGCTTTATTCAGGGCAGTGGTGGCACATGCCTTTAATCCCAGCACTCTGGGAGGTAGAGGCAGGTGGATTTCTGAGTTTGAGGCCAGCCTGGTCTACAGAGTGAGTTCCAGGACAGCCAGGGCTACACAGAGAAACCCTGTCTCGAAAAACCAAAACCAAAACCAAAACCAAAACCAAAACCAAAACCAAAACCAAACCAAACCAAAACCAAACCAAACCAAACCAAAACCAGACTTCGATTGAATGGATGTGCTGTGTTGTCATGGACGAGTTGGTTATTCCAGACCTAATCAGTAGCAAAGAAGATTTTTTAAAAAAGCAATAAGGGGAGGTAGAAGCAGAAGGATCAGGAGTCCAGGCCAGCCAAGGCTATATGAGACCCTGTCTCAAAAACAAACAAACAAACAAACAAACAAACAAACAAACAAGAAGAGGGGGCTGGAAAGACAGCTCAGTGGTTAAGAGCACTGACTACTCTTCTGAAGGTCCTGAGTTCAAATCCTATCAACCATGTGGTGGCTCACAACCATCTGTAATGAGATCTGATACCCTCTTCTAGGGGTGTCTGAAGACAGCTACAGTGTACTCGTATACATGAATAAATTAAAAACAAAACCAAAAACAAAACAAGCAGAGAGGTGGCTCAGTACTCATATCAAATGGCACGCAACCATCTGTAACTCCAGCTCTGGGGACCTGAGGCCTCTGGAGGTACCTGCACTCAAGTGCACACACTCACATGAAGATAGAAACACGTCCATGTAATTACACATAGTAAAAAATACATCTCAAAAAAAATAAATAAATGGTACAGTCAATCCAACTCCTTACTTTTTTAATCCCAAGGCTATTTGCTGTAATTAAATCAATACATTTGTTCTAAAAGGATAAAACAATAACAAAAAAGAACAAATCTAATTTTCTCCTAAACTAAGTTTAATTTTTTTTCTAACTTAAAAAAATTGTTTTGAGCTTGGTGTGGTGACTCCTAGGAACGGAGGAATACAAGTCTGAACCAGCCATCTATAACCAGGCAAGACTTTCTGTGAAGGGATTATGACATAAACGCAGCCACAAAGCCTTTGCCCTACAATTTGTCCTGCCTGCAAGATGTGCTGGGATAAAAGTAGCACAGAAATTGTGGGAGTGGCCAACCAATGACTGATCCGGCTTGAGACCCATGCCAGGAGAGGGACCCCACCCCTGGCACCACCTGGAGTCTGAAGGGCCAGGCCCCAGAGGCTGGATGGCCCAGAAACCGAGGGTAAAACCAAACATGGCTGGCAAGAAAAAAAAGGAAGAAGGAAGGGGGGGAGGGATGGTTCCTAGTAATATTCTGCTATACTCATAGATAGAAGCCTGGCATAATTGCCATTAGAGGTTCTATCCAGTAACTGATGGAAACAGATGTAGAGACCCACAGCCAAACATTGTGAGAGCTGGGTGAATCTTGCAAGAGGAGAAACAGTAGAAGACAGAAGTGTCAAGGACACTACAGAAAAACTGACAGAATCAACTACCTGAGTTCACAGGGGCTCACAAAGACTGACCCGACTATCAGGGAGCCTGCGAGGGTGTGATCTAGGCCCTCTGTGTAGTAGTCATGGTCGCGTAGCTTGGTCTTCTTGAGAGACTGCTAACAGTGGGGGTGGGGCTGTCTCTGACCTCTCCACCTGCCTTTGGGAACTTTTTCCTTCCACTGGGTTGCCTCATCCAGCCTTAATATGAGAGGAGGACTTGGCATGCCAATTTGGTTGAGATCCACGGGAGCCCCCAGCCCTTTTTCTGAAGGGAAACAGAGGAGGATGGGGTGAGGGGGACGGGCAGGAGTGGAAGGAGGAAAAACTGCTGTCAGGATGTAATAGATGAGAGAATAAGTTTAAAAAAATTAAAAATCTAAGAACATAACCCAACTATTGCCATAGCTAATGGCTTAGAAATACTTGACAACTTTCTAACTTCCTTGATGTTTTAAAAAATGGTGGTGACGCACACCTTTAATCCCAGCACTTGGGAGGCAGAGGAAGGTGGATTTCTGAGCTACACAGAGAAACCCTGTCTTGAAAAACCAAAGAGAGAGAGAGAGAGAGAGAATAAATTTACTGTAACTAAAAAAAATTTTTTTTCAAACCTAAAAATTTGTTTTGCATTTGGTGTGGTGGTTGGTACTGGACTTCAATTCCAGCACTCGGGAGGCAGAAGTTGATGGGTCTCTGTAAACTAACTGAAAAAGAATTGACTTAACCTTGACTAAACAGTTTAGATTTTTTTTCAGTATTAAAAAAAATTAAAGAATTTATACAGGAAAGGGAACCAAAAAAATCTCACTCAGTGGTAGAATGCTTGAGTATGACAAGACAGGAAGGGAGGGAGGGTGGAGAGAAGAGGCTGAGCGAGGGGCTTTTTGCTGAACAAACGGCCTCCTGGCCTCCTTGCAGCCTGTAGTTTCTCTGGCGCTCCTAAATCTGTGTTAGAATTTGTAAAAGAAAAATAGGTGGCAGAAGATGTTAGAAGACTGTAGACGGTGAGTGCATCGCATCAGATCAGCCTCAAAAAGAAGAATGGGGGGTGGGGGAGCACAGCGGCCCTAGGGCTGTCTAGAACCCCCGCTTCTTAAACTGTGGGTCACCTCCCTATATCGGGTTATGCTACTGAATGTGAGAGGGCACAGAAAATCTGGAAGCAGTTAAGGGTTACTGAACCCCTAGAATTAAAAATTAATGCAAAGTCAAATGCATCACTAATCTAAGAGGTTTCTGCCAGCACTCGCTTTTGCTGCACTGTGAAGTTTTATCCTAGCCTTGGTTCTGAATGCAGTGTGTGAGCACCATTGGCCCGCGATGCAAAGCCAAGGAGAACTACCTGAAGAGACCGCTCAGACTCCAGGCCCTTAGTGTTAGGAAATGCTGTACTTCTGGTTTTCACTGTTAAAGAAAGAGGGTGGTTAATTACAGAAAACAAAAACACTTGATGTTTTCCTACTGATATTCCTTAGCATTGAATTAGTATACGTTTGGATTATATTGTGTCAAGTGCTTGATTTTAAAAATTGCTGTTTGAGTTACCGACTCAAGGGTCCTTAAAAAGTAATCACAAAGTAAAGTCTGGAGTGGTGGCATGTGACTTTAATTTCTGCACTTCGTAAACAGAATGAGGTTTATGAGTTCAAGGCCAGCTGGGGCTACTTCAACAGAGTAGAGATGGCTCAGAGGTTTAAAAGCACCGACTGCTCTTCCAGAGGTCCTGACTGCAATTCCCAGTAACCACACCGTGGCTCACAACCATCTGTAATAGCATCTGATGCCCTCTTCTGGTGTGTCTGAAGACAGCTACAATGTACTCACATCAAATAAAATTCAATCTTAAGAAAAAAAAAAAAGGGAGTGTCTTTAACTGCACAGTTGCGGAGGGTACAGAGATTCACTGTGTACGGGCTGATGTTACCCCTCACCCAGGGAATAGACAGGTTTATGGCTCGCCCATCGTATACAGAGTCCTTTTGACAGTCCACCCCCTTGGTGGGTCAGCTAAGTGTGTAGGCTTGCAAAATTAACATTTAATTAACACATGGATCCAAGTTCAGCCTAAAGGCATTTGCCCAGCTTGAGGCTTTGGGTTTGTCTACACAGTGACAATATAAAAACAAGGAAAATGCAAGCAGCTAGATGTAGTGATGCCCAGGTGCCATCCCAGAACATAGGACGTTCACAGGTACTAGGCCAGCTCAGACCACAGAGTGAGTGAGAGTGAGCCATCCTGGGCTGTACATGACCCTGGTTTTAAAGTCAAGTTTCCTTTTCAATCTACCAAGTTGTTTAAGGTTAGCCTAAAATAGAACACCCCAGTAATGTGATCAGCACAGAACCAGAACTCCACCTCACAGAGGGAACAGACAGAAAGTGATACTGCTGGCCCTCTACCCCGAGGAACCTTCCAGGAGTGAGCAGGTAATGCTGTGTCTAATGTGTCAGCTCTCCTCAGTTGCCTGGTTCTGCATGACTTTCTTGCCTCACCAAACCTAACTTTATATAGTACACATTTCTGACTCGAAGTTTAGTATATAATCTAATTAGCTAGAGGACATAGATTTTAATCTATAGAATATGAACTTAATGAAGAACTGGGATCTAGGGGCTGGAGAATGGCGTTGCAGTTTAGAGAACTGGCTGTTCTTCAGGGGACCTAGGTTCAGTTCCCAGAACCCCCCACAATGGCTCAAAGATCACCTGTGACTCCAGTTCCAGAGGATCTGCTGCCTTCTGCGGGCTTCCTCAGCCACTAGGCACACTCGAGGTGCACATACAAGCCCATAAACAAAAGTATCATAGCCATAAAAATAAAAATAATTTAAAAAATTTTAAATTGAAATCTAGACAAAAGAAAATGTGACGAGCCAGCCATGGTTGATAACAGGCCCGTCAGGGAGGGCTGCTTACTTACTTGTTTGCTTTTTAAAATATTTGCTTTATTGTACCGTATGTACATGTATATATGTGCATCTTGTATGTCCTAGTGCCCATGAAGGTCATCAAATCCACTTGAACTGGAGTTACAGATGGTTGTGAACCACGGAGTAGATTCTGGGAACTGATCCAGGGTCCTCTGGAGGAGCAGCAAGCAGCCTTGGGAGGCAGAGGCAGGTAGATTTCTGAGTTGGAGGCCAGCCTGGTCTACAGAGTGAGTTCCAGGATAGCCAGGGCTACACAGAGAAACCCTGACTCAAAAACAAACAAACAAACAAACAAACAAACAGCAACCACTCTTAACTGCTGAGCCATCTCTCCAGCCCTTAAAAGCTGTTATTTTGCTGTTTTGCTTGTCATTGATGTGCAAAGAGATTTAACTTACTCTGATCCAGGCTTTTTCTCAAATGTCTTACATGTGTTTTAGCTTTTTATTAACAAGGGCTATTAAAATTGAAAAGTGTGTGTGTGCTTCCTTTCTTTTTCTTTTTTGTTTTCATTTTTTTGAGAAAGGGTGTCACAGAGGACCTCAAACTCAGATTCACCTGCCTCCCGAGTACTAGGATTAAAGGTGTGCATTACCATATCCAGCTAATAAATCTGTTACAAAAACACTAACCCCATTTCCAGAAAAGAAGAAACCTGAGGCTAGAGAGGTGGCTCTTGGTAAAGGGAGCTTGTTTGATTTTCCAGAGGATCCAGGTTCAGTTCCCAGCACCCATGTCAGAGAGCTTACAGCCATCTTTAACTCCAACAACAGGGGATCTGATGCCCTCTTCTGGCATCCATGGGCACCACACTTATGTGTATAATCCCACCACACACAACTAATTCTAGAACTCAGAGGGTTGAAGGAGGAGGATCTCTGTAAGTTTGAGGCCAGTCAGGGCTACACAGTGAGACCTGGTCTCTGTGGTGTGTGTGTTGTAAGACCCTGACCCCCTATTAGTGGTACTTACTTCCAGATGCCCCCCCCCCCCACTCAGACACCAGATGTAGATCGATGCAAAAGCAAGAGTTTTAATTTCCCGCACATAGGGGTGGACAGACCTTCAATTAGTTCCTCAAGGCAAGTTACTAAGAAAGCGACCCTGAATGGCTATTATAAACAGTTTTTATACTTTTTAGGGGCGCAGGTTACATCAGCAAGGTTACAGTTCAAACTTACTGGCTAAGCATATTGACCTTTAAGTCTATTGGCCAGCAAGCATGACATGCATTTGAACTCTACCTGGGACTTTCCAGAGGGTCAGGTAAGAACTATCAGTCAGCACATTCTGAGAATTTTTTACTCATGAATGTTCCTGTGGGTGAAGAAAGGAACTGAGCCTAGCCTTGACCCCAGGTGGGAAGGGGGAAGCTGTAGGGAGGGTGTGGGACTGGGAAACCCCTCAGGCTCCCTCAGTGTGTGTGTGTGTGTGTGTGTGTGTGTGTGTGTGTGTGTGTGTGTGATCAAACATTGAATTTGCATCTTGATTTTCAGACATAATAAACCTTACAGCTACAGGAATACTTCTACTTTGTTTAAAAAAAAAAAAAACCTCTCTTTGTTATTATTGTCAGGTTTTGTTTGCATGTTTGTGACAAGAGTCCCTTGTAATCCAGTACTTACTTAGAGAACAGACACCCAAAGGTTGAGCTCTGCCCTTTACACGTGTGCTGTGACAGCTGCGTGCTCACACACAAGAGCTAGCTGAGTGTGGTGACTCACACCTGGGCTCCATATGGAGATTGATTGACAACAGTTACACTTGGGGTTTCAGGTGAGTCAGGGGAGTAAACATGTAGCAAGCAAAAGAATACATCAGAGATAGGTGGTAGGGTAGTAAACATGTAGCAAGCAAAAGAATACATCGGAGATAGGTGGTAGCAGCAGACACACAGTAATAGCCCATAAAGTTGGGAATTTACAACATCCAGCAGGAACAACTGCAGTATGCTGGCTAGGAGAACAAGCAAAGGTAAGACCTTCAATTCTGGTCCTTGCAACATCTAGCAGAGCGACTAGGAGAGTCCAGGCAAAGCAGAGCAGTTTCTCCGTGGATGAACTTCTGCCATCCCGTTCCTACTGTTGGCTTTCTCAAGCATGTGGTAAACAACGGGAACTTCCACAGGAAACATTTACCTTCCAGCCATTTGCAAGGTTGCAATAGTTTAAACATCCATATCCTCTGGCTGTTGTCCTCTCTCCCTGCCCCAAAGGTAAGAGGCCAGCCTGGCCCAGGAACAACGAGATTTGGAGGACATTCAAGAACGTGTTCAAATCTGAGAGGTGGTCGATCTCATGTTCCCAGAGTCTGCTCTCGGCAAGCTCAAACAGCACATGAAAATTAATCAATATGATGTGTATTAAACAAAGGCCAAAAGACAGCTGAGAGTTCGAGGCCAGCCTAGACCACAGAGACCTCATCTCACAAAAAACAAACCGAACAAATAAACAATAGCAAATGCTGACAAAGATGGGTTGTGGGGGGGTAGGGTGGGGTGGAGGGGTGGATCTTATTGTCCTGAGAGGCAGGTAAACTGCTACAGCCACCATGAAAACTAGTATGGAAGTTCTTCAAAATACTAAAAAATTCCTGGGACTGGAGATTGCTAAGCAGTTAAGACCTGGGTTCAGTTCCCAGCACTCACAAGACAGCTTGCAGCTGTCTCTAACTATAGTTCCAGAAAAGCTGACACCTTCTTCTGACCCCCTCAGGCACCAGTGGCACAGAGACATACACACATGCAGGCAAAAGAGTCACACCCACACATGTTAAAACAAAACAAAACAACAACAAAAGCTATTATTCCCAATATCACCCCTGGGAGCACAGTGGAGTTTTATTTGGCCATAAATAAAATGAGTTATGTCATTTCAAGAAAAATGGGTAGACCTGGAGGTGATCATAAGTGAGCTAGAACCAGAAAGACAAATACCACATTTTATCTCATCATGGAACCTGATTTGTTCCATGTAGTGTGTGTGAGTATATGTGGTATGTGTGAGTGTGTGTGTGTGGTTGTGTATGTATGTGGTATTAGTTGCTTCTCTATTGCTGTGATAAAATACCTTGACTAAAAGCAACTTATAGAAGATTGATTTTGACTTACCGTTCCAGGGGGAAAGTCCAAAATGGCCAGGAAGGGAAGGCATGGTGGGAGAATCAGGAAGCTGACTGCTGACATTTTCATCTAAACACAAGAAGCAGAGAGAAAGAACCAGGAAGTGGGAAAAAGCTATAAATGCCCAAAGCCCACCCCCAGCAACTTACTTCCTCTGCACACATATGTTTATCTTGGCTGTCAACCTGACTGGATTAGAATAAACTAGGAGAGAAGCTGCTTGTCGAGTCTATCCTGTTCCGGTGGCTCTACTGGGACAAGACCTTCTATGCCTTGACAGCTGCTGGGAGATCCAGCCTGTAGACTGGGCAACTGCTGAACTCTTGGTCTCTCTGGTGTAAGACAAACATTGCTGGAGTACTCTGGTTGTTTTGTGTTAGCCGATGTAATGCATCTCTTTTTGATATATATTCATTCTGCTCCACTAGAGAACCTGTGCACCAGGTTGCTTATGTAGCTGAGGATGTCCTTGAATTTCAGGCTTTCCCCACTTTCAACTCCTAAGTGTTCAGATCACAAGCATGGGCCAGTTTTAAGAGGTACTAGACAACAAGCCAGGGCTTTGTGCACCGTAGCAAAGTACTGTCCAAACCACACTACACCCTCAGCCCTAAATCTGCATCCTTTAGGGCATATGACCTGTGGTATTTTGTTATGACAGATCAAGCAGAATAATAACATATCCTCCACTTAAGACTTTGTTTAGACCTTTCCCACATGTGCTATCAGGGTTCTGTTTCTTGTCATGATATTATACCCTACAATAGGAACTCATAATGCATCCCTGCCTGGTGTGGGATGCTGTGCATGGTCAGGCTGGCTTCAGTCTCCTCCAGAGCCACTTGCCTCTGCTTCCTAAGTGCTGGGATTAAAGGTGCATGGCACCATACTAGGCTTTTGTAGTAGCATTTTCAAGGTGTGTGTGTCTTTAAACATAGAAAACAAATTGTTTTCTTTCTTATGATTGATAATGTATATTGCAAATATTTATAGGTCTGCTTCTGTTCATACACTTTAGTTCCTCTGTGTGACATTATTTTTGTGTGCTGACATGGAATTCATACATGGGAATCATTTGAGACCCTGATGAAGGCATCTTTTCCCACAGAAGGTTTCTGTTCCTTTCCACTGTCATCTGAAGGTAACACAAACCACTTTAATTGTAGTCCAAATTAGATCTTTAGCTTTTTTAGACTATGTGGCTACACTTGTCTATGATTCCAGCACTTGTGGGGCCAAAACAGGATTGTAAGAAATAACCAGGGAAACATAATAAGATGTTATATAAACATTAAATTAAAAAACAAAAAGCATTTCCTTAAATTACTCCAGTGATGTGGACCAGCTTTAATCCTTCAAGAACTTGGCTTCACTCACTGTTCACTCTGAAAAGGTAGCTTGGTCCCAGCCAAACGGAAGATCAGAATCATCACCCGGGGCAGTGACATTCTCTCTCTCTCTCTCTCTCTCTCTCTCTCTCTCTCTCTCTCTCTCTCTCTCTCTCTCTCTCTCTCCTTCTCTCCCTCTCCTTCCTTCCTTTCTTCCTTCCTTCCTTCCTTCCTTCCTTCCTTCCTTCCTTCCTTCCTTCCTTCCTTCCTTCCTTCCTTCCTTCCTCTTTTCCTTTTTCAGTGCTGATACAGTGTCCCTTACTCTTTGAGATTACCACAAAACCACAGCTCAGTTCTACAGCTGTTACTTCCCATCTAAGGACAGCTCCAAGGGGAAAACAGGTCCAAGCACATATTCAGTTTGAAGGGCTGCCTCAGTCTAAAATTTTGGGAAATACTTCTTTAGTCTGCTGGTGACTCACTAATGACTTAAAGATACATCAGTATTTCACTAATATTTTCAAACTTTCCCCTCAGTTCCAGAGGGGTGGCTGTGTTGGGTTCCTTGGGCTGCTTTGACAAAGTGCCATAGACTGTTAGCTAATAAACTTACTCTCTCACACTTCTGGAATGTCGAAGTCCAAGGTTAACATCTTGATTGATGTGGTATCTGGTGATGGAACTTTCTCTCTTGGCTTGCACTGATGACTGATTTCTGACTGTGTCCACACATGGCCTTTTTTTTAATGCATGGAGGGAGAGGAGGGATAAGGAGAAGGGGAAAGGGAGAGAGGTGGACGGAGACCAACGGGGAATAAACTCTATTGTCTCTTATACGAACATGACCAAGCCAGCTCAGTCAGTCAACAGGGTCTTGAGGGGAGGTAGGGAGGATTGAAAAGAAAAAGTGAAGGGTGTTGGGACTTTTCAGAATCCATAGTTGAGGCAGCAACCAGACTTAGAGCCTGGGCACGCCAGACAAGCTTGAAGCAAGGTTATGGTTGAGCCATTCCACAAACAGACGGGCCATAAAAGATAAGGGGCTTGCCTAGGAAAACTCCTATGGGTCATACACTATCTGGACTGGAGTCTCCTGTCTCCTGTCCCTTGGATGCAGTTTACTAATGTCAAAGTGACCTTCCTGCTAACAAAAATAAACCGTACTCCTACATTGCTAACAGCCCAATCTGCGTGTATGCCCAAAAAACCCACCCTGCGAGCCAGAATCCCCCGCCAATGTTTGAATCAGCAAATCATGTGAAACCACGCCATACCCCCCCCCCCCCGACAACCTCCCTGACTTTTTCTATATAAACCCCTAACTTTTGATCCTCAGGGCCGACTCCTCTGTCTCCTGTGTGAGATACGTGTCGGCCCAGAGCTCTTTGCGTTTGCATCAAGTCGGTCTCTCGCATTTCCTTGGGTGTATGCTATCCCGAGAATGGAGTGGGGGGTCTCCCCAAAAGGAGGTCCTACAAAAGAAAATTAGACAACATGACTTCGGCCAGTGCTGAGGCTGAAGCCAGTTTATTTTTTTCCTACTCTGCTTTTATGCCATTCTATGTATATACAAAGAATATGGTCAGTCCTAAGGCATAAACAATGTAGTCAAGGAACAAACAAAACATAAACAGAGTAGTTAAGGAACAACCGAAACATAAACAAAGGTCCCATGATTACTGTTTTCAGAATCTTAACAAGATTCACCAAGATACAGAGAACACATTCCTCTTTTATTCGTTCTGAGCCTACTTTTCTTGTTCTAGCCCAAAGTCAAATTCCTGCCAAATTCCTAGAAGGCGGCACCAAGAGCTCACCACAAGAGCACTAATCCTACCCTCCACCCTATGACCTAACTTGACCTAATTACTTCCTTTAAGGGCCACTCGAGGCTTAGTACTTAGCCACATCGAGGATTAGTACTTCATAGGCATTGAATCAATCAATCCAGTGTATAAACCCCACTACCCCCCTCTTCAATATGGTGGTCCTGAGTCATGTTCCATCCAGTTGTTCAGAGGGTCCCTAGGGAAATGAACCCAGGCTACCTTTAGCTGTGACTTATTTTATGGTTTGAATCTTCAGTGTCCCCTGAATGCTTTGTTGACAGCTAATGAGCTTTGGGAAGTGATTGGATCCAGACGTAATGAGCTGTTATTATTCAGAGGGAGGGGCGGGACTTATTGGAGGAAGTGGGAGTGTGGGGGCGGGACCTGTTGGAGGAAGTAGGTCAAAGAGGCACGGTCTGGAAAGGGATGCTTTGTCCTGTGTCCTCCCCTGTGTCTCCCCATCTCTTGGCTGACACAGGCCATTAGTCTCCCCTGCCACAGGTTCCTCCTCCTAGATCTGCCTCACTACCTGCCCACAATGGAAACCTCTAAAACCAAAATAATTTTTTCCTCATTTCAACTGTCTCCCAAGAATCTGAGAGACAGTTGCAGACATACTTGCTTTATCCCTGCATTCAGGGATAAATCCTTGCTTATCCAAGCATTCAGAAATCACCACCTGTGCAAAGCATATACACCTAAAACTTTCAGGGTCTGCTTTTGAGAGAACTTGAACTGAAACAATGTTTTAAATAATTTGAACCTTAAGTTAGGCTTATGCATATATTGTGCATCCCCCTCCCCCACACCCCCAGTTCCTCTATAGAAACTTGACTGATGTGATGACATTGTTAAATGAGGCTTTGGGGAGATGATGGAGGACTTCACCCTCATGGGTGGAATTAGTTTCCTTTTAAATGTGGCCTCAGAGAGCTAGTGTGAGTCTTAAGAGAAGATCCTGAGCTGGGCGTTGGTGGCCCAGGCCTGTAATCCCAACAGCACGCCTGTAATCCCAACACTTGGGAGGCAGAGGCAGGCAGATTTCTGAGTTCCAGGACAGCCTGGTCTACAGAGTGAGTTCCAGGACAGCCAGGACTACACAGAGAAAACCCATTTCAAAAAACAAACAAACAAACAAACAAATAAAAACAAAAACAAAACAAAACAAAAAAAAGAAGATTCTGATAGTGGGTGTTCTCTATAAGCCAGAGGGCAAGCCCTCGTTAGACTCCAAATCTTCCAGTGCTTTGATTTAGGGCCTCATAGCTTCCAGAACTAGGTTTCTTCCTCATGAGCTTCTTGGTGTGTTCTTTCTGCATAAGTTAGTTTAGGCTCCTTCACAGTACAGTTCCCCAAAGCATGTGAAATTGATCAGAGAGACTCACCTTTTGCCAGGGACTAGTGCAGGAGTTTAGTGCTATTAGAGTATTGTTAAAAACTGTTACTGTTGGGGCTGATGAGATGGCTCAGTGGTTGAGAGCTCTGACTGCTTTTCTGAATGTCCTGAGTTCAAATCCCAGAAACCACATGGTGACTCACAACCATCCCTAACAAGATCTGACAGCTTCTTCTGGGGTGTCTGAAGACAGCTACAGCATACTTACATATAATAAATAAACAAATCTTTAAAAAAACTATTAATGTTAACAATAAACCCCCCAGAGCACTGCAGTGTCAATAGTAACAATAGTGACTAGAAAGTAGCCAACACAGAGAACAGCACTATAGCGGCAATCACATAGTGGTAGCCATAGTGATGAGAGATTGATCAGCCATCCCAGGAATGAGGAAGAGCAGAGTAGAGTGTTTTAAAGACAAGGAAGTGTTTGCCTTGGGACTTCCAGGGAACTTCCAGGTCTTAAAGTCCAAATTTTCAAATATGCCAGGCCCAAGAGCTTGTTGTGGTTAAGGGGTGGAGATCCCATTTTAGACCTAACACATGTGTCGCTGGAAAGCTGAGCGTCCCAAGACCTGAGGCAAGTAGCAAAAGCTACCCGATAGGACCCTACCTTTTTAGGTGTGGGCGTGGGGCACACACACCTTTGATCCAAACACTCAGGAAACAAAATAGACCTCTGTGAGTTTGGAGCCAGCCTCGTCTATAGAGAAAGTTGCAAGCCAGCCAAAGTTACAGAGTGAGACGCTGTCTTAAAAAAAAAAAAAAAAAAAAAAAAAAAAAAAAAAAGGAGGAGGAAGAGGGAAAAAGGAGAGAAAGAAAAACAGACAGTTAATGGTGTCTGTTTCTACTTCCTGCTCTCTGATGCCATGCACTACTGCTCCTGAAAGCTGAGGATTATAAGAGATTTGCCAGGTGCCAGGTCTACTGTAGTTAAAACAAAGAACAATAACCTTCCAAGCTGAGTGCTGGGAAGCCAAGTTTCTAAAGCCTGGAGCAATAGTCCCCTAACTTTTAGATTAGAGCTATATGCCTCTGGGTCTGCCTGAACTTCTCCTAGGCCCTAGGCTCTCAAGGGCCCAGGACGGCCAGCATTGGCAATGTTTCACCTACCCATCATTCTTATCTGGACAGAGTAAGAGGACTCCAGCCAGCTGACTGAAAGCCAGGTAGTGGGTTTTTATGAACTAACTTTGGAGACCCCAGAGCATCCTTTCCCTGTATTCATTTTGTAGTTGTGGCTAGAAGCCCAATAGTTCATGGAGTAGGGACACAGAACTTATCTTTATTTCAAAGAATAGTGTGTGTGTGTGTGTGTGTGTGTGTGTGTGTGCGCGCGCGCGCGCGCGCGCGCGCCTGAGTACAGATGTCTTCAGAGGCCAGAGGCACCAGAAGATCTCAAGATATCAGCTGGAGTTATGGGTGGCTATGAGTGCCTGATGTGGGTACTAGGAACTGAACTCAGGTCCTTTCAAATTGCTGAGCACACTCTTAACTGCTGAACCATCTCTCCAGCCTCAGAATCTCTCTCTTGAAGTCAGAGTTGCAAGTTCCAAAGGAAGGTATATGGATAATATAAATTTGGATAGTCTAAATTTCTACCCTGAAGAAACCAGGGGAGAACTGAGATGTAGATTTATTGACAGTAGAGTTAAGGCATAAACTTGCTTTTGAGATTACATACTTTTGGGACTGGAGAGATGGCTCATCAGTTAAAAGCATTAGTTGTTTTTGCAGAGGACCCAGACCAATTCCTGGCACACAAAGGGAGGCTTACAACCATCTCTAAGTCCAGTTCCAAGGGACCCAATACTCCCATCTGGCATCTGTTGTCACTGCATGTACAAAGTACACAGAAAAAATAAGCAGGCAGAACACCAATACACATAAAAGAAAAAAAAGGTTAATTTTTTAATTACTTATATGCTTTGCTTTTAAGTAGAAACAGTCTGATTTGAACATAAATCCACATGTAACATCTATATCCTTGACACGGTAAATAGGTTCCTGTGGTCAGAATCTACTCTTATACATGCCATGTTCTCTTTGGGGAAAAAAAACTCATTTATTTACTTTTTCTTATTTTTTCATCTGTAAAATGAAAATACCTCTTTTTTTCCTTTCTTATGGATAGAGTCAGCAACTTGTGTATCTCAAGCTGACTTCGAAGTCACTATGTAACTGAGGATGACCTTGCACTTCTGATCACCTGATTCTACCTCTTCTTATATATTGGATTATAGGTATATGCCACCACACCCATTTTTCAGATTATTTTATTGTATGTATATGAGTGGTTTGTATGCATGTGTGTACGTGCATCCTGTGCATTCCCAGTGCCCATAGAGGTCAAAAGAGGATCTGAAGCTCCTGGAACTGAAGTTCAAATGGTTGTTAAGTCATCATGTTGGTTCTGGGAACTGAACTCAGGACCTCTACAAGAACAGTAAATGCTTTTAACCACTGATCCATGTCTTAATTTGGTTTTGTTTATTGAGGCTGGGTTTCTCTGTGTAACTCTGGTTGTCCAGGAAGTCACTCAGTAGATCAGGCTGGCCTCTAACTGCCTCTACCTTCCACATGCAGAGATTAAAGAAGTGTAGCACAGGGCTAGAGAGATGGCTCAGTGGTTAAGAGCACTGACTGCTCTTCCAGAGGACCTGAGTTCAATTCCCAGCAACTACATGGTGGCTCACAACCATCTGTAATGAGATGTGATGCCCTGTTCTGGAGTGTCTAAAGACAACGACAGTGTACTCTATAAATAAAATAAATCCTTAAAGACAAAAAAAAAAAAAAAAAAAACTGAAGTGCACCACAACCTCTCTGCACCTATAAAGTCCCTTCCAGCTTCAAGTCTTTCTAGCTGAGGTCCAGACATCAAGTAGCAGAGACAAATCATTCTTACTCCTTCCTGTCTGAAACCTTGATGCACAACATATTCCAGAAGAATTAAGTGGTTATCTTTCCTTGGTGGTACCTTTTAATGCAACACTAGTAACTGAAATAATTCATAGGAAAGGCCTAACACATAGATGTTAAAATTAGTTCTCTTTCCTCTTTTCTTTTTCTAAGAACCCCAACTGCCTTCAGATGCCAGGGAAAGTATGTGGTAATACTAGGGGTCTAGAGAAGGAAATCTAAAGGTGTTAAGTATTATGTTATCTAAATTCCACAGGGGAGTGGGAAACATGGGACAGAAGCCAGATAGATAGTCACCTCTGGCCAAGCCACAGCATATTTCATGCCAAGAGGCAGGTACCCAGAGTGCCGATCTGGGAGAAAGGTCAGGAAAGAACGGGTCATCTAAGTCCATCATGTAGCAATTCAGCAGGGCTCCTGGAGTTTGTCAGCCTTGACAACATGATGTTTTTGAAGAAAAGAGAACCAAGTGTTCTTGATGCTTGACCTCTTGAGAGGTGGTAGTTGATAGTTTGGGAAGGAATTGGGATTACATGGTCCATTCAAAATAGAATAGTCCATAGATGACCCCTTATCAAAAGGTACATGGTATGCTCTGATGCCTAAAGTTGTTGATCCAGTGGTCATCCTAAAGCTGCTTGTCTTTTAGAGATGGCAGGGACTCCTTTAAATAATACAAGTGTTAATTAGTATCCTGGATGTGTCACACAAAAATGAGGTGGTTGAGAATTTCGTCGATCTTTTACAATGGTGTGTGATGATTAGGGGAAAGCAGTTTGGATAGTTCAGTGCAATGGGGCTAGCAAGAGCAGGGAACTATTTATACCCTTAAACCTAAAGGCATACTGGGAAGCCACAGTTACAGATAAAGAAAGCAGTGACCTCTATGTTGTCCTGCTTCCAGCAGGACACAGACAGCCAAGCTATAGAAATCTGTAGGGAGAAACTCAGAAGACTAATTCTATAGTCTTACTCCTCCTCTCAACCAGAACCGTTTTTGTTTGTTTTGGTTTTTGTTTTTGTTTGTTTGGGTTTTTTCCAAGCCCTGGCTGTCCTGGAACTCACTCTGTTTACGAGGCTGGCCTCAAACTCAGAAATCCACCACCTCTACCTCCCAAGTGCTGGGATTAAAGGCATTCGCCACCACTGCCCAGCCACCAGAACCATTTTTTGACTGAATCTAAAATGGAAGCCAGAAGATAAGGCCCATCAAAGTAGACCTCAGAGCACAGCATCTAGGACCCAGAATAGAACGGAGAAAGGAAAAGATTGGATCTGGAAGGACAAATTTAAGAGGAACAATTTCAGATGTGTTAGCTCACATCTGCCATCCTAGCAGTTTGTTCAAAGCTAGCCTGGACTACAGAGTAAGACTATGACTCAAAAACCAAACCAAACCAAACCAAACCAAACAAACAAAAACAAGAGAGAAGGAGAGACAGGAGGGGGGAGAAGGAGAGGGAGAGGGGGAGAGATAAGGAAAGAGGGAGGGAGGGGGGAGAGAGAGGGAGGGAGGAAGAGGAGAGAGAGAGGAGGAGGAGAGAGAGAGAGGAGGAGGAGAGGGGGAGAGAGAGAGAGAGAGAGAGAGAGAGAGAGAGAGAGAGAGAGGAGAGAGGGAGAGAGAGAGAGAGAAGAAAATCCAATTCATCATCTGCATCAACTCAGGATAATTAGTTTGATTCTAGGACAGGATGGACAGGGGGAACCCATGAAGGAGATGGAGGGTATAGAATAGGGGCTTGTTCCCAAGATGGCAGAAAATTTCCAGCAACAGATAATCAAATACATACACATTTTTCCAAGCCTTGCTTTACATCCTATTTGTTCCATTAGACAAAACCATTTATGTAACTCAGCCCAAATTGAAAACTAAACTCCATTTCTAGGTGGGAGGGTGATGTGAAGGAATGATGGAGATGCTTAGGCAAATGCTATCAACATACCAACAATAAATATGAATGGACAGAATGAAAACTCTCACTTAGATTCAGCAATAAATGCATAGCCACCAAAGATGATGACCTGCAGCGTGAGAAACAGAGATATGGAGAGAGGGAGGGATGGACGGTATCTAGGTCATGAATGAAAACCTTACTCTTCACTCCAGATGTTTGTAAAAAGCATCACCTGTCACCCATTCCTGGTGTAAGTATCATACCGGAGTTCATTTTAGAAGTTGTAATGACTTTTGAAAGCATACCACGGCTCACCCATGCCCACATATATAAAAACGTAATACCAAAATTAAAGCAATATAAGCTAGACAAATGCTACTCTTGGCCTTAATTGGAAAAAAAAAAATCTCTCTTTGCAGTAAACAGAAGTGAATGAAAAACTGTGGCTGCCCAGCACAGTAAGTGATGGTTGAGGTTCATCTCTAAACAATACATGTCTGCTACTCCCCATAAGGTTCAGTGAGCATCAAGAAGGCTGGGGGGGTGGGGCCTTTGACACCTCTGGATAGGAGAAATCTCAGTTACTTCTAAGATAAAGAAGACAGGTGTTACTGTGCCCACCTTGGGAAATACAAGGTGAGGAGCAACATTGGGTATAAAATGCATTTAATTTTTTCTCAAGTACTGTCTTAGTCAGCATGTCTATTCCTGAAACAATATCATGACCAAGAAGCAAGTTGGAGAGGAAAGGATTATTCAGCTTACACTTCCACATTGCTGTTCATTTAAAAGAAGTCAGGACTGGAACTCAAGC
Source organism: Apodemus sylvaticus (assembly GCF_947179515.1). Taxonomy (NCBI): domain Eukaryota; kingdom Metazoa; phylum Chordata; class Mammalia; order Rodentia; family Muridae; genus Apodemus; species Apodemus sylvaticus. The sequence goes on from NC_067476.1 coordinate 115,474,556, forward strand.
AGGTCAGGAAGCAGGAGCTGATGCAGATGCCATGGAGGGAAATTTCTTACTGACTTGCTTCCACTCGCTTGCTCAGCTTGATTTCTTATAGACCAAGACCACCAGCCCAGGGATGGCACCACCCACAATGGGCCCTCCCCCCCTTGATCACTGATTGAGAAAATGTCTTACAGCTGGATCTCCTGAAGACATTTCCTCAGGGGAGGCTCCTTTCTCTGTGCTAACTCCAGCTTGTGTCAAGTTGGCACACAAAACTAGCCAGTACAAGTACTATAAGAATAAAAATGTTTCTAGCCTTTGAATCTGTTTGTACAGCTTGAATAAGATTAAAGCAGGTCCTTTCTCTCGGTATACCGTAGAGTGTAAAGCAGTCCTTTGTTAATACAGAACTGGCACAGAGAATGTAAGGATTGCTGATAAAGAGCCATGCCTTGATAACCATGTACCCTCCTTGAACCTCAAGAACATGTTAAATGCAAGGAAAATGGAGTTACAAGGAATGGGAGAGGAGCCTTGCTCCTCAGGTTAACAGCAGCAAGGCACAGGAGAAAGCCAATGAAGCAGTAAGTACTTGGAGAATAAGCCCTGGATCTGATGTGGCCCTAATCACATGGCCCTAATGTCCACATGCCTCCCCACTCCCAGAACCAAGCTTTCAGTTTAAAAGGGTTTTTGAAAACAAGCTTTGCATGTAGCCCAAAGACCTTTTCCATCACTATATTGTTCTCCCCTTTCTTCTGCTTTTGGCAACACCCACCATCCATATCTAAGTTCAGACTTCAAAAGACCAAGTACTGCTGGTAAATTGCTCAAACACTCTTCCTCTGCTTGTGCCTCCTGCAAAACGATCAGCAGACTCAGAGTCTCCCTCGGATGATGTAAGGTGTTCCTTTACTCCACCTGTGAATGAGTCAAGAAAATGATCCCAATAATGATAGGGCAGGCAGAAGTCGGCCCTCACACACACACCACACCCACACCTCTGGAACTTATGTCCTCTGTGTGACAAGAGTCTTGGCAGGGGTGATAAGGGAGTGAAAGACTCACAGATGAATCTAGATTCTCTTGGTGGGATCAAAGCAATGTTACACAGGAGAGCATGAGAGGGAGGAAGAGCCAAGCGTCATGGCTCCTGCCTGCAGTCTCACAAATTGGGAGCTAGAGAAGGAGAATTGTCACAAGTTCAAAGCTAGCCTGAAGTATTATATAGTGTACTCAAGATCAGCCTGGGCTACAATGTGAGACTGTCTCAAAAGACAATAAATAACAAAACCAAAAGCTGAAAATGCAAAGATGGCAGCTTTGTGCCGCCAGCTACCCTTGAACCCTCCAGGCAAGATAAAGTGAGAAAGCCTGAGCAAGGAGGAACTGGCTTGACTCCAAACAAACCAACTTCCGGCTAGACAGGCGAGGTCACACACTTGGGCATCTCCACTCTACCTTTGGGTTAGAGAAAAGACCTGACATTTTTGACTTCTAGGGAACTGGAACTACAGACAGTAGTATTGTTTCTAGCTCCCTCTGTATACCTACAAATTTTGTACTTCTTAACGGTGAAATAATAGCGTATTGTGCAAATGCTCCACATTTTCAGTATCCATTCATCAGTTGATGGATATCTACGCTGTTTCCATTTCCTGGCTGTTCTGAATAGAGCATCTATAAACACGAATGAACAAGTTTCTCTGTAGTAGGATATAGAGTCCTTTGGGTATGTGCCCTAGAGTGGTTTGACTGGATCATGGCTAGATCCACTTATACCTTTCTGAGGAACCCCCACGTCAATTTCCATAGTGGTCGCACCAGTTTCCACTCCCATCAACAGTGAAAAAAGCGGTCCTCTTTCTCCACTTTCTCCCCAGCCCTTGTCACCTTTTTTTTTTTTATCTGTTCTGACTGGGGAAATCCCACAGCAGGTTTACTTTGCATTTCCCTAATTGCTAAAGGTGTTGAACATACCGAAACAAGTTTCTCAGCCATTTGTAATTCATATTTTAAGAAGTTTCTGTTTAGTTCCCTGTCCCATTTTTATTTTTCTTGATGTTTAGAGGTATTTAAAAGCTCCTTTGTATATCTATATATTTCAAAATACATTGTGTAAGTTTCTCAAATAATTAATAAAAATATTTAATGGAATGAATTAATCTTTCAAACTGCTGTTAGGAATGTAAATAAGGGGCTAGAGAGATGGCTCAGTGGTTAAGAGCACCAACTACCCTTCCAGAGGCCCTGAGTTCAATTCCTAGCAACCACATGGTGGCTCACAACCATCTGTAATGGGATCTGGTGCCCTCTTCTGGTGTGTCTGCAGACTGCTACAGTGTACTCACATACATAAAATAAATAAATAATTCTCAAAAGAAAGAAAGAAAGAAAAGAATGCAAAAAAGATCTCCTTTTCTTTCACTTAAAACATACTTATTATAATGCGTTTTCTTGTTTTTGCTTGTTTGTTTTGTTTGTTTTTGGGACAGGGTCTATACATAGCTCCGGCTGTCCTTGAACTCACTGTGTAGACCAGACTGACTTCAAACTTAAAACAATCTACCTACTTCTGCCTTCTGAGTGTTAGTGTTAAAGATGTGTGCCACCATGCCCAGCTTATTACAAGATTTCTAATAATAACACTATTTTTAAACTTATTTTTATTTTACGTGCATTGTCTTTTGCCTACAGTGTGTGAGGGTGTTGGATCCTAGAGTTACAGGCAGTTGTGAAATCCCATACATGTGCTGGGAATTGAACCCAGGTCCTCTGGAAGAGCAGTTAGTACTCTTAACTGCTAAGCTTAACTCCAGCCCTAATAATAAGATTCTTGTGGAATGCTTTTTTTAAAGATTTATTTATTTATTATATGTAAGTATACTGTAGCTGTCTTCAGATACCGAAGAGTGCTTCAGATCTCATTACAGATGGTTGTGAGTCATCATGTGGTTGCTGGGCTTTGAACTGAGGACCTCCAGAAGAGCAATTAGTGCTCTTAACCCTTGAGCCATCGCTCCAGCCCTTCTTGTGGAATACTTAAAATAAGATTTACTTCTAGATTGCTTAGAAATAATTTCCAGTAACGTGTAGTACATAAAAACCAACTGTCCATCAACATCATCTAGAAAATTAAGTCAAATAATTGGTAATGTTATTACATAGTTACTATTATTTTTAACTGTATGATTGCTTGCCTAAATGTATGTCTGTGTGCCACATGCCTGCATTATACAGGGAGGACAGAAGAGGCCAATGGATCCCCTGGACTAGAATTACAGACAATTGTGAGGCACCATGATGGTACTGGTAATCGAACCCAGGTCCTTTGGAAGAGTAGCCAGTGCTCCTAACCCTGAGTCATCTTTTTAGCCTCTACAGTTGCTCGTATAAATCATACCACGTGTCATGGTTCATATGATATGCTTTTGAAGAATCTCATGATTGTTGTTGAATATCATCTTTCCACTAAAGGCAGCCAAGGAAAATTACAAATTCAGCTGGGAAGCTTCATCGTGAGTTAACAGCTTATGCTTGAAAACCCAATGAAGGTCTAGCTTGTGCTAAGTAGTTTCTTTCTTGAACAACTATTTATCTGTATGTGTGTGGGCATCATTCCTTCATGTGAACTAGAACGGACAAGTACAAATAACTTTCCAAGGTTCCTTATTTGCTGTGCACGTGTGCATGAAAGATGATGGAGATGCTGGGTAAGTTCACGGGTGCTTCTGAATACTCGAGACTTTTCTTCAGCTCTTCAAAATGATGCTTTACTGTCCTAACTCCTAGGTTGCACGAATGTGAATTTCTGGTACTGACAAATATACTCACACTTCATACTCCAGACTCAAAAAGAAACATCAAGTCGGCCAAAACACAGCTGTGGAAGGAAGGTAAATACATCAGTATCTCTTAGAGCATCCCACTCTGGATACACATGCGTGAAGTCTCCCTCACACCCGAAGCAGTTATAACATGCTGGCTGCCAGTCAGACACTTTAACTGGAGTGTTTTGAGTCAGGAACTGCTTGCCTTATATTCCAATACACTTGGAGACCTGAAGTTCAACATCATTCCTGTTGGGCTGAAGCCAGTGTGTCGGCAAAGCCGCCATGCTCCGGAGGTTCTGAATGTCCATCTCCTTGCATTTGCAGTTGCTGGCGACTGTGGGTCCTTACATTGTTGCTTCCTTCTATTCAAGATTCAAGAAAAGCCTTCTTTCTATTTGCCCTTGGGATCCATTTGCTACTTGGAGGATGGCCAGCACGGACAGAGAGATCCCGTAGGCTTCTTTGCCTTTTGTGTGAGACTTGGCACAAAAAGAGTCCCAACCAGTATTCAAGGGGAAGGAGGAAGGTAAGGCTGGATCCTGTTGTCTTAGCTGTTTGTCTCACTGTTGTGGTAAAAACACCTGACAAAGGCGACTTTCCCAGGGAAGATTTACTTTGGCTCACAGTTGATGGATGCGATCCATCACAGTTGAAGGATGCGGTCCATCACGGCAGAGAGCGGGTCACATTGTATCTGGACAGAAAGGGATACAAGCTTGTGCTTCGCTCATCTTCTCCATTTTATTCTGTCTGAGACTCCAGCCCACAGAATGCATCTTCTCACCTCAGGTACCCTGATTTAGATGCTCTCTCCAGACAGATGCTCAGAGACTTGTTTCCATACCGATTCTAAATTCTATCAAACAAACACTCGAATCCCTGATTCAGATCTGCCACTGGGGGAACTATCATAGTCAGTGCAATGTTTCCTTGTTTCTTCCTCCTCCGGGATACACAAGCCTTGCCTGTCCTCAGAACTGGCTGACCCAAGCGGAGCTTTTCAGTTCCTTTTTGCCTAAAGTCTTGTATCAGACAGATGAGACACTGGGTGGTATCTGCAGGAGGGGCGGGGTCATAAGGACCACATGAGCGAGAGCAGAGAAAGCCCCTCTGCGGGGAGAGACAGGCTGATCAGAGCATTCTCAGCTGCCTCCATGCTGAAGCTCTCTTCCCTCACTGCTTTCCTCTGTCTTACAAGCTAGCTCTGTCAGCCTCTTGATTTATTTTCTTTTCCAGATTTACTTAGAAAAACAAATCCAGGTTTAGATGCGTCTCTGCTCCCAACCCAGCCATAAATTAAATAGCTTAGACACAAAGTGTGTGGGTGCGGAATGGGGGATGGAAGGAAGGAAGTTAAGAAGGAGGGAAGAAAGGAAGATAGGAAGGAAGGAAAAAGAAGAGGAGCCCACTACAGTCTCCTCAGTGCTGGCATCCTGTCCAACATTTTCTTGGCTGCTAACTTACCTTGCTATCCTGAATGCTTTTTCATCATGGGATCTTTGGCCCCTCCTAGACCCCTGGGGTCATAGGCTCAGTGTAGGGGGCTACAGCACCACGGTGAGGTCCCAGTAGCTTCAGCCCTGCTGATGCTACTTGCGCACCAGATGGATCTGTAAGCAGATAGGACACAGGCAGCACAGTCTTCAGAATTCTCCAAAAGCAGGAGCCCTCATCCTTGAGGGCAGGCTCTGGCTTAGGGTGCATCAGTGGGCACTCAGTGGGCAGCACATGTCAGATGCCCAGCTCAGCTGTCCAGTCCCTCTTGAACAGGTTGGCACAGATCTTACCACTGGCACCCACACCTGGGTGGAAAGTCTTAGTCAGGAAATGGGCCTTGGGTGGGGAGGAGGGAAATCCTTGCCTAGTAGGAGCTTCGTGCTGAACAGACCTCTGGTCTAGGGATTCCCCTCAGGGCCCTAGATGGTGACCTGCAGGTCAGTGAGGACCTCCTCTTTGGGGAAGACCTTAATGTCACCAAGTGGCTTCAAAATCAGTATCACCTCCTCTTGTACACCAGATGTATGGTATAAAGAGGTAGATTCTTTAGTTGGAGTTTCTGCACTTCTCTGAGCTCCGTCAGGGATGGGGTTCCAACAGCTGGCTGCTGTGGCCCAAGTGAGGTCCTCCAGCCTAGCTCCATGCCACACTAACTTGTACTCTGGCCACAAAATGTCCAAAAGTTTATACCCGCTTGGCTGCACTGGCAAGGTCTGTCAGATTTTATCCCATTCTTTCAAAGAAACAACTAATCCAGGAAAACATCGTAAAAATACACCCACACTGTCAGTGAGCTGGAAAGTCTTACTGTGCTAAAACTTTTAAGAATCTCCTTCTCACAGCCCTGAGAGTATAATGACTACTAATCACCACAGGTCAGTGAGCAAGACATCACCTACCAGATGGCCATCCATAAAACCTGGCCTGAGGGCCTGGTTGGTACAAATTGCAACATACTTAAGTTTGGTCTAGGACAACAATCTAAAAGGCGGCAGTTTATTCTTCAGTTACCTTAGATAGACAGTGAAGCCTCATCAGTCACTCTAGATTTAGAGCTAAGTGGCAGTAGGAGTTCAAGGCAGTCAAATGAACATAAGCAGGGATAATGGATTGTCAGGCAATCCTGCAAACTTTCTGACTTCCTGTCTGCAGGCGTCCTCAAATCCTTAGCTCCTGGACTTTGCTATTGGGTCTCTAGGATGCACGGCTTGGGGGAGCCAACTGTCAGCATGATGCTATTGATGAGGAGGCATCAGCACCTTGGCCAAACCTATCTTCTTTCCATAATTTCCCAGGCTCTGAAATTGACACCTTGCAGTATTTTGGTTGTGTTGCCTAAGGAGTATTGTGGCTAAAGGCTCGGCCGTGTCACTGTAGAGGCTCAGAGAAGCCTGGAAGTAGGGGCACTGTCTGCATGGTTCTGCAGCCTGGGTGGGCCGTAAGCTCAGGGACTCACACTAGCTCACTGAGATGCACTACCACTCAATCTCCACAGACTGTCCCAGGTGTGGCCATGCCAGGGGCCAATAAGCACTGGTAGAGGCAGATGCTGGACCCATCTGCTCTTCTTCTCCTGGGTAGGGTGGCATGGGTGTGGCTTGGGTGGGGAATCTAATATCACTCCATGCTCCTGGAAAAGTAAGACACTTTTCTTTTCCCTGTATGGTATCATTGATGTAATTCCCCTCCGGGAACCAGCCCCCGTCTTTCTTGGTTATAGTTGGTTGCAGCAGGAAGATTCTGTCTAGTGCTTTTTTTTTTTTTTAACTAGGTCAACTTTATTTATTTTTTATTATTATTTTTATTTCCTATATTCTTTGTTTGCATTCCAAATAATTTTCCCTTTCTCAGTTCCTCCCTCCCCAAAAGTCCCATAAGCCCTCTTCCCTCTGCCCGTTCTCTGATCTACCCCCTCCTACTTCTCTGTCCTAGTACTCCCCTACAATGCTGGATTAAGCTTTTCCAGGACCAGGGAACTCTCCTTCCTTCTTGGGAGTCATTTGATATGTGAATTGTGTCTTGGGTATTCAGAGCTTCTGAGCTAATATCCACTTATCAGTGACTGCATTCCATGTGTGTTCTTTTGTGATTGGGTTACCTCACTTAGGATGGTATTTTCCAGATCCAACAACCATTTGCCTAAAAATTTCATGAATTCAGTGTTTTTAATAGCTGAATAGTATTCCATTGTGTAAATATACCACATTTTCTGTATCCATTCCTCCTTTGAGGGGCATCTGGGTTTTTTCCAGCTTCTGGCTATTATAAAAAAGAGCTGCTATGATCATAGTGGAGCATGTGTCCTTACTGCATGCCAGGGAATCTTCTGGGTATATGCCCAGGAGTGGTATTGCAGGGTCCTCCGGAAGTGTTATGCTGAGTTTTCTGAGGAACCGGCAGACTGATTTCCAGAGTGGTTGTACCATCTTGCATTCCCACCAGCAGTGGAGGAGTAGTCCTTTTTCTCCACATCCTCACCAACACCTGCTGTCTCCTGAGTTTTTAACTTTAGCCATTCTGACTGGTGTAAGGTAAAATCTCAAGGTTGTTTTGATTTGCATTTCCCTAATGACTAGTGATGCTGAACATTTTTTAAAGTACTTCTCAGCCATTCGAAGTTCTTCAGGTGAAAATTCTTTGTTTAACTCTGTACCCCATTTTTAATAGGGATATTTGGCTCTCTGGAGTGCTTGAGTGCTTTGTATATATTGGATATTAGCCCTCTGTCGGATGTACATTTGGTGAAGATCTTTTCCCAATTTGTTGGTTGCCATTTTGTCTACTTGACAGTGTCCTTTGCCTTACAGAAACTTTGTAATTTTATGAGGTCCCATTTGTCAATTCTTGATCTTAGAGCATAAGCTATTGGTGTTCTGTTCAGGAGCTTTTTCCCTGTGCCCATGTCCTCAAGGGTCTATATCCAGCAAAACTCTCAATCACCATAGATGGAGAAACCAAGATATTCCATGATAAAACCAAATTTACACAATATTTTTCCACAAACCCAGCTCTACAAAAGATAATAGGTGAAAAACGTCTAGTGCTTTATAGTGGAGAGACAAAAACAAACAAACAAACAAACCAAAAAAAATGATAAGAAAGAGATCAGGGGAAATCATCAAAGGTCTTCAACTCAGTTACACCTCTCATTCTCTGTACAGGTATCTGGTAGGCCTATACTTGACACTTGGGATATGGAAACAGGGTCCTGCTTTGATGGAATGGGGAGGGTAAAGACAATTAGCATTATGCGCTTGTGTCACAGAGGTGGTTCTAAATTAGGGAGCTTCATTTCCCAGAAGATACCCGGGAGGATCTGAAAGGTTTTTGTTCCCTCTGGCATCTAGTGAGCAGAGTGATACCACTGCCTAACCCACAGATCCCAGACTTGCTCCATGATGAAAGGTGGCTTAATGTCAACAGCGGTAAGGCCACATGAGCCTGCGCTTAGGTGGCGATTCCCAAAGTATGGTCAATCAGGCCACATCAGTGTCTCTGGGAGTTTGTTACAAACATATTCTCTAACCACGGAATCAGAGCCTCTGGGGGTGAGAGCCAGAGATAAGGGGGTGAGAGTTACTTTATGTCTGGGTGTGGTTTAGTTGGTGGTGGCTTGGTTTGGAGATGGGACCTCACATAGCTCAGTGTTCTTCAGTGTTCTGGTTTGCTCTCTATTGCTGTGATAAGCACATGATTAAAAGTAAGTTGAGGTGGAAAGGGTTCATTTTAGCTTACAGCTCTCGGGTCACACTCCATCACTGAGGGAAGGTGGGCCAGGAACTCAAGGCTGGAACCTGGCATGTGATCTGAATTGGAGGCCATAGAGGAGTGCTGCTTCTGGCTCCTTGGCTCTCCTAGTTTGCCTTTTTAAAAAATAACCAAGGACCACCATCCCGGGGGTGGGTAGCCTTAGTGGGCTGTCCTTCCCACAGCCCATTAATCAAGGAAATGCCAGGAAATTTTCTCTAAAGAGCAGAGGTGATGGAGGCATTTTCTCACTTTGAGGTTTCCTCTTCCCAGCTGACCTGAGTTTGTCAAGTTGACAAAGCATCAAACAGAACACCAGGTTGGCCTTGAACTTGTTGTGTAGCCAAGGTTGGCTTTGAACTACTGACTGCCATGCTTCCACCTCCCAACAGCAGAGATAACAGGCACTGCACACTATCCTTGCCTAAAGATCTATAATTTAATCAGCTCTCCAGGGGCTCATATGCTAATGTTTAAGAGCCACTTTTAAGGAAGGGAAAGCAGCTGTCCACATAAACTAAGAAAATTAGTGTCTACATAGAGAGTTCCAGAAACCCTGTCTCAGAAAGCAAAAATAAATAGATAAAAGTAAATTAAAATAAGCTAAGAAAAATACTTAGAAAACTCTATACTTAAAAGTTCTTGCTGGGCAATGATGGCCCACGCCTGTAATCCCAGCACTCTGGGAGGCAGAGGCAGGCAGATTTCTGAGTTTGAGGCCAGCCTGGTCTACAGAGTGAGTTCCAGGACAGCCAGGGCTATACAGAGAAACCCTGTCTCAAAACAAAAACAAAAACAAAAACAAAAACAAAAACAAAAAAAAAAAAAACCAAAAACTCCAAAAAAACAAAACAAACAAACAAAAAAAAAGTTCTTAAAAATGGGAGCCTGGAGAGATGCCTCAGTGATTAAGAGCACCAGTCACTCTTCCTGGGGCCCCAGGGTCAATTCCTAACACCTACATGGCAGCTCACAACTGTCTGTAACTCCAGTTCCAGGGGAATATGACACCCTTACACAGACACATGAAACACTAATGCACATAAATTTATTTTTTTAAAGATTTATTTATTTATTATACTGTAGCTGTCTTCAGACACTCCAGAAGAGGGCATCAAATCTCATGGCAGATGGTTGTGAGCCACCATCTGGTTGCTGGGATTTGAACTCGAGACCTTTGGAAGAGCATTAGTGCTCTTAACCGCTGAGCCATCTCTCCAGACCACATAAATTAATTTTAAAAAGTTCTTAAAATGGTTCTTAAAACCAATTTGTCAATAATCAGTAGCCTCTGGAAGTTTATTACAAATACAATTTCTGGGGGTTTGGAGAGATGGCTTAGAGGTTAAAAGTATGTAGTGATCTTTTAGAGGACCTAAATTCAGTTCCCAGCATCCACATCAGGCATCTTATAATTGTCTATAACTTTAGCTCCACGAACCCATTGCATCTGATCTCCAGACACCCATTTTCATATGCATATAGCTTACCCATTCAAGTTCTTAAACTTGTAACCTGAGAGCTTGGTTTGATAGTATGTTGTTTGTTTGTTTATCTATCTATCTATCTATCTATCTATCTATCTATCTATCTATCTATCTATTTATTTTGGTTTTTCGAGACAGGGTTTCTCTGTGTAGTCCTGGCTGCCCTGGAACTCAATTCTGTAGACCAGGCTGGCCTTGAACTCAGAAATCTGCCTGCCTCTGCCTCCCAAGTGCTGGGATTAAAGGTCTGTACCACCACTGCCGGGCTGAGTATGTTATTTATAAACTATCATGACTGCAACACAATTGTGCTACTACAGGGAGAAGATGGGGAACAGTCACTGCCTTCAGGACTCTTCCACTCTGGGAAGGCCAGGGAGCAGCTCACTATAGCTTCAGCTACACAGTGAGTGCAGGACCATCTTGGGCTACTCAAAGACCTGTCTCAAAAACCAATGATAGCCAGGCCTGGTGGCACTTGCTTTTAACCTCAGCACCCTGGAGGACTATTTTCTGACCCGAACTGCCACCATCGACAGGAGTCCATCTGGGCCTGCTCATCAAAGATCATGCCTCCCTCCTAAGCAGTTCAATGCAATTCTTCCCTACTTGCATGTGGCCTCAGGGGCTCTGGGAGAGGTTAGAGTACACGGGTGGGGAAAAATGAGAAGAAGTGCCAACTATGAACCCATGGGGAAGGCATCATTCCTACTTTAAGGTTAGATTACCTATGCTCCACTCACCATTGCTCTGTGATAAGCCTAATAAACTCATCCAGATCAACTTGGGTGGAGTCATACCTCAGTTTGCCTTGGGACCTTAGGAGGAGGAGGAGGAAGAGGAAGAGGAAGAGGAAGAGGAAGAGGAAAGAGAGACACTGTTTATGTCTCTCCCCAGTGGGAAGGAATTTTACTAGCTCAGAGGCAGGTGGATCTGTGAGCTCGAGACCAGCATGGTCTATACAGTGAAACCCTGTCTTACAAAACAGAAAAACAAAGACAAACAGAAAAACAAATATAGACACCGAGCCCCAGATGAACCAGCAGATAACTGCCATCACAGTAGTCAGTGCCAGTGAGATCCACCAAAGTCTCTGATCTACTGGTCGAGATTAGTAAGTTATTAGCAAATAAGGGAAACTGGAAGCTCTCAGAAAAAGGTAAGGTTGCCCTGGAGCAATCTCAAGAACACCAATGAATTGGCCAAAGATGACATGGCAAAGGTTGGCCTTAGATCTCATTAGAAAGCCCCGGTGGGTTCAAAGCAGCTTTGGTTGTGGACACAGCCATTCCTCTGCAGTGCGGGTTCTGTGCTGCCAAGGAAAGCTGACTGAGACTCCACAGCTCATTCGAATCTACTGTATGTTCTGAATTATGGTGGTTTTTACTGTATGTGTGATATCAGGGATATGAACAGGACCTGGGCCATCACAAACTCTGTTGAGTGTGGGCAATTGGTGAGGACATATTTACAGCAAAGACATTTACTCCATGAGTGGCTATTTCTTGGCAGTTTTCAAGGACCAAATGGTTTCACTTTGACACAGCCCACCTTCCCCTCTGGGCGGTGGTTTGAATAAGAAGTGCTGCCATAGACTCATGTATTTGAAAGCTTAGCACCAGGGAGCAGCACTGTTCGAAAAGGATTAGGAGGCGTGGCCTTGTTAGAGGAAGTCTGTCACTTGGGGTAGGCTTTGAGGTTTCAGAAACCTTACTCCAAGCCCAGAGGCTCTCTGTTCTGCTGCCTGTGGATCTGAATGCTGAATTCTCAGTTACTTCTCCAGGATCATGTCTGCCCAACATTCTCCCTGTCAAGATGACAATAGACTGAACCATTGCAACTGTAAGCAAGCCTCAGCTAAATGCTTCCTTTTATTCTGAGCAGAGTTGCCTTGGTCATGGTATCTTTTCACAGCAATGGAACACTGACTGAGATACTCCACCATGTGGGTCCCAGAGATTGAACTCAGATCATTAGGCTTGCCTTTACCCTCTGAGTCATCGCTCCAGCATTTTATATTGTGAGAAGTCTTCATTAAGCTGCCTAGGTATGGCAAAACAAGAGGCTGGGGATTGTGCTAGTAGTGATAAACCAGTTCTTGCTGGAACTTGAGGGAGGAAGCATCTCTGTTGAGCACTGAGGAAAGAGGTCAGGCAAGGTAGACCCCTTGCCATCTACAGGGGAGATCCTGGCAAGCTGTGGGGCAAAACATTCTGTGTGTCTTCTTCTTTGTGTAGACCTGCCAGGAGGAGCACAAGGAGCACACTGACTCCTTGGTCACCTTCGCTGAATGCTTGAAGAAATGCTCTGAGAGATGGAAGACCATGTGTGTAATGGAAAAGTCCAAGTGTAAAGATTTGGCCAAGAGCAACAAAGCGTGTTATGACAAGGAAGGGGAGAACTATATTCCTCCCAAAGGTGATAAGAAAGGAAAGAAAGAAGATTCTATAGCTCCAAAACCTACCAGCATCTGCCTTCTTCCTGATTTGCTCTTAACATTGCCCAAAAATCAACAGTAAACACCAGTCCTGTCTATTGGAGATACTGCAAAGAAATTGGGTGAAATGTTGTCTGATAAACAGCTAAATGAGTAGAAAGCAGCTAAACTAAAGGAGAACTATGAAAAGGATATTTCTGTATACCACACCAAGGGCAAAGGTGAAGCAGGAAAGAAGGGTTCTGATAGACCAACAGGTTCAAAGAAGATGAATGAACCAGAAGAAGAAGAAGAAGAAGAAGAAGAAGAAGAAGAAGAAGAAGAAGAAGAAGAAGAAGAAGAAGAAGAAGAAGAAGAAGAAGAAGAAGAAGAGGAGGAAGAGGAGGAGGAGGAGGAGGAGGAGGAGGAGGAGGAGGAGGACGAGGAGGAGGACGAGGAGGAGGAGGAGGACGAGGACGAGGAGGACGAGGAAGGGGGAGGGGAAGGAGGAAGAGGAGGAAGATGTAGAATAATGGCTGCCCTAAAATGTATGTGCTTAGGCAACTATTTTGTTAAGAATGTGAAATTCAAGTGCAGTTTGACATTAGCTTCAGTATAAAAGCTGAACAGATTTTTGTATAGCTGATGAGATACTTGGCAGAGAAAATACTTTTGAAAAAGACTTTGTGGCTTTTTCAGGGGATACGATGTACAGTTAGATTTAAAGCTTTTGATGTTGAATGATTTTAAATATTTAATGGTTTCTTTAATTTTTTATGGTAGCAAAAAAACTTCATGGGAACTTGTATTACCAGTAAAAAAATTTAAATTTGTAATAAGATACTTGCAAAATGAAAATAAAGTTGCCTAGGTACAGTGATACAAACATACAATCCCAGTGCTTAGGAAGTAGAAGTAGGAGAATCAGAAATTCAGGGTTGATCTTGGCCACAGAGATAATTGAAGGCCATTCTGATATACAGGAGGCTCAACTTAAACAAATAAAATATATAAACTTCAAGGAATGTTAGTACCCTCTGAAGAATCAAAGTGTTATAGTTGAGATCTCTTGTTTGGCTTGACTGCTTATTTTATTCCTGGGACGGATTCTTGCTGTGTAGCCCAGGCTGGTCTCACTCTCCTTACTCTCATGAGTGTTGGGATTGCAGGAAGGGTGCACTATTACATCTCATTTGTAGTTTAGCTTTTGAATGTCACTGAAGACCTGTATGCTAAAGACTTGGTCACCTTTAGAAGAAGGTGGGGCCTTCAGACCTAGAAGAAGGAGGTTCAGTCATTGTAGATTTGCATTTGAGGGGAAGCTAGCCCTGTCCCTTTGCTCCTACTAAGTGAACAGACCTCCTTAGCTATGTCATGACCAGGTGGCCCAGAAGCCACAGAACCAAGTAGCTGTAAACTGGAGCCTCTGAAATCAGCAGCCAAAATGAACCTTTCCTCCTTTAAGCTGACGATCTGTTTTGTCTCAGTCACAGAAAGATGATTCAGTTACTATACCGAGCTCTTATATTTAATTTTTTGAGTCAGGGTCTTATGTAGCCCAGGCTGGCCTCAAGCCCACTCACGATGTCACTGGAGATCGCACTGAACTCTTTGTCCCGGCCCCACCTCCTAAATTCTGAAACTATAGGCACAAACCACCATGTCCGACTCAAAAATAAACTACAGGGAAGTTTTAATTAAAGAAAACAATTGAGAACAGAGCCTGGTGGCATTGGCCTAGAATCCCAGCTGTTTACGAGGCTGAAGGGGGGAGGGTTGCAAGTTCAAGGCCTACGTCATCAAGTTTTCATCCCCCTCCCTCCCTGTCAGGTTTTATACAGTAATTCCAAAGAGCTCCCGGGTACCAGGATTAGAAAACAAAAAAGGACACAACTCAAGAGAACTCTGAACACATGATACATTTTGTAACTCATTACTCTGTCCTCCTTAGGGTTCCCAGATATGCTACCTTTAGCTAAGGATAAGAAGGGCACAGTGAGGCCATTGTGCACCCTGCACAGATACCCTCACAGCACCAGAAGGGAAGCTATAAGAGGGGAGAGAGGGGGTGGCAAAGGAGGAGAGTAAAAGGACAGAGGGAAGGAGAGAGAAGGAGAGGGGAAAGGAAGAGGAGGAAGAGAAGGAGGAGGTACAATAGGAAGGGGGTTGTTAAACATTTGTGGCCAGTCATTTTGGAGTAGATGAGCCTGGGCATTGACCATCGTGGAGTGCTATCTTTTCTCATCTCTGAGATCAGTGTTAAAGGCAATGATGGCAAAATCACACAGGGCTCAAACCTTACTGATAAGGGCAGCTGAAGTCAGATGTTCTTGGCAAGGCCTCTCTGGTTCTCTGTGTACTAGCTTAGTCTATACAGCGAGGTCTATCTTGAGTACATTACTCAAAAGGCATTTGTTATGGGTGCCAAGAGCCTTTGATCCCAGTACTTGGGAGGATGAGGTTGCAGAATCCAAAGTTTCAAAGAAGCCTAGGGTATGCAGTAACTTCCTGATCAGGCTGAGCTACCCCTAAAGACCCTGCTTTAAAGAGGCAGCCTAGATATCCACCAGCGGAAGAACAGATAAGGCAAATGTTGCATATACACAAAATGAAATTATCTATAGACATAAAAAATGAGCTGAGCGTAATGGGACATAGCTTTAATCTCAGCACGCAGGTTACAGAGGCAGGCAGATCTCTTTGAGTTCGAGGAGAGCCTAGTCTGGTCAACTCAGTGAGGTCCAAGACAGCCAGGGATATATAATTGAAGGTGGCTCTAGGCCATGGATTAGATATGTCTGCCTCTAGCATTGTATCAATTACCTTTTGTTTCTGTGGCAACATATTTGACAAGACCCAAATTAAGGAGGAAAGCTTTATTTTGACTGACAGTTTCCAAGAATTCAGTTCAGCACAGTTGGGAAAGTGTGGCAGCAGGTACAGGATGCATCTAAGCAGGAAGCAGAGAGTGATGGCTGCTAGCTCAGTGTCTATGTTCAGCCTATGACTCCGGCCCATGGAATGCCACAGTTACGATGGGTCTTCCCACCTCAACTAATCAGGAGAGAAATTCCTCCCAGATACACCCCGAGGCTTGTCTCCGTGATGATTCTACATCCTGTCAAGTTGACAATCAGTTATTGACCATCAGAATCTGCAGCAGGCTTGCTATTTACTCTTTTTTTCACAACCCTGAGAGCCAGGAAATGAACTGTAGATTCTGCCATTGTGCGATGTTTTCAGAGTGCTTATTGCTTGAGTAGCCTTGTGTTAGTAATGCTTTTCTTTTTTTTTTTAAAGATTTATTTTATTTATATGAGTACACTGTATATAAGTACAGCTATAGCATCAGATCCTTTTACAGATGTTTGTGAGCCACCATGTGGTTGCTGGGAATTGAACTCAGGACCTTTGGAAGAGCAGTCAGTGCTCTTAACCACTGAGCCATCTCTCCAACCCAATATTTTTCATTTTTACAGTCTGACCTTCTGTTATTTGTAAATACTGAAGTGCTGCTGACTGAGGGACTTAGATACTAGGTACTGAGAAGTCACTGGGAAATTGCACTTGAACTATGCTTGTAGATCTATGGGTCTAGTTGGGAACTTCATAGTCTCTTTGATAGAAGCTTAAGTGCCAACTAAATATCTAATTGTATCTTTATAGTATCATTGAAACAGTAATAATATGTTTTCAGATTCATTATTACTTAACCCTTGAACTTTTGTGATGTTTTCTTTCCTCTTTCATAAGGATAATTTCCCAAATGGCAGTAGTTGGTAGGTCAAGGTTCAAAATGACACAGAGATAAAATAATTTCAAAGGCCCTCAACCTGTTTTGAAAATAGCTATTTTGGTCTTTCAACTAAATGATTCTTTTCCTCTTGCTGAAAGACGGCTGAAGCAGATGGCTTATCTTACACAGAAATTTATTCATAAAATACAAATATAGAAGCTGGAGAGATGATTCAATGGTCAAGACCATGTATTGCTGTATTGGAGAACCTCAGTCCCCTTCCCCACATCAGACAGCTCATAACTAACTGCCTGTCACTCCAGTTCCAGAGCACCTGATGCTGTCTTCTGACCTCAGGTAGAAGGTATATAGAAGAACATACACTCAAGTGTACAAACCCATACTTACATACACATAATAAATTAAAAACAGTTAAAAAATAAAACTTTAAGGTCTGGGGAGATGGCTCAGTGGCTAAGAGCACTGACTATTCTTCCAGAGGTCCTGAGTTCAATTCCCAGAAACTACATGGTGGCTCACAACCATCTATAATGGGATCCGATGCCCTCTTCTGGTGTGTCTGAAGACAGCTACAGTGTACTCATGACATATAATAAAATCTTAAAAAAAAAAAAAAAGAAAGAAAGAAAGAAAAAGAAAACTGTAAGTTATATAAATACAAAATTGTGATGTAAGTCAGTTTACGTAGCCTTTATATAATCGATGGTAAAAGAACAGAGAATCAGGGCTAGAGAGGTGGTTTGACTTTTAAGAGCACTGGGTGCCTAAATTTGATTCCCAGCACCCACATGGTATCTTGTCTTACAACTACATAACTCTCACGATGTGGCCCAGACTGTCCTGGAACTCACAATCCTCCTGCTTCAACCTTCTAAACTTGGCATTATAGGCACACACCACCATGCTTAATGAGTCGTGCTGTGTTTTGCTGATTAAGATTTGTTGTTTTCCCTTTTCTGTTTGGAGATGGGATGTTCCGGGGCAGACTCAAGTCATTCTCCTACTTCAGAGCTTGGCCATGCACTGTACCCAACTTAAGATTCTGCTTTGAAGGCTGTTTCAGTCAGTTTTAATTTCTCGTGCTCAGAAAGTGATGAAAGAGAATGGTCAGACACAGACACAGGCTAAGCAAAGTTACTGAGATCTCAGAACTTTGCTCCAGGAAGCTCCATGGGAAAAACAACCTTCATCATGGAAAAACTACACCAAAGCATGTGAGAGGTAGACACATAAATTGTTTACCAAACAAATGAGATAACGGCAAAAGGCAAAGGCTCCAAGTTTTGCTTCACTGATAACAGGTAGTAAAGCCATGTTTGGGTGTAATTGTTGAGTCAGGTGTGGGTGGTGAATGAGAGATACTTCGGGGAGGGACTCACCCATTCCTGACTATGGGAGCACTTCAACCTGGGTCACTGAACTGGGATCTGGATGGAAGTATGCAAAATATAGACCTGGTCCTTGCTCTTCAGACAGCTACTATTCTGTGGGAAAAGAAGGAAAAGCAAAAGGATTTAAAGAGATAAGTATAAATCGAGTTCTCCTGGGAGGAATAGCCAACTTCTATTTAACAAGTCAGGGAAGGTTCCTGGAGGGAGAACTCTCTAAAGCTGAGAGAGGACCAGAAAGTAGAAAAGCTTACAAGGACCAGAAAGTAGAAAAGAATGTTCCTAAGGAATGAAGCTGTGGTGAAGAAAAACTCAGGGTGAGAAAGAACAAGCATGGGGTATTTAAAAGAAACAGATAATCATATGTAGGTGAAGTGCTGGAGATCGACGGTCTTTACGTGTTGTGGTGATTTGAATATGCTTGGCCCAGGGAAGAACATTGTTAGGTGTGGGTTACTGTTGGGGTGGACTTTTAAGCCCTCCTCCTAGCTGCGTGGAAGTTACTCTTTTTCTGGCAGCCTTTAGATCAAGATGTAGAACTCTCAGCTCCTTCTCCAGCACCATGACTGCCTGCAAACTACCATGACTGAACCTCTGACACTGTAAGCCTGCCCCAATTAAATGTTGTCTCATAGAAGAGTTGCCTTGGTCATGGTGTCTCTTCACAGCAATGAAAACCCTAAGACACCTGTGTATTCATTTTCACAGTATGTAGTCTTTGAATGGCCAGACCTCAAGCAATATTTGCTTTTTGTTGTTGTTGTTGTTGTTGTTGTTGTTTTGAGATAGACTGTCTCACTATCTCTACATCTGGCTGGCCTGAAACAGATAATTAGACTAGAATGATCTTGAATTCACAGAACAGCCTGCTTCAGGTACGTTAGCAATGGAAAGACATTTATCACCACAACTGGCTCAAGCACTATGTTTAAATTTTTATTTTTATTTATTTATTTATTTGTTTGAATTTTTGGATTTGGTTTTTTTTTTTTTTTTTCGAGACAGGGTTTCTCTGTATCGCCCTGGCTGTCCTGGAACTCACTCTGTAGACTAGGCTGGCCTTGAACTCAGAAATCTGTCTCTGCCTCCCAGAGTGCTGGGATTACAGGCGTGTGCCACTACTGCCTAGCTAAATATTTTTAAAATTACATTTTAAACTTTATGTGTATGAGTGTTTTGTACCGTGTATACCTAGTGCCTTTGGTGGTTAGAAAAGGACACTGGATTTTCTGAAATTAGATTTAGAAAAGGTTGTTAGCTGTCATGTAAATGCTGTGAACTCAACCCAGGACCTCTGGAAGCATGCTCTTAACTGTTAAACCATCTGTCCAACCCCTCAAGAACTATTTTTTAAAACATTCCTCTAACTTGCTGGACTCCTAATGTGTGGGATCTCATCCAAAGGTAAGTATCTAGAAGGGCCCATGACTATACAGGACCCCTTCAAGACTATGGTGGGAGGAAAACAGTCCTCAGTCTGTTTAAATAGAATTGTTTTAGACCAGCTTTTTTTTTTTTTTCACAGTAGTAGGCCCAGTGGACAGCACCAAACAGGGATGGAATCTTTTGTGCTAAGTGCCACTTAAGTGAACGTGGAAACAAGCTTGTTTTCTCCATAGTTCTGGTCAATATAATCTCCTTTGTTTAAACCTATAAAGACAATAATCTAGAACTTGGGCTTTTCATTCCGTTTCCATTTCTTTCAGTCATGTCTCCCCATAAGCAGGCCCATGCTGCTCTAGAACTCTCCTCTACCTTTAGGCTGAGTTTGTTCTGACTGTGTCCTTTCTTGAGAGGGGCGGATATTTGGGACCTCACCTATCCAGACACCAATTCACATGCTACGCCATATCCCCAGCCCCTCGAATTTTGTCTTTCAACAGTCGGTTCCTCTTTTGTCCTTTTGTGTAGTCCTGAATTTTTAGCCCAAATAGTATCCATATAACAATATTAAAATATTTTTAATGCTGTTTGAGAGAATTTTGTTAGCCTAAAGCTCTTGATCGTCCTGCCTCACTCAAAGTCCTCCCCAGGCCTTGGGTTCAGAGTGTACTGCCAAGGCCAGTTTTCGTCTTATGTCCTTCTTAAGAGATTTGGCATGTTAACAGTTTCCCAGGGTTTTCTGGAGTCCGACAAGAGCACTTACAGCAACTAAATATACCAAATGGCCTTCGTGCGGGCAGAGGCACAGGCAAATGCCCTCAGTTAAGATGGCCGCAGCCGACTTGCTTTGCCCTTTTCTGACCTCCGCAAAGACCTACAACTTCCTTTTAAACTTCGCTTTTTCCATAACAAAGATGGAGCCGACGCTTCCGGTTCCGGGCTCGTGCGGACAGCGGGTGAGTGACTCGGGGTTCTGAGGAACCTCTGCGATTTTTCTTCCTTCCAGGAGGGCAGTGGGAAGGGAGCCGGGCAGCGTGGAGGGAGGGGAGGAGCGGAAAGTTTATTCCACGGGTTTCCCTGGCACCTGCCCCGCCCCTCCGCTCCAAGCTCCGCCCACTGCGCTCTCTACGGGGCTCTGGAATTAGTAGAGATCCAGTTAATTATCTATTTTAATATTTTAAGTTATTTATTTATTTATTTATTTATTGAGATAGGGTCTCTTTAAATAGCCATGTTTGTCTTGGAATTCACTATTTCGATCAAACTGGCCTCGAATTTACAGATATATCCCCCTGCCTCTGCTGGGATTAGCGTGGTATACCAGGGGTCTATTATAATTTTAAACATCAGTATTAGTAACTTGGCGTTTCCATAAAACCAAAAGTGTAAACTACAGTCTGTTTTGTAGCGGAATTGTGCACTTGTAATAACCTTGGACTGTTCTCATCATGTCAAATAAAAAGTGTTCTGAGGAGCATAGTCCTGGATCCGAGAGCTTCGCTCCGCCCACCACTTGCCCCTGCCCAAGCCCTGGGCTATGAGAGTGCTGTCTGTCTCTATGGTTGTCTAATTTGCATTGTATATAAACGGAATCAAAAAAGTATGTGACTGGCTTCTTGGGCTAGGGATTTGCAAAGCTTGTGTTGGGGATTTGATACAATCGCATTCCATTAATGACTAACAGTGCTTAACTGTATATTCTTATTTTTATGTTGATAAAGACCTTCCTAACTTTTCTGAAGTACTCCACCAACTGCCCGACAGATGGGATTTTACTTTGGGGCTTGCTTTTCTTTCACTTATATGTCTTTGTGTCAGGATTATTGTCTTCATCCCTATAGAGATTTTGTTTGCTTGTTTGGCTTTTGAGACAGTGTCTCTACACAGTCCAGGCAGGCCCCAAACTCAAGGTCCTCCTGCTTGTGTGTTCCTAAACGCTGGATCTTAAGAATGTGCTATCTATCACATCTGGCTTGCACTATTTGTTTTGTTTTGTAGATCAGTTTGGACACTAGTAACATATTTTATTTCGTTTTATTTTAGGACAGAGTCTCACTATGTAGCCTTGGCTGGCCAGGAGCTCACTGTGTAGTTCACTGGGCTCCAAATCTACAGAGATAGGCTCGCATCTGCTAGAACTAAACGAATGTGCCACCACCCCTGTGAATAGCATCATCTTAAGATACTGGCTTCTGACCCATGAACACGGAATGCCTTCCATTTCTTTAGTGCATATTTAACATCTTGTGCGTGTTTAATGCAGCCCTGTTTTTTTTTTCTGTGCCTTTATGAAGGAAATGGATTCTTACTTTTTCTTTTGCGGTCGTATCACTTGTCTAAAGATACAAGTGACCTGTGTATGCGATGGTCTTATGTCTTGCAAACATGTGTAAGTTGTTTAGTTTTAAATGCATTTTGTGGCTTCCATGAGGTTTTCTATACAAGATCATATCTGATTTTTGTTTGATTTTTGCCCTGAGGATTGAACCCAGAGCCTGGTACATGCTAGGCAAGCACTTTACCACCAAGCTACATCCCCTGCCCCTGCGTCCTGCTAAGGGGGATAATTTTACAGCTCTCTTTCCAATCTGAATACCTTTTGTTTCCTTTTCTTGTCTAACTGTGCTATCTAACACTTCTAGCACAACACTGACTGGCCATGGAAAGTGGAGACATTCCCATTTTGCTCCCGAGTTCAAGATGAAAGCATTTAGCTGGCCTCACTGAGCATCTGTACAATGGGTTTTCAAAACCACTCTTTATGTGGTTGAAGAAGACTTTTCCTAGCTTGTTGAGTAATCAAGAAACGATATTTGTCAAGACTCTGCATGTGTCTGTGGTGGGTTTACCCTTTACTCTATCAGGAATGTGCTGGGATACACAGATGGCATGGCAGGGGTTAGAATGACTGAGTGCTGAGGATGTGTCCAGTAGAATTAGTAGAGCACTCGTCTGTCATCAACGAAGCCCTGAATTTGCTCCCCAGTGCTATATAAACCAGGCACACACTCATAACCCCAACTCAGTGGGAGCTGAAAATAGGAGGGTCAGAAGTTCAGTTTCTCACCCAGCTACACAGCAAGTTCAAGGTCAGCCTGAGCTACATGGGACTCTGTCTAAAGCAAACCAAACCAACAAGAATGAATAACATGTTTTTAAAATAAAACAGATTTGAATTTGGGGGGAGACTTAGTTCCATCTAGTCCTGACATAGAGTCAGTCTTTTTGGTGTGTTTGGGGGGAGGGGCTGTGGGAAGGTGCACAAGCCCGCTGAGTGTAACCAAGCTATACCTCCAGCCTCTGGGGCCGTCTCCTTCGTGCACACTGCTATATGTTCTGTATGTGTGTCTGCGATAGATACAGGACTGTGTGTTTCTTGTGAGGTGACTGGATATTTTTTGGCTGCCCTTTCCCCTTGTCCTTCTTACTTTTGCTTTCAGAAGAGAAACTATGTGAGTTCATTATGCAGGCCTAGCAGTGTAGTTTCGTGGAGAGGAAGACCCTTAGTTGGTCTGCCTGAGGACAAAGGTTCAATCCCCCAGTTCCCTCTGTCTCATTGTTTTCTCCTGTGCACATTTGCTGACTCTCAGACACTGTGTTTAGGAGGACATTGCTGCTGCTTATTTTATGGTGCAAAGGATTCTCCTTTTCAGCACGACTTTTTGTTTCCTTTTGGCACAGTGCCCAGCTTGGAATTTTGGGCATTTAAGTGATTCAAAATGCAAACCGAGAATATCACATCGGGAATTCTTTTCATTAATGACACTCAGTTTGATGTTCTTCCAAGGCTCCTTTGAAGGCAAGCAGAAGGCTCATCTCTGACCTCTTCACTCGCTTCCACAGGCCTCCTGTGCAGGGTTACATAATGGAAGCAGAGGCCAGAGGTGCCACGCAGAGGCCCCTGCAGAAGCTTCGAGCTTGCTTAGCTGTTAGAGACGGAGTGTTCTGGTTTGTCTGGAAACCTTATCTTCCCACTCCTTTTAGAAGTGCTCAGCTGATCTCTTGGCTGATCCTCTGCCTGAGCAAGTGTCTGCAGCGTGTGACTGGGTGTCCTCCCACAAGGTGACCTGGCCAGGGTCAGTGTTGATTTGTCTTCTTCACTTGCTGTCTTTGCCTGATCAAGGCTATACAGCACTGAGGCTGCCCAGACACTGGAGATCGAGGGGCTTCAAGCTGAGCTCATTCATTGGGAGCAGCTTTTAAAGTGTAATGATGGGATTCTCTGCTCCACGCTCAGGGATATTGCAGGTGAAGCACTTGGTGTAGGGGTCAAATCTATTCTACTGTTGACAAATGGGAACTAGCCTTATTACACTGCTCATATTATTCTGAAATTGCCTCATTCGTTAAACATATGTCTTTGAGATCTTTCAAGTCCTTTTATTCTTTTCCATGTGTTCTATCATTTTTAACAGCTGTATAGTATTCCTTGACTTGAAATAATGCTTTCTTCCAAATCCATTC
The DNA here is from genome assembly GCF_947179515.1 of Apodemus sylvaticus. Lineage (NCBI taxonomy): Eukaryota > Metazoa > Chordata > Mammalia > Rodentia > Muridae > Apodemus > Apodemus sylvaticus. The sequence continues at coordinate 115,498,507 of NC_067476.1, forward strand.
CTCATCTTCTCTGAGTCCATTGATGACACAGCCATGGCATCCAAACTGTCTCTTCTAGCTGGCTTCCTCCTTAACTCCTCTCTCTATCCATCTACTTATTAAGTTCTGATCTCCTTTTCGTCCTTATCTGTGTTCCCAATCTCCCCCTTACTCTTGATTCACAGGACCTTGGCCTATGACATAGAGGCATTCTCTGTTACCTAGACTGCTGCAGGGAGTGAGGGTCTGTCGCTCATGGGACTGCCTGCGGCCAGTATTGAGCAGGCTCCAGTCCTGTCAGCCTACCTGCTTTCCAGCTACCAAGTGTGTAAGCGCAACTGTGCATCTACACCTCTGGATGGTACAAGGTGGCTTGTGGCATTGGGTACTGGCTATCAGAAAACTGATTGCTGTCAGCAACTCAGGAGACCCGTGGGCAGCAGTGGGTGTACTGCAAGGGACTTCTCCAGTAAAATCCAGTACCCCACAGATTCAAGACCCAGGAAGGGAAACGCCAGGGTTTTCTTGTTTGTTGGTTGGCTGGTTTTGTTTTTGTAATTTTTTTTAATTTTTATTTTTATTGCACATGCATGTTTGAGTTTGTTTTCATGAGTGCTTCATGTGTGTCTGTGTACCATGTCCATGCAGTGACCTTAGAGTGCAGAAGAAGGTGTTGGATCCCCTGGAACTGGGGTTACAAATGGTTTCAGTTGTAAGCCGCCATGTGGGTGCTGGGAATTGAACCCAGGTCCTCTGGAAATATGGCCAGTGATCTTGCTACTGAGCCATCTCTCCAGTCCTAATTCCTAGTTTTAAACACGAACTTTTCCAGTGCTTCATCGAGCAAGCCACCTTGGAGGACTTCAGAGCTCACCTGGAGACTTTCTGTATGCAAGATGCTGACAGAAGCCAGGCCGGCCCTTCCTGTCCTTTCCAGAGATGACAACAGAGTAGGAGGCTCCAAGGCCATCTAACTAAGACCAACAGCTTGTTAGTCAGTGTTCAAATTATCCTTTGTTGTTGGTAGTTTGTCTCTCTGTCTGATTTTTCAGATAGGGTCTCAGATTATAGTAGAGGCTGACTCAAACTGGCAGCAGTCCTCTGTCTCCTGAATGCTGGGATTACAGACATGAGCAGCTATACCTAGCAGAAGTGATCTTTGTTGTTCATTTTAAATTCCCAGTGCTCTGTGATGATTGTGGGTCTAACGTGGTTCTTCCTCTTCTTCCTCTCAGTCCTTGGTTTTATTTTATTTTATTTTATTTTATTTTATTTTATTTTATTTTATTTTATTTTATTATTCTGAGGCAGGGGCTCCTCTAAGGGTCCAGACTGGCTGTCCTGCTTCAGAATCCTAAGTAGTTTTGGTTATATATCTGTACCACAAGGCCTGTGGCTGTTAGTATTTTCCTTATTTTTTTGCATTAGCATACAAAGTAACATATTTCACCCCTGCCTCTTCATACAAGAACCTTGTTCCTGTCGCTCCCTCCTCTCCCACTAACCTGGCTCTCCACTCTCCCCGTCCATGCTTTCCTTTAGCCCTAGCTATGCCTTCCCAGCAGCAGCCCTGGGGTGGGGTAATGGCTTCCTAGAGCCCACCTGCCCTTCTGGTCTAACTTGTCTAAATTCAGAGTCAACACAGTGGGATTCTGCTTGGATCTCCCCAGACTCTGAGCTCCACGAAGGACCTATGGTGAATATTCACCTCTCTGTCCCAGGCCACCGAGGGCACGAATGTCACCTGCCTGTCACTGCCAGATGGATAACCAGATAACCTGGGGTGTGTCCTTGCTCCCAGCTTGCCTCGGTATCTCCGGCATGTATAGTATGTCATTTTATAAAATCTTGGTCCAGCTTTCATTATCTCAAACTTGTTCACCTCTGCTGTAGCCTAGACATTTTCCTTTCAGGTGGTGTAGTTCAGACCCACCGTCCTAGCCCTTGGGAGGCTGAGGCCCGAGGACTGTTTGCAGGCCTGCATAGCGAGTGCTAAGAAAGGCTGGGCTGCAGTGTGAGATTCCGTCTCAAGGGGGAAAAAAAGGAAGAAACAATAACAAAAAAACTCCCAGGTAGTCTGCTCCCAACCCCCCTAAAACCAAACCCCAGACATTCCCATTAGCATTGATTCTAGTTCTACACCATGCCTCATAGGAGAAGAGTGCCCTTCCTGTACTTCCTGGTTTTCTAACAACAGCCCCTTTTTCCAGTGAAATTATATTTCTTTTTGGGTTTTTTTTTTTTTTTTTTTTTTTTTTTTGGATTTGGTTTTTTGAGACAGGGTTTCTCTGTATAGCCTTGGCTGTCCTGGAACTCACTCTGTAGACCAGGCTGGCCTTAAAACTCAGAAATCCTCCTGCCTCTGCCTCCCAAGTGCTGGGATTAAAGGTGTGCACCCACCACCGCTCAGCTTGAAATTAATATTTCTAATATATGTTACTGTGGTTGTTATTGTTTGTTTGTTTGTCTTGAGATAGTCTTGCTCTGTAGCCCAGGCTGGCCTCAAACTTGGAATCCTCCTCAGTCAGTCAGCCTGTTGAGTACTGAGATTACAGGTGTTTGTCATTATGCCTGGCTCCTAGATGAAATTAGGATTGATTTTTCTCAAGTGGGAGTATATCTGTGTCACAGTGAAGGGAACTTGGTACCCAAACACTGGCTCAAAGGAGAAGAGAAGAGAAACTATGACTTAGGGGAAGAGAATAACTGTTCTCTTGGCCTCCTGGTGCTGTGCGTTGGGTAGCTCCTACTGCACAGACCCGGTGACGTGGAGCTGTTTTTCCTCCCCTCATAGGCCTATGGAATCCCATGCAGCCACACCCAGCAGCCTGTCCGGAGAGAGCTGTACCTTGGATCTCCCAGTGTGTGACCCTGGAGGTTATGAAGCATCCCAGAGAGCCAGCCAGGGAGGCGCCAGCAGCTCTCTGAGTTCTCTGGAAGCCCATCCTCTCCCTTCTTCCTTGACTTCTGATCCAGGTAACAAACACTGTGTGAATCAGCCGACTTTAAGAAAACAACTAGTAGGGACACAGGCATGTGGTCGTTGTTATTATGTAAGTTACCTTACATAGGAAAGCAGTTCACCCAGCCAAGCTGTGGGGAAGGATTTCAAAGCCTCCCTGAGTATCAGGATGGTGCTCCAGAACTGGGGATGAGGGGGTGAACGCCCAGGTCTTTCTCTCACGGAGCTCAGAGTTTGGGGTGATCCAAACACAGTGTGTCTAGACAAAGGGGAGCGGGAAGGGAGGCAGGTTTTGTCGTCCGGTTTTTGATGTCTGTCCATAGGACACTCACCATAGGAGGACACTCAATTTGATAAAAAGAATGGAAGTCTATTTTGTTCTTTTAAGACTTCAGAAAACAGCAGTGTGCCCTACTGTGTGCTGGGGAATGGGGAGGTTAAAGTGCTTCTCTTGGGAAGGAGGCTCTGGACGGATGCAGGGTATGAGTGTGTACACTCCATGGTTTGTGTGTGTGTGTGTGTGTGTAGGTAAGGACAACTTGTAGGAATCAGTAGCTCTCGCCTTCCACTGTGTGAGTCTCAGGGATTCAGTTCAGCTCATCAGGTTTGAGCCACCTTCCCAGTCCTGTGCTCTGGATTTACAGAAGAACCTTTCTGTAAAATTTCCTGACGGATTGCAGTTGATAGCTTAAGGCTAATGATAATTAGCAAGCAGAACGCCAGTCTCTTTCCCATTAATTATCCAGTCTATAATTCACAAACCTGGATTCAAATGTAAATGTGCCCCTTGCTAGCCTAGAGCTTGCTTTGTAGACCCAGGCTGGCCCAGACGAACCTTGAACTCAGAGCCCCATCTACTTGCCTCTTCCATCAGAGTACTGGGATTAGAGGTGTTGTGCCACCACCCCTGGCTCCAAGGAGACTCACTTGGGCTAGCCTTGAGCTTTCTGTGGGATGAGGCTAGGCTTGAACTCCTGGTCCCCTTCACTCTGCCTTCCCAGTGCTGGCAATACAGGCACATGCTCCCACACCTAGCCACCTGTACTGTCCATGCAAGAACTGTTTTTGTTGTTGTTGGTTTGATTTTTGTTTTTTATTTCTATGTTGAGTCCATTTACTCTCCTATCAACGCATGTTTGTAAGAGGTTGGAGCTGTGGATTTTCTCCCCATAGCCTATCAGCAGATTCCTGCCAACAGTTTCCTCTTGTTCTGACGGTTCTGGACCAGCTGTGTGCTCGGATCCAGGCTTGCCTTTACTTTGACTTCCAGGGGTATCCATCCCCACAACTGCTGTTCAAGCCCAGACTCTTAACACCTCCTCTTCCCAAGCCAACTGGATGTTAGATTTTGTGTCTCCTGTTCTGTATTGTTAGGAAGTTCATCTTCTGAGGACTCTTCCAACTGGAAGGTCATTTGGGGTCGCTCTGCAGTGTTCTGTAACTCCAGTATGCACTCAGGAGCCTTGGCAGTGCTCATGTGGCTTGCGCTTGGCTCCAAATATAGTCAGCTATGAAGAGACAGCAGAGTGTGCCGGGGCCTCTGCACGGAGGCCTGACGGTGGCCTCCTTAGTTATTAAGTTAGATAGGAACCAGGAGCTGACTATGAGAGTCCAGTCATGGGCTGAGGGCTCAACTGTACAGCTTGCCTGGCATGCTCAAGGTCCCAAGTTCAATCCCAACACCAGAAAATTAAGAAAGATATAGTAGAATTCAATCACATTAGCCCTTTGTCACCATCTCCATGAAATCCAGGCATGAGTTGGCAAACAGTGGAGTGTTGAGTGATGGAGTGGGGCAGCCTCCAGACAGTGATGTGCAACTGCAGCAGGTAAGCCAGCAGCATGCACCAAAGCCCAGATGCATGAGATGCAGAGTGCAGGAGGCTTATCTGCGGGGGGAGAAGACTGGCTTCAGCGTTTCTGTTCTCTTTTGTTTGTTTGTTCACTTGAGACAAGGTCTCAGTCACAGCACAGGCTAGCCTGTGACTTTAAGGGACTGTCTTGGAATGGGGACTGGCACCTCTCCCCAACTTCAGATTTTACAACCTGTCGAGCCGTCATGACCTTGGTTAATGGTAAAGCTTTCTGCTTTCAAACCTAGATGGTTGGCGCTGGGCATCTCTGAGCAGCCATTGGAAAAGTAAAGCTAATAGCATTTTAAGTTTTAAGCAAAGCCTCCTTATATAAAGATCTCCGAGACGTAGCACCAGAACCATCTATGTGCAAAACCACTGTTTGGACGGGTTTGTATATAGTTCCAGGAAATCTGCACCTTCCATTAACATGAATTAATGTCCTGAGAGCTCACCATCAGCTCTATTGGAGGACTCAAGTGTCGTGCATTTCAGAGGCTACAAGCGGTGTTTCCGCTGGCGGTGTAATCCCAGCTTCCTCCCACCCTTTCTCTGTTGGCACAGTTTACAAAGCCGGTGGCTGATGGGGGTCGCGATGATCCACGCATAGAGCAAGGTCAGGTGCACATCCTGGATCCCGGACCACAGCTCTTGTATGCGCTGAGTCTGCTGCTAAGTCCCAAGCTGGTAGACTGTCTGTGGTGCATCAGGGTCTTCATTTGGGGTGGAGAAGGAAGAACTCATCATCTATGCCATGTACATGAATAAAATCTTCAATTTCCCCAGAGTCCCAGGTGTCCTGAGCCTGCCTACAGTGGAAGATGGACCATTGGGCACAGCGATCCCAAGCTGAGGCTTCTTCAAACCCACCTGACACAGGGGCCCACAGAGCCAAGACGCTGGCCATTTTTACTTCTTCGCCCCTTGATTATTCTTCCCCAGACACACGGCCTCCATCCCATCTACCCACCGGATGAGGTCTGCCCTGGCACAGAGGCCTATGCTCATGTTTAGGAACCAAGCTGATGGGTACTTCCTACCCTTACGGGACATGTCTAACCCCATATCACTCCCCGTGCCCCGGAGGAGGCTACTAGTGTCAAGAGGAATGAGTTTTTAGATCACTTTCTAAGAAATTAAAGAGTTATAAGGATCCAAGGAATAAGTTAGGAAAACCTTGGAAGTTTCTTTCATTTCATGTCTGGTACACAAAGGCAGGAGAGGCTGGGCTCCTGTCTGCCTTATAGCTGTGTGTCTGTCCTGAGGTTACCAGGCCGGCACTTCTCAGGAAGTACTGTTGAAATAAACAACCATCGCCTCACGCGGGCATAGTCAGGAGACTCCTCCCCACGCCTGTCCCCGCAGATAAGGGCAAAGACACACTGCTGCCAAGAGGTCTTCCTGGGGCGACTTCCATCCCCGCGTGTGAGTCTCTCTGAGACTGGGCTTCCTCTTTGGCAGCCCTCACTCAGCTCTTTTGCCTCATTTTCAGGACTCTGTAATCTGGTAGCCATCTTATTTGTTCAAAACAACCAATACAGCAGTGGTGCGAGGCTGTGCAGGTCCATGGCAGCTGGACCCAGCCCCTGGGACCACCCACTGTATAAGCCTGGACTCCTGTTTTAAGCTGAGCCAACTCTTAATGCCTGAGCTGCCTGATTCCCTCCCTCTTTGGATGATTTCCCTCCTTGATCAACTCCGACCCATGGGCTGTTGAGTAGGATCCATCCATCACTGCCAGCTTCAGATTTGGCAATGGCCTTGAACTTCGTGCCTGTTAGCTGCTCACCGCCTGGCTCCAGGACTGAGGAGAAGCACAGATAAGCAGAATCAAAGAGCCTTATTGAGCAATGCATGGTCTCCACGAAAGACCTCAAAGGCAAGGTCACAGGTTCCTTAGGGCATGGTCTTCCGTGGTCTGGGTGGCTTGATAAAGTAGGCCCTGTCACCTACCTTCCCAGGGCCCACAGAACCTTTGTCCTGCAGATACCCACAGAGCATTCTGACCCAGAACAGAGTTCTCTCTGCAGTTGTTTAGGCATGGCAGTATGGGTGGAGGAAATCTTGGCGCTTTCCTCAGACTAGAACTTTTGTCTGAGAACAGTGCTGGGAACTGGAATGTGGATAGCAGACTTGAGAGTTAAGCACAATAACTCTTTGATGATTAAAGGGCCCTGTTGGCGGGTGGCTGTAAACTTTAACAGTGTTTTAATGTCTCTTATGAGTTTTTTTTTTTTTTTGAGTCTGTCAACATCCCAGTCTTCAAAGGTATCCAGATAATGTAATATTTAAGAATAGGTAAATATGCTTTATCCTGTTTATAATTCACATGGGTATCTCTTTGTAATTCTATAAAACTCTGTTCTCATAGTGAAACAATTATAAACTCTTACAGTTGGCACTTCAGACTGGGAGTTGCATAACTGTAAAATTCTAGGTTTGGGGCTGTAGAGATGGCTCAGTGGGTGTAGCACTTGCTAAATAAGCATGGGGACCTGGGCTCTCAGGTACACGGCACCCGTGTGAAAACTGGGCGTGGTGGTCAACGCCTAGAACAGCTGTCCTCACAGGCTTCTGAGTGAGCTGACATCCAGGACTCGTTCATCTGTGTCCTCCTACAGTGCAAGGAAAAGCCTTGACTGGTGTGGTCCAACAGATACCCGCACCTAACTCACAAGGGACAGTAAGGGAGGATGAGTTATGGTCCACCTACTGTGTAGGTGCTGTGCCATAGGCATTTATACACATGTGTGTGTGTGTGTGTCTGCTCTGTCTGTGTGTGTCTGTATGTCTGTGCTATGTCTGTGTGTGTATCTGTGTTGTCTCTGTGTGTGTGTGCGTGGGTGTGTATGTATGTGTGTGTGCTGCTGTTGTTGCCAGACAGCAACCGCAGGGCTCCCAGTGTACCGGGTAAGAGCCGTAGCACTGTGCACCCCCAGCATGTTGTGCCTTTTGATTCTTAGAGCCACCCCCCAAAAAGGAAATACTGTTCTGACCTCTGTGTGACCCCTGAGGAAACAACCGTAGAGAAGCTGGTGTTCAGATTTGGTCTAAAGAGTGCTAGAAAGCCGAGACTCAACTTTGGGTCAGGTTGACTTCAAAGGCAGGACTTTAAAGGCACACAAACATGCGGTCTCTAAGGACTGTAAAGTGCTAAGCCTAAAGCACTTGCAGTTACCTCTTCCCAGTTCCTTTCTGCCAATGGCACCCCAATATCAACACCTCTCAAGGACTAACCATGCCTCCTGGCTCACCTGAGACACAGATACACACTCACAGACTCACAAACACATACAGACAGATATTCACACACAGAGAGACACACATACACAGACACACAGACACACACACAAATACTCAAACACGCACACAGACAGACATACACAGACACACAGACAGAGACACAGACAGACAGACAGACAGACACACACACACACAACACTACCCTTCCTAACCCTACGTTGTGGAAGAAGCCCCTGTCAGCTACCTGCAGAGCAACAGTGGAAAAGACATCAGAGCCACCCTCTTAGGTGGGAACCAGGAAAGAAACAGAGACTTGGATTCTAGCTGTTTGCTGGAATGAATAGAAGACATTTTCTCACCTGCCCCTAGGATGGTCTGTTGGCTTTGTCCTTTGAAGTGGAGCCTGGGTTCCAGCCAAGGCCTTTGTATTTTAGACACATGTCGCCACTGAGCTGTGCAGACGGAGTCCTCCCTGGAGCTTTGGAAAGCTACTGCTGCTGCTGGCGTGCTGGAGTCCAGCTTCCTGGAGTGCAGCCTTTAAGGGTAGATGCTTTTGTATTCACTTTGACTTCCCTGTGCCTGACTGCCTGGTGCCCCACAGCTGCTGTCTGCTAACTTAGGCCTTGACCTGTGAGTAGATTCTCAGGGTAGCACCTGGTGTGTAGTAGGTGGTCAGTTAAGGCTAATAGACTGAATAAATGAAACCTGGTAAGATTTAAAAGAAAGAGGGGCTAGAGAGGTGACTCAGTGGTTAGGAGCACTGGTTGCTTGTCTGAGGCGTTGGGTTTGATTCCCAGCATCCACGTGGCAGCTGGCAGTTGACTCTAACTCCAGGTCCAGGGGATCCCACACCCTCTTCTGTCCTCCGTGGGCACTGTATGTACTTGGTGCATAGTATGTAGGCAAAACAATCATACACATAAAATGATAATTTATTTTATTTTTTAAGATTTAAGGAGGCTGGAGAGATGGTTCAGCAGTTAAGATCACCAACTGCTCTTCCAGAGGTCCTAAGTTCAATTCCCAGTAACCCCATGGTGGCTCACAACCATCTGTGATGGGATCTGATGCCCTCTTCTGGTGTGTCTGAAGACAGCTAGAGCATACTCATATAAATAAAATAAATACATTTTAAAAAATTGTAAAAGGATTTAAGGGTACAAAATGGTCATGAGTGCCTTTCTCATGAATTTGTGATTTTTTTGACATATTCAATCTATGTTTGATCTTACCTGTGAGGGTGAATGATAAAGTGTACACATTTACACAGGCCCTGCAAAGAGGCACTAGTCCACACTTCTCTCTCTGCACCCCCCCCCCTCACTTTTTCCCTTGAAAAGGGAACACTTGAGGTTTGAATGGTGGTATACTCCAGTGAACACAAGGTGTGCCCCTGGGAAGCTGAGGCTGGAGGGGAGGAAGAGGAAGGGGAGGAGGAGGTTTTGAGACTAGCCTGAACTGCTTGGTGAGTTCAAGGCCAGCCTGGGCTTGGGAAAAGCCTCCAAGGTCAGGTCCTTGCAGTTTGGTCTGATCCCAGGAGCCCACACAGTGTAAAGAGAGAGCCAACTCCATACATAAATGTAATTAATGTATAAACAAAAGGAAATATCAAAACAGGAAGAGCAGGGTAGGAAATGGAACAGCTTTGAAGATGTATCATGTTACTGAGTAGACTGTACTGATCTGTATACGTTCCTAAGAGAATTTACTTACTTATTTGAGACAAGGTCTCATTGTATATCCCTGGCGGTCTGGGAACTGACTGTATAAACAGGACTGACCTTGAACACACAGAGACGTCTTCTTAGGGCTTGGGTTAAGGACTCATGCCTTGCTGGGCTGCTTCTTTGAGATAGCTGCATCTCAAAGTTGCAAGCCATGTGATTATAGATTTGTGCCACCATGCCTGGGGGAATTGTTTCAATCTTTATGTGAGCTTGTCTAAGCATGTGTATGATATGTGAGTGTAGGTGCCTGCAGAGCTGTCAGACCCCCCTGGGTCTGAAGTTACAGGTGGTTGTGAGCTGCCTGGCTCTGCAAGGAGCGCTAATCACTGAACCATCTTTCCACCCCAGGAACTGTTTCTTAATTCAGCAAATATTTCTTAATAAGCGTACATAAAGTTATAGATTTAAGGATATCCCTAAAGATAATTTTTAAAAATTGTTTTTTTTTTCTTTCTTTTCTTTTAATACAAGATCTTACTATGTAGCTTTGGCTGTCCTGAAACTCACAATATAGACCAGACTGGCATTGAACTCACAGAGATTTGCCTGCCTCTAGCTCCTAAGAGAGCCAGCCCTAATTAAGTGTTTTCCTTATTAAGAGTTACTGTGGGTGCCAGGTATGGTGGTGCACACTTTTAATCCCAGCACTCAAGAGTTAGAGGCAGGCAGATCTCTTGTGAGTTTGAGGCCATCCTGGTCTACAAAAGCAAATTCTCTGTTACACAGAGAAACCCTGTCTTGAAAAAAGCCCAAAAGTGGAAAAGAAAAAGGGAGCGGTGGGGTGTCTGAGGGCATTGATGTCTCTTCTCAGTCATAGAAACTCTAAGACAAATGGCTTCTCAAGAGCAGCACCCAAGGTTATCCTCTGGTATTTGTCACACACACACACACACACACACACACACACACACACACACACACACACAATCAGACAGGCACACACAATCAGACACATACATAAACACAGGCAGAAACACACACAAACTCACATATACACAAACATGCCTCTTCCTTCAAGGCCTGGATATAGCCTCTCTACCAGCATCAGTCATCTTGTTCACCCCAGGGTGTGACCACCCTACTATTTTGTCTGTCAGGTGGCCAAATACGGACAAGCTCTTGACTTTGTTGCTGTCCTTCCCAACTCCTGCCTCCGCAGCTGTGCTTTCCAGCCTTTGGTCTGCTGAGAAGCCTCGGGGTAGCCATGTGTGAGCACGTGGGAGTCAAAGGCAGAGAGAGCTCTGGTCTCAAGGCCAGCCTGATATACATTGTTAAGACTGCGTCACAAATAACTAAGTCCTCGCTTCTGTGTGAGACCCAAGGATCAAAGTCAGTTTGCCAGGTTTTCATGACTAGCAGTTGCGTGGCTGGTCACTCTCATCTGCCTGCAGATGTTTTCCCTAACATAACCGCCTCTATCCCATACCAGCTCTTAGGGTCTTTTCCTACTAATAAAATGATAACATTGAGTGACAGGTATTTTCTTCCAAGCATGTTGTATAAGTTGGTGTTTCCAAAACCTTGCTTTCTCATCTTTTTCTAAAATTTTAGTTTCTGAGATAAAATCTTTCTGCGTAGCTCAAGATGGCTTCAAACTCATGATCCCCCTTGCCTCTGCCACCGAGCCCGGCTTTCACAGAGATTCGGAAAGTGACTATATAATTTAAGTTAATCCTGGTATAGAATACGAAGTCGAAGAAGTCATGTATGAGTAATGCCATAGCTGCTTTAGGAGACTAGTTTGGGGTGGATTGGCTATAATTACTGTCTGGTTTTTATACAGTAAGGTAATATCAAGTGCCGTGTTTGCCTCTACTGCCCTCTTGTGGCTGCTGACCACAGATTTCTGAGGGTGGACGTTGAATTTGAATGAGTTAAACATTCTACTTTGTAGTGGAAGCTGGCCTTGAATTTGCTGTAATCCCTCTGCCTGTGTCTGCCGAGTGCTAAGATATAGGCATGAGCCACCATGCTGGATCCCAGGTACTCTGAACTTGCTTCTGGTCATGGATACAGCATTACTGCGTCATTGCAGTGACAGGAAAGTTGACTTCAGCCATCTTGCCTAATTATGGTGTGCAGATCAGCTAAGACACCAATATTTCCTACTTATGTATGAGTTTTTGTTTCTGTATCTCCAGTGGGTTTGAACTGGGAAATCCAGGGCTAGGGAAATTACAGGTGGTAGCCGTGATGGCTGCCAGCCTTTGTCTCTGCCCTCTCCAGTAAGATGACATGGTGTCTTTAAAGACTTGAGGTTTGTACTTAATAGTAAATGACTGGTCTTTACCCCTTTACCTTTTTCTTCCTTGTGTTGATTTAGTCATGATTTCATCAAGCAGAAGATTAGTTGGCTGGTGGTCTGGTGCCAGGACGGCACTCACCACTGTGCCCTGGAGCTCTGCAGGACGGAGCCTCTTCCTGGCCTTGGCTTTGTGCACCCTCCTGTGTTGGGCTGTGAACAACTCTTGGCCGCATTGGTTATATTGAATTACGATTTTAAGTTGGCACAGTGATGTCGCTTTGTTTTGTGTTTAATTACATTTGGTTCAGAAGAGTCAAACCTACGTAGTGAAACACTGTCTTGAAAAACAACAACATTAAAATTAAATTTGGAAGTCTAATAGACATTCCTGACTTCTGAAAATATTCTGTACTCCAGTTCTTCCATGTTGTTTCTGTAGGATGCTCCTGATTGTCCCAAGTTGTGGCTCCAGGGATTATTTTAACAGTGTTTGTTGGAAGGATGCCCCTTCAAGTTCCCTTAGGGGGTGTAGCCCAAGCTTCAGACCTCATGTTTCCATGGCTGCTGGGGTGCAGCTCAGCAGTACAGCACTTGCCTAGCATGTGTGTTGGGTCCCTGTCTTTGATTCCTAGCACCACAAAAACAACAGACAGAAAGGAAAAGAAGAGGAAGAGGAGAAAAAGGAGGAAGAGGAAGAGGACAAGGGGGAGGAGGAACTTGTGCTTGGAAGGGAGAGAGAAAGAGAGGGGAGGCTTTATGCTTCATAAAGAGTTCATAGAAATGAGTTCAGACAATAAGCTGTATAAGAACATATCTAGAGACTTTCTATTATAGAATTACTTCTGCTAGATTTGGGAGAGAGGCAGCCTTGATTTAGGCATATGCATGATAGTTACAAAGTTTGTTGTTGGTGTGTGTGTGTGTGTGTGTGTGTTTGCTTGGAGTCAAGCCCAAGGCCTTGCATATGCTAGGTGAACACTGAGCCACTGAGTTATGGTGCCAGCCCAAGTTAGTTTATCTTGTTTGCTTTTCAAATTCATGGTTGGTTTGTTTGTTTAATGTGTGGGGCGAGGTGTGCATGTAGAGATCAGAGACGAGTTATAGGAGTCATTTCTCTCTTTCCAACATGTGGGTCCCAGGGATCAAACACAGGTCACCAGGCTTTATTTACCTACTGGGCTATCTCAACAGTTCTGTTTGTGTTTAGATGGGATCTCACTAGATAGTTCAAGCTGGCCCTAAATCCACTGCCATCTCCCTGCTTCAGCCCCACCCTCAAGTACTGGGATTACAGGTAGGAGCCACTGCGCCTGGCAGCTTTGTGTGTGCGTGTGTTTTAGGTTTATTTTATTTTATTATATGTGTGTGTGTGTGTGTATACATACATACATATGCATATATGTGTGTATATACATGTATATGCATATATGCGTATACGTGTTTATATGTATATATGAATTTTTTCTGCATGTATGAGTATACACTATGTGCATGCCTAGTACCCTCAGAGGGCAGAAAAGGGCATTGGATTCCCTATAGCTGGAGTTAGAGATGGTTGTGAGCTATTCTCTGAGTCCTGGAAACCAAACCTAGGCCTCTGCACGAGCAGCCAGTGCTCTTAAGCACTGAGCCAGCTCTAGTCCCACAGTCCCTTTGTTTTGTTTTTTTTTTTAATCTTTTTTTAAGATTTATTTATTTTATGTATATGAGTACACTGTAGCTGTACAGATGGTTGTGAGCCATCATGGGATTGCTGGGAATTGAACTCAGGACCTCTGCTTGCTCCGGCCCTGCTCGCTCTGGCCCAAAGATTTATTTATTATTGTATGTAAGTACACTGTAGCCGTCTTCAGACACTCCAGAAGAGAGCGTCAGATCTCATTATGGATAGTTGTAAGCCACCATGTAGTTGCTGGGATTTGAACTCAGGACCTTCGGAAGAGCAGTCAGAGCTCTTAACCGCTGAGCCATCTCTCCAGCCCCCCACAGCAGTTTTTAATAATAAAGTTTTACTTCTTTCTTTTAAAAAATAAAAATAAAAGTAAATATTATAGCAAAATATAAAATCAAACATAAGGCCAGATATGGTGGCAGTGCATATAATGCCAGCACTAGTAGCCACTGGTCTATATATACATAGCAAGTTCTGTGTGAAATGTTTGAAATAATTAGGGTTTACACAAAGCGTCTCCTACACATCGTGTCTGTAAACGACTTTGTAAGTCCTTTAGCTGCTTCCTTGCACCTGTAAGTGTATCCATACAGACACAATATATACAGGTACCTGAGTGTTCAGATGCACGAACAGCACATCAGGTTTTCAAGTGTGGGGTTAGCGCTGGGATATGCTCAGTGCGGGAGCGCCCAGCTAGCACGCGTGAGGTCCTGGGTCTGGGTACTGCCAGGAAGAGCCGCGTGATACCACCACGTTCTCCTCAGGGCACCTTGTCACACTAGCGCATGTAGAGGGCTCCTGTTGTCATGGCTGCACAGCATTGCAGTGTGTGTGTGATTTAGCTGATGTGGTGAGTGACATGGGATGGGTGTTTGGCTGCCCAGTTTTTCATCGTCACTGACAGTCTTGGGTCTCTTCATACATGTTTCGCACACGATGCATTCGGTGAATTAATGTTTCCTTTGATAGTCAAACCTGAAAGCTCTGTTGTTATGTCAAGTATTACCAGTTTAGCAGATTTTATCCAAAAAATATGAAGCCCAATAACTAACGAAAGATCTTAAAAATGTACTATAAACATCCTTTTTTTTTTTTGTAAAAGCACTTGAAAGGCTAAAACAGGAGGATTGCTACGAGTTCTCAGTCTGCCTAGACTATAGAATCAGTTATCTCAAAGAGGGGGAGGGGTAGTCCTAGGAGATGGCTCACTCAGTAAGGCACCTGCAAGGTGAGAGAGCCCAGGCTCTGATCCCCAGTACCCAGATAAAAGCCAGCTGTAGTTGGACACGGTTGTCATCTAGTGCTGAGGTGGGGCTCACAGGTGGACCCTGGGTGCTCATTAGCCAGCTAGCTTAGCAGAATTGTCTAGCTCCACGTTTGGTTAGAGCCGGTGTCGCAAAGCCTAAGCTGTGAGGCAGGAGAGGGGGCTTAGCATTTAAGAACACTTGCTGCCCTTGCAGAGAACTGGAGTGACTTCCCAGGAGCCCCTTGTTGTTCAGTCAGAACCTGGAACTCCAGCTCCAAATAGGATGCCCATTCTGGCCCCATGGGCACCTGTACACTCAGCCCCATGCCCCTAGACAGACAGACAGACAGACAGACAGACAGACACACACACACACACACACACACACCTAAAAATAATAAAGATAAAGTAGGCTGGGGAACAATGGAAGAAAACATCCAGTGCTGGTCTCTGGCTTTTACACGCATGCACATGTGTACACGTACCCACATGCACATTCATGTACACCCACATGAACACATACATATCTCGCATGTGTGTGTATTTAGAATTCAGTTTTGTTAGAAGCTAATCTTGGTGAGAATTTTGTTTTAGAACATCAAATTAACACCCCACACAGGAACTTAAGGGGTGTGTTTTGTTTTGTTTTGTTTTGTTTTGTTTTGTTTTGTGGTTGCTGTGGGATAGGGACAAAGCTGTGTCACACTCGGTGATACTCACAGAGGTGGGGGTGCAAGAGTAACTTCCCCTAGGAGGAGGAGGTGAGAAGTATTGGCAGTCTTCTCGTCCCCAAATTGCAGTTATAAGTGATTTATACGTGGTGACAGCTTTTGAAAGTTACTGAGTAATGTAGCTAAATAGAAAGGATCTGGTTGTACGTGTTTGTAGGTAAGTAGGAAACCCACGCCGTTCCTTGAAATGAACATGAACTGGAGTTTTAGTGCAGCAGTTCTCAACCTGTGTTTCTCCAGCCCTGGGTGTCACATATCAGATGTCCTGTGTTTCAGACATCTACATTACCATTCAGAGCAGTAGCAAAATTACAGTTAGGTAATAGTGTTATGGTTGGGGGTTGCCAAAACATGAGGACCTGTATTAAAGGTCACAGCATTAGGAAACCTGAGACCCACAATTTAGAGTCATTCCTGAGAGCATCCCAGCTATATGGTGTCATTAAGGAAATCCTTAGAATTGAACTTACCCTGAGCTCACAGCTAAGTTCCCTATTTTCCTTTATATCACAGTTCTACAGCTAGATAGCCAAGTAGCAGCATCAGGTAAGAAATAGAGGTCATAAGGTTACGATGGCCTCCAATACCAGAGTCCAACTTGCCCCTGACTGCACTGCTGTTCTGCTGCAGGGAATGGACCAGTGCAGCCTCAGCAGCTGAGAGAGATGGTTTCCTCTGTGACCCTACAATTTACTACAGCCTTGTGGACTGTGAGGGTAACTCAACTAGGGGCACTCTCACCTCCCAGCAGACACAGCAGGACTCAGTACTTAGGATTATTAGAACCTGGAGTGTCCTGCTGACATCTGGTGGGTAGAGAGAGGGTCTGCAGTATTCAGGGTGGCTTTCTCACCAAAGAGTTCACACTGTACTGTTCACAGTGTGCTGTTCAACTGAGGCCTCACTGTCTAGTTTTGGTTTTGTTTGTTTTGTTGTTTGTTTGTGGCTTGTGTGTTTGTTGCCTATTTTTGTCTGAACTGTGCTTTTGTCAAAAAAGTCTTATTCAGTAAGAGGCTGCCCTAGATGTAGAGTAACTAAGGGAACCGATGCTGTGGTGGAGGATGTGACACTGGGCTGGATGGCCGTTAGCAGATAGGTGTTCTAAGGAGCTGCAAGACCTCTGGGGAGCTACAGAATTATTTTGCATTATTTTGCCTGTGCATCTGAATGAGGGCATTTGCCTGCAAATCTGTGGCAACTCTAAGTCTTAAACTGCTGCATCACTGTCACTGCAGATGTGCTCTGGGGGTCAGGAGAGGTTGGCAGTAGGCACATACAGATGTTCTGTGCAACTTGTGCTTTTGGAGCACCAGACACATACCCTTTAGCTATCATCAAATGCTTGGCCGGCTCTGCAGATGTCACTTAAGACCATCTTATACTTTGAATCTGGACATCCAATTCCAAGCAGTTCCAACTTCATGATAAGATTGCCCCAGCCGCCACTGCCACTTCAGCAGGGCTCAGTCAGCATCATTTCATTTGTACATGTAACCTAGATAGACACTTACTGAGCTCAAAGCAGGCAGAGAGCTGGAAAGGGCCTGTTCTCTAATTAAGGACACAGAGATCAGAGCTTAGAGGAATGCCCCAGCCATGGTCTCTGTGACAGTTTAGGGTCAGAGGTCTTCATAGTTCTTCTTCTCAGAGTATGTTCCTCCTGTGATCTCAGCAGGACAAGGGAGTAGAGGCCTGACCTAACCACATAGAAATCATGTGCTCTCTGTCCTAGTTACTGCCTCTGTTGCTGTGATAAGCACCATGACTGAAAACAGCCTTTAGAGGAAAGGGGTTGTTTCATCTCCTGGGCTTGTTACAACTTCCAGGTCACGCTGCACCTCTGAGGGAGTCAGGGTAGGAGCTGAAGGCAAGGGCAGAAGCAGAGGCCACGGAGGAGCGCTGCTCACTGGCTTGTTCCTCAGGCTTGCTCAGCCTGCTTCCCCTCCCTCCCTCCCTCCCTCCCTCCCTCCCTCCCTCCCTCCCTCCCCCTCCCTCTCTCTCTCCCTCCCCCTCTCTCTCCCTTCCTCCCTCTCTCCCTCCCCCTCCCTCTCTCCCTCCCTCCCTCCTTCTTTCCCTCCTTCTCTCCTTCTTTCCCTCCTTCTCTCCTTCTTTCCCTCCCTCTCTCCTTCCTTCCTTCCCTCCTTCCCTCCTTCCTTCCTTCCTTCCTTCCTTCCTTCCTTCCTTCCTTCCTTCCTTCCTTCCTTTCTTTCTTTCTTTCTTTCTTTCTTTCTTTCTTTCTTTCTTTCTTTCTTTTTTGTTTTTTGGGGTTTTCGAGACAGGGTTTCTCTGTGTAGCCCTGGCTGTCCTGGAACTCACTCTGTGGACCAGGCTCAGCCCGCTTTCTTATACCTTCCAGAACTACTTGCCAAGGGGTGGCACTGCACATAATGGTTGAGACCATCCCACATTAATCACTAAACAAGAACTGCCACATAATCATAAATCAAGAAAATGTCTCACAGGCTTGCCTACAGGCCTATCTGATGGAATCTCATTGAATTTACCTCTTCCCGGACGATCCTGGCATGTGTCCAGTTGACACAAACTAACTAGAACACTTTTTACAAGGCTTCTTGTCACAAACTGGACAAAAGCCACTGTAAATTCCTCCTTCAAACAATCCTTTCTGATTGTACTGATGCTGTTATCTCTGACACTGAGGGTACTGATGCTGAGGTGTTATCTCTGATATTGA
Organism: Apodemus sylvaticus; assembly: GCF_947179515.1. Classification (NCBI taxonomy): domain Eukaryota; kingdom Metazoa; phylum Chordata; class Mammalia; order Rodentia; family Muridae; genus Apodemus; species Apodemus sylvaticus. The sequence goes on from NC_067476.1 coordinate 115,516,863, forward strand.
GGGTACTGATGCTAAGCTGTTATCTCTGACACTGAGGGTACTGTTGCTGAGCTGTTATCTCTGACACTGAGGGTACTGATGCTAAGGTGTTATCTCTGACACTGAGGGTACTGATGCTGAGGTGTTATCTCTGACACTGAGGGTACTGATGCTGAGCTGTTATCTCTGATATTGAGGGTACTGATGCTGAGCTGTTATCTCTGACACTGAGGGTACTGATGCTGAGCTGTTATCTCTGATATTGAGGGTACTGATGCTGAGGTGTTAACTCTGATATTGAGGGTACTGTTGCTGAGGTGTTATCTCTGACACTGAGGGTACTGATGCTAAGGTGTTATCTCTGACACTGAGGGTACTGTTGCTAAGGTGTTATCTCTGACACTGAGGGTACTGTTGCTGAGGTGTTATCTCTGACACTGAGGGTACCGATGCTAAGGTGTTATCTCTGATATTGGGGGTACTGTTGTTGAGCTGTTATCTCTGACACTGAGGGTACTGATACTGAGCTGTTATCTCTGACACTGAGGGTACTGTTGCTGAGCTGTTATCTCTGACACTGAGGGTACTGATGCTGAGCTGTTATCTCTGACACTGAGGGTACTGATGCTGAGCTGTTATCTCTGACACTGAGGGTACTGATGCTGAGCTGTTATCTCTGACACTGAGGGTACTGATGCTGAGCTGTTATCTCTGATACTGAGGGTACTATTGCTGAGCTGTTATTTCTGACACTGAGGATACTGATGCTAAGCTGTTATCTCTGATATTGGGGGTACTGCTGCTGAGCTGAGATCTCAATATTTGATAACAAGAGAATAAATGCAAATGGATTATGTCTGAGAGCTTGCATTAAATTCTCATGTCTCTCATTGCCTGTGACCCATGGTAGACAATTCTCATCCATACTATTCTCATCTGTAGAATGGTACTGGCACTTACATAGTTGCTATGAGGATTAAGTGAGGCAATGCACATCTAACCTCTTTTTTTTTTAATTTGAAGATCGATATAGATTGTTGTAATATTTTTATTTTCTAAGGAAACATCACTCTCCTCACAAACCTCACAAACCTATCACTATTTCTGGAAGAATTGATATTTGCATATCTAAAATTAAAAAATCCCAAAATAAAAATCTGCCTTCTGTGGCTTGCTTTCCTCCCTCGGTGCTGGCTGGCGAGCACCTGTCTGCAGGCCAGCGCCTGCGGGGATTGTGAGGGAGCTAGCACAGTGGGCTGCTTCTTGAGCTGGATGCTTGTTAGCAAAGGCGGAGGATATAAAAAATATTAATAACTGTTGCTCAGAGTCCATGCATACAGGCGAGTCTAAAGTCTTTGAACAGTCAATGTTGAATGGACTCTGGAAGACAACCAAGGTTGTCCCTCCCTTCCACCCGTGAGGGTTTTCTGTAAAGTTTTATGGGTCATGTTTGTTAGATCTGAAATCCTCAGGAACATGGTCTCCCTGTCCTGCTTTATAAAACCGGCTACTGCACTAGTGAGCTTTGGCTTTGCTGTGTGAATTACTATCACTGAATAGTATTTCTTGCTAATGTACTGAGTTCTTTTCATATTATATTGGGGCGTGTACCTGACCCCTGATGACCCCCTGATGACTGGGTTTCTTTTCTTTTTCTTTTTCTATTTCTTTTTCTTTTTTTAAGATTCATTTATTTTATAAATGAGTACTCTGTAGCTGTTCTCAGACATTCCAGAAGAGGGCATCAGATCCCATTATAGATGGTTGTGAGCCACCATGTGGTTGCTGGGATTTGAACTCAGGACCTCTGGAAGAGCAGTCGGTGCTCTTAACCGCTGAGCCATCTCTCCAGCCCATAACTGGGTTTCTTACAGTATAGTATATGTTGTTCGTCCAGTTGTTAAGAAATGCTATTGAGCATCAGTGAGGCTTCAGGCTCTATACACGGCACAGGCGAGACAGTGGATAAAATAAGAATTCAAACCATTCCAAGCAGAAGCTTTTCAGATTCTTCATGGAAGAGGGAGATAGATAATTAAACAAAGATGTGTATCAGATGTGTTATGAGGAAAAGAAAAGCAGAATTAGAGATAGGATTCATTTTCAGATTAGAGATGGGGAGGGGGCCAGTTCATAAACAGTATTAGAGATTGGGCAACAGTCAATTCATATTCAATGACCAACAAAGGCCTCTGATGATGTGCTATGCTTGTAGAATCTGGACACATCTGTCTGGTATTAGGAAAGAACCATGGAGAGGGCTCGGACAGGCGAAGGTGCTTGTCACAATTGGAGTTTGATCTCCAAAACTGACATAGGAGAAGAAAATCCACTTCACAACATTGTCCTAAGACCTCAAAATAGATAAATGTTAAGAAGACGAGAAAGCCAATTGGTATATTTTCTTTTGCTTATCAAGTGATTTCTGTGACTAAAATGCCAGTTTTCTGTGTAACAGGAGAAAGTAAGTGCACGTGGACGCTGGCCTCCTGGAACTGGAGTTAGAGATGCTTGTGCTGTGGGCGCTGGAAACTGAACCCGGGTCCTCAGCTGGAGCAGCAAGCTCATAAGCGCTGAGCCACCCACCCTCCAGCCCTGGGAATGTGTATCTTTTTTTGTTTGTTTGTTTTTTCGAGACAGGGTTTCTCTGTGTAGCCCTGGCTGTCCTGGAAAGGTGTTACGTAGCCAAGCCTGACCTTAAACTTGCTTGATAGCCTAAGGACAATGTATTGTCTCAGGTAATCTTCTTCCTCTTCCAAAATAAGACCCCCAAGTCAGTATTTTACAGATCAGGAAACAGAGGGTTCAGAGGCAAAACTTTATGTGCGGAGACCCAGACAAAGCGCGACAGAGCAGCCTTTGAGCCTGGCTGCAGAGCACAGCTGTGCGCCTGCGTAACTGCGGCTGCGCGCCAGTTCCTGCGCTCCTTGTTCCTGACTTGACCCTCCAGGCTTTCCTTCCTTAAGCAGCGCTCCTCCCTGACAGGAACTCCATTATTTTCTTCCAATTTTAAAATCTATACACACCAATTTTAAAGCAAACATTCTGATTATTATAGAAGAAGCTGACGATGTTGAAGATGATTCTTTCCAAACCCCGTTTTGCTTAACCACAGTGTCCATCTTGGTAATCACTTTGACCTCCGGAGTATGGTTATCATCCAGGGAACCCTTCTTGACCTCAGATGCCTCAGGAACTACAAGCTCTGTTTAAACCTTGGTGGTTATGCCTGGAAAATGACAGAAAGTAGCAAACATGAGATGAGGGCTTGTGAGTATTTGTGTAGATGAAGCTAGCGATGCTCTCTTTGTAAAGCATTTACACAGGCGCTGTGACTTTTTAAAGTCAGAATTTAGGCTGGGTTTGGTGGCACATGCCTTTAATCCCAGTTCTCAGGAGGCGGAAGCAGGTGGGTCTCTGTATAAATTCAAGGCCAGCAGGGTCGACTTAGAGAAGCCCTATCTTAAAATATTTTTTAAAAACTCAAACTTAATGAAAACACCGGAAAGCCACAAAGCAAAGGTGTTGGGGTGAGTCCGTGTGAACACATGTAAGTATAGATCGTGTTGAGTTTACAGACGTGGCAGCTTTTGCTGTGCATAGGCACACAACAGGCGTCCTTTGGCTAGGCCGCTGTACAAGCTTGGTGTCTTCATTAAGCAGATGCTAGTGAGCACTTCTGCCAGGCCCATGCTGTCGCCTGGGGATGATGAACGGTAACCTAAAGTCAGTCTTTCCTGTATGGGAGATGAATAACCATGAAAACAGATTATAAAATATTCACAATAGAAGATGTTTTTACTTGAAAAGAATTTTAATAGCAAAATGAAAAGCATGGGCAAGTTTATAAAATGAAGCGTGGGAAATCGTATGTGGCAGTAACCTGCCGGCTGCACCTTAGCACAGGTGTTGACTTCTGTCACCTTTGGTCTGGCGGCGTAGCCTGCAGGCTCTACCTTCCCACAGGAGAAGCGTTTACTCCAGTCAGCTTTAGCCTAGTCTTCCTTCCATCTCCAGGGGTAATTTGGACAAAGAGCCCAGCAAGGGTAAAGTCAGCCTGGCAGAGCGCTGAGGGGTTGGATGATGTCATAGCTATTTATAGTCTTTTGAAAAATCTTTCACCATCTGAGTTTCATCGGCTGAGAAAATTGATTATGGATCTACGCATTGTATACATACTAATCACGAGGTTTTTAAAAACTGTATGAAGTCTATGACTGGCATTGTTATTTGGCCTGTAAGGTGTGGTTTGGTGAAGATTTTTGTAGTGTACTCAAGTGTGGAGGATGAGGGAGAATAATAAGAAATTGCCCCAAACCAAATGGACAAAAAATGATGTGTGTTAATCGTTTCCCAGTTTTGGAGGCCAGAAACCCAGTAGGGCTTAGCCTAGCCAGGTGCTTCTGCCTCAGCGGTGAGGCAGAAGCCTGGGCAGAGGTGGAGAGCCTGCTTCTGAGAAGCTCAGATCGCTGCTTCTTCTCCAGAAACTTCTTTCTTGGGTATCAGAGTGTCCTCAAAATAAGACAGAGAGGGAGAGAATATGAGTGTGTGGACCTGGGCATCACTTCTGCCATATTGTGCAAGCCCTGGAGACCAGCACTGACAGTGCACCATAGAGGAGACATTCCCAGGGCACGAACAGCAACAACAGAACATGGGGACCTCAGAGTCCTGCAGCCTGGCTAGCCAGAGGCGTGCAAGCGGAGCTGCCTGACTCCACTGCTACCAACCTGTAGATATGTCCTCTCTTTCTCTAAGCTGCTGACCCGACCAGGCCCCAGGCTGTGGGCTGGGCCGCCCGCTGGGCTTTGGCGCCCCCTCCTGTCCAACTCTGAGGCTTGCTGTGGTCGGTTTAGGAAGTCATGTTAGCTGCCTCCTAGGGTTCTGCTTCCTCCTCAGTTTACTGAGGAAAAAGCAACAGCTTTCTCCTCCCGGAGCTCTCTGCCACCCCGCCAGTCCACCTTCAGCCCCCACAGTGAGTGGTCTCTGCTCTTGTCACACAGGCCTCTTCCCAGCCTCCTTGTCACCAACATCACCCCTCAGTTCCCTCCTCAGCCCCCTCAAGGTTTGAGATTGTTTTGGGTTTGTTTTGCTTTTGAGTCTCAGATACCCCTGGCTGGCCTTGAAATCCTTCTTTTTAATGTTTACTTTTCTGTACATGGATGTTTTCCCAAGTGTGCTGCTATGCCCACAGAGGCCAGAAGAGGCTCTGGATTCCCCACAACTGATGTTATGTAGACAGTTGTAAGCCACCCCATCCAGGTTTTGTAAACACAGGTCCTCTGGAAGAGCAGTCTGTGCTCCTAAGTGCTGAGCCATCTCTCCAGCCCCGAGTTTTCACATTTGTGTGTTATCATAGTTTGACTTCTTACCAAAAACCTGCAATCTAATTTTTTGACATTATCGTACATAATGATGTGTTTGTGTGTTCTAAAGACAGCTTAGGAAAGTCTCTTCTCACTGCCCACCGTGTGTGCGTTTCAGGGACTGATCCCAGGTCATCAGGCTGACTCCCTAACTAAGTCAGCGTTGGCTTCGGCAGCACATATACTATAATTGGAGTGCTACAGGGAAGATTAGGATGGCCCTGTGCAAGGATGACGTGCAAAGTAATGAAACAGTCCATGTCTTAAATAATGTGAAAGTTATTGCTTCACTTTAGTGCTGTATTAATTTTTTTAACTTTTTAAACTTTTCATTTCAAAAATATCTCATCTGGTAAAACAATAAGCATTCTGCAGTACAGATGTTGTCAGCACAGAGGCCTTTGTCAAGCGCAGTATTGCCACTGCCTGCCATGACCCCCTGGTAGTTAAAGTGACATCGGCCCTTCTGTGTGTTTCCATGTCAGGAGCATGTTTTCTGTGGTGCCAGTCAACAGTAAAGTTATTAGGGTGGCATTTAAAGAAATTTTCTCTGAAATGCATACATATCTAAATAGCCATATGCATAATTATTTTACCTTACCCCAACATCAGTTTGCACGGGGAGATTTCTAATCATGTGCAAGTAGGAACATTTCCTCTGAGTTCACTGGAAACTTGCTTATTTGGGCCAAAAGTTGCTGAAGTACCAAATGGTGCCTCTTTCCGGAATTTGAGAGATTGGAAACGTAGATGATATGCTGCATGCCAGGTCTCAGAAATAGAACTGGGTCATGCAGTTTCCATTCTGAGCAGAACCATGAGGTTCTGAAGCAGTCTATCCAGTATGGTACCACCAGTTATATAAGGCCACGTAACTCTAAAATACAGGGTCCTAAGTCATGGCGACTGGATTTCAAGCATGACCACTATATTAGGTGACTCATGAAGAACATTCCCATCATGGAAAGTCCTGTTTTAAATAAAGGAATCAGAAATGAACTTTTCTAACAGCCTAACCGCTTTTATGAGCCTATTATTAGTCTATTCTCCTTATTCGGCAAATATAAAATGTAAAAATAAAAGCACGTCCTTTTAAGAGCATTTTTAAGTTCATAACACAATTGGAAGCACAGAGATTTCCCTTATACACTCTCACACATGCACAGTTCTCCCCACTTCAGTGACATGGTTGTGTCTGTCAGCACAGTGCATAGGTCACAGGTGTATTCACTAGGTGTGGTACAACCTCTGGACTTGGACACATGTAAAGTTATTTCTACTGACCACTGTGTTATGTTGATTAGCTTTCTCATTACTGTGACCAAATATTCATTTTAAAAAAATAGAAGAAGGGTTTATTGTGACTCATGATTTATGGAGTTTCTGTCATGATTTCTTGGACCCATGGGCTTGGCTAGATTCTCAGAAAGCAGGACACAGAATCAGGGCGGGACAGAGAGAGGAGAGCCAGGGGCAAGACAACCTTCCAAGCCACTGACTCCCCCTACGAGCTGTTTCTCCCAACTAAGTCTCACCCTAAGTACCCACAATCATCCTGGGCAGCCCTTGCTACCAGTGGAAGACCAGGCATTTAGACAAGGGGGCCTGTAGGGGGTATTTCACGTCAGAGCACAGCCAGGTCACATAGAATAGCTTTATTGCCTCAAAAATCTTTCCTCTGCCTATTCACCCTTCCTGTCCTCTCCCTCAACTTCAGCCTCTAGCAACCACTTCTTTTTACTGTTTCCACAGTTTGTCTTTTTCTAGAATGTACACTCAGAGAAATAGTAGATTAAAAAAATGAATGTGTATACTGATATATGTGGCTGAGTATGTATATACCTGTGTGCACAAATATGTGGACACATTAGCCTTGGACTGAGCTTCTTAGAAATGTCGTCTGCGTCCTCTGAGACAGGGTCTCATTGGCCTGGAGCTCACTATTTAGGCTAGGCTGGCTGGCTAGTGAGCCCCAGCAATCCTCCTGTCTCCGACTTCCCAGCACTGGCATCACAAGTGTGTACTTGTGCCCAGCATCTTTGAATGAGTTCAGTGGATTACAATCAGGTCCTCATGACTACAAGGCAATCCAGTACTGACTGAACTGTCTCCCCAGCCCTGTTAGTAGATTCTGAGCTGTCGATTGCAAGCTTTTTTGGATGACGTGTTTTATCCGTCGTTCCTTGAGAAATATGTGGTTTGGATGAGAATGGCCCCCATGGGCTCCTATGCTCAAGTGCTTGCTCCCCAGTCAGCAGAACTGTTGGAAGGGATTGGGGGGTTGTTCTTGTTGGAGGGGGTGGGGTGGGTTTTGAGGTTTCAAAAGCCCATGCCAGGCCGGTCTGATCTCACACTAAGTCTGTCTGCGACTTGTGATCAGATGTGAACTCTCAGCTAATTCTTCAGTACCATGCTTGTCCATGTTCCCTGCATGTTGATCATGAACTAACCCTCTGAAGCTGTGGGTTCCCAAGCTCCCTGGGAAATACTTTCTTCTATAAGCTACCTTGGTCATGGTGCTTTTTTGCAGCAATGGAACAGTAACCATGACAATACATTTTCTAGGAATAGAATCTAAATATCATACTTCATTGTGTGTGTGTGTGTTTGTGTGTGTGTGTGTGTGTGTGTGTGTGTGATGTATATGAAAGTATTCACAGAGGCCAGAAGAGGGTGTCCCCTTCCCTGGAGCTAGAGTTACAAGCAATTGTGAACTGCCCTATATGGATGCTTGGAACAGGTCTCTGGCCTACTGAAGAGCAACAAGTGTTCTTAACCACTGAGCCATCTCTCTAGCACACCATATCCCACTTTTTTGTTTTTTTGTTTCTTTTAAAGCAGAGAATGTTTTTCCTTGACCATGTAAACCTCCTAGGCAGGTGGTGAGGTCAGCAAGGGGCTTCCCTCCAAGCAGCCCCTTGGGACCCCAGATTCCTTCCATCACACGGCTCTCGGGCCTTGTCATTACTCAAGGAATCAAAACAAAACAAAACAAAAAACAAAGACTACGGAGAAGTGGACAAGATAATTTCAATGGGCCACGGCTTTCATGAGCACATGTCATTTCTGACCACGTTCCAGAGAAGACATGGTGAGGGGACATCCTTGGCTGGGAATGTTGTCTAGCTGTTTGTTAAAGGACACACAGTGGAGTGTCTAGGGAAACTATCTCAGAACTAGTGCTTGTGGTAGACAGAGCAAGATATAAATATCTCCTGACCTCTCCACCAGCTATAACTGAAGACTCCAGGAGACACACACACACACACACACACACACACACACGCCAGCCTGCGCTGCCTGGTACAGTCAGGATGGAGCGACAGACTGAAAAGCAGACTTCCTGGATGCCCGCCTTGCCATCAGAAGACAGAGCTCTCTTTTGTTTTATTTGTTTGTTTGTTTACTCACTTGTTCTTTTTAGGCAGGGTTTCACTATACAGCTTGGCTGTCCTGGAACTCACTATGTAGATCAGGCTGGCTCAGAACTCACAGAGATCAGCCTGTCTCTGCCACTCAATGCCGGGATTAAAGCACGAGCCACCACCCTAGCCGAGGTTGCATTTTAAAGGGAGACTTTCAGGAACAGTGTAGCAGCAAAATGTCTGTGAGTTTTCTGTGAGCTGCCACATGGTGCTGGGTGTGACCTCCAGCCTCAGAGCCGAGCAGGAAGCACTCATAACCGCCGAGCCTCTCTCCTCATAACCACCGAGCCTCTCCTCATAACCGCCGAGCCTCTCTCCTGAGCCGCACACACCCAGTTTTCAACCATAGGCATTGAGCTTTGCTTTCTCTGGCTTATTTTGGGATCCTAAAATTTCGCTGGCCTTTCTAGATCCTTGCATTGCTATTGTTTTTTTTTTTTTTTTTTTTTTTTTTTTCCAGATCTGCAGCGATTTGATTCTTGTAGATTGTGTAGATGGCGCTGTAGTCACTGGAGACCTTAGCTTTCCTTGCAAATCACAAGATGGTTTGCCTAAATCATTGCCTTGGAAAATACATTGAATTTCCTCCTTGTTTTGACCTAAACAGGGCATATTTCCTTTGAAACAAATGAAAAGTATGCACCTGTTCTTCTTGGCTCCTGTTAAAGTGCTCGTGAGGGTCGTCACTGACTGACAAGTGTAACCTGCCAGCTGCCCTCTTACACAGAAAGGCTGAGTGGTCTGGTAGTCATGGTAACCTGCCTTTGCTAGTGACTGATCAATGCAGAAATAGACCATTCCCTGCAGTGCTGTCTGCTGTGCCTGAGACACAGCACGAGGGCCTTCAGGAGAGAGCGCCATGAGGTCAGGCAACTGGTACAGCCAGCACTGTTATCTCACGCCCTCTCGGAGGCAAAGGCCCCTGACGATGCTTCGAAGAGCTCATCACTAGATTCCTCATTACAGTGTAGGTTGAGCTGGCATATTTGGCAGCCCATGGTGCAAATGAGACCGATATAGGTCTGACCCGGGAGCATTTTCCCTTCCTGTCTTTCTCCTTAAGGGGAGGAAGAGCTTGCTGGGGAAGTTATTTCTGATATTAATAGGCATATTGGCCGGGCTGAAGGACTGCCTGGGTTAAGATGGCACGATGCCATTTAAAACAAGTAGTGGGATATGCCATGGGGCTGTTACATCACAAGCGGTCTTCATTTAGCAGAGTGCTGTTTTCATGATCTTATCTGCTGCAGGAGACCTTAAACAAATTGCTAATTAGCCTTTCAGAAATTTGCATAGAGAGCACTGGCTGTTATTGAGTGGAAGCTTTCTTCACCCTTAGGACTTGAAGAGGCCCCCAGAGCGAGCCCAGAACTAGAGGAAGGAAGGCTACTCGTGGCCTGGGCACACCTAGGAGGGTGGGGAAGGAGGCCAGAGGCCCACCGGCAGCAAAGAGGATTTTCTATGCTGTTTGTGGCTGTGAACTGGCTGCAGGTTACTTTTTCTTGCTATCTATCTATCTATTTATTTATTTGGGGTTTTTTTTTTTTTTTTTTTTTTTTTTTTGGATTTGGGTTTTTTGAGACAGGGTTTCTCTGTGTAGCCCTGGCTGTCCTGGAACTCACTCTGTAGACCAGGCTGGCCTCAAACTCAGAAATCTGCCTGCCTCTGCCTCCCAGAGTGCTGGGATTACAGGCATGCGCCACCACCGCCCGGCTTTCTTGCTGTCTAGGTTATTCCTTTTGATTCTCTTGTTGGTCTGTGGTCCAGCCCTTTATTATTTGTGGCTAGTGACAAAATTCAACTCTTCATTGTTGAGCTACTACAGGAAGAATTACCCAGTTTTATCTACAGCCTCAGCTCTCCTTTTCTATGTTGAATAGCTATTTTTAAAGTTCCTTTTTAAAATATTATTTATTTATTTTTATTTATATGAATAAACTGTAGCTTTCTTCAGACACACACTAGAAGAGTGAATCAGATCCCATTACAGATGGTTGTGAGCCACCGTGGTTGCTGGGAATTGAACTCACGACCTCTGGAAGAGCAGTGCTCTTAACTGCTGAGCCATCTCTCCAGCCCCTTTTAATGTTTCTTAATGTTGTGAATTTCCTTAGGAACTTAACCAGAGCTAACCATCCCTTGCTAATCTGTCTGTTTGGATGGAGGATTTCCTGCAGCTGAGGCTGGCCTTGAACTCTGTGTAGCTAAGGATCACTCTGAACCCTCTATCCTCCTGTCTCTAGCAGCTTGCTTGGATATTGTGGTTAGTTGAGCATGACTACTACCCAGCTACCTGTGTATAGTTATTTCTTGTCTCTGAGGCGGGGTTTGTAGAGGATAGCAAGACTCTCTCAGGTGACTTCACTTTAACAGTCTACACAGATAGCAAGCAGCCAGATTGGTTTGGGGAACCTTGTGTTTCTTCTTCTACAACTCTGCTGTTCTACGGGCTGCTTGCCCACCGCACCATGAACTCCACAATATGACCTCTGCATCTCTTCACCTTTCATGCTGTTTCCTTTCCCAGAATTCCTTACCTTTCTAGTCTGGAGAAATGCTGGAAATAGCCAACCCACTGTACTGGCTGGTTTTGTGTGCCAACTTGACACAGGCTGGAGTTATCACAGAGAAAAGAACTTCAGTTGGGGAAGTGCCTCCATGAGATCCAGCTGTGGAGCATTTTCTCAATTAGTGATCAAGGGGGGAGGGCCTCTTGTGAGTGGTGCCATCTCTGGGATGGTAGTCTTGGGTTCTATAAGAGAGCAGGCTGAGCAAGCCAGGGGAAGCAAGCCAGTAAGGAACATCCCACCATGGCCTCTGCATCATCTCCTGTTTTCTGATCTGCTTGAGTTCCAATCCTGACTTCCTTTGGTTATGAACAGCAAGGTGGAAGTGTACAATGTGGAAGTGTACAATGTGGAAGTGTACAAAGCTGAATAAACCCTTTCCTCCCCAACTTGCTTCTTGGTCATGATGTTTGTGCAGGAATAGAAGCCTTGACTGGGACACGCACCTAGTGTGCAGTTCTTCCCTGCCTCCGGTCAGGAACCATGAGAGCCGAATGACTTTTTATGACCTCACCTTGCTGGTCCTTCTGGGAACTGCTACCTTAGATCATCCACTTGTGAACAGACAACCGGACTCCTCTACATTCTCTTATGGGGCCCTAAAGTCACCTGTGCAGTGGTCTTCCCAAATGTAAAGAAGGGTCACACACAGCAGGCACCCTTCACTAGCTGAGAAGGATCTCGATGAACAGTGGAACCCCGACATTTTTTAATCACTATATCATATGTCCTGTGTACACAGGCTTTTCTTTGTTTCTCTCCCGAACACCCACAGTTAGTTTCTACATGTCTGCTCTTGATCTTTCCAGAGGGCCATTTTCATGTTGCCCATCATGGAATCTCCAGGTCTTAGACCACCATATGGAACATAACAAGTCATTCATAAGTATTTTCATTGATATTTCTTGTCTTTTAAAAAAGTATTTTTCTTGGGCTGGAGAGATGGTTTAGCGGTTAAGAGCACCAACTGCTCTTCCAGAGGTCCTGAGTTCAATTCCCAGCAACCACATGGTGGCTCACAACCATCTGTGATGGATCTGATGCCCTCTTCTGATGTGTCTGAAGACAGCAATGGTGTTCTCATATGCATTAAATAAATAAATCTTTTTTTTTTAAAAGTATTTTCTTTATTGTGTGTGTATATATCTGTGTCTGTGTGTATATGTCTGTGTGTATATGTCTGTGTGTGTCATGCATGTGTGTCACACATGTGTGAAGATCAAAGGACAACTTTTGAAGTTGGTGCTCTTTTTTTAAGTTTTTAATTTTTTTAAATTTTTTTTTGAGACAGGGTTTCTCTGTATAGCCCTAGCTATCCTAGAACTCACTCCAGGCTGGCCTGGAACTCAGAGATTCAATTGTCTCTGTCTCCCAAGTGCTGGGATTAAAGGCGTGCACCACCATGCCTAGCTTTATTTGTAGTTTCTTAACTTGTGATACTAAGCAAAATATATTCTGTTATAATTTGGACCCCATCAAGCCTATGTAGTAATTTTGAATATATGCAAATAGACTTTAAGTCTTATTGAGAATTGACATCATTTTATATTACTATTGTGACATATTGTATTATTAATGACTGGCAGTTCTTTTTAAAGGTCACAAATGATGTTTAATAACCTGAAAAAAATTGCCTTTGGAAACAGGAAGCAGCAACATAGCCTTGAAACCTCAATTTATTTAAGCCCTGCATGGTCCAATAATCTTTTCATCTGTCATTTCCTCCCTGGGTCTAATATTCTGGAAAAAGCTTCTGGGAAGGAAATTGAACATGCACTTTAAGATAACAGAGCCCTGTGAGGCTCATAAACTGAGCATATTAGGAAAAGATACTGATCAAATATAAAAGCAGCAGGCAATTAGCTTGAAGGGACTGAGGAGGATTATATAAAGTGAAAATCTGGAAAAATAAAGTGAGCAGATGGTCCTGATGAACCGGGAAGATTAACTCTGCTGCATCTATGAAACTAATTGCCTCTTGTCTGCCTGGCCACCTAAGTGGGACTGCAGCGTTTGGAGCAGACGCTATTAAAGGCACCACCCTGCCCAATTTCTTTCATTAGCTTACCAGTTAGTGCTTGGGTTTACGTGGATCATTTGATTGATTTTGATTTAATTGTGTTTGTGTTTTAATTGTGTTTAATTGTGCTGTGTTTTACTCAGAAGCGTGTCCTCCATAATATAATTTGCTTTTAACTGCAGAATCATCTCTTCTGCCCTTCTTGATAAATGGCCTCTCTTCAGGAGGAAGGAAACAAGCTTAAGGAAGTCTGTGAAGCTGACTTTTGTTGTTGTTTGTTTTGAGGTAACATATTGCTCTAGCCCAGGCTGGCCTGAAGCTCAGTCGTCCAGGCTAGGCCTGGACTCTTGGTGGTCTCTTTCCTTCAGCTTCCCATGAGCTGAGATGACAGGCATGAGCCACCAGGCCTGGCTTGAAGATATTTATTTATTAATTTATTGTTTAGTGTGTATGGAGATGAGGTGGGTGTGGGGGCGTGGCGCACGGGGAAAACACACGTGTGACACGTGACATGCTTGTGGAGGTCACAGGACAGGTTTGTGGGGTCACAGGTCTCCTACTTTCACACAGGCTCCAGAGAATGAAGCCAGGTCTCTCACTAGCCCTCCCGGGTGACACTTTTAAGGTAAATGCTCTGGTGTTTTCAATCCTATGTGATGAAAGGTTGTATTTGCTCAAGTTCTGGCATAGTTAGGATGCAGGCAGGAGAGCAGCCAGGCCTTCCTGTGCTCAGCATCTTCCCCGAAGCTGAGCACGTGTGTTCCGTAGAGCATAGCACTTCTACTACTAGGTACATCCCTGAAAGGAACACGCCCATATCCACTGACCAATGCTGACAATAACCGGAAACCACCGGAAGCTGCCACAACTGGAATGGACCGTTAGTAGTGGTTCTTCGCAGGGTAGGCTCATCCCTGAAAATGCCCAGGTTGTCACAGTACATATGAATGACTGTCACAACCCAGTGATAGGCGAAAGAACCCAGAACCCAAAGAGCACATTCTGTATGACTTCCTGTTTATAAGTCAGAAAGACAGCAGTCTGGGGCGATCACTCTGGGTTAAGAGCACGTGCTACTCTTGCAGAGGACTCAAGGTCCTTCCCAAGCACCCACATCAAGAGGTTCACAGCCACCTGTAACTCCAGCTCCAGGGACTGTGATGACCTCTTCTGGCCTCTGTGGACACCTCCCTCTACCAACACCCCCCCTCACATGGCATAGAAATACACACAAGTAAATGAGAATACGAGTGCTTTTGAAAAAGATGTAGGTGATGGGTATCAGAGTGGCTGGAACTGCCAACAAGATCATAAATGGAGGGTGCAGGATGAAGGCCTGGGGTTCTGGAGTTCCTTGCCTCTGAGCTAACTGTTCTAGATGTGTTCAGTTCATGGGAACCAGTAAAGACTGTGATGACTGGATATATGTATTGCATAGTTTAATGAAAATTTTTAAAAATCGGTGTAAAAATGTGACATCTCAGTCATTTAAAGAAGAGCCGTGCTTGACTCCAGGTCCTTTGTGCTGCGTCACAAGATAAAGCCAGTCCCAGCGGCTCAGTGGCCATTTAAGATTTACTCAGTGGGGTTACAGTGTCTCTAGATGAAACTTTTTGCCTAGAGAAAAAGAGGCCTTGTGACTCTTTGAGAACCCCAAGAGTTCTAACTCCATGTCTCATTCTGCACCCAAGGCTGGGTATTATGGGTGTCTGAACTTCTGACACGTGATTGACTGTTGACTTTGAAGAACTAGGCAATGGTTCTGTTGTTGCCTCTGTTCAGTCCTTGCCTGGGCAGCACAATAGGCCTAGGTCCTAAGGCAAGGGGGTGAGCTAGCCCCAAGGGCAGAGCATGGTAGGGATAGTGATGATGAGGATGAGGATGATGATGATGATGATGATAAAAACAAAACAAAACCATAGATCAGAGCAGGAGTGACATGCCTGTAATCACAGAAGAAAGGTCAGGAGTTCAAGGCTAGGCTTGACTACATAGCATGTCCAAGGCTAACCTGGACTATATGAAACTGTGTCTTAACAAAACCAAAAACCAAAAAGCAAAGTCCCTAGAGTTCACTGTTAGACAGTCTTTAGTAGCTTTCTCTTCCTCACTCCCTCTTCTAACCCTGTGGGCGGAAGTCTGCTCTAAACGGCCTGAATCCACAGCATGCCTCAGTCTGTTCGGATGGTCATAACAAAAATACCATAGATTAAATAGCTTGTAAATAAAAGAAGTCTGTTGCTTACAGTTCTGGAGCTGGCAAGTCCAAGGTCGGGACCAGCTGAGTTGGTGTGTGACGAGGACCTGGTACCTGGCTCATAGATGGCACCTACTAGCTGTGTCCTTAGGTAGTGGAAAGGGCTGTCTAAGCTGTCCTTTATAAAGTCACTAATATGTCACTCATGGAAACTCCTCCCTCTGACTTAACCACTTCCCAGAGGCTCCACTTGTTGCACTGTCGCCTTGGGGTAGGATTTCAGCGTGTGAATCTGAGGAGACACACTGCAGACCCAAGCATCCTGCTTTTCACTGTCAAACTTAGAAACCCAAATCCCCCTTCTTGTGCATGCAAGAGAATGCATGTTCCTTTTGTGAGAGGAGGCAGCGCCGGAAGCCAAAGTCCCTGACTAGGGACCGAGCTGGAACCAGACATCTGCTTCCCCCACTACCAGCCCTCCAGGGCCTCGCTGCTGCTTGTGTGATGGTTATTTTGGGGTTACCCTTTAGCATTAAAAACAAGGGCCCTCGTCCATTCTTCCACACCCCCTAGAAACAGGACAGGGTCCCTGCTTCCAAGAAATGTCAGCCAGAGAAATGCAAGCAAAATAACTCGAAGAATTTGCGCACTGACTGTGGCGGGGGTGGGGTGGAGGGGGGAGTGGGGGGTGGCGTTTGCTGGGGACCCACTAGCCCCACCGAGTTGAGGATGGTGACCCAGAGGCTGCACACAGGCATTGTGTTCCCAAGTAGCACCAGAGGCCTCAGGTAGAGGAAAGAAGGAAAGGTTGGGTAGGGAACATGGCTGGCAGGTCTGGACTTTCAGCAGGGTAGCCAGTGGGGGAGGGGCACAAACGCCTCTTAGAGCCGCTTGGAAGACGCTTGAAATTACAGACATTCAGGGAGGGTGCTCTGGATCCCCTCCGTCTTATCTAAATGAAGTAGTTCCCACATCCTAGGTGGTAAACCACAGGACTCACTTTTCTCTTCTGTGGCCTCTGTGACAAGCAGAGGCCCAACCCCACAGTGTGGTTCTGCATTTATCCCATATGCTAAAGCGAAGGTGAGGGTTAAATGAGCTACCAGCCCCCTCCTCATCCAACATCGAGCTGGCTTGGGGGCGGGGTGTTGTTTGGTTTTGGTTTTGAGACAGTCTTACTACATAGCCTTGGCCAGTCTGGAGCTTGTTGTGTAGACCAGGCTGGCCTCAAATTCACAGAGCTGAGCCTGCCTCTGCCTCAGTTGCTTTGTTTGTTTTTCTCTCAGCAATGGGAACTGCCTCTTTGGTGTGTAGCTGAGGCAGGCGTGCCTGTGGAGATTTAACAGCTTATTCAGGGAGTTTCTAGTGTGTTTATAAAGCATCGTTTTCTTCAGGCTCTTCATAAGATTGAATGAACACTGTAGAAAATGTTACTCTGTCTGAGTAACCAGAAGGAATAGGAGGTGAGTTTTCTTTTTCTTTCTTTTTTTTTTTTTCCCCGACACTGGGTTTCTCTGTATAGTCTGGCTGTCCTGGAACTCACTCTGGCTGGCCTCGAACTCAGAAATCCACCTGCCTCTGCCTCCCAAGTGCTGTGATTACAGGCGTGCGCCACCACCGCCACCGCCTGGCCTGGAGGTGAGGTTTCTATGTGTGATGTAAGATATTGTAAAAAAATAATTTAAATTCATTTGATAAATGGTATAAAAGATTTTGCCTTGTCTCTAACAAGGTTTGAAAACCCTGCTTTCCATAATCTAGATGTGCCTCGCTCCCCCTGCTCATCCCTGTCCCCGCTCTGCTTACAGAGGCTGCTTCCCCGCCTTACTCACTGGTTCCTACCTCAGGAACAGTTCTTTGCTGTCCCTCTGTCTGTAACCTGTTCTCTGCTTTGCTCCCTCCCTTGTTTCTTCTACCTGAGCCCTCCAGTACTACTTGGGAACACAATGTCTGTGCTCAGCCTCTGGGTAGTGTCTCTGGTTAAGTGCTGTCCAGAAAGAGGACCCTGAACTTTTCCAGTCTGGCTGCCCAGAAGGGAGGGAGGGTCGGGTCTATTTATGAGTTTATTTGTATGAGACCTTCCATTTAGCATTTTGATAACCCTCCCCCCAAAATACCGATTCGGCCATTCAAAGAAATCCTCTGTTGGAAAATATAGAGCTATGGTGACCAAGAGTAGTGAGACAGGATGAACTAGGCAAAAGCAGAGACAACTTAGGAGACGGAGAAATCTGAAAAACAAAACACCAAAACCAGAATGGTGCAGAGAATCCAGCATGAGGGAACCGGGGGTAGAAGATCCTGGAGTGAGGCAGGGCTGGGAAAGTGAGGGTTTGTCCTGGGCACCCAACATAGGAAATTGTATTAAGACACCATTATAGGTTAGCTGGAGAGATGGCTCAGCAGTTAAGAGCACCGACTGCTCTTCAAAAGGTCCTGAGTTCAATTCCCAGCAACCACATGGTGGCTCACAGCCATCTGTAATGGGATCTGACTGAAGACAGATTAATTAATGGTGTGTCTGAAGACAGCTACAACTCACATACAAAAAAAAAAGTAAAAAGAAAACTTGGAAACCATTAAAACTTGGATGCCATTACAGGATTGAGGTAAAATTTAGTTAGCTATAAGCACAGCATAGCCACCTGGCACAAACACCCTTAAGCCCAGCACTTGGAGGCAGAGGCATGTAGATTTATGAGGGTTCCAGGCCTCCACAATGAGTTCCAGGTTAGCTGGGGCTACATAGTGAGACCCAGTCTAAAATCACAGCAAACAGATACAGAAAAGAAACAAGTATGTACAAATGATTAGTTTTTGTACAATTACAATAATATAAGCACTGAATATTGCTTTAATCTAATTGATATAACCATACATAGAGAACAGGAGAGGGAAGACTTCCCCTCTGCCCAAGGCTCAAGTTCTTCCCTGCTGGGTAGGGGATGAACATGTGATGTCTAAAACTGGTGTGCTGCCTTGAAAACATGGGTTAGATAGAGCCAAAGATCTGAAAGTGAAAGCAGTAGGTTGACATGGTGGACGGCGGGTGATGCAGAAGGGATAGGGAGCCATTGCTTTCAGAATAAGACTCAGTCTCTTCTTTCAAAACTTATAAGCAATTACCATGTCAGCAAAGGTAAACATCAGTCATTCATTAAAATCTATCTCCTGCCGCCCCTTCTTATGGACACACGTCCCTGTGACAGTTTGATGCATGTTTGGTTACTAGGAGGTTTCTCCAGCGTGAGGAAATGAACCTGTCAGCCAGGCTCATTTTCTGAACCGAGTCTGTTTCTGTTTACTTTGGGGATAATTGACTCAGCGTCGCCTCTCTGGAAGTCATACTAGAGTCACTTGTCCTTTCCTTCCGCACCATGGAGATAAATTGGACTGTGGCTCAAAGTTGTTGAGGCTGTAGGTTTATTAAAATTGAGTAAAGCTGTATTATATTAAATTGGGTTTTTTAAATTACTTTAGATTTGATGACATGTCTTTTCCATGTGTATAATCTTCAGCAAACATTTACCTTCCCCAACTGGCAGACTTATAATGTATAACTTTTCTCGTGTCTAATCAAATATTTTCTCTTTCTGTGCCTTAGTAAGGGTCTCTGTTCAAAACTTTTCTTTTAAAATAGTTGCTGTGTTCCGCCGCCTTCAGAGTACTTGGCATTTGCATCCTTGCATGCAAACTCACCCTTACTGTTCCTCACCACTTGCTTAGATTACTTTTCTGTGGCTGTGATAAAAAAACACCATGACCAAAAGCAACCCACAGAGGGTTCACCTTGGCTTGTGGTTCCTGAGGGATGCCATGTTGGTCATGCCAGGGAAGTGAAACACGACAGTGGGAGCAAGAAGCTGAGGACTCAGTCAGTGGCAAGCAGGAAGCAGAGAGCCCCAGGCTTTTAATCTCAAAGCCCATGATATACCTCCTCTAGTCAGAACCTCCCCTAAAACGCCAGCATCTGGGAACCCAGGGTTCAGATGCCTGAGACTATGGAGATGTTTCTCATTCACACCAGAACACAGCCTTAGTCAATGAGTTTATTTAAACCCAGTTTAATGTTTTAGTCTGGTAGTTTTGTCATAAAGACGTGGATAGTAAGGATGGATGAATGGCGGTAGGCAGATAGATAGAGACAGAGAGAACACTCAAGAGTGAACTATAGTAGGGTTGTGTTTCAGATAACAGAATACACAGCAGGCGTTAGTCTCTAGAAACCTTTAGAAGCTTTCCCCATCTCTAACATCTACATTGTGGTTATCTTTCCAAGAAGAATCTAAATAATGATCTTGTTCTTGAATCCAGCACTGTTTACCAAACTAACTGATGAATGTAGGATAAGAAGCTCCATTAGAAAGACCTAAAATCAGGGGGTGGGGCTGTAGCTTGGTAAAGTACCACCCTCTCAGCATTTTGAAGGCCTAGAGTTTAATTGCTAGCACTAACTTCCTGCCCTGCACCCCTCCCCTCCAAAAAAAGAGAAAAGAAAAACCTGTGGTAATTATAATTTGTACTGAGCACAGCCTTGGTGTGATATGATGAGTGTTTTAGCACTCCCACCCACTCCCCTATCTGCTGCCTCCAAGACATTTGAAAACACTTTTAGACCCAAACCAAAAATCATTAAGTGAATTATTATTTTTGAACTTTGAAGATTAGAAACTGCAAGTCTGAATTCCTAGAGGTGATATCAGTGTTGAGTGCCATGAATATAGTTGAGGTCTACGAGCAGAACTTTGTGTGTTGTGCTAGAACATGACCCGTGAGCTTGCCTATATTCTCTAATATTGTTATCTTTGTTGATGTCCTTTCAGTTTAAACCCTAGCTGTAAGGCTTATAAGCCTCATGTCTTCAAACAAGTGTTTGTTTGTGGTTTTGGGGGTTGAACCCAAGACCGAGTACTTGCAAACAAGTGGCCCACCACTAAGTTAGTCTTAGAGTTTCCATTACTGTGAAGAGACACCACAGCCACAGCAACTCTTATAAAGGAAAGCATTTAATTGGAGCAGCTTATAGTTCAGAGGTTTAGTCCATTATCGCTGTGGGGAGCATGGTAGCATGCAGGCAGCCAGCCATGGTGTTAGAGAGGCAGCTGAGAGTTCTACAGCCAAGCAGCAAGAAGAAGACGCCGGGCAGTGGTGGTACACGCCTGTGATCACAGCACCTGGGAGGCAGAGGCAGGCAGATTTCTGAGTTCAAGGCCAGCCTGGTCACCTACAGAGTGAGTTCCAGGACAGCCAGGGCTATACAGAGAAACCCTGTCACGAAAAACCAAAAAAGAAAGAAAGAAAGAAAGAAAGAAAGAAAGAAAGAAAGAAAGGAAGGAAGGAAGGAAGGAAGGAAGGAAGGAAGGAAGGAAGGAAGGAAGGAAGGAAGGAAGGAAGGAAGAAAGAAAGAAAGAAAGAAAGAAAGAAAGAAAGAAAGAAAGAAAGAAAGAAAGAAAGAAAGAAAGAAAGAAAGAAAGAGGTTGGACTGGTTTATATCAGCTTTTAGCAGGTCCAGGGGTCACTGGTTCTGCACTTGGTGGCTGCTGTGTTACAGGCCTTTTTTGAGCGATTTGCATGCCAAAGTTGATTTCTAAATGATGCCTGTCAGCTGACTGGAAATCTGCTGGGATAGATATAGACTAGGGACAGAAGGTAAAGTTAGGAGCTGAAGGGAAGGAAAGAGTCCACCCTCGAGACAATAGGGAAGAAAACCTAAGCTGTTGACTGACAGGAGGACTTATCTGGAGTCTGTTTAACCTGTGCACTTGGATCTAAGTCATGACTCCTCAAGCTTACATACATATTTTTAGAAGTTTACAAACAGAGATAAAAGTTTTAGATATGTAGCATATGATATGTAATTTGCTATGGAATTCTCATGGTAGGAAAAGCTGTTAGCAAGTGTCTGTAAACAGCTGGAGTAGACTCACACCTTTGAGCCATGACAAAAGCTTGAGGACCCCAAAGGGTTAAAAGTATGGATGCCCTTTGCTCCATTCAGAGGCCTGGAAATACATCTGTGTCTCTGTCCATACTTGTATGAAGCCGCTTGTGTTCTCATGTTACGTTCACGTCACGTCATGAAACGTAGTTGGTTAATTACTGTGAGCAGCCATTGAAAAGCAAGTTCTTTTAAACGACAGTGGTAAAAAGCAAATGTTCAGTGGGTAACACTGCTTGAGCTTGTTTTTACACTGAAACCTATTTTGTGGGTTTATCTTTTTCAATGTAGCGCCTGTCAGCATGGTAAACCTGTCTGTGAGTCTGCCTTTAGGGAAGGCAAGTCTTGATTTTTACAGGTGAAATGGACTGACCAGGCGGCTGCAGCCTCACAGGGAGGGGCTGGCTGAGATCTGCTTGCTGCTGCTAACCGCCTAAAGCTACAGTTTGTTAGCAACACCATCATAGAGATCCAAGAAGGAAGAATTGGATCAGGAAGTATAAGCCAAATGGCCTCTGTATCAATTAAAATGATACAGAGACTCACCCGTTACCTGGACAGCCAGCCGTGCTCCATCATGGTGATCCCAGTGGCTTTGATGAGGACAGAGGTTGTCAGTCTTTGGCCATCACACAGGGCAGCTCTAGCCTTTGGCTGCCAGACCCAGAAGGCATAAGAGATTTTTCTTCTGCAGAGGAGGAACTTGAGAGAACTGACCTACCTTAGTGAGGCAGAGTACGACACTCACCCAACAGTGCCCAGACTTTGGGCAGGGCCCTGGTAATGGGCGAGGCATGGGGCAGTTGGTTGCCCAGTGGTCAGTGTTACCACACTTGAAGTAAGTGGAGTCTTTTTTGTTCATCTTCCTGGAGGCAGCCGCAGCTGCTGCTGCCAGAAGCTGATGTTTTTGTCTATTAAAGGAAGCCTTTTTCAATAAATACCCAATTTCTGTATTCAACAGATCTCTTCCAAGGGCTTGAGGGCTATCATCAAATCTATTAAGTATATCTGATTTACAAACAAAACAAACTTTTACTTGATTTTAATTACTGGCTTTAGGCTTAACCTTGAAAACATATACAGAAAGATAAATGAATTAACATTTGTAATTTTCATGACTACACACATGGTTCTGAACATATTAAAGAATCTGATCATGTATAAGGTGACTGACGATTAACTTGCTTGTCTTAATTAACTTTAACAGTTTATAAACTGTTAGTAGATTTTTTTTTTATGACTAGAATTTTGCAGTTTTATCCCTGTTGAGATTTAGCCTTAAATTTTTGAATTGAAGATCCTTTAGCCCCAAAATAAAACTTTAAACAATAAATGCAATCCACAGAGAGCCTGGGAACTTTACTTTTCTGATTCTTTTAGAGTGAGCCCTTACAGAATACCACAGTTTCCTATATGACTCAGTCAATCTAAATAGCTAAAGCTTAACAAAGTTGGCCAACACATAAGTGATTAGGCATGCATCTTCAAGTCAATTTCTACTAGCCTGAGTAGACCTTAGATAAGGAGAGCCCATCTATAGCAGTGATTCTCAGCCTCTGGGTTGGGACCTCTTTGGGGTCCAAATGACCCTTTCACAGAGGTGGCGTATCAGATATTTACATTGCAATTCATTACAGTAGCACATTTATAGTTCTGAAGTAACAATGAAAAAATGTTATGGTTGACAGTGGCCACAACATGAGGAACTGTATTCAAGGGGAGGTTGAGAACTACCGCTCTATAGCCTCCTGCCAGACAGCTCAGGCCACTGTCTTGCTGCACTACAAGCTAGGAACACATCAGTGTTTCCAGTTGCAGTGTCCCCTCGACTGAAACAGTCAGTTTCTGATGCTCAGAGCTGTGACCCTCACTCCTTAGCCTCCCGCCTCCCTCTCCATCCATATTCCTAGCTCTCTTTTGTCCCTTCTCATCCTGGGCCACACCCTGCTCCTTGAGCCTCTGCTGGCTTTCCTCTTCAGCAATACTGATCTCTGCTGTCTCAGTCTACCCAAAACCCTGGCCAGATCCTCGTCCACGGAATTAAACCTCTGCTGGTCTTCCCTAAGGCATATTTTTAATCAGAAGACCCAACTAAGGGTGACAGTCCCTGCTAGTAACTGTCAACTTGGCATCAAAACCTGGCAAGAGGCAAGCATCCCGGAGGTGGAACTGCTGGCTCATCTAAGGCGCCTCCTGTCCCCACCAGAAAGGCCTTCTTGTCTGATGCACAGAAGAAGGAAGAAGGAACACTTTTGCACTGGGGAAAGAAGGCGGAGGGGTTCTTTTTTTTTTTTTAAGTGAAGCTGTTAAACTACAGGATCTCTATTTCCTGCTCCTCTCTGTTCTCCTAATGGGCACAGAGACACCAGTGAGTGACCAGGAATCTGGCTGGTTAAATGAATTTCTGTTTTAAACAGTGTGGAGGTGGCAGCCTCCAACACAAGGACCCTGGGGACACAACTCCAAACTATCAGGCTCTCTGTGGGTTCCTTCCATGCCCCAGCCTGACCCCTGTGACTTTCTAATCATGAGATAAGCCAGTCTGTCTCTGCTTTCCTGGAGGTGACCTGTGATGATTTCTCCCATGGTTCCGCTTTGGTAGCACCTCCTGCCCTGCCCTTTTGTTGTTGTTGGTTGGTTGGTTGGTTGGTTTATTTGATTTGATTTGATTTTTTTTTTTTTTTTTGAGACAAGGCTTTCTCTGTGTAGCCCTGGCTACCTTGGAACTCACTCAGTAGACCTGGCTGTCCTGGAACTCTGCCTACCTCTGCCTCCCAAGTGCTGGGATTAACTACCTTGACCTTTTAAATAGATTCCTCAGGCCTAGTCCTCTGAGTCCGGAGCTGGTGCATTCTCTTAGGTCAGAGCTTTATCTGGCCACAACCCGCTACTTATATTGAAAACTAGAACTGGCAAAATTACTCGAAGAATCTCTGCATAGTCAAACCAGTAACATTTGCAGACTCTGCATTTTGAGGACATTCAAGGACAACATTCTGGTTCAATCCAAAACACTATTCTGAGATAAAGCTGACCTCCAGAAGACCTGTTATTCACACTGGCATCTTAAAGGACAGTAATGATTTTTCCTGCTGGGAAACCACTCATTGACCTAGATAGATTGACTAAATATTTCTGTAATTACATAAATATTTACATAACTATTTCCTTGGCTTCCTTAAAAGACACATATACTTTTTAATTTCTCTGCTTCTTTCAGTAACTCAGCCTTTTTCAAAAAGAGCAAAAAGTTAGTGAACACAGTAAGCAAAGCCTCATTTATGTTGCCTTGATTGATGAAGAAAAGTCACAAAACATTTTTATTTCCATCTTTAACTGACACAGTCTCTTCAGGGTTGGCTCCCAAATTTTCCTGGTTGCTCAGGCATTATATCCAAGTACATTACAAAAGTAAAAGAGAAAGTTGCCTATATTCCCCCACCTGCAAAGATCTGCATTTTCGTTTTTTTTAAATCCTTGCATGTAAATGCATGTGGATGCGATTTTAATAACTTATTCATCGACATATACTGTTTCCAAATTCTGCTTCTCAAAAACCTTGTTCGTGGTTTTATCCCCATCTGTTAATTTTACTCTCAGGACAAAAAAAAAAAAAAATTAAAAAAAAAAATTAAAAAAAAAAATTAAAAAAAAAAATCATCGTATAAAGATCCATCCAATCCAAAATATCCCAAGAGCCTGCTGTTGCCTTCTTAGTCTGAAAAGGAGATATAATGATAATCAGAGGGCTCAGAAGGACTATGGTGTTTGATGGTTTATGCCACATGGTCATTTTATGATGGTGGTGTGAAATCACATGGTATGTCCTCTTTTTAAGCATAGTAAAGATGGCCAGCAGTCACACGGTTGCTTTCATCTTGATGAGGTCATCAGCCAAGACAGTGACAAGCCACTTAATTACTATTGTCTCAGGTATGCACACCCCCTTTTTATAAACTCTGTTTTCCCAAACAAGAGTTGAATCCAAGTTAACCTATAAGATTTTTAACTATGAGCCCTTCGTTTCAAGTTTTTTTGTTTTTATGGGTTTTTTTGTTGTTGTTGTTTTTGTTTTTTGTTTTTTGTTTTTTGTTTCTCCCCCCCCCCCCAAGACAGGGTTTCTCTGTATAGCCCTGGCTGTCTTAGAACTCACTTTGTAGACCAGGCTGGCCTCAAACTCAGAAATCTGCCTGCCTCTGCCTCCCAAGTGCTGGGATCAAAGGCGTGTGCCTCCACCACCTGGTTTGTTTCAAGTTTTAAGTTAACTTTTTTTCCTACAAATTTTATAAAAATTTTAACTTTACCCAATGAACTTACAGATCCTGAGGCACAGAAAGTTTACACGATAGTCTTTTTGTTTTGTTTTTGTTTTTGTTTTTTGTTTTTTGGGTTTTTTGGGGGGGTTGTTTGTTTATTTGTTTTGATTTGGTTTTTTCGAGACAGGGTTTCTCTGTGTAGTCTTGGCTGTCCTGGAACTCACTCTGTAGACCAGGCTGGCCTCGAACTCAGAAATCTGCCTGCCTCTGCCTCCCAAGTGCTGGGATCAAAGGCGTGTGCCACCACTGCCCGGCTACTCGATAGTCTTACAGACAAAGTTCATACCCTAGTAAAAGTCCTGGAGATATAAGGGGGGGCATGTTTAGAGGGTTGAATAAAACCTGGAGGAGGAGGAGGTGGTGGTAAAAGGAAGAGGAAAAGGAGGGGGAGGAAAGGAGAGGGAAAAGGGGGAGGAGGAGGAAGAGACAAGAAGCACCAACCCCCACCAGGGATCCTTTGCTCCTTCTCTGGGCTCTTGTCTGCCTTTCTCCCTGTCAGAGTTGGGCGGCCTATGCATCCCAGAACAGAGATCTTGGAGGGAACTTTTAAACAAGCATGCTTGGGTCTGGAGAGGGTGGGCCGTAACCCAGCTCTAGAGCCAGCTTTTTAAATGTAGTAGAACAGCATGTGGCAATATTCAAATATTATCCATACCCAAGAGACATTTGAATCTCTGTTACACGGATTCAGTGACCAGAGGGAGAGAGAGAGCTGGCAGGGGAACAGTCGTCCTTTAAAAGTAGAGCTAAGAGCTGGTAGGAATATCTTCAGCTCTGATTTCTATTTTTAAATTCTCCTTCCAGTTCTGTTTTATCCATTTGCTGAGGTGTTTGTTGTAATTTTTCTGTAATTAGATACATTCTTTGCTCTTTTTGCTTCTTTTTTCTCATTTTTATTGACTGAGTACAAGCGCATCCTCACGCATGTGCTACAATGCACGTGTAGAGGACAGTGTTGAAAGTGACTTGATTCCCTCCTTCCAGCATGAGGGGCTGAGCTCAGACCCACAGCATCCGTGTAAGACGCTGGGTGCTGTGGTGACTGTCACTCCACTCAGGGTGGGGAGGACAATAGACAAGGGGCTCCTTTGAGATCATTGTCCCACAAGCCCAGCAAAATCAGTGAGTTCCATAATCAGTGAACAACTCTGCCTAAAAAAAAAAAAAAAAAAAAAAAAAAAAAAGGTGTAGAGTGGTAGAGTAAGACATTTGACATCACACACACACACACACACACACTCCATACTGGTGTAAAAGTAAAGTGGCTCTCACCTATTATTTTAGGCTGAGGTAGGATGCCAGTAAGTGTGAGACCAGTAAGACCTCATTAAAACAAGCTGGGTGGTGGTGGCGCAAGCCTTTAATCCCAGCACTTGGGAGGCAGAGGCAGAGGCAGGCGAATTTCTGAGTTCGAGGCCAGCCTGGTCTACAGAGTTCCAGGACAGCCAGGGTTACACAGAGAAACCCTGTCTCGAAAAACCAAAAACCAAAACAAAACAAAACCTCATTAAAACAAACTACAACATTAAAAAAAAAAAAAGTGTCACAAACATTTTTAATACAAATATGTCCCAGGCTCCCTGTAGGTCCCCTTGTGGCCTGCATCTGCTGTTACCCACAACGCCTTCTTCCTAGGTTGAATTATGTAAATTTTAATTCTGGGGCTTTCCCAAAGCTTCTGTGGTGCAGAAAGGAGGCCTCAAAGCTTCCTCAGATTCGCAGGTGAGTTGGGGGAGAAGGGGCTGAGGAGAGTCAACTCTGCACAGTTCTGACTCATCAGAGGGCCTCTGTCAGCACTGGAGGGTTTTTGTCGTGGGGGAGGGGAAGGGACCACTGGGAGCTCGAACAAGCCCGACCATCATGGTTACTTCCTGTGATGATACTCTGGAGGAAGGAAAGTGTCTGGGGTACAGCCCATCACCACAAGTCAAGGAAGCGGGAGCTTTAAATAGCTTCTCCCATGTTCCCATGTGTCCTGAGGAAGATGACAGCTTTTTTTTTTTTTTTTACAAAGTATAGGGCCCTGACCCAGGAAATGCTGCTTCCTAATCAACGGAATCCTTCACAGGGCTGGAGGGATGGCTCTGCCCACTGCTCCTGCAGAGGACTCAGGTTCAGTTCCCAGCACCCACACTTGGCTCACAGCCACCTCTAGTCCCAGTTTTAGGGACTTTGATGCCCCCCCTCTGACCTCTGTATATATGTGACCAGGCATACCCATACATACATACATACAGTCAAACATTTATACACATAAAATTTAATCTTTAAAACTTTTTAAAAATAAGGATAACCTCTCATAACCTCTCACGGCATGTCCCGAGACTTGCCTCCTTGGCCCTGTCAAGTTGACAGTATTAACTCTTACACCTGCCAACATGGCAGTTGTCTCTCAGCTCCACCCACTTTTCTCCTCTTTATGTTTTTATGTATTTATGTATGTGTTTACTGTCTGTGTGTCTGTGTCCATCTGTCTGCCTGCCTTCTGAGGCAGACCCTCTGGAACTGGATTTACAGGTTGCTATGGACTGCCTAACATGGGTGTAGGGAACAGACCTCAGCAACTGCAACAGCGTGGGCACTCTTATCCACGGAGCCCCCTCCCTCCCAGCCCACTCCCTTTCTAAAGAGTGTATCTTGCTTCCTTGCTGGCTCTAATGAACTCCTGTCTGCTTGTACCATACCCCGTATGCATTCTTGGGAGCACAGATTCAGAGTTCAGAGTTTGCTGCTGGGGTTGAAACAGAGGATACCTCCCCGTCACCGTTTCAGTCTCACCCACTCCAGTGCCATCCTGGGGTCTTGTGGGGGAAGTGGCTTGGGGACAGCTGGAGGGCTCTGCCAGCCTGGGCTTCAGTGTGTGACTCTCCCACACACTCAGGCACCTGCTGTTTCCACCCACACTGGGATCACGATTGTTTTGCAGTGGGTGCTCTGGGGACCTCTGCAGGAGCTGGGTAATGTTCCCTGTGACTCATCCCTTGCCAGCATGGGCCAGCAACTACAAGGATGCATTTCCTTACCATAACCTCTATCAGCCTAGGAGACGTACATGGGCATGTGCAATTTATCTTTTAAAGTCCTAGATGTTGAATGACGAACTCCCTGCTTTTCGGATGTAACAGATCTGCTGTGGGTTCTGCTGTTGTTGCTATAGCAATAATTACAAGGTCTCTTTTATTCCTTGAGCACTTGGTATGTCTCAGGCTTTATGTTAATAGCTCACTCGGTGCTTCGAGCAGCCTTGTTGTCTAGATTGTACGCTGTCATTATAGGTGGAAACTTGAGATCATAGATGTTGCATAATTTGCTCAAGGTCACATGGCTCCTCTCCTAGATTTATAAGCATTTCTACTGTCAGGACAAAGACATTCCAGTTTCAGATCTTTGACCATGAACGAACTTTTGTAAGGCTAAAACTAAAATCTACCTTGCCAGGTAACCATTTAGAAATCTGTCCATTCTGTTGCCTGGCATTGTACACAGCTGATTTTGTGAGGATTGCTTTTTCAATTAGCTTGTGAAGCATAATTCAGTCTTGTCCTTTCTGTGGCGAATCCTTATTCTTACCACAGGCCATGTTACCTTCCTGATCATCTACAGTATTTACCAGATCTCAGCACTGATGCCTTATGATAATGTCTAAAAGGGCAGTGCCATTCCCTGGGGCTGTAACTGTGACTAGTGGGGCTGTAACTGTGACTAGTGGGGCTGTAACTGTGACTAGTGGGGCTGTAACTGTGACTAGTGAGGATACCCAAAAGAATCTAGGACTGAAGACAATTTTTGACAATTCTGAGCAGTGTCAGAGTCTTACAAATAAGAGCATTGGTCACTGGGTGCTGACTTTGAGAAGGACCCTGAGCGCTTCTGTACATGCATTATAGCATATTTGTTCACAGTTCAAGTTGTACCTATAGATCTGAAGCAATATGGAAAGACAGGGAAATCCTAGGGACATGGGAAAGGCAAGGAGCCTCTCACCCTGGGAGTCTGGTTGAGCCTCTTACAGCTGAGAAGCAAGACTTCCTACACAGTTACCATGTCCTACAAGGTGCTAACACAGAGATGATAATACCTGTTTGTATTTGAAGTAGCGATGACCCAGGCCTGTGGCCTGAGTGTATATGGTGACGCAAAGGGCCTTATTCCTTCTCAGGACATTTTCTGGAAATGCCAAGCAATGCTATTGACTTTGCTTGCATTAGAGAAGTTCTACCTTCCTGCATTCTGGGCAGTTCATCAACTGTGATCTTGGTCAAGGGCCCTCCAGGAATCATTCTGTGACCCTGTTTAAGTTTCTTAGTAATCCTTTATAGATTGTAACTTTAAACCCCACAAAACTACAATATATGACGATTGTAAAAATAATTGGTAAACAAAGGCGACCTGATACTCTCCCTGGAGAGCCTATCTCATACTTGGATGTGACTTACTGTCTACAGCTCTTCTCTGAGGAGCCTTTCCCATGCTTTTGGGTCAGTCTTACTTTCTTCTGAGAGCCTCTCTTTCTCCTAATCCTGTGCTAAATAAGGCTGAAAAAAAATAGCCGTATTTAACCCCAACTCTATCTTATTAACTGGCTGACCTTGAAATTCTTTTTCGTGTCAAAGAACAAATCCAGTTTGGCTGGAGCAGAAAGTCCCCAGAAGCCTGGAGAACCCCTGAGGTACTATTTCTGATGCAGTGGGATGTCTGTCTCCTGCCTCTTTCCCCCCAAATACTGACATATAAGTGTGGATAGAAATCCAGTTAGGAGCCCTTGCATCTTGCAAAACCCCTCCTGAGTATAAAAACATGGTATATCACAGACCAGTGATGTCACATTCTCTTGAACAGGTCTTGCTCCTGTCAACATTGTAACTGGGTACAACACAGGAGTCTTGTCTGGTTATTCAACATTGTAATTTGGGTAAACGTGGGAGGGCCCCATTCCTCTTTAAGGATTGGATTTCAGTTCTTCGGGACACAGAACCAGTCTCCCCACAGTCTGACTGTATCCTCTGTACTTCAAGTATCATTTCCCCCTAGAATGTATGTATGTATGTATGTATGTATGTATGTATGTATGTATGTATATATATATATATATAAAAGAATGGTAACATCTGTATAAAATATCAACTTCAAGTGGAGAGTGAAAGGTCTTGGATGCAAGCCCCAGGGCTTCCACTGAGACAGACTGTCTTTGTGGGTAAGCAGTTTATTAGAAGATATATTAAAGCCATGAGCAGTCAGACTGGGCAGACAACATGAATTTTAGTCTGAGGATGTTGGTCTTGGCACTATAATCAGCATGTTGAAGGCTCTAAGGGAAGTCAGACCTGGGAAGCAGAGTGGGACTTGCTTCTTTTGAAGATCTCAGGGGAGCCAGCTGTTTCTGACTTAGACATTTTTAATATATTGATTGTGGCTGTGTGCACACATGCATGTCATGGCGCACTTATGAAGTTCAGGACTCATGGGCGTTTGTTCTCTCCTTCCACTGTGTGGACCCTGGAGATCAAACTCAGTGTGTCAGGCTTTGCAGCAATCTTGCTGGTTCTCAAGCAGGAGCTAAGAGCCCATAATGCTTCTTCCGAGAATCCAAATCGAATTCCTAGCACCCACACTAGGTGGCTCAAAACTGCCTATAACTTCAGTTCTAGGGAATCTAAAGCCCTCTGGCTTCCACAGTCACCTGTACGCATGCGCATATACCTGCACACAGACGCACATATATACACATGAGTAAAAATAAAACAAATCCTTTTGAGATGCTTATATTTGTTTTATAATGAAAGTAAAAGCTCAGGCATCATCTTAATTAGCAGCTCACCTTTAACCCGATTCTGCTTAAGAAAAGTCATAATCAGAGTAGCAGTGTCAGGGCTACGCAGTTCATTAGGCTGCGGATGCAGTTCATTAGGTAGCGTGCTGGCCTAGCATCTGAGAAGCCGAGGATCAAGCCCCAGCACAGCGCATACCAGCACGGTGGTGCACGCCTTTAATCTCAGCACTTGGGAGGCAGAGGCAGGCGGATTTCTGAGTTCGAGGCCAGCCTGGTCCACAGAATGAGTTCCAGGGCAGCCAGGACTACACAGAGAAACCCTGTCTCAAAAAACCGAGAGAGAGAGAGAGAGAGAGAGAGAGAGAGAGAGAGAGAGAGAGAGAGAGAGAGAGAGAGAGAGAGAGAGGAGAGAGAGAACGCATCTCCCACAAGAAGAAATCTGGGATCCCAATCACCTGCTTTTCTTTCTTCTCACAAGGACACCTTACTGCTCAAGCTGGGATTTGAGCAATCCACCGAACTGAAAGTTTGAAGATTCATTTATTTTATGTGTATGGTTGTTCTGTCTACATGTCTGTCTGTCTGTCTGTCTGTCTGTCTGTCTGTTGCATGTGCTTGCAGTACTGGCAGAGGCCAGAAGAAGGCTTCACATTTTCTAGAACTGAGTTACCCGTGGTTGTGAGTGACCATGTGGGAGCTGAACTAGGGCCCCCTAGAAGAACAGTCTGTGTTGTTAACTGCTGAGCATCCCTTCTGCCCCTGACATGAAAGTTTAAAAACTATTTGAGAGAACCTTTTGGTTTTTCTGAGACAGGGTTTCAGTGTGCCACCGCATTTCAAAGTTACGAAAATGCATGTGAATGTGTGTATGTGCGTGTGTTCATGGCTACACATATGTACATGAATGTGAAGTTCAGTGGATAGCTTTCAGGAGCAGTTTATCTCCTCTACCATGGGATCAAAACCAGGCCATCAGGTTTATACAGCAAGCACTCCTGGACACTGAGACATCGCTCCAGCCCTAGAACATTTTAATTTCTTAAGATCAACACAAACTTTTTAAAGATAATTTACAGTTCAGAGCACTGGTGGGGTTCAGTTGCTGTGGCCCTCATGTGGGGCTTTGTCTCCGCCCGTATCTCTTTGGCTTTTCCTGGCTCTTCCTTTCCTCCTCAGCAGTGGCCTGTCACAGGGCTCTGTCCTTTGAGCAGGGCATCTGCTCATCATTAAGATGAGGGGTGGCAGCAGACGCCATTTCCCTCTGCATGATTCATCCAGCTTTGGCTTTCAGATGTAAACAAGGACCACAGAGACTGCCTAGCTTCAAAAGCTCCTGACCCAGAGGCAGCCATCCTCCCTGTTTTTGGTTTTTGGTTTTGTTTTTTAATTTGGTTTTTTTTGAGACAGAGTCTCTCTGTGTAGCCCTGGCTGT
The DNA here is from genome assembly GCF_947179515.1 of Apodemus sylvaticus. Taxonomy (NCBI): domain Eukaryota; kingdom Metazoa; phylum Chordata; class Mammalia; order Rodentia; family Muridae; genus Apodemus; species Apodemus sylvaticus. Next base: position 115,549,873 of record NC_067476.1, read on the forward strand.
CCTGGAACTCACTCTGTAGACCAGGCTGGCCTCCAACTCAGACATCCGCCTGCCTCTGCCTCCCAGAGTGCTGGGATTACAGGCGTGCGCCACCACCGCCCGGCCATCCCTCTTGTTAATTTGGATCCAATATCTCAGTATCCACACACCCTCTTTGTGATTTTGATTTTTAAAGGAACTGTTGCAAATCCTAAAACATAGACCGTGGGTGGCAGGGTTGCTAGGTATGAAGGAGGCTCAGGCTTATTCATGTTTTATGATTCATTTGAATAATATTAATAGGATATAAGTTGCTTTAGAATTCCAGTGCAGGTGGTGCTATTATATGGGAGGAAGAAAGGGACAAATCAGAAAGACTCGAGACGCTGACAGAGTGGCCAGGGGTTATCCCTCCCAGCACTTTCCAGAAGAACAGCTAAGGAGCAGAAGAGCTGTTCTCTGTGAAAAGGGGAAAAGAAGGATGAGTGTCTGGAGTTCAGTGAGACAGAGCCCAACCAAACAAGTTTCAGCAGAAAGCTGTCTGTGAGCACCATACATACATGCACGCATGCATACATACATACATACATATATACATAAATACATACATGCATACATGTTAGTAAACCTTATGTATGCACAACAAAATCACATTCCTACTCTGTATTATAATAGCCTATTAATAGTCCTTGCCTAGAAACGATAGGAATGTGTAGGAATAGAAGGAATTAAAGTTTTACTTCTGAAATAGTTAGACATGGTAAGTTCTGCTAGCTTCTTAAAGCCCCTCTTAGGAAGGTAAATGTGTGGTGGATTAAATGAGAATACCCCCCTACAGGCACATATTTCCCACATGTCCATCAGGCTTGGTCAATAAAATACAAACTAAAGTAACAGGCCTCCTGGGTATGTGCTTCATCATGCACTTACCGGCATCACAACCAGTTATGTTAAGGTAACTGGTCTATCAGACTGGGTCCCGGGGTAAGGGTTGGATGAACAGATCTGCTTGTATGTGTATATACTCCTCATGTGACCCATCCCACAGACCCAAGAGCTAACATTTTGCTGTTTTATACCCCTGAATTTCGGTGCTTGCTTATGTGACAGCCCATCCAACGGGAATGAATATATTTTAGAGGGACACTTGTAACCTCTTCTTTGCCTATCTGACTGTTTTAAGAATGAAGCCCAAAAATTTATCTAGGAATCTCCTGCTGAGAAATCGCTGACGTCTAGGAACATGTCTTCTGAAGAAATTAAGAAGACCGACCTTGAACATAACTCAGGGCATAGGCAGTGATGGATGGGACTATAGCAGGGATGGACTTCTCAGTTCTGCATACTTCTTGCTTTTTATTTAAACCCTTCCTCCTTTGTCAGGGCCACAGAGGTAGACTTGAGGGAGCTACATTGACTGAGTCTCTTTTCTGCTTTTCACGATTAATTTGGCGCCTTTAACTGGCTTATTGAGGATGAGTGACTAAACATGGCTTGTTGGAGTGCAGGCTGTGAGCCCTGAGTCCAGTAACACTTATTGTGTTGCAAACTATAACCCATTCTGGCTGATACTGAAAACTCACTGAGAAAGTCATATCTGAAAAGAGATATAGAAAAGCTAGGGTTAGAACCAAGCATACCTGCATGCATGTGAAGAAATCAGGTTGTGTTCGAGAAGAGTGTATCTTGACATCTGGAAGAAGCTTAGGGAAGAGAGCACTTGCATCAGGTATTTTTTGGTTGCTGTGATAAAACACCATGACCAAAAGCGACTTAGGCCAGAGCGTGTATCTTAGTCTATGGTTCCAGAGGGATGAGGTCATCATGGCGGGACACATGGTAGCAGGAGAGTGGCTGGGCAGGAAGCTGAGAGTAAGAGCTGGAAGTGGAGGAGTCTATAAACTCAAAGCACTTTGTTAGAAACAAAGAATACATAATCTCCGTGCTGCACAAAGAAACATGCAAAGTGAAAGTATCTGTGCAAGGTGATTCTTCTTGACAAATGGTACCCAAACCTAGCAACCCACTGGTGCAGCATAGCTCCTCCTTATCCCTGACAAAGTGCTGGAGGCATGTAGGTCCTTACGCTCACAGATAAGCACTAAGGGAACCAGGAATGTTAAAAACTTGGGGTTGTTTCTTCAAAGGGAAAGATATGCAACCTGTTTTCAGTGCCAATGTCTGGAAGCAGGTCTGGTTAGCTGCCTGGTGGCCATTGTGCCATCTGTGTGGCACTTTGATTACACTAGATCCTCCCCAGGCCCTTATCTTGAGCTTGTTTTCTCATTTTACAGAACCCATCTTTATGGATAATAAAACTTGTAATTTACAAAGACGTTGGATGTACCCCCCACCCTTTTTTTTTTTCTGAGACAGGGTTTCTCTGTATACCCCTGGTTGTCCAGGAACTCACTTTGTAGATCAGGCTGGCCTCGAATTCAGAAATCCACCTGCCTCTGCCTCCCAAATGCTGGGATTAAAGGCATGTGCCACCACTGTCTGACTCAATGTAGCCACATCTTAAGCTTTGTTTGAGTTACTTATCATCAGGAAACTTTTTTTTCCAAATTATGCTGTGCTTAAATAAGCCTGAAACAAATTAGTTGAGGTCAGACTCTTGAAGTTTGAACCAATACCAGCTACTGAGTTGTGTTAAACAGAACTGCCTTCTTGCCTCCCACAAATAATTACTGTGATGGGTGTGGTGGTCACAGAGACACCCACAACATAGGTAAAGAATGCCCCTCATCCCACTGGCAGGCACTTGACCTTACAATCTGTTGTGATTGGCTACTAGATACATAGGGGAGAAGGTTCAGACTCAGTAAACTTGAGTCCTTGCTAGGCTAACTACCTTTGATTAAAAAAAATGATAATTCTCATACCAATCTTCCAACAAAGCTATATTCCCTAAAAGTTCCATAATCTCCCCCAAACGGCGCCACCAACTGGGGATCAAGGGTTTAAACATATGAGCCTATGGAGGGCATTTCTCATTCAAACCACCACAGTAATAAAGCACACTTCTTTAATAAGAGGCACCTCTGGCTGTGTCTGCGAGAGCATTTCCAGAGACAGTTAGGCCGTGAGGACTCTGACCCAGTGAATGATAGAATCTGGTGAGAAATGGAAAGTTTGAATGGTACATTGCCTGGGAGTAAAATCTGCTGGTTCATAATTCTCTGCAACTCCAGACCCAGGGGATCCAATTCCCTCTTCTGAGGGGAATGCACCCCGAGCACAGCCAAGCACACAGACAGTCTATGCAAACAAAACACCAATGCATGTAACAAGTAATAAAATGAAGTGCGCCCTGTATGTCTGGGAGCATTGGCAGTGATTGAGAGGACATTCCATGCTCCTCTTGGGTGTGAAACCTCAGGTGGGAGGTATCAGGCATTTCTCAGCTACCCCAGTGTCTTCTGGGAATCTCCTTGCTCTGCCATCGTTCCCTCCAACAGGTCTCTGCCTCTTCCTGTCTTCCCAGTGAGGGGCCAGATTATCTGTAGGGGACAGCAACAAGGGACACCTCAGTCTACCACTGTGAGCTCCCGTCTCCCCCTTCTCTGGTTTTTAATAGCAACACCATTTACAAGACAGTTACTTGCTCCTATCTGGGCTTTTATATGGTTGGTTGTTTAAAGTAGGAAGTGTTCACAGTTCTCTCTAGAGTTTTGCTTTAAAACGTTTTTTCTCAGTCTCAAGTTCAATGCCTTCAAATACAATACAAAGAACTTTTGTGATGAATTATTCATGCTGGGAGGGGTTGTTGGTTTAAATTTTGTTGTTGTTGTTTTGATTTTTTTAAGACAGGATTTCTCATATTCTAGGCTGACCTTGAACTCACTATTAAGCTGAGGATGACTTGACTTTCTGGTCGTCCTGCCTCTACCTCTAAATGCTGGGATTATAGGGGGGTAGAGTGGGGGGTGTACCACCTGACTAGGATAGTGGAGGACAGAACATAGGGCTTTAGGCATGCTAAGCAAGTATTATGTCAACTATGGGACATCCCTAGCCCTCATGAATTGTTTGAGAGTAAATTCTAGCCTGATGCCCATTCCTCCCAATTATCCCTCAAACAAACATTCTCTTACAAGATGCAATCAAGCTGTCACTATAAGGAAGTTGGCAGTCATGCCTTATGACTATCTAGCCCACAGTCCTCATTCACAGTGCTCCGGTTGTCCCATTAATGTACTTTATGTCTCACAGAGCCAGTTCTAAATCTCCCATTGCTGAGGGTTGGCATGTCTCCTTTTTTGTTTCCTGCTGTTATCAGCCTTTTCTTGGTTTGTGTGGACTTATGAAAATACAAGTTAGAAAGTCCTCCCCACGTGTTACTCTGACATCTATTTGGACTAGAAAGACGAGCATCTGCCTCGCTCCGTATCTAGCCACCCAGAAGCAGCTGCTGCTTCTGCTTCTGCTTCTTCTTCTTCTTCCTCCTCTTCCTCTTCCTCCTCCTCCTCCTCCTCCTCCTCCTTCTCCTTCTTCTTCTTCTCTTGGTTTTTTTGGGTTTTTGGATTTGTTTTTTTCGAGACAGGGTTTCTCTGTATAGCCCTGGCTGTCCTGGAACTCACTCTGTAGACCAAGCTGGCCTTGAACTTAGAAATCTGTCTGCCTCTGCCTCCCAAGTGCTGGGATTACAGGCGTGCACCACCACCGCCTGGCTCACCCAGAAGCTTCTTAAATGAACAAATGAATGGTGCAATGAAATATGTTTTTAAATAAATGCATAAACAATATCTAGCATCAGGCCTAATAGCTGGTGATGCTAATGCTGTGTATTTTGCTATATTCAGGTTGATATAAACTGCCATAATTAGGTAGATTAAACAGTCATACTGGAGGCCAAGAGTCCAGTCTTCAGCAGCTCCCTTGTCCAAAGAGACTATGGCCAACGCTGTTCTTTAGGAATTACATTCATTGCAGAAGAAAATGCTAAACTTCAGGTGGAAGGTAGTATTGAAAGGATCCTGTTTCAGCCTCTATGAGTTTATATTCAGGAACCCCAGGCTAAGAACTCCTGATCCAAGCTGAAAAGATAGCTCAGCCGTCCTTGTCAATGTTAAGAGCATTCGATGTTAAGAGCATCGGCTGCTTTTCCAGGGGCCTCAGCTTCAGTACCCACGTGGCAGCTGATAACTGTCTACAACTCCATGTCATAGTTAGAGTTCTTATTGCTTTGAAGGGATGCCATGACTTATGAAGGAAAACATTTAAGTGGGGCTGGCTTACATGTTCAGAGATTCAGTCCATTATCATCATGATGGGAAACATCATGGGACACAGGCAGGAGTTGGAGAGGTAGCTAAGAGTTCTATATCTGGACTGGCTGGCAGCAGCAAAGAAAGACTGGGCCTGGCTTAGCCACTTGAAATCCCAAAGCCCACCCCTAGTGACACATTTCTTCCAACAAGGCCACACCTCCTAATAGTACACTCCCTATGAGCATGTGGGGACCGTTTTCATTCAAACCACCACAATCCAGTCCCAGGGATCTGACATCCTTCTCTGGCCTCATTAGGCACCACAGACTACATACATAGTGCAGAGATGCACATGCGGGCAAAGCATCCATACATATAAGATAAAATCAAATGATTTCTTGATCCATGCAAGCTAGATATTTGTGATGGTTAGAATAGGAATTTATTATTGGTTAGATGGTTAGAATAGGAATAGGACCAATTAAATATTGTCCTTAATAAAAGTTCCCATAGTCATGGTGTTTCTTCACAGCAATGAAACCCCGATTAAGACAATATTGTTCATAAGAGCAAGCATGCAGCATAACCCAAGGACAATGGGAAGTGCTTCTGGAATCAGTAGATCCTGCTTACAGTCAGTGTCTTGGGAGTAGTAAGTGTATTGAGATGAAGAGAGGCATTTGTACTGTTGGTTTGATTTCTGGTCTTAAGATTTTACTTGTATGTGTATGCATGGTATTGTAGGGAGTAAATGCTACGTGTGCCTGTGACAATAAGAAGACAGCTTGCAGGAGTCAGTTCTCTCTTTCTACATCCAGTCTTTGGTTATGGAATCTACATCAGGTCATTTAGGTTTGTGTAGCAAACACTTTTACCCACTGAGCCAGCCACCTCACCAGCCCACTTTCTGATACCTTTGGTTGCCTGTGTTGAGTATTGGAATGTGTTTTGTCTTGCAGATAGCAGTTCTCTAAATACTGAGCAAAAAGGCTCCTGGAACTCTGAGAACTTCTGGCTTGATCCGTCCTCGAAAGGCCAATTGGAGCCCAACGAAGAGGAGGATGGACTTCGGAAATCCCTGGATAGATTCTATGAAGCATTTGCCCATCCACCGCCAGGCTCTGGGGATCCACTTTCTGCATCTGTGTGTCAGTGCCTGTCTCAGACAATCTCTGAGATCGAGGGACACGAGAGCCAAAGGTATGCTCTCCGGAGTTTCCAGATGGCCCGGGCCATCTTCCACAGGGATGGCTGTTCTATTTTACAGCAGCATTCCAGGGAAACCCGCTTCTACCCGCTAAAGCAAGAAGGCAGCCCTATGGGTAATGAAGAGCCTTCCCCAGGACTGTCAAGAGAGGTCATTCGTTTCCTCTTGGAGCAGACTGTAATGAAAGACTCATAGCTGGTGTATGTGAAAGCAGGCAGTGCTGGAGAGGAAGTGCTGTCACCTAGTCCCTAGAGTCTATGGATGTATGGCAGGGGAGGGGTTCTCTGGCATCTTTCTGTTTCCAGCCATTAGCCATAAGCTTTGCGGGTAGAGGCTAGCATCAGCAATCTGATGATGGAGCCAGTAAGCATCTTGGTGTGCTACCTCCTACTTACCTTGGTACCTTAGTACCAAGGCTGATACTGACTCATTGAGGGTTGAGTCCTAGCCCAGCTTCTTGCCTTAGTCTGTGCTCCTGAGTGCTGTCCTGGAGACCTGGTCAGAGCTGGGACTTTGGCAGGAAATTACTTCTCTGCTTGGCTTCATTCCTTCCCCCAGGGAAGGAATTCATTCACCTACTGGTGTCTCTAGGACCTTTTCTTAATAAACTTCTTACATCTGTATCCCTGACTCAGTCTGTTCCTGGGAGAGCAAGCCTCAGAGAACAGGATTCTGGGAGATGAGTGTTTGGAGGATATACATTTCTGTGCTGAATCAAGAGTAACAATTTTACCGAGTTGTAGGTGAGGACCAATTGATTGGCCTAAAGCAATGTAAAGATTTAAATACTCTTCCAACAGTGTGTCACATCTTAATCATACCTTTGGCTCCTCTCCAAAGCCAGAATTCCATCTACAAAGCTAAAATTCACACATAAAGGGCTTCTTCATCTCTACTAGATTGCACCATGGAAGGGGAGGAGACAGGGCTGAACCATCCACTCAGGATACGGATGCGGGAGCACAAACCTAATATGTAACTTTTCTCATTTGTGCTTAGTGGGAATAAGGAATCCCTTGACCAGGCAGCTTTTTCCTGTCCTTGTTACTTTTTCACTGTCCACTGCCAGCATCCTCTAATGGGCTGTCCCTCAAGCCCACCCTGCTTCTGTCTCCAGTACCCTGAGTTCAGTGCCAGTGCTTGCCTGGAGCAGGGCTTTGCTGTCACCTGTGACTGCCCTCCGGGCAGGTGCTTAGCCTGACAGGGAGCCCTTTAAGTAGCTAGTTCAGGCTTACACTGGCAGATGCTCTACTCTGCGGGTTGTATCCTGTACCTCAGTTTGAGAATTACGTCAACTGGCACCAGGAACAGTAATTGGAAGCCTCATAGAGTTCTTCAAGCAAATTACATCAAGAGAAAGGCTTATTTCCCTCTTTTGGAGGAATAGCAAAAGCTGGCAACATTCTGCAGTTAAATTTGAGAAACTCAGGGTGAAGTTTAATTGGCATAAGACTCCAAAGCTTTTCAGAAAGTGGATTATGCAAATGGGGCAGCCGGCACACTAAGAGTTGGTGCACTGGAGAGTCTCCTGGGGACCATTCTTGAATGGAAAGAAGCCTAAAGAGAAGCAGGGCTGTGTGCAAGCTTCTGGTCCCGGGAAGGTCACTGGAGACCCCACATCAAAAGGTCAAGGCACCTATGGGAGGGTCTCACATGGTAGGAAATCAAATGTGAATCATACTTTGAGAGATGCTCCCAAATGTGGTTTCAGTTTTCCCCCTCTCTCCCGTTCAACAGTCCATTCAATAATCACAAGACTGGGGCAGTGTCCAACCCAAACCTGCAGGTTAAATGTGAAGAAGGTTCCAGGTTTTATTATTTTCATCCTTGAAGAGTGTCACTGAAAATTATTCAGCCACAGAAATGCTTACAGTTCATTTCCATGGCTATCAACAGAGGGAATCTGGGTTATTCTCTGCTTGTTTTTAAAGGACAAAACAAACAAACAAACAAACAACTATGTCAAATCTTCATGTTGGGAAGTAGCGGGTTCCATTTTGAAGAGAGATTTTAGTATCAAAGAATGACGAAGCATCATGGGTATAAGTGCCGAAGGCGTTCGGCAGGAGGAAGCCTGGCAGTCGGATGTGGAGAGAGAAAGCCAGGGTTGCTTCGGAACAGCTCAGGGTATGGCGTGTGTCTGCTTAAAAAGGAGTAAGTGTTTGTGACAGTCCAGGACACGATATTTGATTCTCTGTGATCCTGCCTGTTAATTTGATCTCTGTGGGGATAGGGTGGTATTTTTCCATTTATCTCTGTGAACCTTTAATAAAGACTAAGAGATAAGGATACTGCAGCTCAGGCCTTTGGCAGTCTATTGCCTGTTTCAACACTGAGGGTACAGTCACGACATCTTATCATCTCATGAACACTGGGGGGGACTTACAATATTGGCAGTGACATTTTCCAGATCTGCAGAGCCCTGGTGAGGGCCACTTTGTTCCAGAAACATCAAATCCTGAAGATGAGATCTTTGAGCAGAATCTAAGGGTCCTGCCCTGCACCCAGGCTTGTTTCTTCAGATGACCCAGCTCAGGACTGGGCCAGGAGTCCGCACCTGCTCAGCCTGCACTCAGTGATACCCAGGCCTGTATGATTTCTTTTAGGATATATGTGACCGATCCTATTATCAGCGATTTCAAAACAGTATAGAAAACATCCATTCATTTTAAACTTGTAAAGGTTTTTTGAATGTTATATTGGATCACAGTTGCACACATAGGTGCATATATCCTATATGCAGTCTTAATAATTCTCACAGTCTGAGCCCACCTGTGAAACCTTGAGCCTTCTAAGTGGATGGTTCCATTTGTCGCACTGATGAGAGCAGTTGACACTGACCAGTTTTCTCAAGGTGCTGATAGCACACAAACTGGATAAACACATGGATAGAATTTCTTTCATTGCTAATCTATTCTAGTCAGTATGCTAGGGAAACACAAAAGCTACATCTAATCCATGCTTTTACATAGCTGTGTAGGGTTAGCTTAATATAAGTACTTAAATGTAAAAGGCCGATTTGATAAAAATTAATAATAGAGTAGGTGACACCATCAAAAGTTAGAAATATGGGATGACACCTCCCCTTCCCCAATTGCTGAAGTTTAAGATACAGTAGAATAGACTATCCTAGGACAGGGGTTGTGGGCAATTACAGGGTAGACTAGAAAGTACAGAATACATCCGTGTTTCAAGCTACCGTTTTCTCTCTTTGCTACAGTGAAAGTTATTTTAAAAAGAAAAGCATACACAAATGGCCAGACAATATAAAAGAGTAGCCTGCTCAAATAGGAGAACATTTTCTGCCTAGTAACTGAAGCAATTCCAATGTAAAAATAGATACATCGAAGGAAAAAGTTGAGCCATAAATATGTATAAGCAGATATGCAAATTGAATATGTAATAAAGGTGGCAGTTCAAATTAGGCATGGCTAGGGATGTAGACCAGTTCCCAGGCATGCACACAGTGCTGGATTGATAGCCAGCGTAGGAAGGAAAAATAATAATAAGCCGAAGATGGAGCTGTCAGCCATGGTTTCAGAATGACGAACTCCCTGCTTTGGGAGGGGGAGTCGAAGTAGAAGACTGGGTTCCCTATCTCACTTCTTATATCAAAATATACTCTGGATGGATTTCATGGTGAAATTTTAAATTATAAAAAATGTGAGAGAGATATATGCAATGTGTGTATATATATATAGAAAAAGTGTACATACACATATGGAGAAAGAGGGATGTCTTAGAATGGAGAAATCTTTCTAAGAATTGCTCAAAAAAAGTAAAACCCTAAACACTGAAAAAAAATTTCATGAACTTGTCTAAAAGCATACATCTTTATTATGGTCTGGCAAGAATGGCTCAATAGGGTCTTGCTCCCAAGTGTGATGATCTGCCTGGGTTTCATCCCCATGGCCTCATAGCAGGAGGAGAGAGCTGAGTCTACGGGTTGTCCTCTGACCTATGAAATTGTACTGGTGTGTATGCATGGGCACACAGACACACATACACACAGACACACACACACACACACACACACATGCAATCATTTAAAAAAAAATAAATAAACCTCAGGTGGTGTCAACTTGAGCCAGCCTATGCAGATCTTTTTGCTGTCCCTGTGATCTGGACCCGAAAGAATGAGGCAGACTCTAATCTAATACTATAGGCAATCTTACTTCATTGTCAGTGCACTTTTATACAGAAATGTAACAAAGAAAGCAATGATCCAAGGAAGGTTGTTTGAGTTCAGAAACACATGTAAATAAACGTTAGTAGGCACCTACTAAATATTGATAGAGCAGCCATTTCCCAGAACTTTCTCAAGACAGACCAGTTTAAACACAATTGCCTGGCACGAAAGCAAGGCAGAAGGCTGTGTCCAGTTCCAGGACACACTGAGGACAGTGCTCTGCACACCCTTTCACCAGATTGGGCTCTATAGCAATGTTCTGACATCAGACAAGAATAAGCATGTCTTGTAAATTGAATGTAAATGTTTGTCACCGAATTCACATCCAAGGTCAATCCAGGGAACAAAATGCACCTGCGATAAAAGGCCCTCTGCCTTTTTTCTTGGAGCTTCTCTTACAATTCCCCAAAGTAGTGTTCACCGAGGGTCATTCTTTTGACCGTGTTCCAACAGGTGGGAAAAGTTGTAAAGTTATAACAAGATCAAAATAAAGAAAAATACATAGAATATGTAAATAGAGGGGGTTTTAATACAGAGAGTTCTTGCAAATCATTAGAAATACAACCAAGATGGAAAAATAGCAAAAATATGTTAGGAAAATGATGTATATGTCTTCTTTGATGTGTTTGTAGCAACAGTTACTGTAAATAACCCCAATAACCCTACCTGGGCTACAAAGAGAGAAAGTAGATAAGAGGTAGTAGGAAAAGGACAGGATCAGTGGAAGATGGACAGGCACGGATGGGGGCAGTAACAGGGAGGCTGGGACATGACCGAAATGCAGTATGTAATAAATGTATGAAAGTGTCATAATGAAACCCATTGTCATATACAGCTAATAGATGACAATAAAACATTTTAAAGCATGGCAGAGGGGCTGGAGAGATGGCTCAGTGGTTGAGCACTGACTGCTCTTCCAGAGGTCTGGAGTTCAATTCCCAGCAACCACATGGTGGCTCACATCTGTAATGGGATCCGATGCCCTCTTATGGTATGTCTGAAGACAGTGGACTCATACATGAAATAAAATAAGTGTTTAAAAAAAAAGCATGGCAGAGACCAAACATCCAGAATAGGGAAAAGTGTATGCAGAGTTAGTGTGAAACTACCCTGGAATGAACTTGAAGCATCCAGATAGAGGAAGTCCTGAGTAGCCCCAGGACATTCCCCAAAGGACAGAGTATAGATGAGTTTCACAAGCAAGCTGTAGCTTGCTGGCCTTGTAGTCCAGGACAACAGGAAATGATTTGGGGATTCAACAAGTGAATAAGTATAGGTTGCAATACTTTTGGAGACTAAGAATTTGTTAAAGATAGCATTTCTTTGGGCAGTGATGACGCACACCTTTAGTTCCAGCAGAGGCAGAAGTGCATCTCTGAAGTTTGCAGCCAGCCTGGTCTACAGAGCTAGTTCCAGGACAGTCGGGGCTACACAGAGAAACCCTGTCTCAAACAAACAAATAAACAAACATAACATTTCATGATCCTTTTTACTGTTGCAGAGGACCTGAATTTGGTTCCCAGTATCCACACTGTGGGTCACAACTGCTAGTAACTGCAGATACCACCAGGGGCTCTGATACTGTCTTCTGACCTCCACATGCACCTGTCATGTGTGTGGTGCATATCTATATCTATATAGATATATGCAGACAATACTCACATACATAAAATACAATAACTAAATGTAGAAAAATTAAAAATGAATCTAATAAGGGGTGAGATCTGCACCTCAAAATGCATGCAAAAAATAAATTCCTTATGGGTTAACTACTGAAATAAGAAAACAGCACTATGAAAATTATGGATGGCACTATAGGTTAATGTTTGATAACTGACATGAGAAGCTCTTCCTAAAACAGAGAGCAGGGCTAACAGTCCTGACAACATAAAAGTTGAGGCCTGGCCTTCCACTTCTAGCCTCCTCCCTTTTCTCTTTCTGTGTCCAGTGACCCATGGAGCTAGCAGGTACAAGATGGCCCCAGCCCATACTTAACTCCCTGGTCTGGATTGCCCTTCATGCCCAATGGCCTTACTCCTGAAAACACAGTGAACATTCCTAAAACCCACAAGGCTTTCTTCAGGAAGTATGGCAGGCGCAGACCCACCAAGAGACACAGTACAAGAAGGGCAGGAACCTGTTGTCTGCCAAGGAAAGTGGTGCTAGGAACCAGAGTCATTCCCTGTTTCTGCAAAAAGGCTAAAGCCACAAAGAAGACAGTGTGAGGCTGGAGTGGGTGGAGCCTGCTGCCAGCGACCTGGCTGTGAAGCAGAGGTGAGCATCCTGAACTGGCAGGTGACAGAGGCTACATGTCAAGTGATCCAGCTCTAAGCTAACTTTGTTATAAAGACAGCAAAACCATGAGGTTATAGTCACACACATAAAAGTTGAGGGACATAGTAAAAGACGGGGGCAGAAAGAGCTTCAGCGCCAGAGGGCATCGGGGACACCAAGAAAACCAGGCCCTAGAGCTGAAGAGACACTCTCTGCATTCCTAACCCAGAAGTAATCTCCAACTGATAACCACTTACAATTGAAATTTTAATTTCTTCTATGGCTGTCTCACTAGGGAAACAAACTCCATGCCCAGCAGTAGACAGCCAACAGAAAACAAACTCAAATGGTGTCTTTGGAACTTTCTTGTCTCATAATGTTGTGCCAGGGCTTTTTAAATTGTATCTTATTGTTTTTATTTTTATTTTACTTATATATTAACTTTCTCCTCTTTTTTACCCTCCAGATCCCTTGCATATCTATTGGTGGCTCCCAGTTTAGTGGTTTTATGGGCCTCCTGGGCGTGTGAACGAGTGGGTCGCTGTTTCTTGAGCCTTCTCTTGGGCTCTTTTCCTTTTGAGTGTTTTGTTCAGTTCTGACATGCTAGTTTTTGTTTTATCTTGTTTTATTCTATTATTATTATCCATTAGAAACCTGTTTTTGTTCTAATGAGAGACAGAAAGGAGGTCGGTCTGGATGGGAGGGGAGGTGAGAGGAGCAGGGAGAAGCAGAGGAAGGGGAAACCATAACCAAGATGTATTACATGAGAAAAAAGCTATTTTCAGTAAAAGGAAAAAAAATCAGAGGAAGGAACTCTAATAGGAAAGTGTACATCACCTTTGTAATTAAACAAATGGGTGAAAAACAAAGGCAGTTGGTGGTGGCCTCTGTCACGTGTCACCTCCTTAGCCAGCATGGTTTAAGATAGCGTGGTTGTATTCCCAGATGTCAGCTTCAAAGATGGGCAAAGTGACGCATGGAGCTAGCAGGTACAAGATGGCCCCAGCCCATACTTAACTCCCTGGTCTGGATTGCCCTTCATGCAACTACTTCCCCTTGGAGGGACCCTCTCTCAGAGAGACCTTTCCAGACCATCCTTTCTATACCTTTCTTTTCTTCCCCGAACCACTAGGAGGCATTGAGTTTATTCACTACCTCAGCATCATGAACTTGATCACACCAAAGACATGTAAGGCAACGTGTGGTTTGAATGTCTCCCTGCCTCACCAAAAGAACAAAGACTGGGAGCTGCCTGTTTGGATCACCATGCCTAGTCTATTCAGTCCAGTTCAGAAAACACAGTGCTCCAGGATTTCTACTTACTGAACGAGGTGTACAAACATGTCCTCATGCTTCAGAGATGTCTGAAAAGGGTCTGTATGTAAAATGTCAGAATCCTAAGTACCTTAAAATACTTCAACAGAGGAGCTGGAGTGATGGCTCAGTGGTTAAGAGCACTGATTGCTCTCCCAGAGGTCCTGAGTTCAGTTCCTAGCAACCACATGGTGGCTCACAACCATCTGTGATGGGATCTGATGCCGTCTTCTGGTGTGTCTGAAGAGAGCAATGGTCTACTCACAAAATTAAATAAATAAAGCTTTAAAAATACTTCAGCAGAGGTGTAATAAAGCAGGTCAGAGCAACCTCATTAGCATGCTGAAGGTTTCTGTAAACCCCAATAAATGTCAGGCTGTCTCTTCTGCCACATCTGGGCTCAGTGTGCACATCTGGGTTCAGTGTGCTTATTGTTTTCTGTTCTCCTCAGTCACTTATAGCATTCAGCTCTCGATGACCCTGCTTTCTCCCGGAGGGAAATCACCTTCCCTATGCATGGGAGAACTCAACCTTGTGAGTAAGGTCGCATTGGTATAAGCCATTCTCTCAGGAGATAGGCTTGTGGACCAGGGCAGACCCATCTGCTTGCAGGCAGTGTGTCGGCCTCATTCTCTCTTTATCCTTAATTCCCCAGGAGCTGTGCATCACAGATAGTACTTTACCAAGAAACCTCAAAGCATTCCAAGCAAATCTTTCTCCCTGCTGTCTCTGTGGGTGGTGCATTCACAGAAGACACAAGACTTAGCATCCCTGCCCACTCCCTGCTTTTCTTCAGCCTTGGAGCCTACTGTCAGATGACATGACAGTAGCTCATGAGACTGTAATTCTTGCATATTAAATTGTGAGAATCTTCGAGTTGCCTTCAAGTCCCATCCCCCTCCCATGAGATGTTCAGTGCCTGCTGCAAGGCTCTAAAGGAACATTTAGGTCATTATCCCTGACTGCAAGGATGCTATAGTGCCTGCCCCCCTCTCCCATCTAACACCCCCAGCCTACTTTCTTTCCTGTTTCATATTCTGTCATGGAGTTACAGGTCTGTATCTTAAAATAAGGAAGCAAATCAATACCTGTGTACACAGCCAACCTACCAAGCCCTTCACTTAATCGTAGTTTTCTCTGACCATCTCTTCCCTCCTGCTTCCATTGTCTAACCCCAGGAAGTGGGTATAACCTGATAAGACTTTGGAATGCAAAGACAAGAAAGCCTGGGTTTGAGATTTGGTCATGCATGAGCAGGAGCATCATTGGGCCTAAGTTTTCCAGTCTTTAAGTTAGTGAATCATTGCTGTGTCCCAGGCTTCATGAGACCTCCATCAATAAGTGGTCAGTGTATATGCATGCAAATGGTGCCCAAACTCTTTATAAACTACGGGGGTACCATGAAAGTGTGGGTGACACTGAAAACTTCCACAGCCTCTTCTACCCAAGATGTAGAACCTACATATGAGAAAACTGCACCCAACTGAAGGTACACAAATGAGTACAAATCAAATGGAGAAATCTGACCACATCATCTACAAATCACAATATCCTAGTTGCGATAGTATGCTTTGGAGGACGAAGTTGATGAGGGAAGTTCTGTGAGGACTGCAGATATCTATGCAGGGTATGCAGGATATCTATTATTTCTCACAGATGCAGATGATATGCACTTAGAACAAAATTTAAATTCCATGTTAAAACACTGAAGATGGCCAGAGAGGTGGTTCAGTAGGTAAAGTACATGCCATACAAGTCTGCCTATCTGAGTTTGAACCTTGGAATCCACATAAAGGTGAAAGAGGGGAAGGAACCTGCTCCCCGAAGTGGCCCCATGGTCCCTACACATGGCATAGCAGGAGTCCACCCACACTAGTCCATGTAAAGTAATAATAATACTAAATACATGCAGTGAAGAGCCAGGCGTTAGGTAGTACTCGCCAACAATAGCAGCACTCAGGAGTCGGAAGCAAGAAGGTAGAGAGCTCAAAACCAACCTAGGCTACATAGATCCTATTTCAAAAGGAGTGGGGGGAGGTCCCCAAATTCTGACAGAGTTGGCTAAGCAGCTATTTGGTGGCTACTCCCGTAGTTTTGTCCATCTGGCAGATCTGTTTGTGCTGGACACTTGGAGACGACCTTATATGCAAGTCTACCCACTGGGGCCAGCTTTTGCCCAGACCATCATGTGGAGAACAATTGGCAAATTCCAAGGGCATTTTCCACTCCCACTACACAAAGCATTTTTAAGACTCTACTTGCAGCATATTTACCAATGCCTCATGGGTCAAAGTAAGGTACATGTTCAATTTCAGAGACATTATGACAAAGGACTATGCAAGAGAAGATGTACAGAGACATGATTCATTGGAGGCCACTCTTGAAAGGACCTTCCATAAAGGATAGGAAGGACTTTTTCAAAACAAAACAAGATAAACCTCACAAACTCTTGTGTTTGCCTTTTCTTCCCAATGTTCACCACCTGATTTGAATTTTTATCTGTTTAAGACCCCTTCAGGTTCTCCCTGATACAGATCTCTCAGTCTTTCTCCCTCCTTGACACTACCAAGACACACAAGGTCTTTGCAAGTCACCCCCACAGAGGCCTCCCATTTTCCTGAACGTCAGCAAGATGAAGCATGACTCTAAGACCATGCTGGGTCCAAGCCGCTTACTCTGCCTTTCTATGCCGTTTGGATAGGAACCTCCAAAGCCATTCTGTTCCTTCTCCATCATTATGTCTTTCATTCAGCATCATGGTGAAGCATTCCAATGACTTCTTTCTATCCTTAGCTGAAACCACAGACATTTAAAGCCGAGAACAAGCAGGAGATAGGTTTGTGCCCTTTGAAAGCCACTAAGAACTGTCATACTGCAGGTGTGAGCTAACAAACAACATGCCCGTAGCAACCAGGATGTCCCGTAACCCCTCAAGCCCTTATCTCTGCCTCCACCATGTGAGGACATTAGTACATTTCCAAATTCCCCTCAAGCTCAAACGCTGTGACAAATCCCCAAAGAGGGTGGATCTGGGAGCCTGGTTTCCAAATTGATTGAGCAGTGTGGAGTAAGTGCACGGAGAATTAAACTGCTCTTCATAACAATTCATTTCCTGAGTTTAGTCCATCAGCCCACGTTTATTAAACACCATTTACTCTGCAGCCCTGGGTTGAATGCTATGGAGACAGAAGGGGCAGGCATCTCACAGGATCCATGCCCTAAAGCAGTTCTGTTACATAACTAGAGTTTGTTACATAATACAAATTTCTCAAGCTCATACTCCAGCAAATTACAGCCTGTTTACCTAAAACTTCTTTTGTAAAACCAAAAGGCTCAACTTGAATCATTACATAAAATTCCTATGTGAGCTGTGGGCTCTGGGTAGCACTTGTATGCTATTTTACTCGTAGCATTCATATGTGTCTATACATATTGTCTATACATATATGTCTATGTGTATATATATATGTTTAGATGTAAACATGGACATTTCAAATGTATATGTTTTAAATATCTTTATTAACAAATTGGGGTCCCCCAAGCCTATTTGCTTGTTTTGTTTATTGAAAACAGTCTCTGTATAGCCACAGCTGACCTAGAACTTACTATGAAGCCCAGGCTGGCCCCAGATTTTCAAGGTGATTCTCCTACCTCTGCTTTGCAAACAGTGGGATAACTGGCCTGCTCAGTATATCTGGTTCATGTGGGGCTGGAAGCAGCTGCTCCAGCAGCCAAAATACAATACAGCCCTGCACTAGAGTGTCTTGTAACAAATCTCAGGCATTGCTCTATTGCCTAAACAAGTTCAGCAGTTATACCCTATGGATAAAGCTTTTGAAGATGGGGGATAGGAATATACTAGCCCAGGCTAGCCTCAAACTTGGTATGTAGCTGAAGACATCCTTGAGCTTCCGATTGCCCTACCTGGAGTGCTCTGATTCCATGTGTGTACCACCATACCCAGCTTCATTCTTTTGTTCAACCACAGTACCACTAATATTCCCAAGGAAATAGTCAATTCCTTGATATCCATTGGTCCATGTTGAATTTTCCTCAGTTCTCTCACTATTGGAATAAGGATCCAAAAAAAGATTTGTGGCTACATGTGGTTGAACTACTCCAGAATCATCTTTCAAACTGCAGTAGTCTCTTCTTTTAATACTGAACTGAGGGCTAGAGAGGTAGCTCGGTGGTAAAGAGCATTGGCTGTTCTTTCAGAGGACCGAGGTTCAGGTCCCAGCACCCATATCTGGTGACACCCAACCACCTGTAAATCCAGCTGTCAGGGATCTCCACCCCCTCTGCCCTCCATAGATATTCACATGCACATGCATTCACACATAACACACATAAATACATAACAAAATAAATCTTTAAAGTTTTACATCTAAAAGAGCTCCTTTGAAACCACATCCCAAATTCATTGGCTTATTTATCATCAACCAAGAAAGATTTCCTGACGCATAATTTTTTAACCTTTTCCCCCCTGCATTTTGCTACAGTGTGACCTTTCCCTTGCTTATGAGAAGGATGGAGAAAAGTGACTCACTGTCTACAAAGCCCCGTAGTCCATTTATGTTAATGAGTTACAGAACTATTTAGATCGCTGTTATCCACAGCAGCATGACGTAGTCGCCAGTGAACATAATATGAACCACGGCCTTTCATGGCCTTGACAGCAAAACAATGTTCTCCAGGTACATTCATTTCCTTCACCTTGTGCACACACATAGTAATTTAGGACACTGAGATTTGGTCTGGACCAAATTTCTGGTTTCATAAGGCTGTTTTCCCATATCCTCTCCCATCGCCGTTAAGCATGGCAAATTTCTGTTAGCTGAGAGTCTCAGCTGGCCAGCACAGCATGTAAAAATCACATAACTTCACAACAGGAATATAAACTAAACAGTTTAGCAGAGGACCCCATCACAACCCACATCCTCCCTCCACAAGAGCCCAGAAGAGGCTCTATTATGGGTTATTGATTTCTCTGTCAGTCAAGGTTCTGGGTTGCATGGGGAGAAATGAACTCTGCCTGACTTTAATAAAAGGACAATGCGTTGCTAAGGGAATTGACCAGAAGGACAGATGGCAAGTTTCTAAAACCTGGTATAAAATGTATGGACATTGGACAGGAGGAGTCACCAGTCACATTTTGGAGACAGTCCAGATAGGATGTCCCTAACTCTGGCCCTCCTCTGTGCAATTATAAGCTACATTATATGTCCTTGGATTTGGTTAGCATAGGCTACAGTCGTTACCCGTTAAAGCATCCCTTTATTCTCTCCCCTAATGCATCCCATCCCCAGACAAGCAGCAATACTATTTTGCATGCCAAGTTTGCAAAGGCTCCTCATTAAAGAAGAGTTTTTTTTAAAAAAAAAAAAGAAAAGCTTCTTTCTGCATGTTGGTGTCACCTGGGCCAATCGTAAAGGAGAACCAAGCACAGTGTGTCTACTTGGCTTTGCTCAGACCTCAGAGTGAGTGTTAAGATTTCTTCTTGGAGGCTCTGTCAGCACTGAGAGCGGCTTGTGAAAGCATGCCGAGCTGAGAGCCACCAGACTGGGTTCAGAGCTGACTTGAATTTGTGCCTCTGTACTTTGGGGTATTGCTGATGGCTCTCAGATTCCATAAGGCAGAGAGTGTTGTGTGGTTTAGTAACATGAGGCCCCAGCTGACACCATGACATCAGGCGATTGTGGGGAGGGAGGGGAGGGGGAAAGGTGCCCTTGAATTTCCTGGGTTGGGGTGTTTGGCATATACATCTCTGCTTTCTGGTTGCCTTGAAGGATTGCAATGAACTGGGAAGACCCCTAGGGTGCTCTTCTCTGCCTGTGAGTCTAGTTTATGTTCCTCTCAGAAACAGACCCCAGGGAACAAATTCAAATGAAAGCCCTTTTTCTTCATGGAGAGTTTGGAAACCAAAAAGATGATGTTACCAAATAAATGGCCAAGTAGAGATGAATCCTACTGGGAGAGCCTGGTCAACAGGGCAGAAAGTAAGCCTCAGAATTCTTCACATACAGTGAGAGGGGAACTTGTCTGGTTAAGACAGCGACTGGGAGACACTTGTTTTCAGCACTACACTGCAGTGTTCAGGAACAAAGCAGACCTTAGCTACTAGATGATGCCCTTTGATAGACAGATGCTGCTAGTTAGAACCAAGACTAGAATTCACAGGATCTGAGGACTCAAAGGAGAGCTGACTTATCTGCCAAGACAGAGCTATAAAGATGCCTGTGAGTGAAACAGAGAACAAGGGGAGAGTCACCCTCAGGACCTGAGACCCCGAATTCACTGTGTCTGCTATCCTCTCTTTCCCCTGAACATTCAAACCCCAGCAGGAAGCCTCCAGAATCAATCGGCAGAAACACAGCTCTGCCACTTCCAAAACCAAAATTCTCACTGACACAAATTGCTCAGTAATGCCTGCCATCTTACAGGGTTAGCCTTTCAACAGTGCTTACAGGCCACACGCTGAAGGAGTGCTTACTGGCCGACTCTTACTCCTTCCACGGAGCAAAGCAGGCTACCAGAAGACACTACAGTCTGCAGTCAGTGTGCTTGCAGCTGATGGTTTGCTGAACATGAAGACTCTTGTATGGGAAGAAACTCACAGGTGCTTGTTTGCTGTGGTGTTAGGCTCCACCTCGGGGCCTTGAACACCTGAGCAGTCACTCTGCCACTGAGTTACATCTTAATGGAATTTCTACTCTAGGGGAAAGAGATGGGCTTCCTTTAAGGCTGTGGGCAGTATTTGCCTAAACTGAGCTTTGGCTGTGAGTAGGCAACTTGGCAATGTCCAAGAGAGGCTGGGGTGTGGGTTAATGTAGAAACAGTTCTTCAGTTAGTCTGGAACATGGACATCCTCCTGATGTTTTCTGGATGATTTTAAAGACTCATCTGAGGTTTTCCATGTAATCTTATATTAATGAATAGTCTGGTTTGTTTGCTTTCTTGTTTTTTTTAAAGACAGGCATTTGCAAGATAACCCCCCAAAAGTATGTCCAGAGTCCCATTTCCCTAGGTGATTCTGAATTCTGTCAGGTTGACAACACTAACCATCCCAGATGGACAGACATGAGTCAATCAGAGTAAACTATTAATGGTAAACTTTAATATATGTGAATGCAGATATTTCTTTCAAATATTTTCTGTTTGAATTTTTTATAATAAAACTTTGGAAACATATATGAAGTATCTGATCAGGGTATTTTAAGGGCCTACCCATGTCTAAATTAGGATTTCTATTGCTTTAATGAAACACCATGACCAAAAGCAGGTTGGGGAAGAAAAGATTTATTTGGCTTACACTACCACATTATAGTCCATCACTGAAGGAAGTCAGGATTGGAACTACTCAAGCAGGACAGGAACAAGGAGACAAGAGCTTGCGCAGTGACCGTGGAGCAGGGCCGCTTCCTGGCTTGTTCTTCATGGCTTGCTCATCCTGTTTTCTTATAAAACCTAAGACCACCAGCCCAGGGATGGCCCCACCCACAATGGGCTGGACCCTCACCCATCAATCACCAACTAAGAAATGCCCTAAGGCTAGATCTTATAGAGTTATTTTCTCAATTGAATTTCCTCTTTTCAAATGACTCTAGCTTGTGTCAAGTTGACATGAAACTAGCCAGGACAACTCACATACATCTATTTATAATTTGGAGTATTAAATCATCACAATTTTTGAAGATAAGCTATCCTTTTAATAGAAACCATATTAGAGGGCTGGTGAGTTGGCTCAGTCAGTGGAGTGGGTGCTGCAAAAGTAGGAGAAGTGGAGTTTAGATTGCCAGCATCCATAGAAGCCAAGTGTGGTAGCATAGGTCTGTAATCTCGAGGCAATGCAGAGGGGCAGATCTGAGACTGAAGGAAACTGTGAGCGTGCAGGTGTTCATCTTACATACTTGTGCTTTCCAGCCTCTCAGGGCCGAGGACACAACTGTCTCACCTCGTTCTACCCAAAGTGGTCTGCCTGGAAAGCATTGACCGGGGTATGGGGAGCTGCAGCCCCCACTGCTTCACCAAGGCTCCTGGGGCCTCAGAGAAGTTAACAAAACCGGACCAATTTACAAAGCTGGGATTTTCTGGGTAGCATGGCAGCCAGCACTGCTACCTTCCCCTAAGCAGTTTTCCTTGGGAGAGCTGACTTATCCGCCAAGACAGAGCTATAAAGATGCCTGTGAGTGAAACAGAGAACAAGGAAGTAAGAGAAACTGGAGCAAATCCAGGGAAGCCTGTGGAGATGGCTGCTGCGTGCTGTAACTCAGCTTCCTTCAAAACATGTGGCTTCTTGGAGACCATTATGTTTTCTCCTAAAACAAGGGTTGCCTCCAGGCACAGTTTCAAAGCAGATTAACCTTTTTATGTCATTGTGGTTTTTTTTTTTTTTCCAAAAATTTCAGTCGGTATTCATCCTTGTCTATCCTTAGGGACAGAAGAAGCCAGCAATTCTTTTTTTTTTTTTTTTTTTTTTTGGTTTTTCCGAGACAGGGTTTCTCTGTGTAGCCCTGGCTGTCCTGGAACTTACTCTGTAGCCCAGGCTGGCCTTGAACTCAGAAATCTGCCTGCCTCTGCCTCCCAATTCTTGCCAGCAATTCTTTATTTTTAGTTTTGTTAACTTTTCTTTCCTTTCCTTTCCTTTCCTTTCCTTTTCTTTTCTCCTCCTCTTCTTCCTCTCTCTCCCTTTGTTTCTTTCGTTCTTTCTTTGTTCATTTGCTTTTTTCTTTGTTTCTTTGTTTCTTTGTTTCTTTCTTTCTTGATAGGGTCTTTCTACATAGCCTTGGATGTCCCCTGGAACTCACTACATAGACCATACTAGTCCCAAACTCAGAGATCTGACTGTCTCTGCCTTCCAAGTGCGAATATTAAAGGAGTACACCACCATGCCCAGCTCAGATATTCTTTTATTCATTGCTATAGGTTTTTAATTTTTAAAAATTCTAAATAAATATTCTGTCTGGTTGTATTTGTGAAGAACTATATCCTATAGAAAACATCCAAACATTGAAAATGCCAATAAAAGTTAATGAGGAATTTTAAATAATCCAATATTTATTTTATATAGTGTGGTGGTTTGAATATGTTTGGCCCAGGGAGTGGTGCTATTAAGAGGTATGGCCTTTTTGGAGTAGGTGTGGCCTTGTTGGAGGAAGTGTGTCACTGTGGAGGCTGCCTGGAAGTCAGTCTTCTCCTGTCTGCCTTTAGATGAAGATGTAGAACTCTCAGCTCCTTCAGCCCCATGTCTGCCTAGATGCTGGCATGCTCCCGCTTTGATGATAATGGACTGAACCTCTAAACCTCTAAGCCAGCTCCAATTAAATATTGTCCTTTATAGGAGTTGTCTTGGTCATGGTGTCTGTTTATAGCAGTAAAACCCTAACTAAGACACCTAGGAATTTGACAGCATTACATAAAAGTCATTTTTTTAAATAATCAATTTATGGACTTTTTTTTGCCTCCAAAGATGGAACTCTTAGGGTCTAGTATATTACATTGTATAAAGTAAAAAACTATTAATATTTACTTTATTTGTAGGGATGACTCCCAATTAACACCAGGCCCCAAAAAATCATTATAATATGGTGATGAGGCAGAGGAGTAGAGCAAAAAGTGAAGCTTAGAAGGCTTTATGCAAAGCCTCATAAACTTAGCACGTAATAAAAACACATGGGCAGGATCAGTGAAATGACTTAGCAGGGAAAGGCACTTACCACACAGCCTGAGAACCTGAGTATGAGCCCTGGAATCCATAGAGAAAGAGGAAAATCAACTCCTGAAAGTTGTCCTCTGACCTCTAAAAGTTCCCTCACAGGTGACTACACACACACACACACACACACACCCTTCACCACTACCACCACCACTATCGATCATGAATTAAATTAAACAATTTTAAAGTGAATGAGGAAGGCTAGACCCATCCCAAGACCCACTGAGACCCACCTCTGGCTCAGAGACACAGAGGCACTCTAGAGTCTGAAGGTGGTCTGGTCCATTGTAATACTAAAGCTCACATCTCTGGGTGGATGTTTAAGTTGCTAAGTGAGCAGTGTGAAATATGTACAACTACATGGAACAAAGCCTGTGCAGAGACACCCATGCTACCGATGAGTCCCGCACTAAGGGAACATAAAGGTCTCGATTCTGCAGAGAGGGCCAGTTGCCTGCTGAAATCCCTTAGGGCCACTTCCTCCCTTGGAACTATATCCTTTCTTAATCAACCCTCTCACTTTTCTTGCTACTATCCACATGCCTCTTGCTCTGCATGAGGGCATATACTAAGTGCAAAAGACCCGTGGCAGAAGACTGTCTGGAATGGTGGAGACGGCAGTGAAGAATGGGGTACTGAGATGGGAAATGAGAAGGATGATAGAAACCAAATCTCGAAGGGCTAGCAACTACTGTCAGCCTTTGGCTTGGGGTAATTTGAGCACAGGAGTGAGTGACAGAACCTTGTGTGACACTATCCCTGGGGAGACATAAACAAACAAATGTTTTTATACCCCAGTTGAGGAACCAACAACAGAAGGAAGGTAAGGATATCAAAAGTACAAAATTGGTGAGTTAATGAATTTTATTGGTGTTACTTACAGGAACAGAAGTGACTTATCTGTTTTGGTGATAGCTGTATCATCAAAACCCATCCCAGCATGAGTGATAGTTCACAAAAGCTGGAAACCTGGAACATACTACACAACCTGCAGGTAGCCAAATAGGTTGGAGAATATCCTTTCTATGCAGCTTGGTTTGTATAAGCTTCTAGTCTGCTCAGCTTGTCTAAAAGCATGTCTCAGCAATCTTCGAGCTTATATATACTTGGGGAGAAAGGGGTCTAGTGCATCTTGCCAGATTTTGAGATTTCCTAAAGCTATTTTGGGTTATTTTTCTGTTGTTATTGTTTTCTTGTCTTAGAGGAAACTGATCAATTATTTTAGTATATTCTGCCTGACTGCTATGTGGAGGATAGACTGTGAGGAGACAAGGACAGAAGCAGAGAGACAAGTGAGGAAGCCTGTCAGAAGCCATTGAGGAAAGGCAAAGTGAGCAAGCAAGCGAGTTTTCTAGAGATGGTCCACTGTTCCCATGGCTGCTATGGGTGTTCTCTGGAGGCAACGTCCCCAAAGACTTTATCTCAGGATTGCTTCTCAATGCTAATAATGCATTCCCTGCCAGTATTACATAGCTTAATGATTTTCTGGGTATTTACCTACTCTGTTGGGCAGTTTTCCTGCAGAAACATTATGAAGATGTATTTTCATGCTGTAATGCTATGTAGATGAATTGATTATTTCATAATTCCTGATAATGATTTTATAGAATTCCTAAATTGATACAAATAATTTCAAGGCACCTATAGAATAAAAGCTACAAATAGAGTTCTCTGTAAACCATCATGTATCATGGGCTAACTGCATTAGGAAAAGAAATCAGGCTTGGAACAAATTTACAGTCTAGGTTAGGAATGAGGCCACTATCTGGTAAATAAAGATAATAAACCAGAAATGAGCGATTTATTGTAGGTGCAAAGACATAAATGATGGACACAAGGCTGATGATTTATCTCTTGACAAGACTGCTAACTTGTAACATAAAAACTATTGCTTTAAACTTATAATGAACTTGTGGAACTAGAAAATAACGAATCTTTAATCTCTTAATAGTCTTTAATCTCTAGTCTTAATGGAAAGAAATGTAAACAATTCTGCTGCAACTTCTTAAGATTTATCGACCCACGACATGAACTAAACTTACTTAAACTTACTTATGAAATGTAAAAATTCTTTTAAAACTATGTGATCAATTATCCTGAGAAGGTATAAAAACTAAGAACAACAATACAGTGGCATTGCAATCCTTTTCTGCTTCATTCAGTATGGGTGCACCTGTGTGTGTGCCTAACTTTCTTTTTCTCTTAGGCTCACAAAGAGTTGTTAAGGCACTCTCATCCTCTTGCCTAGACAGCGAGAGGCCCATGCATAAGTCAAAGCAAAAAGAGCCCAAGCAATAATCTTTTTTTCTTAATTCCTCTGATGCTATCAACAGGAGTTAAATTGCCAAAAGTCATCAGGTTTTGGCCCCTGTTGATGCCACCTCACTGCCTTCCTTGATTACCTGGATGCTGAGCTGGACCTCGGCAGACACCATTCATTATATAGAGTGCTGATGATTTGTGGCAGTGTGTTACAACTCTGCAAGAGTTTAAAAACCATTTTAAACACCCATTGAATTTTGGAATTTAAAAGGCTGAGATTTATCATATGAAACTACATCTCAAAATATGATATTTCAGTGACAATGAACCCACCATATCTTGAATTCTCCCATGTATTAACAGAGTAGGGGCTTATAAAAGCAAGTTCATTTGCTCCCTCATTGTGGCTTCTGAGACTCCCCTCATTATCCTTCTCTTAGAGATAAGGAGGTTAAAGCTTCACAGAGTGAAGCTTTGTATTCAAAATCATGCAGCTTTGTATTCAAAATCATGCAGCCTTGATGGGATTGTATCTGAGATTTCCCAAACTATACACTACGGAATCTTAGATGACAGTGGAAGTGACTGGGGAGATAGATCACCAGGACTCAGACTCTAGGCTAGGCATATGTGGTCTGATGCTGAATTCTCTGCATCTCTTCTAATGGAGGCTGCAGGAGGCCTTGAAACTCAGGCATAACTGAGCCTTTAAGTGCCTGGTAGATAGATAAAAACTGCAAAAGCAACCAAGTGATGTGACAAGATGACATCTCCTTAGCCCTGATGAGATGTAAACTACCTGTCCAGAGACTTTTCACTGAGATCGGACCAGAAGGTGTCAAGGTACAAAGATTAAAATATCATTCTCTCAGGAGTTCTAAAAGGCTTCCCAGCACCCCCCATACACACACACACCACCACCTATTCTAAAGGACTTACAGAGTTGTCCTTCTCAGCAGCTTCCTGTACCTTAAGTATATAATTATGAAAGTCATTGTCTCGGGGGAGACCTACAGAAAAGTTACCTCACTGAATGTTTCATAGCTCAATGGTTGTAAGTGAGGAATATCGTAAAGTTCACCACACCATATCCCTTATTGGATCCTGCACTGTTATATTCATGAATGCCTTCTGCCTTGGACTTCTTAGAAACTAGGTTGCTGTGAACAGCTCCAGGATTGTTAAAGGACCAAGCCAGCTAATTCAACTTTGTGTTCAAACTTCATCCTATGTCCAGCCTGTCCTCAGTTTGAACTTAGTAGCCTGAAAAACCACATCTTGTTCCAGGAACCAAGGTACCTCCCAAGTAACAGCCACACCACCCTTTATAAGAGGAACTGCCCAATGTTATGTCCAGGTCAAATGACACAAGATATAGCAAAGTTTATGATGTTAGCTAAAATTTCATGCAAGCTATGCTTTCTAAAAAACGAACCAATCATGTGACTACCAAGTTAGAAAGCCCTGTACCTAGCTTAAACTGTATAAAATGCAAGACTGACACCAGCTTAGTACCTTCCATACCCACCCACTGTGTTGGAGAGGATGGAGAGGTTTACTTTTGCATTCAAGTTGAACTCCTGGTGGTCTTTGGTGGTCTGTGGGAACCCCAAGTTCTGGGCATAACAGTTTAACTTTGGTGCCTACTAGCACTTACTGACACTTTATAATAACACACCTTGTGCAAAGTCCCTTTTCAGTTTTGTATTTGGTATGTGTGTGGTGTTAAGGTCTTGAAGACTGGTAGATGATGTAAGTTGGATCATTTATAGGCATCTATTAGAACAGTATAATAAAGAAGCAGGACATAGTATGGTCTCTTGAGTTACTTCTTCCTCATCCCTCAAACTTGTCTTGGTGTCTTTAATAAAGAGAGTTGTGAAAGGGGTATGAAAATGAGGAATTTGGGGCAGCAAATGACTCAGTATTTCAGCAACTGTATGACATTCTTTTTTCCCTCAAGGCAAGAAGATGACAAATCCCAAAATGGCGCAGTGTGGTTCACCTCATGTAGAAGGCATACACTCAGGTGTATCCATTTCTTACTTGTTCCCACAGGCAGAACTCTTGCAATGTATTATGGTCAAACAGTGAATTTCAAGCAAACCCTTAATCAAATTTTTGGGGAATATTGCCTTTCTGTTTCAGGAAGTCTAAGAACTTCCTGAAAGTCTATGATTACCATTGCTACAGCATGAAACACCATGGTCAAAGCAATTTGAGGAGGAAAAGATTTATTTGGATTATGCTTCTACATCTTTATTCATCATCAAAGGAAGTCAGACAGGAACTCAAACAGGACAGGAAGCTGGAGGCAGAAGCTGATACCAAGGCTATGGAGAGGGGCTGCTTACTGGCTTGCTCCCCATAGCTTGCTCTGACTGATTTTTTTAGAGAGTCCAGGACTACCAGGCCACAAGTGCCACTAACAACAATGTGTAGAGGGATTTTAATCCAGCAACGTAACCAAGTACCCTGGCTGGAATACAGGAGACACCTTTATTATCACATACCTTTAATTCCTTTGGCTAGAATATAGACCAGCTATACACACCTTTAATTCCAAACAATGAAGGTAAAGTTAGTTTGTATAAGGAAGCACCCAAGTTGGAAGTGATGTCTAATTGAAAGGCAGACAAATTGATGAATCAGAGAAAGATTTGATAAAATAGGTTATTCCCAACTCTCACTGAGAACAGAGAGAAAAGGGAGGCTAGGTAAGAGAAGACATCAAAGAGATAAAAAAAAAAAAGGAGAGGGCGCAGTTTTTCTGGGACAAGTTAGAGAGAGAACAGGCTAGACAAAGGTGAAGACAGAATGAGCCAGAGAATGAGAAGGAGCCAGAAGACTAGAGCAGATTGTCGTAGAATGAGGCCAAACAGAGCAATTCCATCAGAAGCTGAAAGAAACCAGTTTGAATCAGTCAGCATGGAGAGAAGTTTTGAGCCAGAAGAGCTGAGTTGGCCAGCCATCCTGAGTTCAGAAAGAGCTAGAAAAGGTGAGCTTATTCAACAATAAAGCTCAGAGGCTGAAAACATTCTAGGTCTAGGTGAGATTGAGCAGAGGCTAGATGCTTCCAGGACTATGCCTAGGTTACCAGACAGGAGGACAATTAAATCAGGGGAATGAAAGATCTTCTACAACAATGGACTGGGCCCTCTCCCATCAATCACCAATTAAGAAAATGATCTCAGGCCTATTTACAGTCCAATCTTATGTAATCTTTTTTTTTTTTTTTTGAGACAGGGTTTCTCTGTATAGCCCTGGCTGTCCTGGAATCCACTTTGTAGACCAGGCTGGCCTCAAACTCAGAAATCCGCCTGCCTCTGCCTCCCAGAGTGCTAGGATTACAGGCATGCACCACCACCGCCTGGCTAATCTTATGTAATCTTATGGAGACAGTTTTTGTTTGTTTGTTTGTTTGTTTGAGACAGAGTTTCTCCGTGTAGCCCTGGCTGTCCTGGAACTCACTCTGTAGACCAGGCTGGCCTGGAACTCGAAATCTGCTTGCCTCTGCCTCCCAAGTGCTGGGATTAAAGGCGTGCAGTTTTTTCAGTTGAAATTTCCTCCTCTCAGGTGACTCTGGCTTGGGGTCAAGTTGACATAAAAACCACCCAGGACAGGTGCCTTGAAATTCTTTACTTTTTTTCTGCCTCTGGGCTGGAAGGTGGCACGTGCTGGAACAGACTTGAGTCTGATAAATCTTGATATTTCCACTTAGATCAAGAGCTGGGTCACCATTCAACCTTTCCTGTCCCACAAAGATGCTTTGTCGTGTGAAGTCTGTGAATTTTGCTTCCACTGTGCTTCTGGAATGGAGTAGAGACAGAGAAGGCCAAATTCAGTATATGTTCTAATATTTTTATGCTTCATAAGATAGTATGTCTTCTAAAGTTCAAATAGATTGTGTGGAGGTGAGCAGGTGCATTGGCGATGTGCCGTTTTAGACGGTATCACATTTATAATGCAATATAAAATTGTTATTTTTTTAACTTTATGTTTATGAGGAAAGATAAAAGAAAGGAAAGGCAGGTAGGGACAAACAGGGGGCGGGGATAATCCTTTAGTAAAAATTACATCAGCATATTTGTTACCCAGAACAAAAACATGGGCAATTATATCATTACAGAACTTAGGTTATGCACATTTACTTAACGATAATGGCTCCTTAAGGGCCATTATGAATTACTGGGAAATAAAATATTCATAGGTGTGTAAAGCTGAAACTCTCCCATGTGAAGTTTTCCCTGGACATTAAATCTACAGAATGCAGTTTTGTTAGGGGAGAGCTGCCTGGATTTGCTGTGGTTTACAGTCTCCAAAAATACTTTTAGTTTCAGCACTGGACAGAGGGAGCCATCTCACAGAGCACAATCATCAAATCTCATACTTACAGAGCAGAGTCAACTTATTTCATGGCTCCTTGGGATGAGAGCGGAGACTCTCCAACAGAACTCAGTGGGCAGAGGAAAAAGAAGACTCCAAAACCATCAGAGCGGGACTGCTGGGGCATCTAATGGCCATCCATTCTGTTAGGTGCTGGGAATGCTGCATATTTAAATGGTGGTTTTAGAATATGGAATATCAAAACTCCTTAGGAAGACTTCTGTATTCAGTGCTTCTTCATAGAAATGGAGTAAAGAGGCTGTGATTCCCAGGCACCAGGGACACATAGAATGTGGTACTAGGATAGGAGATGGATGGACAGATTCCCCCAAGAGAACAGGACAAAGGTCTCCTCCTTCCACTGGTCAGCAGTAGAGGAGTTAGAGTGTTAGAGGAGGTATGTTCCACAAACATGTTCTCCTATTAGAAACCCAGTCAGATTTCCCTTTAATCTGACTGGGGATTGAATTTAGGGCCTGACACACACTAGGCAATGCTCAACCATTGAAATGTACCCCAGATCTTTCTTTACTTTTAGTTTGAGTCAAGGTCTCATTCAATTGCCCAAGCTGCACTGGAACTCACTGTATAGTTTAGCTTTTAATCTTGCCATCTCTTGTCACTTACTGCAGAGTAACTGGAACTAGTTACTGCCAGCTCTCTTCAACTTTGTGCCCAGGAAGAACCCCAAAGTCACCCAATCTGCATTAATCCTGTCTTTGAAACTGTTTTCTGCTTTGCTGTATCTGCTTTATACAACACATGAGCATTTCTTTTGTTTTGTTTTGTTTTGTTTTTTGGTTTTTCAAGACAGGGTTTCTCTGTGTGGCCCTGGCTGTCCTGGACCTCACTCTGTAAACCAGGCTGGCCTTGAACTCAGAAATCTGCCTGCCTCTGCCTCCCAAGTGCTGGGATTAAAGGCGTGCGCCACCACCGCCCGGCCTTCTTGCTGTTCTTTTTTTTTTTTTTATTTTTAATTTATTGTTATATGTAAGTACACTGTAGCTATCTTCAGATACACCAGAAGAGGGCATCTGATCTCATTACGGATAGTTGTGAGCCACCATGTGGTTGCTGGGATTTGAACTCAGGACCTTTGGAAGAGCAGTCGGTGCTCTTAACCTCTGAGCCATCTCTCCAGTCCCTTCTTGCTGTTCTTAATGAGCTGCACCTGACACACTTCCTGATGGCAGAATTTGGCTGTTTGGCTTCAACTCCTACTTTTTCCAGCACAATTCCCTTTGCATGAGAGGCACCCCCAAACGGATTGGCCTTCAGGGCTGTGCCCAAGTGGGCTTTCTTGTACTGTTTATCATGCCACTTCTGGTCCTGTTGGTGACTGCAGAACTTCTGGGCAGTGCGGAGACCACGGCACTTGCCCATCTTGCTGGCACCACGGGCCCAAGAGAAAGAGTAACAGCACCCACTCTTAAGTTCTGCCAACTGCTCCCTTTTCTTCGTTAGGCAATGTCCCGGGCCTCTCATTAACCGTGAACCATTCAACGGCCTTATTTTAACCTAAATCTCCACATAGGTGCAGATGTATAAAGTCTTTGAAACTTGAAGTCAAAAAAAAAACTGAAGTGCCCTCTCACTTGGCCACACTGACCTGTTCTTTCTGCTAGAATTTCTAGGGGGAAAAATTACCAAAGTTAAGAAAATTGAGTATGATTTGAATGGAAATAAATGTCCTTCTCATGAGGTTTATTATCTTCTTGACTTGTATGGGACAAGAGGGCATTACCTTTGTCTTAATTTTATGTAAATATAAGAATTAAGGGACATGTGCTTTGGCTTCTACATGTCCTGGAACTAAGATGGCCATCAACAACTCAGCAGTTTGAATCATGCCATGCAGTTGTGGATAGGATATTTTGTGTCTTTAATTTTAATCTCATTTTCTTCATCTGTAAATGGAGTATTAGAGAGCTAAATATGCATTTAGTTTTATAGCATAAATTTAAAAACCTTACTATAGCATATATAAAAAGTATACCAAGTCACTCTACCTACTGAGTGTATAATAATGGGAGGGATATATAAAAAGCAAAAACATCCCTCTACATACTCACTACTGTTATGAACTGCATGGTTAGTAACAACAAGTTGTAATTTATCAAAAGCATGAAGGTCTCGACAAATTTATCAAGCTCAAAGCACAGTTATCTCTCCACTCCTGCCTTCTCCCTCCCCTCTTCTTCCTCTTCCTCCTCTTCTTCTTCCCTGTCCATTTATTTATTTGGCAGCTGTGGTAGGGACATGATACACACCAGAGGACAACTTAATGGGAGTCTGTTCTCTCTTTCCACCAAGTGGGTCCTGGAGATTGGATGCAGGCTGTCAGATTGGTGGCAAAGGGCTTTTATCCACTGCGACACCTCACCGGCCCCACCATGCCTACTGTCAGTGTGTTACTTTCTCTCAACTGCATTAAAGAATAAGTGAATTGTCTGACAAATCTCATCCTATGCATCAAAGCTCAACTATGGAACATGCCCTACTGTGCTGCACAATGTCTGGTTTTAGCCTCCTGGCTTTTCTGGGGAAATGTATTTTATTAATTAAATACATTTTATTAATGTATATGTGCATGAAAGCTGTATGGTGTTACATTATCCACAGTTTGGTGGATTTAAAAAAAAGTAAAACATTTATTTCCTGAGATTTTATTGGCTTGTTATTTTTTTAATTATTTGAGAAATGCATCAGGAATCTTATCTGATAGAAAACCCAGATACTAGAATCAAACTTAGCCAGGGAAAGTTCTTGCAAACATGGTTCAGATTCTGGGGGATGGGGCGGAGAGGGTTGATGAAGTCAAAGTCACAAAAGATAAACAGCAGTCATCTGGTGGCCACCAACACAGGGAATTGCACCAGCAGGACAACGGTTTCCATGGATGCACCGACCCTCAGCAGGCCAGCCTCTCTCACTATCAAGCTCCAGCCTCGCTCCACTAACACTGGGATAGAGCACAGGGTTTACTAAAGCCACGGTGCTTGACATGCAGTCAGCAAGTCATAGAAACAAATGAATTGGATTAGTGACTTGGGAAACAAAAACCCAAAGTTAGTGCCCAGACTCCGAGATGGTTTGATATATTTGCTATTTGTTTGTCTAATTGCTTTCCAATATTCCTCTGATCTGACCTGTCTTGCTGGGGAAGACTGGCCCTCATAAATGATTTTCCTGTTTTCCCCTGGTTTCCAGGTAGCTTCGGTTGCTAAGAGGCACTACCAGCCTTGAAAGGAAGAAAAAGCTAACTATTTCTTCCCTTCCCCCTCTTTGAAAGGAAATCATTGCATCTCTGGCAGTGGCAGCTTCTCTTTTGCCAGCTGCTGCCCAGAAGCCTGTCGTCCCCAGACCCCAGATCGTGCCTTCCTAAGTGGCCTCAGTTTCTGGGCTGCAGGGTGGATATACCCTTCCATCCCCAGGAGGGTAGGAGCTACCTGCAATTGCCAACCTCTGGGTTTTCTCAAGTTCATTACCTGTTCTCTCTGTATTTCTAATCCTCGTGTATTATTTTCAGTATCAAATTCCTTTTGTTGGTTTCATTTTCAATGCTAGTCCTTTCAGAAGCCATGGGCAAAATCATGCTTTGTCTTAAATCTTGGTCTCTGGAGCTGCATTTGTTCCTCCTTAGTTCTTTGAGAGAACGCCTGGGAAATACTGTTCCCCGTGAGTTCTTTCCCTGGTATATTGTTGTGCTATTTGAGATAAGATTATATCCAGAATATTATCTACAATCAAACAGCTAAGCCTTTCCCATATTGTCAAGATGCCAGCTGCTCCTATATTGATATATAGGTATGATGTGGTTAAAATCCCTGCAGGGTTTTTTAAGTGAAAATTGACAATGGATTGAAAATGTTGTATGGGAGTATAAAGACTGAGAACGGCTGACAGCTTAAAGAGAAACCCAAGATGGCCTTTACCATCAGATAACAAGACTCACTGAAATGATGCAGTGCGGAGAGAGTGAGCCCCGGGTCAGTGAGTAAACAAACCTGAAACAGAGCATCAGGGCCTGGGAGTCTCTAGAGATACATCTGCACACATACAAACTCTGGTTTATTTTTCAAGGTGAAATTATAGGGGAGTTTGGAAAGGTCCATCTCAAAACTGGATTCCCAGGATACTGGGCCACGATATCATTAAAAGCTGTGTTTATAACCCTCCCTCAGAATCTAATCCATGGTTCCCTTTAGTGTTTGTCTTAGTTAGGGTTTTACTGATGTGAACAGACACCATGGCCAAGGCAACTCTTATAAGGACATCATTTAGTTGGGGCTGGCTTACAGTTCAGAGGTTCAGTCCAGTATCATCAAGGCAGTAATGTAGCAGCATCTAGGGAGACATGGTGCAGGAGGAGCTGAGAGTTCTACATCTTTATCTGAAGGCTGCCAGCAGAATACTGGCTTCCAGGCAGCTAGGGTGAGGGTCTTAAGGCCCACACCTACAGTGACACACCTACTCGAACAAGGCCACGCCTACTTCAACAAGGCCACACCTCCTAACAGTGCCACTCCTTGGGTTGAGCATATATAAACCATCACCGTGTTCATCCTTTTTCTTTCTTCTGAGATAACAATGGCATCCTGGCAGTTCGTTCTCAACATCCTTCGCCCCAGCACAGAGAAATCTAAGTGATGTAGAGACTGGCTCTGGTCAGGGCTGCATCTTTGCCCTCAATTTCCTTCATGAAGGTCACAAAGGTTGTCTTAATGAGCAATCAACTTAGCCCAAGGCCAACCTAAGAAGCCAAAAGATGATTTTAACACTGTTTAATCCCATGGTTTTCTAAAAGAAGAGAGGGGGAAGTATTGGAAAACCAGAATGTAAATACTTCAAGGAGAGAGCAACTTTAAATAACTACCAATTCTTGGTATATTTAAAGAGTAGCATTAACCCTGTGTAATGTCATCAATAGAGGGAGAACCTCTCATAGACTGCACCTTCCCCACTCTCTTGCTGTTTTCTTTTTAGCTTATGCTAGCCTGGAATTCACTATGCAGTCCAGGCTGGCCTCAACTTATGGTGAGCCATCACCCAAAGCAATCTCCTATTTCCAGTGTTCACGGTTTTCTTTTAAACCTCAAGCATTCATTTTTGTTTTTTTGGTTTTTTGAAAGAATTTCAGACTTCAGAATGCAAAATGTGTGCTATTTTAGTATACAGTTCATCATAATTGCCCAAATATTATATATATATATATATATATATATATATATATATATGTGTGTGTGTGTGTGTGTGTGTGTGTGTGTGTGTGTGTATACACAAATATATAAATTTTTTTCTTTACTAAGCCAGGCATAGTGGTACACATCTTTTAACACCAGTACTCAGGAGGCAGAGGCAGGAGGATCTCTGTGGGTTTTAGGTTACCCTGGTTTACATAGTCGCAGGCTAGTCAGAGTTACACAATAAAATCCTGTCTTTAAATTAAAAAAAAAAAATCAAGCCGGGTGGTGGTGGTGGTGGTGGTGGTGGTGGTGGTGACGGTGCACGCCTTTGATTCCAGCACTCAGAAGGCAGAGACAGAAGGATCTCTGTGAGTTTGTAGCCATATTGGTCTACAGAGAGAGGGGAAGAGAGAGAGAGAGAGAGAGAGAGAGAGAGAGAGAGAGAGAGAGAGAGAGAGAGAGAGAGAGAGAGAGAGAGAGTTCCAGGACACCTAGGGGCTGCACAGTGAAATCCTGTCTCAAAAAAAAAAAAACCAAACGTGTGTGTGTGTGTGTGTGTGTGTATATAATTCCTTTATTTTCTCTTTCCTTACTTTCCCACAGATTTTGAGACTAGAAACCTCAATATGTACTTCTAAAGACAATGACTATCCAAGGAACTCTCCCAGAAACCAGCAAAGACATGCCAGCACGGTTATAAGCACAGATCATAGTGGTGAGGGTCGGGGGAACAAACACAGGGTGACCCATCAAAGTGTGATGCATGGCTAAAAGCAGAACTAGAACTCAGGAGGCAGAGGCAGGTGGATTTCTGTGAGTCCAGGCCAGCCTGGTCTACACAGTGAGACCCTATCTCAATGAATACATAATTAAATACGTCTGTAAAGGAGTCACTCCTGAAAATGGCAACAGGGTCGTGAACAACGGTAAGCAGCTGGTCAAAAAGTACTTGGCCACAAGGCGAGTGGCCTTCGCAGGTCATTTGCCAAGCTCTGGCCTCTTTGGCGTTCTCACACATCCTCTGCTTGTTATACGTAGCCCACGGGCTGGAGTTCCCAGTCCTTCTCTGCCAACAGGCTTTTCTCGATTTCATATTTTAGTTTTTTCTTTCAAAAAAACTGAAAAGATTTATTTACATTATGTGGAAGGGTGGTTTGCCTGCACGTGTGCCTCTGTGTGCAGTTCCCAAAGAGGGATGTAATCTATATGCCTTTTCAAATTTTACCAGCTGTCTCAGAACTAACATTTTTAAGACTGGGGTTGATGAGATAGAAGACTGGTAAAATGCTTTCCTGGCATGCCTGTGGCTCTGTGTTCTCTGCAGCAATGCAGAAAAACATAAATAAAAACTTAAAAACATTTACTCTGCGGCTGCAGTTTTGGTAAATATCTTCCAGGGAGAGACATCTATTTATGTTCTCAGCATGTGCAAAGAGAATTTGAGCCTCACTCTTTTCAGGAAAAGGAACTGGAAATTTCATCTGACCAAAAAGATCTCACGTCAAGTTTCACTGGTCCTCAAAATCTGTTATCAGAGCAGATTGTTTCTCTTCTGGGCAGGATGCTTGCCTGATGCTTTTTCCCAATTCCTTAATAGGCTAACAGAATCCATGTCAAAAACAATTGGGAAGATGTTATAATCTCCATTGCACACATAATTTAAAATGTGTTTCCATCTCTATTTAA
This sequence comes from Apodemus sylvaticus, assembly GCF_947179515.1. Lineage (NCBI taxonomy): Eukaryota > Metazoa > Chordata > Mammalia > Rodentia > Muridae > Apodemus > Apodemus sylvaticus. Next base: position 115,587,284 of record NC_067476.1, read on the forward strand.
AAACAAGCAAAGGTGAACAGGTTTTCAAGGGTGTACGAGTTCCTTACCTTGCCAAAGCTATGCCCCTGTTGTAAACGAGTAACCAGAGGCCAAAGGGTGACAGCCTAAATAAATGTCTATCAGAAGAGCTGGGTAAATGACCAATCAAGAGAAAGAGGGGGAGAGGAAGGGGGTGGAGAGGGAAGGGGAGGGAGAAGGGAGGAGGGACGTGGGGACGGAAGGGAGGGGGATGGGGAGAGGGAAAGGAATTGCACCAGTTATGTATGCTCCAAACTAAGCCACAAAAAGTGCTTACAGGGAAAACTGAACTTGGAAATTGAGGTTAAAAGAGAGAGATAATTTTGCAGTGCATCCTTTTGGCCTGTCTGCTTTTTTAAGTCCATCTGAATAAGTACATGGGGAAGGAGGTCCCATAAACAGAAGACAGAGCCATAGATGGAAAGACGGATACACAGACCAAACATCTGAACCAAGAGAAGATTCCACATTCCTGGCCGCACACTGAGGTTTACAGCCGTTACTCTCTCGTAAAAGGTCTAAGGAACCGCCCATGTATTTATTCCAAGCAAGGATCTTCTTCAACTTGACAGAGGAAACACAAAAAACGACCCGGTCATTTACACACTTCAGAATCCCAAGTATTCTACAGCTTCAAACTGGCATCTGCAGGCTTGGAGGTGTGCGCGGAGGAGCTGGAGCGCAGGCGCGGCAATACGAGCTGGACCCTTGTGCCTCCTTGCCTGAGATCCACAGCACCTGGCGTCCCGTGTCCCTGCCTGTGCCTGCTGGGACCCTACGCAAGGCCACACGCACTGGCTGAGCTTCCGCCCGCTGGCGCCGCCTCGCCTCGGGCCTGCTCCGTGACGTCAGGGCTGAGCGAGGGGCGCCCCCGCCCGCCGCTCGCCCCCGGGCGCTGCACCCCGCCTGCCCTTCATAAGAGCCAGGCCTGCGCCCACCGCGCCACAGCTGCTCTGCGGAGCCCGCACCCGCCGAGCTCCTCCTACACGCAGCTGGGGAGCGGCACCATGCAGCGGGCCATGCTCCTCTGCCTCCTGGGCGCAGCAGCTCTGGCCGGTGAGTGGGATTTCAGCACCCCGGACAGCTCCCAGGGCTGGAGGCGTTGGGTTTCACCCTTCTCTTCCCTGGATCCCTTGACTTGCTTGGCTTTTGAGTTGGAGGATGCTAGAGCTGTCCAGCTTTTTCCTGCCTTCCCCGCAGGGGCTGTGCAGCCCTGGGAAGCCAAGCGGCTATCTGTGTTCTCTGCAGAGATGTCAGGCTCTCTACAGAGCTAGAGAGAGCCTTGGTAGTCTGATTTTCCGTGTGACTTTTCACGGCCCCGTGACCGTAGAAGGGTGGGAATGCATGTAGTTGGTCCCTGCAGAGTTTCCTCTATTATTATAAAGGCACTGAGTTAGAACTAGATCGTGTGCATATAAGGCATTTTCCTTAGCATGTCATATACGTGTGCAAGTCTTCGTGTGTCTGTTTACAGGATTAACATATTTAAACTGTGTATTTACGTTTTTAAAGAGAGGTAATTCACATTTAAGCCAATCAGTTTTTAATTTATGAATGGAAGCTGTGCTAGATATTTCTTTCCTTTTGTGCTCTAGAAATAAAAATAACAACACTGTGTTATACCCATGAAAGTATCTCTGAAGTAGTAAAATAAATGCTTCAGTCAATTTTGAAGAATGAAAACAGAAGTAGTTAATATGACGATTGTGTGCAGATGATTGTGTTACTGAGTCTCAAAACTACTCTAAATTTACTCAATAGTCTCCATCCTCAGAAAAGTGTTTTGTTCTGAAACTGAGATTTCTAACTAGAATTGAGATATCCATATGTCTCTATGAAATATATATACATATATATATATATATCTATGCCTTTGATTGACAGGAATCTGTCATCCAATGTTTGACAAAATGAAAGTCAATGATTATTTTATTGCATTCATAATGTTCTCATTTAAAAAAATCATTCTTATGAATAACTGATACACATTCTTAATTTGATAAAAGAAAACAAACTGAACAACTTAGAATTTTTCAGGTCCAAATTATTTCAGAAAGGTATTGCTGAGCAGGAAACAATATATTGTACATTGTATTCTAGATTACAAAACAGTAACATTTTTGTAAATTATTTAACTGGTTGATTAAACTTTTGGTGGTGGTCAAACACTTCATACCTCTTATGAAGAAATAATCTAATAAAAGATCATATTTAATAGTAACAAAAATGGAGCTATGACACTCTCTTCTGTTTTAGACTATTAGTCACACGTCACGCAGTCTACTGCTTCAAAGTGTCTTACTCACTTTGACTATAACCATCTCCGCTACCAATTTTTAGGACATGCTCATCACCCCAGAAACACACCATGTCTCTTAGCATTTGCCTCCCCATTTCCTCCTTCCCAAATCTGGCAATGAGGGGCTTCCAGTAGTTTGTTATTTAGCAAAATCATGGTTGAGACCCCAAGAAGTCATCTAGCTCATTTTCTACCATTTAGAGCTTCTAGAAGGCGATCCACAGCTGTCTGTGGTAAGTACTGTGCACCTTAAAAATTAATGTTAGTAAACCAAATCCATATCCATATTACATGAAAGATAAGGGGTTTTTGCTATGCAGATCCTGTTTGACTTGAAGGCTTGGTGGAATTTGGGGGTGCCGTGGCTTACCAGCAGAAGAACAAGCTTAACCTACTTTGATGCTGCAATTTTCACGTGAATCAAATGTTCATAGTCTTATGCTGATGCTATAGGAGATATCCTCAGATTTGTTGGGGTTTTTTTTGTCATTTGACTTTTTTTTACTTTTCCATAAGCATTAAATGTATTTCTTATTTGCTACAGAAATAAGTTAAACCAGTTTAGGGTACCCAATATATCTTTAGTTATTTCTTTGCTCTCACAGGTTCTGTTGGCAATATATGTTACTTAGCAGTCTCACCAAGGAACACAGTGGACCTGCATAAGCAAACCCTAGTTCCTTTCTATTAAGAAAAGTCTAAGGAGTCTCCCTTGGGGAAACAGGGATGCTCCATACTAGTAAGTTGTAAACTGCTAATTGTCTAGGACAGTGAGCCATCTCTTGCCCATCAACTCTGACAAGGGTTAATAGTCTGGCAGTATGGGTGGTTAAAGTACCCACTTTATATTGGGGAAAACAACAGACAGAACTATATATGTGGGTCTGCATTGCTACAAAAGGTCTGGAAAGTTGAACTTGGAAAGGGTGACTTCTCAGTTATGAGGGGAGTAATTCTTCCATAGTTATTCTTTCCAGAGAATTTCACAGATTTGAGGTGGAAAAAAAGAGAAGCACCAAAGGGAGTGTGTTCTCAAAATAGCAGTCATTGGAACATGAAAGACTGGCCGTAGGCTGGGGCTCAGTCAGGGAGTGATCACCTGCTCTGTGTGAGGGCCTGGGCTCAGTCTGCAGCACTAAAGAAAAGAAAAAATAACAGGGCCTCCAGAGCCAGGCATAGGTTAGGTGGCGTGAGTAGGTGTTTGAACAAGCTTGGTTTGGAAGAAAGGCTAAGGTGCTGGCTATAAATAAACTGCATTTGATGCTTTAGTGTCTGATGTCTGAGAATTTTGCTTTTGTCTAAGTTAGGTCTTCTATTCCGGGGACCAAGGGAATCAATCGCTCTTCTTTACGTTTTTTTTTTTTTCCAGCATAATGATTGATTGTAGAGAAGGGAGTGTTTGAAAAGGCTTTGAGCTTCTCTAGCAGAAAGGATTAAACAAAGGGAAAGGGAAAGGTAAAAGTAGCAATCTTTGGGAGAAGGAAGATAAGGCACCAGTAAATGCTGGTCACCCAGGCTATTGCCTGACCATCACTCCTAATGCTGATTTTGGGCAGGCAGAGTCTCATAAAATCTTGAGCATTAATTTTTCCTTTAAAACATATTGTCATACACCAGTTATTAAATGCCAACTTGGATATCCAAACCTTAACAGTGTGCTGGAGAATTTGATACTTCTAGTGGTGTTTATGCAATTGTATACAATGCAGAAAACCGTACCATCGAATGCAGATCATTTAAGCAAAGGTATTATGTGAATAATGATCTAATATCCATGGATTTGGTGGTTGTCATTGTTGAGGGTTTTGTTGTTGCTGTTGTTATTTTTGTGTTTTGTTTTTGTTTGTTTGTTGTTGTTGTTGTTGGTGGTGGTGGTGAGTTTTTTGTTTGTTTTTGAGATAGGGTCTCTCTATGTAGCCCTGGCAGTCAGGGAGACCAAGCTGGCCTCGAATTCACTCGCACCCCTGCCTCTGCCTTCTGAGTGCTGTGACCTTTGATACCTGTGTTTTTGTATAAGGAAGGAGATTTTCTTGGGAATTAGTAGAGAGATCAAAGATCTGTAGCCACTCAATGTAGACAGAGGGAAAGGATTGCGGAGGGCACCTGATTCTGCTTTGACTAAAACCTTATGATTGCACAGAATGTAGAAAACTGTGAGTGCACAGCTTAACACACTTGTCACAAATATAGGAGGGTTGTGTAACCAGCACAGTACTTGGTAAAATGCCAAAACCTAAGAAGCCCCCTCACGAAAAAAGAAGAAGTCCCTCATTTGTGGTCTTGATTTGATTTTCATCGGCTCTAAGACAGCATTTGTTTCCAAATATGTTCAAGGCATTTCTGGGGGAAATATCAGTGTATTTTATGTATGCACACGTGGATGTACATGTGCACACATGTGTATGAGCAACTAGGAAATGATAGTCATTGACATCATCCCAACTGTGGATTCTTGCTAAGTATTCACTTTGCATCCCTCTGAAGGAAAGCAGGACGAGTTTGCAAGTCTGGTTCATTCAGCCTCAAAAACAAACAAACAAACAAACAAACAAACCAAACAACAAAACCAACTCAAGACATTTTTCATTTTCTCCTTCAAAGCTGTCAGCTCAGCTCCAGTGGAAAACAGGGATCACAATGAAGAAATGGTAAGCTGAAATGTTGTTCTTGACTTACATGTACACCCTAGACTGTCTCGTTTCCTTTGACAGCTCCCCCCCCTCATATCTCAAAAAGCCAAAGTTTTGTCCCTTAAAGTCTGGGACAAATGATGACCCTCCTGTAGTACGCATACACATCCATCCTGGGGGCGGGGTTTAGTCTTCCTGAGGACAGAGGCAATGTCCCTCTGAGCTGCTTAGAGGTGGGTCCCTACTGCCCTTCTTATGGTCATCAACACCCAATGCCTTATTTCATTCTGTAGTGTAATGCCTGGGAGGCTTCTTCAGGGTCCTGTGAGTCTGGGTCCCTGCCCTGAGCACCAGTTTTAGTCAGATGCTCAAGCTTCCAGTGACAGGAGCTCCTGGTCAAGCTGTGTTTTAGCAACACCAGAGTTCCAGCCTGCTTTCGTGTCTTCTCACAGGTGACTCGCTGTATTATTGAAGTCCTCTCAAATGCCCTATCCAAGTCCAGTGTTCCAACGATCACCCCAGAGTGCCGGCAAGTCCTGAGGAAGAGTAAGTGTCCCATACTCCGACAGATCTTTGTGCCTGCAGTGAATCCTTTTCTTCCAGCCTCCGCCTTACCTGCACATGCGTCCTTGTGGTATCATGTATCATTTGACAGACAGTGTTGATTGACTAGTTTGGTACCAAGAGAGACAGTGATATGATTTCTGGTCCCCTAGTAGCTGTCTAATGGTGGGGAAGATCCCTTTTTTTTCTGTAGGCTTATTTTTTTATATTATTATTATTCAGAAAAGGGAATTGAAATTGACTGTGTGGTCTTTGGGCTGTCTATCAGCTCTTAAATTACTTGATTTCATATTTTTTTTGAAATTAAAACCTGTTTTCATTTGGATGGAAAGAGGTGTAGAAAATGCTTGCTTGGGGTTGATAAGGAGGTGACTGAGGAAGCATTGGGAGGTGAGAGGAGAGCAAAGGTGAAGAACTCTGAGGCTAGCAGAGTATTTTCTCTGTACTGAAGAGCTGTTGGAAACGGTTTAAGCAGTGACGTAAGCAGTATCTGCTGTTACCAGGTTTTAATGAATCCATATGGTCCTTGTCACTTAGGAAGGTAAGCCGATTCAAACGAGTCCCACTCCTGTGAATGCCTTCCACTGCTCTGCAGTTCTTAGGCAAGCTGGGTACAGTGAGTGCTTTCTTTTCACCTTTAACATCTATGGGGGCTGGAGAGATGGTTCAGTGGTTAAGAGCACTGAATGTTCCTCCAAAGGTCCTGAGTTCAAATCCCAGCAACCATGTGGTAGCTCACAACTGTAATCATATCTGATGCCCTCTTCTGGGTGTGTCTGAAGACAGAGATGGTGTACTCAATACATAAAATGAATAATTAAAATAAAAAGATCTCTCGGGGGCTGGAGAGATGGCTCAGAGGTTAAGGGCACCGACTGCTCTTCCAAAGGTCCTGAGTTCAAATCCCAGCAACCACATGGTGGCTCACAACCATCTCTAATGAGATCTGACGCCCTCTTCTGGAGTGTCTGAAGACAGCTACAGTGTACTTACATATAATAAATGAATAAATCTTTAAAAGAAAAAAAGATCTCTCATTACAAGGCAAACTCTCTTGTGGTTGCAACACATGGGGTCCATGCATAAAGCATCGACAATTGGCAGAGTAACCTGGGTTAACTCAATCTGCCTCAGAGTTATGGCCGGTATGGGGGTGGTCTGAGCCCAATTAAACAGTGAGTGTATACTTCCCTATCCCCCTCCAGGCAAGATGCTTCTGTCTTTCTCAAATTTCTCTTCTGCTTGAATAAGTAGGGGGTTCTGACTCATCACAGGAAGCAAATGCTACTTCTCTGGGCCAACCTATTTTGCTGTCACCTTTTCCCTGTCTTCATTTACCAGATGGGGGGTGCAAAAGGAAGGGGCTGTCATATAAGATAACCATGACTGCTCAGAGGAAAGTTACGGAATTCCTTGCTTTGTTTGTCTCCAAGCTTGCCAATTGTTCCCTGGGATCTGTCTATTGATTCTGCTCCAGAGATCAAAATAACGGGCTCAGATCTCTAACAAGGACACTGCACAGACAGTGACAGAAGTGGCCTGAGAGACGGAAGTGTTCCTTCAGGGTTGCAGTTTCAAGCCCCACTCAGGTTAGACTCGAAACTATGAAGGAGCAAGCGAGACTAAGAGCGAGCGGAAGAGAAGCAGCACAGTGGGGGCCCTTTTCTCGGGGTCAGCAGTGTGGTAAAAGAGGCCTGGTCTCAGTGGAAGTAGCAGCGGCAGCAGGGGCAGCGGCAGCAGCAGCAGCAGCAGCAGCGGCAGCAGGGGCAGCGGCAGCAGCAGAGCAACCTTGGCAGGGGTCGGGGAGGCTTTCTCAGGCGCTTGTGCTTCCTTGACTCTCATCCTCTGAGGAAGAACCACACACTCTGTTACCAGACTTTGTTATTCAGACCTTGCAAACTTTCAAGGAAAGTCAAGACTTTGAATTTTTGTTTTTGTTTGGTGGTAGCAAGGAACAAGTCCAGCTTTGAAGCATTTTACCACTGGATTAAATATCAAGCTAGTTATCTATCTATCTATCATCTATCTATCTATCTATCTATCTATCACCTTTCTTTCCATTTATTTATTCATATATTTATTTTTGAGACATGATCTCACTATATCTTACTTATATAGTTCTGGCCAGCCGGGAATTCACTATGTAAACAGAAGGTTGGCTTTGACCTCACAGAGACCCACCACCTGCCCCTGTCTCCCAAGTGCTGGGATTAAAGGTATGCACCACCACACCCTGCTTAAAATTGTGATTGTTTACAGTGACCTCTGATAATTAGTTGTTGCCTCTCCGACAGAGGTCGATGGAAACTCAGTTCTGGGCCACACCCTTCCTCTACTATTGTAGTTTTCTGTCTCCTGGCCCTAGTCCTCTGCCTCCTAACCTGATAGGCAGACTTGCATGCCAAGCTGAGTGAAGGGAATGCTCTGCCTGGCCTTCATTCCACCCCAAGCCTCATCCCCTTTACTCAGTGAGCAAATATTTAGGGAGAAGGGATGAACTGTAGGTTTTTGGTTTTTGTTTGGTTGGTTTGTTTTGGGTTGAGTGTTTCTTTTGCTGGGGAGGGTGCCTTAAGATGCTCATAGAAGTCCAGTTTTTAACCAGGTACAAGATTTTTCTGGCCCGGGTTAACCAAGGTTGATCTGGTCAACTTTGGGACAGGATGGATGAGATATGCTCCCCATTTAACCTGGGAGCAAGAGTGAGTGTCACACTTTGCTGTTGCAGATTGACTAAGACTTCAAAGGCTAGTCAGCCCTCCCCAGTCTCACCTGCTGGGCTCAGAGCTAAATTTAGGAATAGCTGCCTATTGCAGCTCCAGACGCAAAGCTTTGCGTCTGGAGCTGCAATAGGCAGTACACATTTAACCCAGAAAATAAAAAATAAAAATAAAAATACTTCTGTTCTTCACACTTAAGACATTTCACACCTTAAATCGGGTAGGAAGAGGAGCATGTGGCCTCTGCTGCCCTTCAGCAAACTCTGAGAATGACATCAGCATCTGCACGGCTGAATCAGCTGTGAGCGCTACAGACAAAACCGTAGTCACGCAGGCTGAAACAATGCACATTAACTTCTCACAGCTAGAGTAGCTCGCACACACAGTCAAGGTACGGTAAGGTCCCACATCTTGGCTGTCTGGCCATGTTCTTACCATGTCCTCATGTGTTAAAGGAGGCCGTGTCTGGCTGCATGGCCTTCTTCTCACTGTGTCCTCCTGTGTGAAGAGAAGCTGTGACTCTCATGTGTCCCCTTATTAGGACCTTGCTCTTATTGTGAGGGTTCCAGTCGGGGCCAAGAACCTTCCAAGGCTTTACTGCCCCAGACTATCATAGCATCAGATAGTATTTCACCATAGGAGTTTGGAAAGGGGGCACAGAGAGCCAAGGGCACCACCAAAGCCTCCTTGCTTGCATGGACCCCACTAATTAGCCCTGCCCCAGCGCTTCATGTAATACCATAGGGGTTTTGGTTTGTCACTCAGGCTAGTCTTAGGTTCACTTCGTAGCCCACGCTGGCATAGAATGCATAATCCTCCTAGCATCATCATGGGTTCTTCATGCTGCAGGGACTGTGACAGACAGTGGGTGCTCAAATGCCTGTGTACACAAGTCCAGGGACAGCCCTGCAGCCTTGTAAACATGGGAGCATTATAATCACGTCAAGCTGTGGTTTAATAGAGAGGTACAAGCCAGCTATGATGTCTTGAATATTTTATAAAATAGGTAAATTTCGTCCTTTGTAAACAGCGGTTCAAAATGACTCGTGAGATCTGTTCCTCTCTGCTTGCTTGCTTTCTCTTAAGCTTCCCACCTGTTAACTTGTAATAAACTCCTGTCTAAAAACAAACAAATAGGCCCATCAGTGCTGTTCATATTTAAAAAGTTAAAAATACAAGTGAAATTAATATCAATGGTATATCTCATTTTATCTAATGTATTTTACCCACTCAATATATTTACTATTATCCTGTCTATAAAAGTGTTATTTTAACAATTCTAATTTTTTTTTGTATGAGGTCTTTGGTATCTGGTGTGTCTATCAAATCTCAGTTTGTTCAAGCCACATCTTAAATGTTCCGCAGCCATGAGTGGCTGGTGGCTCCCACAGTGGGTGGTGCTGGTGTTGACCCTTAGTGCTCGGTGGCCTTGGCTTCTGGTCTCCTATCTGAACTTGGTGAGAGAGGTTGAAACCTAAGTCCCTTCAACTAACAACAAAGACAGCGAGATCTCCACATCCCTTCTCATAGGGTATATGGGGGGGGGGGCATGTAGTAAAGGACTTATTGTCATTGGGAAAAGATGGACGAGAGCAGCAAATGACAATTATGCCGTCTGCTCCTGACTCAGGAAACACAGAGGCAGCCCAGCGAACTGAAAATTCTCAACACCAAAGAACACGTGGACTGGGTGGGCTTGAGTGACGAGAGAGAGAGAGAGAGAGAGAGAGAGAGAGAGAGAGAGAGGCCCTTTCCATTCTTATCACTAGGTGCAGCCAGGCATTGTTTAGTGATTCTGAGAAGAGCATCATTGGGCTATCTTGTTGCTATACAAACATCATTAAGTGTACTCAACCAACGGGGCTCTGGCATCACCACTTGATACAATGATGTGGGAACAGTGTGAAATTCACAGTCCATTGTAGGATAAAATGCACAGCCCATGACTGAGCTAAGTTAAGCTGTCATTTCCTGCTAGACAGGGTCCACCCTGGCTAACCAAGTCTGATAAATAATTGGATTTCGAATCATCCTTTGAATCTTAATATTCCCTATTTTGGCTACTTAATTTTTCCAAATTATAGCTAGAGCCATTCATTTATGCAATGCTAACCTTTCCACCTTATTCAAATGTGGAAAGGACAGTTTTCAATTATAGCACTCGAGTCTCCATGTCTTTTAGACCTGCAAAACAAGGAGGCTGAACCAGATGAATTGGAAGAGTTCTTCTGGTTCTAAATTCCAGCCTTTCCTAAAGTTACATATGGGTTTCAGTTTGGCCACAAGTAGAAATGCTGGGAAGGTATTATTAAAACTTTTAAACATGTAGAGAGCTCATTAGACTTACACACAGCCAAAGAGCTCCCATAGCACCAGCTTTTCAAAGAATTCCATACATCCTCTGTTACGGTCCTCTTTTCCAGGGTCCTCAGGATCTGAGCTAAGTTAAGCCGTCATTTCCTGCTAGACAGGGTCCACCCTGGCTAACAAAGTCTGATAAATAATTGCATTTTGAATCCTCCTTTGAATCTTAATATTCCCTATTTTGGCTACTTAATTTTTTCCACCGAGGCTGGTACTTGAGCCTCAAACATTTTTGCAGTTGTGCTTACTCCTACATTTTCATTATAGGTGGAAAGGAGGTCAAAGGTGAAGAGAAAGGTGAAAATGAGAATTCCAAGTTTCAAGTACGGTTGCTAAGAGACCCATCTGATGCCTCAGCAGCCCGCTGGGCCTCCAGTAGGGAGGAAACAGGAGCTCCAGTGGAAGACTCGCAAGGCCAGAGGAAGGTAGACTACGAGAAGCGGACAGAAGGCGGAGGACACAGCAGGGAGAGAGCGGATGATCAGGAGAGCCTCCATTCCCCCAACCAACAAGAGTCCAAAGAAGCAAAGATACGCCATTCGGAAGAGAGGGGCGGAAAAGAGATGGAGGAAGAAGAAGAAGAAGGCAAGATTTACCCAAAGGGGGCGCATAGGGAAGACGCTGGTGAGGAGAAGAAACGCATTGAAGATTCTGGAGAGAAGTCGAACACCCTCTCCAACAAAAGAAGTGAGGCTTCCGCTAAGAAAGAGGAGTCGGCGGCCAGAGCAGATGCACACTCCTGGGGGTTGGAGGAGAAGACACACAGCAGGGAGCAAAGCAGCCAGGAGAGTGGAGAGGAGGCAAGGGGGCAGGAGAAACCCCAGGAGCTTACCGACCTCGACCAGAGCCTGGAGGAATCCGAGGAAGGCGAGGAAGGCGCAGCCTCTGAAGTAACCAAGCGCAGACCCAGACACCACCACGGGAGAAGCCGGCCCAACAAGCCTTCTTACGAAGGGCATCCTCTATCTGAGGAAAGGAGACATGCTCCTGAGGAGTCCGAGGAGGCAGATGTGGCCACAGCTGGTTTAGGGGGGAAAGGGGGTCACCATCTAGCTCACTACAGGGCTTCGGAGGAAGAACCTGAATATGGGGAAGAATTGAGAAGCTATCCGGGCTTCCAGGCTCCCCAGGGCCTTCGGGGACCACAGTACCGGGGCAGAGGAAGTGAAGAGGACGGAGCCCCAGGGCCTGGGAGTGAGGAGAGCCAGGACAGGGAGGACAAGACAAACCACCCTGAACCGGAAAGCACAGCAAACAGACACGGTGAAGAAAGCGAGAAAGAGAGGAGCTACGAGGGGGCAAAGGGACGGCAGCACAGAGGCAGGGGCCGGGAGCCCGCAGCCTATGCCACTCTTGACACCAGAGAAGAAAAAAGGCTCCTGGATGAAGGGCGCTACCCTGTTCACGAAAGCCAGATAGATGCGGCAAAAAGGTTTCCACAAAGCAGATGGCAAGAACAGGAGAAAAACTACCTCAACTATGGCGAGGAAGGGGACCCAGGGAGATGGTGGCAGCAGGAAGAGCAGGTAGACCCACAAGAAAGCCGGGAGGAAGTGGGGTTTCCAGACACACAGTATGAGCCCTACCCCACCGCTGAAAAGAGGAAGAGGTTAGGGGCGCTGTTCAACCCGTACTTTGACCCTCTCCAGTGGAAGACTAGTGACTTTGAGAAAAAAGGCAACCCAGATGACAATTTTCTTGAGGATGAAGGTGAAGACGGAAACGGAGTGACCTTGACTGAGAAGAATTTCTTCCCAGAGTACAACTATGACTGGTGGGAGAAAAGGCCCTTTTCGGAGGACGTGAACTGGGGATATGAGAAGGGAAGCTTTGCCAGGGCCCCTCACCGGGGCTTGAAGAGGCAATACAGCGACGGGGTGGCAGAGCTGGACCAGCTCCTTCACTACAGGAAGAAGGCAGCCGAATTTCCTGACTTCTACGACTCGGAGGAGGAGCAGATGGGGCCTCACCAGGAGGCCGAAAATGAAAAGGACAGGGCTGACCGGAGGGTTCTGACCGAGGAAGAGGTATGGTTTGAGGCTTTTGCTTAGAGTTAGACTATGATGATCAAGGTTGATGATATTAGCACCAACACGTCTGATAATGGGGAGAGATGAATGGGAAATTTCACTGTGAGAACGTGAGTGCCTGAGTCACAGAGCAGGGTTGATTTCCAGCCACCAGCCAGCCAGGGTGCATATCCCTGCCCCTCCTCTCTTTTACAGTGTTTAGAGAACTTGGAAAACTATTCTCTGGGATCTATCCCGAGAGAGTCTGTCCATGAGTACAGGTGCTGTCTGGGTGTGCAGTATACCTGTCTGGGTGTGCAGTATACCTTAGTGCCCGAGCACCTGGTACATGCCAGGTGACTCTGATGCACGTGTTGACCTCCCAGACAGCCCCTTGACCTAATTTCGATCGTGTCAGGTGGTGCCTCTCAAGCTTGAGAGTCCATCAGAGTCACGGGGAATCCTGATCCCCCAGAGTTTCTCAGTAGGCAATTTTATATGGGACCCAGGAATCTCTATTCCTAGGCAATTGCTTGGGTTACCCAACTGATGAAGACCTCTGATGATGGCTGACTTGGGCAGCCTCAACTGTACCTAAGCTCCCCCTTTCTCCCTAGAGCTTCCTGAGCTGGAGTAGTATGGTAGTATGACTTGACATCAGTGCTCCACTTTTCTGTTTCCCAGAAAAAGGAACTGGAGAACTTGGCCGCCATGGATCTGGAATTGCAGAAGATAGCGGAAAAGTTCAGTCAGCGGGGCTGACATTGGAGGGATGAGCCGTGGGCAGAAAGACGCCATGGATCCAGCCAGAGGCAGAAAGCAGCATCTACTGTTTCTTAAATGTTTGACGCAGTTGGAAATATCACAAATCTTTGCTAGAATGCTAATGCTATGTGACTAGTGGGACCTGTAGCATATTTGTCCTGCAAAATAGATGTTTCACATGTCTGTGACAATGACTGTGTTACTGTCTTTGAAACACAAACAATAAAAAGATTTACCTGAAACAAAGTCCTTCTTGACTCTCAGCTTTCTTTGGGTTAGCTAGGACGAGTGCGGTTTTGAAACCCATTCTTCTAAGTATATTCTCAAAGATAGAATCAGATTTTCTTGGTCTTTAACAGAAAAAGGTTTCTGAAGTAAAATACTGCAGGATATAAAGAAAGAGACTGAGAATAAAACATGGCTAATAGAGACCATATTTTACCTTTTTAAAAAGGCTTGAAGAACCCTTTTTAAAAGAAAATGTATTACTTAAATTTTTATGTATTCATTGTGTGTTAAGGGGTTCAGAGGACAACCTTCATGAGTTGGTTTACTGAGATAAAAAAAAAATCAGGTTAACTGACTTGGTAGCCAGTGTCTTACCCACCGAGCTATTTCATCAGCCCAAAAATATTTTAAAATTCTTCAAAGTAGGAGAAAAAGGAGACAGCTCACTACAGACGGCTATAGCATGTATAAAGCTCTGGGCTCCATAACCAGGACAGAAAAAGACTGGCAAAGGGCATTGAGGGGGACAGTATAAAACAGAAATGCAGCCATATCTCCTCACTAGCTATCTGCAATATCCTATGTCTATAGGCAGCTGCTTGTGAGGCTGAGACAAGAGAATAGCCTCAGAGATCAAGGCCAGCCAAACCCATCTCAGGAGAAATACAAATAATTGGATTCTTACAACCGGGAGAGCTCCGGGGGGTAGGATGTCAAGGGACAGGCTGAAAGGAAAACCTTAGTGGAGAAAAGTTCTCTGGTTTGGGAATATGAACATCTGGGGCAACATCCCTGGCACCTGTCTCGGTGCATACTTGATTTCTACCTCGTATCAGACAGAGCTCTGACTGTTGAGTCTGAGCGGCTGTGTAGCTTATAGTCAGTTGAGTTCCAGCTCTGAGGTCAATAAAATAAAGGTAGCTTTCTCACAAGGCTATTTTTTGGTTTTTTGTTTGTTTGTTTGGTTGGTTTTTTGTTTTTTGTTTTTCAAGACAGGGTTTCTCTGTGTAGCCCTGGCTGTCCTGGAACTCATTCTATAGACCAGACTGGTCTCAAACTCAGAAATCTGCCTGCCTCTGCCTCCCAAGTGCTAGGATTACAGGTTTGTGCCACCACTGCCAGGCTTACAAGGATATTTCTAGCAAGACTATGTGAAACACTCAGTACTGTGCCTCCTGGGAATCAATAACGTAGGATGACGTAGGTAATGTCGGCCACTGCTGTTATCATCCTTGTAGCTTCTTGTTCCAAGACACTCAGGCAATCCCCTTCTTCCTCAGTGACTGATCACCTCATTTCTCACCAGCGGCAGCTCTGACTGGGTTATTTTTATTGTTTTCTGTTCAAGTAAAAACCTGTTTTCTGGAAGGTGGCAAAAATGTCTGAAGGTCATGGTTGATCTTTATTAACACGGGAAGGCAAGAGGGTCTCCTTCTTTGCTAAATCAAGGAATGCTGTGGTAATTTATCCAGATTCTTTTCAAATTAACACTGAGTGAACTGAGATTTTATTGCATAGGGATCAAGCCAACTGGTGCTGTGCAAATAGTTCTAAACACAAGCTTGTGTTTCAAGAGGGCCTTGTAATGGTATGGTAATGAGAGGATCACAGCAAACTCCGCCTACTCTTCTTTTGCATGTCACCTTCTCCTTGCAACTTTCCATCTCCCCACATGGCACTACTGCTGTAAATAAAGGACAGCAGTCATCATGTACTGAAGGTCTGTCTGACTCTAGAATGACCTCATTTTAACCAATTGCATCCACAATAACCCTCTGTTCAAATAACAGGCCTCTCTGAGGTCCCGAAGGTTGAGACATCTTTTTTTTTTCCTGTGTAAACAATTCAAAGTATAATAAGACAGGTTAGCTCTCACCTCCTCTGAGTAGGTCGTTCTGGGGCACAGTCTATACTATCTTCTGAAATGTCCCAGCAGTAACCTGCTTGATAATTCACCCTTTGTTGGCTGCCTTTCCCACTTTAGTAGAGTGCTTACTGGTAAACTTGGAAGTTGTTCCACATAAAACTATATATCCTCATATCCTCAAATTCTAATGTTAGAATTTGCTTCTGGTGGCTCATGTCCTAAGAAACTATCCACAGTCTAGGCTCATATTATGAAAAATAATTTGTTATAGATCAGACATGTTTTATATAGTGATGAACACACAGGCTGAGCTGTGTGTGTGTGTGTGTGTGTTTTACTTTCTTCTTCTAACCATTTAAAAACATAAGAGCCATTTTTTATCTTGAAGGCTGCATTAGTTACTTTTTTATTGCTGTGAAAAAACACCCTGACCAAGGTAACTTATCGAGGGTGTACTTAGTAGTTTTGTGTCTCAACTTGACACAAGCTATTGTCACCAGAGAGGAAGGAGGCTCAGTTGAGGAAATGCCTCCACACACACTCAAATCTGGCGAAGTAATTTCTATTTAATTTTACTTGACTTACAATGCTTTGCTAAGAAAGCCCTGAAAAAAAAAAAACAAAAAACACTAACATAAAAAGAAAGAAATGGGGGCTGGAGAGATGGCTCAGCAGTTAAGAGCACTAATTGTTCTTTAGAGGTCCTGAGTTCAATTCCAGCATCCACATGGTGGCTCACAACCATCTGAAATGGGATCTGATGTCCTCCTCTGGTGTGTCTGAAGACAGCTACAGTGTACTCACATACATAAAATAAATAAATCTTAAAAATAAAAACCGGAAAAGAAAAAATGGCTGTAAGGCATTTCTCAATTAATGACCAATGGAGGAGAGCCCAGCCCATTGTGGGTGGTACCATTTCTGGGTTGGTGGTTTTGGGTTCTATAAGAAATCAGGCTGAGCAAGACGGGTGTGGGGGTGGGGTAGGGGTGTGGGTGTGTGGGGGTGTGTGGGGGTGTGGGGGTGTGTGTGGGGGGTGTGGGTGTGTGTGTGGAGAGCAATCTAGTAAGCAGCACCTCTCCAAGGTCTTTGTATCAGCTTCTGCCTACAGGATCCTGCTCTGTTTTGAGTTCCTGTCCTGACTTTTATCAGTGATGAACAGCAATGTGGAAGTGCAAGCAAAATAAACCTTCTTCCTATGCGTTTTATTGCAGTAATGGTAATGCTAATTAGGACAGAAGGTAAGGATTATTTGGGCTTGTGGTTTGGTACAAAAGCCCATCACCATCACAGTGAGGGAGCATGGGAGAGTGGAGTTAAAGGCTGACAGCTGAGGGCTCACATCCCAAACCACAAACAGCAAAGAGTGAAGGCAAGCTGGGGCTGACTGGAGGCTTTTAAACCTCAAAGCCCGCCCCCAGGGACACACTTCCTCCAGCAAGGCTATACCCCCTGACCCTTCCCAAATAGTATCGCTGAGGACCAGGTATGCAAATGTCTGAGAATACAGGACATCTAATTCAAATCACCATATGAAAAATTATCAGTGGTCTACGTTTGGCTTGTGGGCTTTCATATTATATATAAGCAGGTCTTACTTTGTGTCACTCACAGGGGATAGAAAAGGACTGTGAGAGTCACTTTACCTGCTGTTTAATTAGGGTTTCTATCATGATAAAACACCGTGACCAAAAGCAACTTGGGGAAGAAAGGGTTTATTTCAGCTTTACAGCTTTTAGTCTACCATCCAGGGAATCTCTAATATCTCCTATTAATATCAACATTGCAATATACAACATTCCAACATTTAAAAGATCCAGAGCATTAAAATTCAAAGTTCAGTCTCTTAAAATATCCAAAGACTCTCTAAAACTCTGAAGTCTTTTTTGAATTCTAAAGTCTCTAACTGTGAACTCCTGTAAAACAAAAAAGTTAAATATTTTTTAAGAGAGGAAGGATAGAACATTTTCCCATTTTAAGAGAGGAAAGTCAGGGCACAGTCACAATCAAATCAGATCACAACCAAATTCCAATAATGTATAAAGCTCATATTGGACATCTGGAATTCACTCGCAATCTTCTGGGCTCCATTTCTCCAGTTCTGCCATTGTTAGCACTCACACACGTTGTCTCCTAGGCCCAGGCTGCTGTCCTTAGTGGTTGTCCCATGGTACTGTCATCTCCAAAATGTTGGGGTCTTTGCAACTAGCTGCACCTTTACCAATACCCTCTTCTAGGTTCTCCTCAAGGACTCTGACTACATCACATGTCGCCAAGCCTCAACCCCTCTCATGATCACTTCAGTCCCAGGACTCTGACTATACTTGGACTTCACTTTCACCAGTGGCCTCTCCTGGGGTTGTTCGGGGACTCGGGCCATGCCACACAGCACCAAGCTTTCATGTCCATGACCCCCTAGCTGACTTCTACACATTACCAAGTTTGGCTGTCAGCCTAAGATGCAGACTTGGCCCTTGCTGGATCATAGCTTCCATGCGCGGACCTTAGGAAATACTCACAGAAGATGCTGGCCTCTTCTTAATCAGTGTTAATTTCTCAGCAGAGCTGAATGAAGCATTCTAGTGGGAGTATGAGATTCAAGAATATGGCAAGAAACAGGGAAAGTGGAGGCTGAGTTAATGGGAGTTCAGAGGGGAGCAGGAATCAGGAACTGGGCTAGAGGCCATTTGTGTAACATTCTGGCACAGGATTTTCTGGTTGTGCCCTGATAATTTGCATGAGACTGAATTAAAACAAAACGAACTGACTTGTTTTTTCACTTTTTTCTTTTATTTTTTTTTTATTCAATATATTCTTTATTTACACTTCAAATGAGTTCTGCTTTCCTGGATCCCCCCCCTTCCCGAAAGTCCCATAAGCCCTCTTCCCTTCCCCCCGTTCCCCAATCCACCCCTTCCCGCTTCCCTGTCCTGGTATTCCCCGACACTGCTGCACTGAGCCTTTCCAGGACCAGAGGCCTCTCCTTCCTTTTTCTTGGGCATCATTTGACATGTGAATTGTTTCTTAGGTATTCCAAGCTTCTGGGTTAATATCCACTTTTCAGTGAGTGCATACCATGTGTGTTCTTTTGTGATTGGATCACCTCACTCAGGATGACACTCTCCAGTTCCACCCACTTGCCTAAGAATTTCATGAATTCATTGTTTTTAATAGCTGAGTAGTATTCCGTAGAGTAATAAGGATACATGCTCCACTATGTTCATAGCAGCCCTATTTATAATAGCCAGAAGCTGGAAAGAACTCAGATGTCCCTCAACGGAGGAATGGATACAGAAAATGTGGTATATTTACACTATGGAACTGACCTCTTTGATGGAAGATGTTCCAAGACAGGCTATTCTTGTCATGACATTGTTACTAGTTACTACTGTTTTCTAGCTCTACAGTGAAAAGGAACAAGAGGTTGGGCAGAAAGGTACAAAGGCTGTCCAATTTGTCAAGGAAAACAAGTTTAAGGTTGTACCCAAGGCAAGTGTTTAAAAAGTAGACCTAACTGGCAAAGAGGAATGTCTTTAATGCTGGGGCAATTGGATGTTGCCATGAGGGTCAGACCCCACCCACTCAAAGCTTCATATTTTGAAAACGTAAATTTATGAGAGCCTGAATTTAGGATGCTAAAGGGGATTCTCTGCTCCACAAGAGCAACTTCCAGAAGAATATCTTTCCAGGGTTAGCATACCCAGGCTGCTGTGCCTGTTACCATGCTCCATCCCATGTTGACAGCAGAACGCGGCAACATTACCCACGGTGTTGATTTTGCAGGATGAAGGATGCAAGAATGAAGAGATCATGGTGTGCTTTCTCCAGTTTTAGAGAGCTGTTGAGGCCAGGCAGCGTATAGGCGTTAGAGATCCAGCAAAGAGAGAAGAGGACACCGTGTGAAACTATGAAGATCAAGCCCAAGATTTGGAGACTCTAGGATGATGGAGATGCCAGAACCATGGGACCTTTGGGGAGCAAAGCCGTATGCATGGAGTAGAGTTGGCTCAAGAGACTGTGTGTGCTCCAGGTAGTGTGTGTGTGTGTGTGTGTGTGTGTGTGTGTGTGTGGCTACCTAAGCCTTTTGTAACCTAAATAATTCTAACCTGAGTCCTAAATGCTAGATGTGGAGCAGCAGGATTTGGTGTTTGCTCAGGGTGGTCTCTTTTGTAATGGGGGTGTTTTACTCTGGGTCATTGTATTAAAATTATGGATGTTTTAAAGATTTTATTCTTTTTTGGGGGGGGGGCAGGTTGACCTGGACCTGACAATATAGGCCAGGCTGATCTTGAACTCAGATTTACCTGCCTTTGACTCAGAGTGCTGGGGTTAAAGGCATATGTATTATTAGTTTTATAGGAACTCATAGTTTAGAGATGCCCCTTGAGTCTCAGTTGAGACTTGGACTTTGAAACAGTGTTGGAGAACCAGAAAGAGGGTTCCCGCAGGTGACGACTCTTGCTCTCAAGACTGATGACCTGAGTTCAATTTTCCCAGTTTCTGTGGTAGAAGGAGAGAACCAACTCTTGCAAATTGCCCTTGACCTTTACATGGACAGGTAAAATGAAAGAAGACAGCAGCATTTGTAGCTGCCTTACTCAGTGGTGCCCGATCAGCAGCCTCGTGCTTGTCTCCATTCCCTCCCTGCCATATTTGTCTCTCTCTTAAACACAAGCTAAATAATTCTTAAATTGCTCTGACCAGGTATTTTGTCTTCAACAGTATTAATAATCACTATATCAAAGGAACAAGCCAAATCACCACCAACACAGATACCTTTTCCAGAGTGGATCAAGAGATGTATTAGAGACCTAGACAATGTGACTGCTGGTAAAAATGGCGTCTATTGATTCTGAGTTTATTCAAAGATGACCATTTAATGACTGGTTGCACCACAGTAATCCATGATAAACCAGATGATTTAGGACAAGTACACAGATGGGTGTGTACAAGCCTGTAGGGCATTTTCTTGATTAGTGATTAATTGGGGAAGAGTCCAGCCCATGGTAGGTGGTTGTCTTGGGTTCTGTAAGTGAGCTGAGCAAGTCATGAGACCCAAAGCAGTAAGCAGCACCCCATCTATGGCCTCTGTATTAGCTCCTGCCGCTAGGATCTTGTGTTCATGAACTCCTGTCCTGATGTCCTTCCATGATTAGCAGTGCTGTGGAAGCTAAGCCGAAGAAACTTGTGGTATCTTAATCACAGCAATAGAAACTGTAAGGGAGAATGCAGTTGTGATTTTTAAGTTGTTTTTGTGTGTGCCATGTGAGTGTGGGCGTGCGTGTACTATGGCCAACAGGTACGTGGTAGTCAAAGGGCTGCCCCAGCAGTCACTGCTCCTTCACTTCTGAGACAGTCTCTTCATTATTTACCACTGTGTATTCTAGGATAGCTGGGTCTTGAGCCTTGAAGGATTCCCGCCTCTGCCTCCCATTTTACCATTGCAGCACTGGGATCACCACGTGTGGCTTTACATTAGTTCTGGAACTTCAAGCATCACGCATTGGTGGCCATCATTTTATCCACTGAGCCACTGCCCTGGTATTTACTGTGATTTTTTTTTTTAAGTTGTTTCAGGGCTGGCAAGATGGCGCAGGGGACAGAAGCACTTGCTGCACAAGACTGACTATCCACACAGGGAGAACTGCCTCTCGGGAGTCATCCTTTAACCCTTACACGTATACCATGACACACATATGCCATCACTGACACACCAGATACACACATACAGTAAAACGTTTAGAAGCTGCTTGAAGTACAGGGGATGAGAACACTGAACTGTCTACTGTCTGGGGTTGGTACAGCGTTATAAGACCCCCTTTGAAAACCTCAGAGTTGATTAAAATATTTATTCCAATGAAACAAATAAAGGATCAAAAGGCTGTGGGTACCTTATAAATGTTAACAGAATGGCTAACAGTTTGTTCTTTCTTAAGTAGCTGACCAGGCTTACAATTTGACCTGTGTTCATACTTAAGTCCAAGTAAAATTTGTAATTTAAGAAAAACTAACTTGTGTATGGCGTGTGGGTATGAGCACACATGGGCCACAATGTGTGTGATCAAAGGACGGCTTTGTGGAGTTGGTTCTGTCCTTCTACTCTGTGGGTTCTGGAGAACTCAAATCACCAGCTTAGGCAGCGAGCACCTTCAGCCACTAAGCCATACTGCTGGCCCATGTCTTTTATTTTCGTTAGGTAAAATGAGTATTACCCTAGAGCTCCTTCCAGCTGTTAGGCCCATCTCCTTCCTGGCGCTGCACAGCATGCATCATAAGATGAAGGCCTGAATACTGCCGACCTTGGGTTTGAGGATGGGGTCTCTAGCGTTCCCGCTGCTGCAGTGTTCACAATCAATACTTCCAAACAACATGCAAATGCTCCCCTAATTTTCATGGGTGCTCACAACCAATACTTCCAAACATGCAAATGCTCTATTTTCATGTGTTCACAACAAATACTTCTGAAGAGCACGCAGTCTATTTTCATGTGTTCCCACTATGACTCAATCCGAGCTCACTCCTTCAAATCTCGCCTCCTCTCTATTTTCTTTTTTGAGTTATTTGCCAGTAGCTCAGACCTTAGACCCCAACCTTGGAGGGCAGACTAAATGATTCAGAGACGGGAACAAGTCCTGGACCCCAGTTGAGATCATTTTCAACAGTGACCAGCCCTACTGGATAGTCTCATCTGTCCAATCTTACATTCTCCTTAAATGTGACTTCATGTGGCACATTCCAGTGTGGTCTCCACCACAGAGATGTGTCACGTCAGCTAGCTCAACGTAATAAATGCAGCATTGAATCATTAATGACCTATGGCTCAGAGTAGGAAAATTTTATTCTTTAATAGCAATTGTTGGGAGAAAAGGGCCAAAGAGCGGAAGTTGGTCATCACAGAAGCCTTGATCAGAACAGCACAAGCTATTAGGAAAGCAATTTTTTTTTCTTCCAAGATGCTCCAGACTGGCCAGACTTCTATGATGACAAGAACACTGCACATGTCCTAGTGAACACAAGACTCTCCAGGGGACAAGAGTCTTCGATTACTCTAGACATTTTTATTCCTTACAATGGAGATGGTAAAGGAATTTGATTAGATTTCTTTCAGAGCAGATAAAGGACACCCACCCACACTAACAGACCTGTACAGACCAGTGTGAGAAATCCCCAGAAGGCACTTGAAACACACTTGACAAGGAGTGAAAGCAACACAGCGCGCGCTGCTCTGTCCTGCACAAGTCTTTACCACAGTTCAATAAACATGTATTCATTCTCTGCCCCACCACAGGCAGTACATTCTTTCCATGCTGACATATAGACACATCTATGTGTATGTATATATACCATCACCAATACAGGTTTCTGTGTCTTTTGTCTACAGAGGGAAAAAAAATTGTTTAACAGTGCACAGAAGTTCTAATCACTTTATCCAGAACAAAGGCGAGCACCCACCAAACCTTTCTATGCACCAAAAAGGGGAGAAGCAGGAAAATAAACACCTGGATTTTCCTCAGGCCATTGACTATTAAAATAACAAAATCTTGTATCTAAAAAGAAAAGCTTCTTCCATTGCAGGGCACAGGGTAGACATTTTTGGTACTGTAAATCTCACAGGCTCACACATCCATATTGCTTAGGAGGAAGAGAAAATTTCCTTTCATTGTTCACCATGTTTTAGCTAGTTTGTGTTATTTATCTTTGCTTAAATATAAACAAAGACTTACACATCAACATTTTCAAGGTGTTGACATTCCCAAGGTATTTGCAGATATTTTATGTACTGAGTCTGCTGTGATACAGGACTGCTGTACCAGTCCATTACTGCCCATCAGAGTTGCAGCCCTGACTAATCTTGCTGCATCAGAGGCAAACAAAAGGCTTACTTCTTCCCAGGAATAGGTGTACGTACACACACTCTTAGGACAAGGAAAACATTTTAGTGATGTCACTTAATTATCAGCTGCAGAATGCCCTGGAACCAACATTAATCTCCTAAGAGTTAAGAGGCAGATTCCACACATTTCTGTTTTTTAGCTGCTGGCTCCTCAGCCTTGTGCGAGTCTAAAGTGGCTGCACAGGCCTTGAGGCCAGGGTCTGCTCGAAGGCTGTCTGAGACCACAGTGAATCCTGACAGGAGGTACCCTCCACCTCCACTCATCAACAATTTGGGATGACTCCGATCTGGCAGAACCTAACCAAAACAGAAAAAACAGACATTCATGCATTTCTGAATTCTTATAAACTATGTCAACAATCTAATAAAAATCAGATTTTAAATGACAAATCTCTTGATGATTTACAATGCCTAAGGTTTAAGACTACTTCTTCATAGGACAATGCAGAAGGATATGTAAAAACAAGGGGATTTATTTATTTTAAACAAAATATATGAAGCTCTGCTTCTCTTAAACTGCATGCTAGTTTCTGTGGAGGGGTGTGAATGGTTTCTGTAGCCCTCTGGCCTATGCACTGGTGTCTCCCTTCTGATTTCAGGAAGTTTCAGGGCCAACAACAGGGTTTGGGGGTGTATGCAGAAGCAACATTGGATGACTACTTCCCTGCTATCTGTTAATCCCAGCAAGGGCTCTTCTCACTTGTCACTTTTGCCACATAAAAAGGCAGTGTTACACAGGACTACTGTGGTAGGAGAGACTTCAAGCAGCAGGGTGGGGCACAAGGTAACCTGGAAGTGCTCCCCTCCGATCTCCCTTCCTGAAGGGAAGTGGCTGCGAAGCACTCAAGCAGCAAAGCCCCTCCAGCTGCTGGGACTTCAGGATCTGCTTCAGGGATTATATGGAGGACAATCAAAACTGAGCCCAGGCACAAGAGCAGACCAGGGGCTCTGACAGTGGAGCAGTCTTTACTACTGGCGTCTCACTGGCCTGCTGGGGACTCTGCTCATTACTGTAGGCGGCTCTCCACCTTTGCAAGCACTCACCTAGCTAACACCATTTCCTCTCTTTTTATTCTTTAAAGGGCCCTTTCCCTAATAAACTGGCACAGATCTGAGGTGTGGCTCAGTGGCAGAGTACTTGCCCAGCATCCCTGAGATCCTGGGTGTGATATTTAACCCTGGCAGAGAAAGGGAGGCTGAGGGTCCCTTTAATGAACATGAATGTACCTCAGTCTATGTGCTCTGGAATAGCACACACCCCACCAGTAAATCCTGAAACTGGCTGGGAAGATGTGGCAGCAGAGGGCAGGGTCATTTCGTTTTCAGTGACCATCTCTACAGATGGCAAAGTCTTGAGAGTAGTATAGCTAGGTATTTGCATTTTAAATACCTCTGGACTAGGGCTACAGAATGTGTCACTCTGATATTAAAAGCAGGCCAGGAAGCCAGGTAGCCAGGGTATTTTTTTCTAAGTGACAGGCAGACATTTCAACCACTGACACTGTAGAACAGTGGCTCTACTTAACAACATACAGCACCGCTGCAGGAAGCCAGCAGCCCCAGAGACCGGCTCTAGGGCCCGGCAGTGAGAACACTTACCTGGTAATTTCTGAGCCAGGTTTCAGACAGCCTTAGGTTAATGACTCCTCCCCTCTCCCGAAGTTTTGTGTAGCATTCCAATAAAGGCTAAGGGCAAAACCGGAGTCCCATTAGGTATATCTCAAGCTACAGTACAAAGATCAAAATTTAGATGTAGGAGTTCTGTCCATTTCATCTCAGCATTACCTCTTTATACTGACAATAGACCACAAACGGCCTTGACGGGGCCACAAAATCTAGTAAAGACAGCAGCAGCGGTGTGGGGTGGAAACGACTGGCCACAATCAAACTGCAAGATAAAACAGAGAATATTATTCTACACCCTCCAAGAGGAGCATGGGTTTTAAATGTACTTAAAATGATCACATTTTAAGTCATGTGATTTATACATGATTATACATAGCTAAAATCCTAATACTCAGACCAGACAGGAACACTGCCTGGAGTCCCAGGTTGGCCTGAACTACACAGGGAGGTCTAGGCTAGTGTGAGCTATACAAGAACAGGGCACTATACAACATTCTAGTAATTCAAAGCAAAATGAAACCATGAACTACTTATTTAGAAGAAATAGGGTTATAAGTGTTTGTGCTGCCTGACAAATATATATTGGATAATCTTGTATTTTTTCTTTTAGATCATCTAGAAGCAAATCTAATACTATACCCTCAAATCCAGCTCCAATTGACAGGTGTTCTTTTTCTTAAAGATGTATTAGTGTGTGTGTATGTTTGTGTGTGTGTGTGTGTGTGTGTGTGTGTGTGTGTGCGCGCGCGCGCTTGCAGAGGCCAAGAGTATCTATAACTAGAGTTATAGATAGTCGTGGGCTGTGATCTAGGTAAACACCAGTTCTCTGTAGAAGTACCAAGCTCTCTTTCTTAACCATTTAGTCACCTCTCTAACCTCTGACAGAAGTTTTCAGTAGTTCTGTATTGGCCAGTGTCATAGCCATGTTAATGGCCCATACAGCCCCTACAGTCCTATCTGATAGTCATTAATGAAGGCTAAGATTTCTTTGACTTCTCTCCCTGCCAGACTTGGACTTTCTTTAAAACCAACCAACCAACCAACCAACCAAGTACTTATTTTTACTAGCCTAAAATAAAAGCTTTGATAAATTAACTATGTTTTAAAGTTATGAATACATATGCCTGCATGTAGGTATGTGTATGAGTGTTTCCAAAGAGGCCATGATGTTGGATCTCCCCGAAACTGGAATTAAAGGGAGTTAGTTCTGAGTGGCTGGGCAGGGTGTTGAACATAACGCTGGTCCTTTGAAAGAGCAGTGTATGCTCTTGAATGCTGAACCATCTTTCCAGCCCAGGTCCAACCTTTCTTAAATGAAAACAACCCCTCCTCTACCAAAACCCCAAAACAACTGAGAGAAAATCTCCATCTCATTTCCCACAACAATCAGGGCAGACAGTAGAAAGTGTGCTGCATTCAGAGCAGACCGCTGAGCGCCGTGAAGTGCCCCGCATCCTTTATCAACATACCCATCTGCATTTCTTTCTCTCAGCAGAGCGGCAGCCTCCATGTGTCTTTTCCTCTGCTCTTCTTGTCTCCTTTGCTTTTCCTGAATCTTTAAGGACAGCAAGAAACCAATGAACTGACAGACTGAGCCAGATGTACAGAAATGCCCTGACCTATCAGAGTGGAGCAGTGGTGTTCAATAGACAGTGGGAGGGACACACAAGGAAGCTTGTTCTCAAAAGGAACCCTCACTCGAACAGAACACTGCTGAAGGCAGCCACAAGAGTCACCCAGAGCTCCAGCCCAAAGAGTAAGTCACACAGCCAGGTACAAACACACCTGTTTCCCCAAGTATTTCTGAGAGTTAGCATCTGGGAACATAACGTTTCTTTTTTTTTTGTTGTTTTTTTTGTTTTGTTTTGTTTTTTTGGATTTGGTTTTTCGAGACAGGGTTTCTCTGTGTAGACCAGGCTGGCCTCGAACTCAGAAATCCGCCTGCCTCTGCCTCCCAGAGTGTTGGGATTACAGGTGTGCACTACCATCGCCCGGCAGAACCTACGTTTCAAAGTCAACCCAAATTTCACAACTTCAAACTCACCGAGGCTCTGACGCTATTACAAGAACACTGACTCTTGACATGCTTACATAATCTCTTTTGCTTCTTTTTTCTTTAGGCTCCTTGTCTTCTGGGTCCCCAGGAACACTTTCCACCGGCCTCTGTTGCGCTGCGTTGCTTTCTGGGGCATCCACAAGGCTGTCTTCATCTGCTTGCTCAGCGCTCGGTTTCTCCTCAAGCTCCCCGTTACTTGCTTCAACTGCAGTGCTGTCTTTAGGCTCTGAGCACAACATCTCAGCAGAAAATGTTCCTTTGAGGAGACTGTTTACTTTGTTGAGAGGGAATTCATAAAGACCACTGAGGAAAGATTTGGGAAATCCAAAACAAGCTGTTGCTGCCCGAACAGGCCCGTCTCCAGGGTACAGCTGAATAATGGAGCCAAAGCCTGAACAGACAAAACAGACAGACATCCGCACATGGAGGGACTCCAGACTTCGAGCCTCGGTCCTCACGCGATTCTTCTCCCATGTCTAGAGGGTGGAGAATGCCAAAGCCCATGGGGTAAGGGTGGTCCCTGAGCTCGCTGACATCCCAGTCCCTACAGAGAGAATACATTCCCAGAGACCCAGACATCTTGTTCAGAGGTCAGATGATTTGGGCCTATTTGCTTTTTCCTTGTTCAACCCCAGATAGGGTGGATGCAAGCTCTTGTTTTCTAGTCGGAGAAATCAGACAGGTCAGCTTGTGAATTCCAAGAGCAAATTCCTCCTGAGAAGCCTTCCCCGCTCAGCCCCTTGGTTCCTGAGATCACAGTAAATACCAGCTGTTCTACTAAAATCATTAGCCAATTGCAGCTCCAGAATCACCCCCACAGACACCAAAGCAGGAAAGGACAGCATCACAGGACACCAACACAGCCTCAGTGGGGAGAAATGGACCACACAGAAAGATTCTGGGACAGGAGCCATAGAGGTCTACTGAGCTCCCTGCCCTATTGGTAAAGAAACTCCATCTGCTTCTCTAACTGTCAGTTCTGGACTCCTTGCCTCACATGGAGGTAGTTTACCAAATTTGAAAACATCACCTTACCTCCCATTCGTTCCATCATGGCACCTAGTACCAAGCCCGAACACGTTTCCATGACAATCATTTTATTGCCAGCACGGATATTTCCCAACGTCAACATCTGAGCTAGTGTATCATATCTCATGTGGCTAAGGGGAAAAAAAAAAAAAAGGAAGATTCGCTCACTTTCAGCCAAGAAAAAACTGACATTTAATAATAGCTTTTCTAGTTGTTCTGTAAGAATTATATTCATAAGATTATTGTTTACTTGAGGCGACAATAAAAGGACTTACAATTTATGAGGAAGGAGGACACTTTATGCAGGTGAGCAAGCTTTTCATTTTACTTAAAATCATGACTCGCTTAAAGACATATTTCCCCTAATTATACTTTGAAAGGAAACAAAGCGTACTTAATTTTTCCAGGTTCTCTTGCATAATACATAATTGAAAGAATACGGGTAGATGGCTTCAAGATAGTAACGATGGCTTCATATCTAGGGGAATTAAGAGCAAAATAGCAATATGAAATAAAAAAAATTAAAACATCTCATTTTTTTTTGTAATATTTATGTAGTGAACAGAAAATATATACTATTTTCAACCATTTCAAGCAATGCGACTTACTTTTTCTTCTTCTTTTTAATATATTTATCTTGGGCAAATTCTGTCTTGTCTCGGAATGTTGTACTATTTTCAATTAGCTGCTGAACTATTTCCTGGAAGAAAAGGAGCAAGCATATTTCCTGAAGCTTTACCCCGGCACTTGGCTGAGGGTCTGATCTCCAGTCCCTCTTCCATGGGAGTCTGAGTGGGTCAACTCTGCATTTCTACACTCTACTTAGGACTTGGAACAAAGACATTGCAACTCCATTTAGACGTTTTCCCCCCGGTGTTGGGCATGAAATCTAGGGTCCTGTTCACCAACTTCCTTTAAACCAAGTTAGAGGAAGAGAGATTGCCAAGAAAGGAAAACTACAGATGAAGATCAGCCAAAATCAAACAAGCCGAGCTGTTAACTTCTCTTCCACTGGTACTCTGAATGTGTCTACTCTAATGTGTTTTGACTATATACGCATTTTACTCCACATTATAGACAAATTTGTTACATACAAATGAAGGGAAAGAATCTGTTTTTACCTCTCCTTTAATGCCCTTGTCTTTCAGAGCTTTTATATCATCTTGAGTAAGTTTCTGGGACTTTCCATCATCAACTATATTTCGATTATCAGTGCCCGCTTCTTTGGTCTCTAAGGAAAGAAATTGCTCTATGATAATTTTTGATAGAAAATTATTATTAAAGATCACATTTTAGTTACTTAATTTTACATGTATTTGTGTATGTGTAAGGGTTCACACATGGCATGGTGTCTGTAAGGTCAGAGGACACAGTTCCCTTCTACCACCACGTCTTAGGGATCAAACTGAACTCAGGTTGTCAGGTACTTTTACTAAGCCATCTTGCTTGCCCTGATTTGAAAATATTTTGCAATGTTTCCTTAAAAGGAAGGAAGGAAGGAAGGAAGGAAGGAAGGAAGGAAGGAAGGAAGGAAGGAAGGAAGGAAGGTAGGAAGAAAGGAAGAAAGGAAGAAAGAAAAAAAGAATGAATGAATAAAATAGTATTTTTGAAGAGCAGGCATAGTAGCACAGACCTTTAATCCAAACAGCAGGATCTTGGTTAGAGGCCAGCATGGAATACACTGGAGGCTCAGTGCTAATATAGAGACCCTTTCTCAAAAAGAAAATAAAATTATTTAATTTTATGCATTTGAGTGTTTTGCCTGCATGTACGAGTACCAGGAGCATGCCTGGTGCCTGAACTCAGAAAGGACATCAGCTCCCTGGAACTGAAGCTACAGACAGTTGTGAGCCTCCATGTGGGTGTTCAGAACTGAACCTGGGTCTTCTAAGAGAGCAACAAGTACTTTTACTGTTGGGCTACCGCTCTAGCATCCTGAAAGATTCTTTTTGAGATAAGGTCGTACATAGTGCAGGCTGGCCTCAAAGTTGCTACCAAATTAACTTGACTTCTGATCCCCAGCATACTCTTGAGTACTTCAGTGACTTGTCCAGTTTATGGAGTGCTGCAGATGAACCTGGGCCTCGAGTATGCTAGGTGAGCACTCTACCTATGTGCCTGCACTGCAGTCTTCTTGTCCTGAGTTCCCACCCACACCCAGCCCATCAGCCCCTCACGTCTGGTCTTAGCATTCTTTAGAACAACCTCTTGTTTTAGCTAAGTTTCCTGGAAAGTGTCCAAATTAAATGGAAGTCTGCCAAGCACCTATCTCCTCCCCGTGGTGTACCTGATGTGGGCTCTTCCAGCTTCTTCCTGAGTTGAAGACTTCCTCCGCTGCTCACTTCAAATGTTGATCCATAACTATGGCCAATGGCGTTATCCAGGTAGAACCACTGTTTTTCAAAAGTTACTTTTCTGAGGAAGAAAAGGCAACCAATCAACTAATTTCTTTTATGCTTCTGCTACAAAAAGTGTGCTAGTCCTAGTTTATTTCAAGAGTCCTCATGATAAATAGTTAACTGCATTACTTCCGTGAGGGCAAACTGACAAATGAACTAGAGAGAAGCAGGTTGGGGATAGATAGAAACATTTATGAAGAAGCCAGAAAAACACTGACTTTTAGAAGAAAAAAGACACTCCTTTTGTGGGACACAGGTCTGACTGCATTTTGCATTGTCACCCGGGATGCTTAAATTCACAGATTCTGCAGATCCCAACAGAGGTTTGACTGACAAGACTCCCAGGCCATAAGTAAGTCTCGTAACGCCCCGTGAAACTTGCACTAGAAAATCCCAACAGAATGATCACTTAAGATGACAACAATTTTTAAAGCCTATATCAGAATAAACATTATTGATAATCTACACACTAGAAATGGATGTAGCACCAATCAGGTACTGCCAAGGGCGAGGTATTAGGCTTCCTATCAGAGATCTGTCCCTTAGAGCATCTTTAAACACAAGCACACGACAGAAACCCTTTCCTTTCACAGAAAGCAAGCTAGCACCTGCTGTGTAACAACTGGACACTACCAGTGTGTACCCCTTCATTCCCACAGCAATCCTCAGGCACCCAGGACAGACATCCCAGGCCCAGGGAAGCACGCTGGTCAAGAGTCAGTTACCTGGTGTGGTGGGACACACTGCTCCCAACATGCAGGAGGCAGAGGTGGAAAGATGCCAAATTCCAGGCCAGATTTGCTTTAGCTAGTGTCGTAGGATGCTCCTCTGAATTACAACATGCCCTCCATATTGAAATATTTCCTTTAGGAGGGAAGAAGACACTCACCAACCTTAGGGGCTGAGCAAAAGGAGAACAAAAACCTGGAAGATTCTTGAGGTTCCCTATCTAACAAAATAAAAAGGAGTAAATAGTTGCTGCTGGATGGTGTGTGTGTGTGTATGTGTGTGTGTGTGCATGCGCGGGTGTTTGTGCACGTGCGTAGAAATAACAACTGATTGGTCAGGCTGCTGAGAGAAGTTCAGCTTAGGAGCTACTAGACAGCTTCAGGGGTGTAGGTTTCTGGGCGTAGTTACCCATGTTGAATGGGCTTTCTATAGTTGCCTTGTAAATAGCCCCTTAGCCACACTTCTGTTAGTAACTCTAATAAAAACCTCATTGGTTCACCAAACTGGACATTGCTGCAGTCATTACTTTGGTCTGCTGTGGGTTCCATTTCTGAGGTGAACTGATATGTGTATAGCGACTCCACAGAAAAAGCATGTCACATAACACACAATGACAGCGGTATACATGTTTGTGTGAGGAGCTAAAGCCACAGGATTGAAACAGGTCTGCAGGTAGTTTCTTTATCACATGGCATGGTTGACATAAAGAACAGCTTTGTACCTAAGGAGCTTCAGAGCCCAGCTTACATGCACTGAACTCTGAATTCTGGGACCTGTCCTGTCCTGGTGAATTTGTGCCCCGCATCACTCTTTTCATCTTTCCTTTCCAGTTCTCTATGATCCCACCATATCTTTGTATATCACATCCTTAAAAAAAAAAACGTAACTACTTTCATCCTGTATGAGTGTTTGGGTAGCACAGCTTGCTGTGGAAGTCAGAAGATCAACTCAGATACTGGTTCTTGCCTTCCATCTTTCTTTGGGACAAGGTCTCTCTTGTTCACTGTTATACATGTCAGGCTGGTGGCCTCGACCTTCTAGTGATTCTTCTGCATCCGCCTCCATCTTGCTGTAGGAACACTGGGAGTAAAGCTATGTGCCACCACACCTCATGCTTGTGTGGGTAAGAGCGTTACCCTTTGAGCCACCTCCCCTCATTCATCAAACGTCACTTGAACCACATGTCCTCTGGAGGTGCTCCTGAGGTGCTTCAGGACCAATGACCTCATTCATCAAACGTCACTTGAACCACATGTCCTCTGGAGGTGCTCCTGAGGTGCTTCAGGACCTAATGACCAAAGCTTGATTCTAGCTCCCGCATGGTAGAAGGAGAAAGCTGATTCATGCAAGGTGTTCTCTGACCTTCACATGCTTGCTACTGTATGCATGCACCCTCTATGAATGAATGAATGAATGAATGAATGAATAAATAAATAAATAAATTCATAAATGGAAAAATATTTTCAACTTTATAACTTGGTACAGATAATAACAATAAATAATCTAAATTTAGACCCAAGTAGTTTATCAAGATTTCACTAAGACCAGATTAAACTCATTTACAGGAAATACAGCCAGTGTGTAATAATGATTTGGGGACAGTGGGATGATAGATTTCCAGTAACTAACGTCTATTTGTGCCCCTTATCTCATCCTCGAAGCATGTTGGTATTAATGAAACGCTGAAGCTGGGCTGGCTTACGCCTCTGCCAGCCTGTCTTATGTGCAAAGGTGTGTGTGTGTGTGTGTGTGCACAAGTGTATGTGAGGTGGGGGGGGGGGGGAATGCACTCAAAAGACTGCCCAAAAGCTCAGTCAGGAAACTGTGGGAGGCGATCTGATAAATAATGAGCTGCAAGGTTCTTGGAACGGAGTAAGAGCTGCAGAGAGCCAAGATCGCTCGCGTTGCTGATAGGGAGTCTGGCTTGGGATGCGGCTGGGTTCAGCAAGTCATTTTCTAAATAAGACAAAAAAAATTACTATCATGCTTTTCCTAAGATAGTAAAAAGAGCTAGGAAATAACTTCTAAAGGGCACTTCTTAGGGGGCTGGAGAAATGACTCTCGGCACTTGAGAGCACTTACTGCTCTTCCACGGGATCTGACGTTGGTTCCCAGCACCCAAGTTGTGTGGTTCCCAATCGGCCATAACTCCAGCTCCAGGAAATACAAAGCATTTGCCCTCTGAGGGCACCAGAGTTCGTTCATGTACTCAAGCATGCAAACACGAACACACACACACACACACACACACACACAATTTAAAGCAATACTAGTTTTTTTTGAGACAGTATTTCTCTGTGTACCCAAAGAAACAAACTAATTAACAAAGAAAGTACTTTTTAGAACTGAAGATACTATATGACTCATTGGTAATAAAAAGGATCATCCAATAAAACTCGTTATAAAAAAGGACATTCAAATAGTTGTATCAGAAGAGGAAGCAAGCTGAGTGTGGTGCAGCAGACCTGTAATCCCACTACTTGGGAGGCAAAGAAGTGTTTGCTTCAGCTGGCTATCAGTAAGCACGGGTGAGCACAGCATTGGGCTTCACCCGGCTATGAACATTGTATTAAGTTCTCTTTTCTTACAGTTGTCGGATTTTTCCCACCGGGGTCCAGAGAAGAAGACTGCCTACCTGCAAGCCATACCACAAGAGATCTTTCTCTCTCACCTCCCTTCTTTCTTACGGAGGATGTTGAATTTATGGAGAAAGTGGGGAGGTGGGAGGAGGATCAGACATAATGAAGAGATCTGAATGTGAAAGTTTGGGTAAGTTCTGTAAGAATAGAGAGCCCCCCCCCCCCGAACCCTCGGGAAAGCACCCTCCGGGGTGGGAGTATCAAGAATGGAATTCTTGGGTAGAGAATCTGGCGCAGAAGATAGAACAGAAAGTTGGGGAGTGAAAGGTAGTGGCGAGTGCTATAGGATGAGAACATGAGAACGGTGCAAAGGAGATCCCATAAGCCAAGGATGCAGCAAGATCCCAGTGGGAAGGCCTCTGTGATAGGAAGACCCGAGTGGTAGCAACAGAGGCTGGGGAGCGGGATTCAAAGAGCCAAGAATGGGACACAGGAGGAGTGATTATCTGGATGGTGGTGCGCGCTGCCCTAGGCCAGCAACCAGACTTACTTTCTCCGCTGGACTTGCACTGCTTTGAACACATCTTCTCGCTTCAGCACCACGAAGTCGCCGTCATGGATGCAGTGGTCCCCGAGATGCGGGGGCTGTGAGCTCGGCTGCTCCGCTGCTGATGTCTCCATGGAAGCCAGGCAGCCTTCAACCTCGGTTCTGGCTCCAGCCGCTAGGAGCCCCGCACAACCAGGAGGGCCCTGCGCCTCCGCCAGCACCGCCCCCACGTGCTGCACGCCGCTTCCGCTTTCCGGTCCCGACTTCGGGACGGCTTCCGGGACTTCGGGCGACTTCCGTCCCTCTGAACTCTTTGATTGGCTACCCTTCATCCCCCCCCCCCCCAGTCGCGAGACTTCCTTAAGCCGAAGCGCGTCATAGACGCGCCAAAAAAGAACTTCAAGTGAAGTGCGAGTTTGCCTGCTGCTGGGTGTGCTCGGCCTTCTCTGCCCTGCGTCTCGCGTTCTGATGCGCAGCTCCGAGCACCGGGCTGCTCCGGAGAGTGTCTGCAGAGCTTGTGTGAGAGTGCGTTACTGCTTACGACTCTGTGGCGGGATGGAGGGCTCGGGGACTCCTGAAAGCAGGACGCGGGGAAGAGGTGTGAATGAAGTCGCTTTGCGGGTGGCTTTTCTCAGGCTGCTTCCCTATGTAGATGTTGGAATTGCCACCTTTCTCAATATGTTATTCTGGTGGACCGATGTGGAACGTAGTGTTATGACGGAATGTCTCATCCTGAAGACTTGAGTTTTTATCTCAGGACTATCACAAGCAACCTTAATTTTTATTAGTTTGCATACTTGCGAACCTTTTATTAATTAAATCCACTTAAAGGTAGGACAGGCTCTCCTAATGAATTGCACCACAGTGTATGACTCTATCAGTAGTCACACACATATCTGTGGGATAGGAATTTTTAAGTGGAATTATTTTCTTTCTGAACAGTTTTAGGACATCTTGCCACAGAAAATAATACATCGAAGATTGAGCTATGATATTTCCCCAGTATGGTACTGGCGAGGATTACATTCAGCCAATACTGCCTAATGTTAGTTCCACACTGCAAACATGTTCAAGTTACTGCCTTGATTTCTCTCTTGGTGGTTCGTTGAAAACTGGTACTGAATAAATGTCTATGGTGTACCTTAATCGTGATGGAGATCAAAAGAATTAACTGTACAGCACATAAGGTTTATTCCACAGCATGGAACTTTACAAGCCTAAGTACTACTAGTCTTAAACACAGTACATCAGTTTCCCCCTTTTTACGATGTTAATACATTTTTTTTTTTAAGGTGTGCTGTTGACTTTTAGAAGACATGAGTGGCGCATATAGAGGGAGAGGTTTTGGACGAGGAAGATTCCAAAGCTGGAAAAGAGGAAGAGGTGGTGGGAACTTCTCAGGAAGATGGAAAGAAAGAGAACACAGAGCTGACCTGAACCAAGCCGCAGGAAAGCATGCTTCTGGTAGGTGCAATCAGGGAGCAATGTGTTTTCAAACAGGAAAGAGACAGTCCAAGGGCCAGTAGGTGCTGAGTGGGTAAGGATGGGATACCAAGCCTGAGGACTCTCAGTTAGGTCCCTAGAACCCACATGGTGGAGGGAGAGAACTGGCTTCACAAGCTGCCCTCCACATGTGTATGGTGGCACGTGTGGACCCAGTGTGCACAGGCAGCATCATGTTAAAAAAAAAAATACAAGAAATGTAAATAATGGTAACGAATATGCCTACTACTAATAACCCCTAGTAGATAGCAGGACAGTTTAACTCAAACTTCAGGTCTGAAAGTTAATATTTATAATTCTTATTGAAATATCTAATTCAGAGTCTATTAATAAACTCTTGTAAAAGGAGAAACTAATTAGAGGGAGAAAAAGCCAATGCTTTGTTTTTTTTTTTTTTACTAACGTCATATTCTACTTTTTCAGAACAAACCTCACAACTTTTATGTCAACAGTCAACACTGGATCAGTTTATACCGTATAAGGGCTGGAAGCTTTACTTCTCTGAAGGTAGAGTTAAAGAACCATGAGTTATATATTCATATTTGGATACTGCAACTCATGTTACTGTGGTTCACGCGCCTTTCTATTATATGCCTTTCGTTCTTCCAAACATTTATTTGAAGCATTATTATTATATAACGTACCAGGAAAACAGGATCTGGTGAATGTTTCAAAAGATTTAATGCAAGGAACTGGACATGTGTATAGATGACTCAGAAGCAGAAAGAGAACACTGAGGTAACCCCCCTGAGTTCAGAGCACAGCAGTCTGATTCCTGTGACTGAGGGAGAGCAAGTCAAGGAATGCCGAGGTTATCAGAAGGTGGGGGCTCAGAGGTGGGGGCACAGCAGCGGTGTGGTGTTGTCTTCACTGCTAGGTGCCTTCCGAAGCGTCTTACTTTGTGAGGAGAACATAGACGAATGAAGCTGATTGTCCCTAGTAACTGAGGACGATCAGATGCTCTGGGAGGCTAGAACTGTACTATCCTGCGCAGTAGCAGATATGCTGTGGAACAAGGGGCTGGAGGGATGGCTCAGAAGTTAAGCATGCTTAGGAGCCTTAGCGTGGCCCCCAAAAGGAAGCTCACTCTGAAATCCTTTTTGACTTCTGCAGATGCCTGTATGTGTGGTGTGCACATCTTCTCTCTCTCTCTCTCTCTCTCT
This sequence comes from Apodemus sylvaticus, assembly GCF_947179515.1. Taxonomy (NCBI): domain Eukaryota; kingdom Metazoa; phylum Chordata; class Mammalia; order Rodentia; family Muridae; genus Apodemus; species Apodemus sylvaticus. The sequence goes on from NC_067476.1 coordinate 115,624,270, forward strand.
CTCTCTCTCTCTCTTTCTCTCTCTCTCTCCCCCTCCCCCCTTGCTCCCCTCACTCTCCCTCCCTTCCTCCCCTCTCCCTCTCTCTCCCTTTGTCCTTTCCTCCCTGCCTCCCTCCCTTTCTCCCTCCCTCCCTCCTCCCTCCCTCCCTCTTTATCTCGCTTTTTCTCGCTATCTTTCTCTCTCAAACACATACACTCTTAAAAAAAATGAAAACAAGAATAGTGTCTTATTACTTTCCAGACCTTCCAGTGTCTCCAATTGCCTGAACCTAATGACTGAATAGGAACTTGGGCAAAAATGACAATCAGAGAGCAGGAAATAGAGTAATAGGCTTCTTACCAAGAATTGGATGGCACTTGATGTTTGTAAAGTATGGAGATTTTTTTTTGTCTTCTTATAGTATCTACATTTATTATATCTCTTATGAGATCTGCTTTTGTTCTTGCTTTTATTTGTAGCTGTGGGTTTTTCCTCTCCAGTGTATTGTAGTGGTTGTAGTCAAGGATCCTGCCTTGTGACAGACTTTCAGTGTTCATTGTGTGAATGAATTCGTTTCCCCTCCCTATTAATTTGATAGATGTGTTTCATAGGAGATCTTTTGTTCCTTTAGGATACACTAGCCACACCATTTTTATTATGCCCTTAGTAGCTAGCTCAGACCACCACAAAGTGATTTTTAGATTACTAAAGATGGAATTCAAGGGATACTTTGCTTAAAATTGACCCAGCTGCATTTTATTAGACTTTCAATGAGAGAGAAATTGAGAGATACTATAGAATCTTGTAAAAATATTAAAAAGTAGCATTATAATTTTGAGATTCCAGTTAAGCTTTGGTCTGTCTCCAGATCTTCAGAAATAATTGACAAGTGGTGGTTTGAACTACTAGAATTTACTTTACAAAGATAGTGATTGTCAGAAGCTCCATTCATGTACATGGCTTTGCCCTTCTTATAATTGAATAAGATATTTGAAGTGATATATATACACATACCCTTTGAGGAGTCTAAGACTCAGAAAGTTTCTCAGATATTTGGACTTTTATATATGTTTTAGGTTATTTAGACATTAGTTTTGTTTAGTTTTGTTTTTTTAAGAATCTCAAGTGTTCATATCTGTATTTATCCAAATGCAATTACAACATGAAGTAAGTAAGGAGGAAAAATGTATGGGGTTTCTAGGGCTCTGTCTCAGCAATATAAAATGCTTCCATCTGTGATTCTTGGTGCTAATGCTGAATTTGTTGGATTAGTTTACAGTAATAACTCTCCTTTTATTGAGAAGATTCAAGCATTTGAGAAATTTTTCACAAGGCATATCGACTTATATGATAAGGTAAGTGCTTTCTATAACAACTTTAGCAGTCTGCCTTTATGTGACAGCTAACTACACAGAATGTTTGAGGAGCTAGTGAGCATGAGCAGTGCAGTTGGGGAGGTGTTATAAATACCGACTTCAAAAGTTTGTTAAGTATGTATATATAAATATTTTTATAATATTACAGCTTTGTAATAAAACTTAGAATTGTTACTGCATGACTATTATATACTTTCTGAAAATATACTAATGATAATTGACTCAAGAAAGCAATCATTGTATATTAATTTTAATCTTTTATAGGATGAAATAGAAAGAAAGGGAAGCATTTTGGTGGATTTTAAAGAACTGACAAAAGATGATGAAATAACCAACTTGATACCAGATATAGAAAGCGCACTAAGAGATGCCCCTGAGAAAACACTGGCATGTATGGGACTGGCAATACATCAGGTAAATTTGGCCAAAGTTTTAAAAGATATCATAGTGTTTGTACTTTTTGCTAACAGATGTTGATCAGAACTTAAAGATTGCAGTCTTCCCCCTAGAGGCAGCAAGTTCAGTCGATGTACAATTTACTTGAATTAGTTTAATTTTACCAAAGATACAGAAGTCATGCTTCCTTTTTGAGGAAGTATCTGATTTCATAGGAAATATAAAAGAGGCATGGAGTTAGGACCTTGGAGAAAAAGGACTTACCTCAGATGCAGTTTCTTTGGCATCAGGAAAATCACTTATTTCCCCAAGAGTCCCATATGTAAACTGGAAGTGACAGTATGTTCTGTGCTTGCATCAGTTCTTCTCAGAGACAGACAATACAACTTGTGAAAGCACCCACGTAAGTGCTTCAAGGTAAAGGGAAGCAGATCCCAGGACAGGCACTTGGCTGCCGTCAGAGGCTGGGGCACAATGGAAAGGTCAGAGGAAGATGTGGGCTTATGGTAGGTCTTACGGGGGTTTGTAGAATTTGGACATAGCAAGGAAGTCAGCATATCCAGGTGCAGCAAACATCACCACACAATTATGTGTACTGCTAGAAACCCTGCACTGATAATCTTGTTTCTCGTCTTTACACTCATCCGGTTGTCCATTATTTCTCTAGTCGGGCAACCACAACATCTCTTTAATCTAACATGATTTAAAGCACAGTTCCTTTCCATCCTTGCTTAGGCTAAGATACGCCCTACATAATTTTTTTTAGTGGAACCCTAATGGTTCCACTATAGTGGAAGCCAGTTCAGTGTATAATGGCTTAGAGGGCTGTCATTTTATATGTATCAGTGTTTTGTTCATAAGTATGTATGTGTCGTGCATGACTCGTGCTCAGAGCATTTAGAAAAGGGCATCAGTTCTTCTAGAACTGGACTTATGGATGGTTTTTGAGCCACTATGATGGGAACTGAACCTTGGTCCTCTGCAAGAGCAGCAAGTGTTCTTAACTGCCGAGCGTCTCCCCAGCCCCGACTGTAAGGTTTTTAATGCTAAGTTTGTTTGGGTCAGAAGTAGAAAGTAAGTAGGGATGCTGAAGTGTTCTGGTACAGGTGTAAGAAAATCCCAAATACAACAATCTACTGCCAAATAAATAGTCATAATCAAATATCAGTCTTTCAAGTGACTATCAGGGTACTATTTTTTTTTCTGGGCTGTTCATAAACTTTGGGTTCTACAATAATTTTGCTTAAAGAGAATATTTATTTTTCAATTTTCAAATAAGGTGTTAACTAAGGACCTTGAAAGGCATGCAGCTGAATTACAAGCTCAAGAGGGATTGTCTAATGGTGGAGAAACAATGGTAAACGTGCCACATATTTATGCACGGTGAGAAACATGATACTATTTCTTTCTCAATAACCTTTTGATTATAGCACAAACATATGGGTTTCATTGTGAAATTTTTATATGTATGTAAGATGTTACTTTGTTTCTATTTTCCTGGCATCCCCCACTGGGTTTTCTTATTTCCCTCTCAGCATTTGGGTGGAGCCCTTCCTGCCCTCATACAGTCCCCACATCTGTTTTCACAGCACAGAGATTCCATTACCTTCTCTTGTTTTTCCCCTCTTATCTCCTTTGAGACTTGTTCCCCCACTCTCATGACTTTCATGTTCTCTGTCTATGTGTCTATAAATCTAGATTTCATATATGTGAGGAAGCATGCCTTGTGTATTTCTGTCTCACACATTTCGCTTAACGAAATGATCTTCAGTTCTATCTATTTTCATGGAGTGTTATAATTTAATTCTCGTTTACAGTTTAACATAGTTCCCTTATGCCCCTTACTTGTTATAGACATCTAGGCTAGTTCCTTCCTTGGCTGTTGTGAATAGTATGCAGTAAATGCAAGTGTTCAAGTTTCTGGTGTTCTCGCTCAGAATCCTTCAGGGATTCTCGGTAGTGCTATAGCTGAGTCATTTGATCTCTGTATTGATTCCCACCAGCAATGTATAAGGAATCCTGACAAATAGTCATTCTGATTGAGATGAAATCTCAAAGCAGTATTACTTTGCTTTTCCCTGATGTCTAATGACAGCAAAATCCACGTATCTGTTGGTCGTTTGTATCTCTTCCCTCGTGGACTGTCTTCAGTGTATTCTTTCTTGCTCGAGTTATTTGGAGTAGTGGGAAGTGTTTAAGAACAGGAACCTTGGGCTGGTGAGATGGCTCAGCGGTTAAGAACACTGACTGCTCTCCCGAAGGTCCTGAGTTCAAATCCCAGTAACCACATGGTGGCTCACAACCATCCATAATGAGATCTGACCCCTCTTCTGGTGTGTCTGAAGACAGCTACGTTGTACTTACATATAATAAATAAATAAATCTTTAAAAAAAAAAAAAACAATTATCTTTAAAAAAAAAAAAAAAAGAACAGGAACCTTGGGTTAGGGTTACTGAGATAGCTCCGTAGCTGAGAGGTGCTGCCGTTGAGCCCGATGACCTGGGCTCAGTCTACAGAACCCGCATAGTGGAATGAGAGAGCCGACTCTCCCGAGTTGTCCTCTGACCTCCACACGCATGTTGTGGTGCACACACAAAACAGTAAATTCCAACAACCACAACAAAGAGCAAAACCATTGACAAGGTAGGTTTGTATAAACAAGGAAACCGACGTTCCTTACTAATTTGATACCATAATTACATCAGCCTGCTGGGGACTATTCAAAGACATCAGACAATTAACAGTTTTCTACTCGAGCAAGCTGATTTCCCAACCTGAAAACTTGTGAAGATTGGTTTTGAACTTGTCAAGACTATTGTTTGGATGTAATAATTTGTGGAGTGTACTTTGTTAAATTCTTAGATTTACATTGTTGACACAGAGAATAAATATTCTCCCGTTTATCTTTATAGTATATCCAGTTTTTAAAATACTTTAAACTTCAGAGTTTCATTTTTTTCTTCCAATATTTATAGAATATATTTTATAACAGTACACACCATTCGTCCCAGCACCCAAGAAACACAGACTGGTGGATCTCTGAGTTCAAAAATTAGAAACCCAAAGATAACGTTATCCTTTTGGAATTTTTTAATTTTTTTATTTTTGGGTTTTGAGACCGAGTTTCTCTGTGTAGTCCTGGCTGTCCTGGAACTTGCTCTGTAGACCATGAAGACCAACCTGGCCTCAGCCTCAGAGGACTGCCTGCCTCTTACCCCAGGCATTGGGATCAAAGGCGAGCACCTCCACTTCCTTTTCTTTAAAGAGAAAGTTTTCCCACTTTTTTTTCTAGACAGCTATATATGGGATTTACTATTTTTCATTTTTAATAAAATTTAACTTGTGAGGTTTCTGGTATACAGAGGGATGAATTCCGTAGCCGCGCCTAAAAGGAACTTGTGAAAATATAACTCTCTGTACATTGTAAGTTTATGGAGAGACACAATTTTGTTTTATTTTTAGAGTCTACAACTATGAGCCCTTAACACACCTCAAGAACATCCGAGCAACTTGCTATGGAAAATACATCTCTATCAGAGGGACTGTGGTTCGAGTCAGTAACATAAAGCCTCTCTGCACCAAAATGGCTTTTCAGTGTGCTGCATGTGGAGAGATTCAGAGTTTCCCTCTTCCAGATGGAAAATACAATCTTCCTACAAAGGTGATGTGTTCTGTGATTGACTGTATGCTCTTGTCTTTACCGAGGAGGCACATCAGTTTCCAGAGAATGTGCCATGCTTTTGAGCACAGCTGTCGCAGAGCGAATGGCCACACACAGAGAGCTGAAGCCACGAGCCGCCATGTTTCCTGATTGCCTGGGTAGAGGCCGGAAGAACCCTCACCTGGGAAACTTCCCCTCTGCGTCTCTGTGCGGTTGCCATTACAAGATGGGTCTGGTAGAGGGAGGGCCACACCTTTCTTCTGGGCTGGCTTTGGCTTCTGACACACATTATGGCCTTTCGGAGCTTATAGTCTACTCATGGCTATTGACAGCTGCTGTGGAAAGAGACCAGTTGGTAGGCAGAATGCTGTCTACATAAGCCAGCCTCAGAAATCATATAATTTCATTTCTGTCATGGCTGATTAGAGTGTGTTGCAGACTGCCTGGATTCCAGGAGAGAAAATTTGACTCCTGTTCCCGATAGGGAGTTATCCTGCTGCATAAATGATATAATGCCTTAAGCTGATACATGCATCTCAAGTTATACACACACACACACACACGCGCGCGCGCACGCGCACACACACGCACACACACACACACACACGCACACACATACAGTGACATAGGAAAACTTGAACACAACTTGCACATACAATGAGAAGCACCTGTCAAGTGACTGTAGCACGCAAACAACACAAAGGGAGATTATTGCTGTGAAGAGACACCACGACCATGGCAACTCTTAGAAATGAAAACACTTAATTGGGACTAGTGTACAGCTCGGAGGTTTAGTCCAGTATGGTGGTATGCAGGCAGACATACATGGCGCTAGAGAAGCTGCTGAGAGTTCTGTGTCTTGATGTGCAGGCAGCAGAAGGAGACTGGTGCCACACTGGGTATATCCTGTGCACTGGAGACCTCAAAGCTGCCTCCACATTGACACACTTCCTCCAACAAGGCTATCTATCCCTCCTGGCAGTGCCACTCTATGGCCAAGCTTTCAAACACATGCATCTGTGGGGGCCGTCCTTATTCATACCACCCACCACAGGGGGCTAGAGGAGAGCTGAGGGTTACTGAAGGTCCTTAGTGAGAGACTTTTCAAAAGTTGGAGATTAGGTCAAAGCATATGGCCTGAAGGAGGTGGTGCAGTCAAGGCGTCCAAGGACTGGGAGACTGCCTGGGACAGAGGAAGCAATAAGTACACGCTACGGAGGTAAGTGGGGAGCTTTGGCTACTCATAGCAAAGTAAACACAGGTGTGAAGGGTCAGCTAGAAAAGGACCAAGAGTGACAGCTGAAGATCGTAGCAAGAAGTGGGTGAGAATATAGCTGAGGTCTCTTAACGTGATCGGGGCTTGCCGGAAGCTGACTGTGGATGACTCCCTTGCAGTGTCCCGTGCCCGCGTGCCGAGGGAGGTCGTTTGCTCCGTTGCGCAGCTCTCCTCTCACAGTTACACTGGACTGGCAGTTGATCAAGTAAGCCCTCATCCTGCTGAGTGACTCCAAGGTGGCAGAGATTACTGATGAGTCTGCTTTAAAATGATTATTGCTTCTTTGAAATTGATTGCTTACTGTATCCTAGAGAGGATGCAGCAATACTTCCCGTTGCTAATGAGAAGTGGTTCATTTCCTATCTAGATGATGTGATTCATTGTACATTCCACGATGGACTGGGATAACATTGATGCTTTAGGTAAAGGATCACTTAGAAGTGGGCTGTTTGGTGACATGCTCTCGTTCTCTATTCAGCATGTTGTACCACTTATCATTGGCTTGTTTTTCTTTATTTGTTTTAAAAGTCAGGCATTATTTCTGTATTTTTAAGGAAGACTTATTTATGTACAGTATGTCTACATGAATATATGCTGTGAGTGTGAGCGCCCATGGAGGTCAGAAGAGGGGCATTTAAGGGCAGAAGAAGAGCATTGGCCCCTCTGGAGCTGTGGTTACAGGCAGTCCATGAGTGCTGGGAAGCTAACCTGGGTCCCGTGGTAGAGCACTGGGTGCTCTTAACCACTGAGACGTCTCTCCAGCGTCATCATTTTTTTTTCATCCAGTAATTTTAGGTTTTCTTGATTATATGTCATATGTCCATAACCATATTTAAAAATAAAAATAAAAAAAGACTTAGATCCCTCGAGTTGGGTCTGTGTAATTTTCCCTGCTCTTAGTGAAAGGTTTGATGCTATTCTAATGCTCATTCCTTTTAGGGTGCTGGACACTTCTGCCCCACCTTATAATCTCTTTATTTGTGCAGTAATGAAGTGGTGAAGGAATGTTCAGTTATCCTCATGGCCCTCGACACTTTCTGCCCGAGTTGTCTTTAGCTGTCCTGTGTGCTGTGTGCTTCTCTCTTTGGCTCCTGTCAGACGCATCCCCTAGATTCCTGATGCCGTCTCTTTGCCTTACCCTTTCATATTTCTGCAGGCTTTCCAAATTAAAGTGGCTTCTTGTTATGTCATTTCTAGAAATGTGCTTGGTTGTTACTGTATTGAGGCAGTAACTTTGTAGCCACGTGTAACCTTGCCCCAACTCTTCCTGCTGAGAACCTTGGTTGCCACTTCTCTCTGCCCTTTTTCAACAGTTATCTCTCAACAGCGATGTGGTAGCTTTACTCTCTGGGCAAGATATGTTTGCATCTCAGTAGTTAAGGAAATTGCTTGTGAGGTTTGTCTGTGCATTCTGGGCTTTATTTTGCTTTACCCGCCACATCTTTCCTATTTGGTGTCTTCAGAAAGAGTGAGTCCTATTTGTTAGTTTTTGAGGGGTCATAGGTGAATGAATACACAGATTCATTCTGCCATCCTGAATTGGAAACTGCTAACGTGCTTCTTTTTATATACCATTGAACTTAAAAACCAGCCCGTCTTCATCTAGAACAGCATTATACAGATCCTGAGTTGAAGAAACAACTGTATGTAAAATATATTCTAACTGAAAACTTTGGAATGCCTTAGAATCCAGGAGCTGATGTCTGATGCACAGAGAGAAGCTGGTCGGATCCCTCGAACAATAGAATGTGAACTTGTTCATGATCTTGTAGATAGTTGTGTCCCAGGAGATACAGTGACTGTTACTGGAATTGTCAAAGTCTCAAATACTGAAGAAGGTATGTTGTAACTTTTTCAACAGCTGTCTCTCAACAGTGATGTGTTAGCTTTTTTTCATTATAGAAGATATTTCTACATTTCAAATAATTTAGGAAATTCCTTGATCCTTGTGTATGATAAGGTATTTGGTGGCCCAGGCTTGAAATTGCACTCTTTGGGAAGCTGAGGTAGGATAGTCACAGTTTGAGGTTAATTTTGAGGATTTGTGTCTAAAAAGCCTCTAGTGAGGGAGTAACTCACTTTTTACTGATTCACCCTGAGTTATAAGTCTTGTTTAACACTCTAGTCAATTGTATGGAAAATGAAACAGTCCATTTAATATTTTGAATTTACAGGTTCTCGAAATAAGAATGATAAGTGCATGTTCCTTTTGTACATTGAAGCAAATTCTGTTAGCAACAGCAAAGGTCAGAAAGCACAGAGTGCGGAGGACGGCTGCCAGCACGGGGCACTGATGGAGTTCTCCCTCAAGGACCTGTACGCCATCCAGGAGATCCAGGCCGAGGACAGCCTGTTTAAGCTCATTGTCAAGTATGCATTAAGTTACTGAAGCTTTGTTAGGAATATGCATGTCAACTTGCCCTTGTTACTAGTCAAAAAATCTAGACAGAATGGTTGGCCAACGAGTCCAAGCCATATCTAGATTGCTGTCTGTTTTAGGACCTGTGAAGGTTTTTATATTTATGAATGGTGTAAGAAAATGAAGAGTACTTCATAATACAAAATTATATGAAATTCATATATTATATGACATTTGGTATCCATAACAAAGCTTTATGAACAGAGCCACCTTCAGTCACTTCTAGGAGTTCCTAGCTGCCTTCGCACTGTGGTGACAGTGTGTAGCAGCAATGAAACCACACCCTTGGCAATGGGCGTTGATGCTGATGCCTTTCAGAAAACCGCTACCTAGTGTAAATGAAGACCGGCTTTCATAAGTGTGTCATAATAAAGTTGCTTTGGCATCCTCACAGTTTGAGAGTAATTTTGAAACAATGAGGAAAATCATGAGACTGAATTTACCATGCCTAGGAGTAGTGAAGAAAGACTTGGAATGCGGTCTGTGAAGAAATTGGTCTTGTCATACTCCCTTTTTCCAAGGCTTTGGGTTCCAGAATTGAGACTTTGTCTCTCTGCTTGAAGTATGTCAGTTCACCAACTGAAGAAAGTTTTGAGTTACTTGAGTTCTTGTCCTTAATCTCTCAAGACTTCCCCTCCAAATAGGCATTCTGACTTACTCTGTGGTAGCTAGTGCTGTGATTGGGTCAGCAGAGGTAAGCTACATAGGAATTGTCTGTTGTCTGAGCAGGAGCCTAAGGAGCAGCCACGTTGAGGCTCAGACACCTCTCTGTCATCCTTACCGCTTATAAGTGAAGTCGCCTCTTAGCAGCCCTTTGTCCCTGGTCACCAGTTTGCCTTCTTCCCTTTTGACTTCTTGTTTGTGGTTTCATCATCTAAAGTAGAGTTTTCCAGGACTTGTCACTTTATCAGAAGATTGGCAAACGAGGTGGACTATTTTTTTTGAAAATTTCTGGTGAAGCATATCAATCTGATTCATTTGCATGTTGTTAGCAGCTGCCTTCTACACTACATGTTGACTACTTAAGGCTGAAGCTATAGTCTACAAGGCTGAAATTTACATCCTGGACCTTTAAGAAACAGTTGATTGACCATACTAGGTGAGAGAACAGAGGAGCTAGTATGAGAATTCCCATATATGACAGGTGATATGTCAGTTTAGATTCCTGTGGAAGCAGTGATTGTGTTAAATGCCATTTATTTGGTAGAAGAGCTTAGAGATAGCAGGAAGGCAGGAGCAGTCCGAGAGGGGACACCGGGCCGGTGCTCTAATGAGCAGGTGGTTGCCATTAGCTGCCTGTGGGGACCTAGACTTGAGGAAAAGCCCAGCACTTCTGTTCTGCCCTTGTGTCTACTGAGGATGCTTCTGTAGCCATAGAAAAGTCTGTGATAGACTTTCAGGTGACTGGTAGGGTGTGGCTGGCCGTTAGCCCAGAACATGGTAAAGATGAGTTCCAAGGGGCGCCAGTTTCTGTTTACATTTAATAAAAAAGGAGGAAGATTCATAGTCTACTCCTGGTCCCTTCCCTATCCATTTTTATTTGTCCCTTGCTTACAAGATGTATATATGTAAATGCCATGTTTGTGTATGCATGCACATACCTACGTACATGAAAATGTCTGCATGCATTATGCTGACAATCAAGTATGTTCCTTGTGTTTCTGTTGGTAAGCATCTTATGTTCTGAGCCTGTCTCTCAGAGAACCTGCGGCTTAGAGGTTGCCTGGGCCGGGCAGTGGGCTCCGGGGAGCTTCTGTCCCCACCTTCCCCGTGCTACGATTGCACTTCTTCCCTCCCTGGCTTTTCACTGGGTGCTGGGATCTGAAATGCTTGTGCTTTCACGGCTCGTACTCTGCGGCTGAGCCATCGCTCTAGCCCTTGTAGATTTCTTTCTTTTTTCTTTTTCTTTTAAATATTATTTATTTAATGTTTTGTGTACAGTGTAGCTGTCTTCAGATGCACCAGAAGAGTGCATCGGATCCTATTATAGATGGATTGTGAGCCACCATGTGGTTGCTGGGAATTGAACTCAGGACCTCTGGAAGAGCAGTCAGTGCTCTTAACTGCTGAGCTGTCTCTCCAGCCTGTAGATTTATTTCTTTATATTCACATTCTTCATCTGACTCTTCTGAATTGAACTGAAAAGGATGAAATTTTATACCACCTTTGAATACTAATATTTGTGCTGAGCTCATATATTTGTGTTTTCCCTTCATTGACTTTACAGTTCTCAAGATGTCTGTTCTTTTTGTTTTGTTTTGTTTTGTTTTGTTTTGTTTTGTTTTGTTTTTCGAGACAAGGTTTCTCTGTGTAGCCCTGGCTGTCCTGAACTCACTCTGTAGACCAGGCTGGCCTCGAACTCAGAAATCTGCCTGCTTCTGCCTCCCAAGTGCTGGGATTAAAGGTGTGCACCACCGCTGCCTGGCAAGATGTCTGTTCAAAGAAAACAAATAACCAGGAGTGCAGAAGACCTCATGATAGTGTATTTTAAATGTTCTGTCAGATCAGCTATGTATTGAGTTAATTTAAGATGGTTTTCAAGCACTCTCTTGAAGCTTGGATTTTAAAGCATTCTTTTCTTTATAGATTAAATAAGACTTGAAAAAGCTTACTATAAGAATAAAATTTATAGGGTTGAGGAGATAAAAATTTGCCTCCCCTTTGATATTAAATAAAGGAGATTAAGAAAATTGTAAAGTAGCTCTTCTAATGTACCTATCAATTTAAGTTAGAATCTAAAAGTTGTATTCTGTTTTTCAGCTCACTTTGTCCTGTCATTTTTGGTCATGAAGTAAGTATATTACTTCAGTTTAATTTAAAAAAGTACATTGTTGTCAATATTAATACTTTAAAGTAGTGAGATTCTCCTACCAGTCATTAGTAAATATGAATCATCATTCTCTATAACAGCAGTTTTCAACCTGTGAGTTGTAATTCATAACAGTAGCAAAATTACAGTTATGAAGTACTGTACACTGAAGTCATTTTTTGGTGGGGCTTCCACAACATAAGGAAGTAGATTAAAGGGCTGTAGCATTAGGAAGGTTGAGAACCACTGTTCTGTAAGTTTATGTGGAAGCTGAATAATATCCCTGAAACTGTCAACAGTTACTGGGATTGGACGCCTTTCAAAGTGACTAGACACTAAACACCAATAGGTGTTTTGTGTTTCCCACTTTGGAATGAATTGTTGGTTTACAAAGTTGTTCTTAGCAATTGCCAAGGTCCTGTTGATTTAGATGCTTCCAATCTTTGTTTTTAATCATTTGTGTTATAGCAGGTTGTTTCTAGACAAACTTTTTTTTTTCTTTTTTAGACCAGGTTTTGCTTTGTTGTCTCAGAAAGCCTTGAGCCCATAACCTTCCTGTGTCTGTATCTCAAATGCTATGATTGCAGACATACTTAGCTTTGCTTCCCAACTTCATTGTAAAACAGTAAAATTCAGTCATGTTAAAAAGTATCCTGACTGGTGGTGCAGCTCAGGGCTGAGCACCTGACTAATTAGGCACTAAGCCTTGGGCTTCATCAACACTGCAAAGGTGGTAATCCCCAGACAGACCAGTGCCGTAGACAGGCGGAATGCCTCTTGCTAGTTATCTTTACATCTCTCTCTCTGTTCTCTCCTTCCACTCCAAGCTTGTTAAAGCAGGTCTGACGTTAGCGCTCTTTGGCGGTAGCCAAAAGTACGCAGATGACAAAAACAGGATTCCCATTCGAGGAGACCCACACGTCCTGATTGTTGGAGATCCAGGCTTGGGGAAGAGTCAGATGCTGCAGGTAGAAAATCAGTTACTTGGTATTTTGCCTTTTGCTTATATAATTAGCAGGTGACATTTTTCAAAGTATGACATGTTTGGGTTGTAGGGGAACTAGTTTGTCTAGGGTTACAGAGGTACTAGTGTGTATGAGTAATTCACAGTGTGTTTGGCCTTTTCACTTCAAGCTACCCCTGCCACACAGACTGCATAAGCATCTTGGCTATGGAGGTCTTAACTATGATGAAACACTGTTTACCTGACAACACCGTTATTATACCTGGCAATGCTAGTCTATTGTGCAGTGACTACATCAAGGACCAGATGGTGAAGGATGTAGAGTTGGGGCATGCATTCTCTCCATACAAGCACATAAGCTTCTTACTGCTTACTGATTCAGGTAAAGGTAGGGGGTCCATCTGTATACATCTCCACTGTTTCTCTCAAGCCAAAGCAAAGCAGCTTCTTTTTTTTGTTTTGTTTTGTTTTGTTTTGTTTTGTTTTGTTTTGTTTTCCGAGACAGGGTTTCTCTGTGTAGCTCCGGCTGTCCTGGAACTCACTCTGTAGACCAGGCTGGCCTCGAACTCAGAAATCCACCTGCCTCTGCCTCCCAAGTGCTGGGATTAAAGGCGTGTGCCACCACCACCTGGCACAAAGCAACTTCTTTGATCAATCAGTTTTTAGCCACCAAAGAAGGTTCTGTCTCTGCCAGCCAGAGCCTGCTGCTGTTTCCTTCTTAGGTTCATAAGAAGGTACTATTTGTGGTTTTCTCAGTGATACCTAGTAGACTTGGTGCAGTGTCCTTCTTAAGGATGCCTTCTCCCACCTTACCAAGGACTCCCTGGCCCTCTGGTGAGTAGCAGTCATTCCTGTGGTTGATAACTCTTCATCCAGCAGTTGAGCACTCCGGTTGTGTCTTGCAGTTATGTTTGAAACTCTTTGAACATGGTATAGGCAGCCTGAAGCTAGTACTTGTTTCTCTCTAGTTCCCCCAGGTGGTCCTGATGTGCAGACAGGATGGTGTGATCCTCCCGTTGGCATTGGCACCCATCGTCCTTCCCTTGCATGTGTCATATTTATTCCCCTTGGCTAAATATTAAACCAGTCATTTTAGTTCCTTTAAAACATTGCATCCTTGTTTGGGTCTCTTTGTCCAGAAGAGCCTGCTTTTACCTGTTCTGAGCCCTTGCATCAGCCTATATCTAAGACAGGCTTACCTAGCTGTAAGTTATAATAAAGTGAAAACAGGCTGAAGAGATGACTCATTGGTTAAGAGTTCTTGGTACTCATGTAGAGGACCTGGATTTGGTTCCCAGCACCCACATAGCAGATCACAACTGTTTCTAGTTTCAGTGGATGTAATGCCCTCTTCTGGCCTCCATGGGCACTGCACACATGCTACCCTTAGTACATGCATGCAAAACAGTCATCAATATAAAAATAAATGACTAAATAAATATTTTTAAGGGGGAAATGGCTAGCCAGGTTGAAGAAATAATTATTTTTAAAGGGGAAATAGCCAGATTATGGAGGATAAGGTGCATCCAGGGTTCTGAGTTGTTGAAGCTTTCTTCTATGGTTTGTGCAATTGTGTGTGTAACTTTTGAACTAGTGTTATACATGTGGAAGCCTGCTTTTACCTTCACAGTAACTGATTGTATATAGCCTAAAATTTTATTTGTATGTTTTGTTCGGGCTGGGGAATGGCTCAGTGGATATGAGCACACCCATGTAAATAGCTGGGCATCACTGCACACGCCTGTAACCCCAGTGCTGCTGGGTCAACCTCAAGAGCTTACTGATCCCAGCCTGGCTGACCCTGGTAAACTTCTGGTTCAGTGAGCAGCTCTGTCTCCAAGCAGTAAAGTGGAGAGTGATTGATAGAGGAAGACTGCACAGGCACACATGCAGGCACATCCAAAACAATTTTAAAATCCAAAAACAATTTTAAAGAGCTCTAACATTAGAGGCCATGTTTTTAAAGAAATACACCACTACTAATAGACCCACTTAACATTTACATTCCTACTTTGTTTTGATCACTTAGGAAACCACCCCAGTATCAGCATTGTCAGGATTCTCAAAAAAGACTAACAGAGGGCTGAGTCTGTGGCTCAGTGCACAGAATGCTCACCTGGCACACACAGAATGACTCCAGTGGTGGTATACCCCTGGAAAACCGGCACTCCAGGTCATCCTCTGCGCCGCATAGTGAGTCTGAGGACAATCTCAGCTACACGAGACCCTGTCTCGGGGAATAAAAGTGGCCTAGCAATTAAGAACATTGGCTGTTCTAGAGGACCCAAGTGTGGTTCCCCGTACCCATGTCAGGTGGCTTAGAATCTCTTTAATTCCAGCCCCAGGAGATCCACTGCCCTCTTCTGGCTTTTATGGGTATCAACCCATTTGTGATACATGCACACGCACATGCACACGCACGCACACATGCACGCATGCACGCACGCGAGCATAAGGAAATGGGACGTAGGTTCAGGGATTGAGCTGTTGACTATGATGGTCAGTGATTCTTCTTTACTGGTGTGTGTGTGTGTGTTACAGTATGGAGACAGTCATGATTCAGGTTTCACTAAACTTCAGAGCTTGTTGTTTCCGGTAAACTGTCTAGCCAGCAAGTCCTGGGCATCTGCCTGTTTCCACTCCGGTAGTGCCAGGATTATGAACGTATGAACATTAGAAACGGGAGCTGGGGATCCAAACTCGGGTTCTTATGCTGCATGACAAAGACTTTATCCACTGAGCCATCTCTTCCAGCCCTCTAATGATTTTTAAACCTTTGTTTTAAATAGGCAGTGTGCAATGTGGCACCGCGTGGTGTGTATGTTTGTGGAAATACCACCACCAGCTCTGGTCTGACTGTAACTCTTTCAAAAGACAGCTCCTCAGGAGATTTTGCTTTGGAAGCTGGTGCCCTTGTACTTGGTGACCAAGGTGAGAGACAAAAGGGACTAATGATTCTGGGGCTTAACACCTTTTTCTTCTTGAAACAGTTGTCTTGCTGTATAGGTCAGATTGCATCAAGAGGCATCCTCCAGCCTCTACCACCCAAGTGCTGTAATTAGAAGCATGTGCCACCACCGCTGGATCAATCTCTTCATTTCAATGAATTGACTTTTAGTTTGAGAGTCATTTCTACAGTACTGTCCCAGCCAGTGAACTGACAATGAGTGTCAAATAATAATGGAAAACACAGTACTATCATTTTATTCTATTATACAGCTGAAACCGGTGTTACTTTTAGAATCTTATAACAAATATGTCAAAATTAAATAATCTAATAAAATATGGATAGTTTCTACAGCTCCAACTTTATAACCCTGTTACATTTGTGACCATTTGGAGTTTTATCGTAAGTTCCAAATAGAGTCAGTTTGGATTATCCAGTGGATCATCTCTCGTTCCTACTGCCTAGTGACACGTATACAGTGAGATCAAAGACCTGCAGGCAAAACACCCATGCATATGGAGCAAAATAAATAAATAAATAAATAAATAAATAAATAAATAAATAAATAAATAAATAATTTAAAAAATTAGTATTTTCCTTTAGTATCTGGTAGAATGACCAGAAAAAGTTTAAGTATTAAATTTTGTGACAACATTTTATTCAGACAGGCAAAAGAGTTGAGAATTGTTATAGTTGTTTGAATTTTGTGCTTTATAGCCGTGGTTCAGGTGAGATGACTTAGCAGTCAAGAACACTTGCTGGTCTTTCAGATGACTTGGGTTCAATTCCCAGCACCCACATGGCATCTTAAACTGTCTCTAACTACAGGTCCAGGAGGTCTGAGATTCTCATCTGGCCTCAGTACCCACTAAACACACATTGTCCATAAATATATATATACATGCAGGTAAAAGACTCATACACACAAAATAAAAATCTTTAAAAAATGCAGTAGAAGTTTCCTGTCTGAGCAAAACTGAAATCCAAGCATGAACAATATCCATGAAATGTTTATGGTTTATCTAGGGCTACTAGATAAACCATTGATGATCGCCAGCCAGGCAGTGGTGCTGTAAGCCTTTAATCCCAGCATGTGGCCTACTCTACAGAGCTAGTTCCAGGGCAGCCAGGGCTACACAGAGAAAGCTATTTTAAAAAAACACAAACAAAAACTGATCAACACACAAAACTGTCCCTGTCAAATGAGAGGATAGATAGAGAGGAAAGGCTTATAGTAACTCCAGTGACTACAGAAAAGAGCACAGTTGCAGAGGTAACAAAGGAAACACAACACAGTGGGTGACTGGTTCCATGCAGTAGGAACCCAGATGTAGATGTAGCACTGGGACTGACTTCAAGGGTGTGAGAGAGTCCTGACTCTCAGGTGTCTTAGGTTCAAGTCCCAGCACTGCAAAAATAGCTCTATAGATCTTCAAATACAGACAAGCTAATGAGCAGTTATTTCTCCTATGTGCTTAGCTGGCCAGGATTTGGTGGCCAGAGTACAGGTGAGTTTAACCAGAGAACCCCTAACTGGTGTGAAGAAGAGGGAGAAAGCACACAAGGGTGGTGAGGATCCCCAGGGATGTGTGCTTTAGGAGTAACATCCCCGGTGCTCAGAAAGCTTCAGCCGTGGTGCTGTGTGTAAAGTGTCCCCGCATGCGCCATCAGTGCCTCCTGTCACTATGTATGCTCTTCCGCCCAAACCATGCTGCCACAGCCTGCCCAAGACTCAGCTCAAGGAGCACCTTTTTTGTTAGCCCTTTTATTCCCCATTTTAACTATATTGTTTCAGAAAGCTACCACATAGTCCTGCACATCTCTTCTCCTCTCCTCTCTCTTCTCCTCTCCTCCTCTCTTCCCCTCTTCTCCTCTCCCCCTCTCCCCTCTTCTTTCCTCCTCCCCCCAGGACAGGGTTTCTTTGTGTAGCACTGGCTATCCTGGAACTCTCTTACAGTCCAGGCTAGCCTCAAACTCAAAGTCCATTTGCCTTTTCCTCTGTCCAGTGGTCTGGGGAGTACAGCTCTTAGATGTTTGTATCTTACCTAACTGGTTAAGTCGTGATCCATTTTAAGACTTGCATATCTTCATGTATGCGGCTGCCTGCCACATCCTGTGCTCCCCACAGAGGGTGGAGAGTAAGCAGTGGCACGAGGCTTAGAATGAGACAGATGCATCATTTGCTGTAAAACATGGCAGTCCTCATTGACATTTGATAATTTTAAATTCTAGAATCAAATGGAAATAGTCATTGTGCAGCAACTTCTAAGAAGCCTTACAAATTTGGAAGCTGACCAAAGAAAGGTGTTTTTGTCTATTTTTCTGCTGTGCTTGTAGGCATTTGTGGAATAGATGAATTTGATAAAATGGGGAACCAGCATCAAGCCTTGTTAGAAGCCATGGAGCAGCAGAGTATCAGCCTTGCTAAGGCTGGTGTGGTGTGCAGCCTCCCTGCCAGAACCTCCATCATTGCTGCTGCAAATCCAGTCGGAGGACACTACAACAAAGCCAGAACAGTTTCTGAGAATTTAAAGTAAGTTTCTTCAAATGTGTATGCTGTGAGTTAGTAAGGATAGTTGAGTGTATCAGGAGATAGCTCACAGAAGTTAGAGGTCTCCAGGAATGTACAGAAATGTGAATCCTTAAATCCTGGGGACAGTTGGGTTGCCCTGATAGGCTGCCTGGAACTAGCCGGTGTTTTAGATGCAGTGTCAGTGTTGGGGGTGGGGAGGAAAGAATCTGCACATGCTCAATGTTTGAGACCGCCTTGTATTGTTGTGTATGTTGTTTACACTAACCACTTTGCTTAGGATTCCTGATTATAGTTAACAACCCCATAGACACTCGTGTAGAATGTGTTTATCACCATCATTGTTTACCATCAAAAATCAGAAGTTGTTTCAAACCTTAGTTGGCTGATTCCAGATGTTGCTTCTTTCCTGCTTCCTAGGATGGGGAGTGCCCTACTGTCCAGATTCGATTTGGTCTTTATCTTATTAGATACGCCGAATGAACAGCATGACCACTTACTTTCTGAACATGTGATCGCGATCAGAGCTGGGAAGCAGAGAGTGGTTAGCAGTGCCACGGTCGCTCGTGTGCTCAGTCAAGACTCAAATACTTCTGTACTTGAAGTGGTTTCTGAGAAGCCATTATCAGAAAGACTAAAGGTATACATGTTTCTTTTTTTGTTTTTGTTTTTTTGAAATGGTTTCTCTGTGTAGCCCTGGCTGTGCTGGAACTCACTCTGTAGACCAGACTGGCCTCAAACTCAGAAATCCACCTGCCTCTGCCTCCCAAGCTTGGTTTATTTAGAGAAGCTTTAGAACATTTTTTATTTACCTAAACAAGCTAGAAATTTTCAGCCATTGATTTCATCCTATTCTAGGTGACTCCTGGGGAAAAGACAGATCCGATTCCACATCAGCTGTTGAGGAAGTACATTGGTTACGCACGGCAGTATGTCCACCCACGGTTGTCCACGGAAGCTGCTCAGGCTCTTCAGGATTTCTACCTGGAGCTCCGCAAGCAGAGCCAGCGCATGGGCAGCTCCCCCATCACCACGCGGCAGCTCGAGTCTTTGATCCGTCTGACAGAGGTTTGCGTGCTTTGTCTTTATGCTTTCCGTGGCTAGAGGAAGAGGAGAGGAGTTCAGCCTGATGACACAAACCCCTAAGCTCAGCTACTCAAGAGGCTGACTTTGTATGAGGCCTGCAAAGTACAGAGATAAAGATGCAGTTCAATGGCCTTGAGTGCTCACTCAGTGTGTGCAAGGCCCTAGAGTCAGTCTCCAGCACTGAGAGGGGTTGGTTGAGGGTGTGTGTGTGTGTGTGTGTGTGTGTGTGTGAGAGAGAGAGAGAGAGAGAGAGAGAGAGAGAGAGAGACATTATGTTATGATTTCTCCTTTGATCAGTTTTCTTTACTATCTATCATCTTTCTACATCAAAAGTGAGTAAATAAAAGATTTTTTTTAGATTTATTCACTTTTTTTTTTTTTTTTCCGATAAAGGGTTTCTCTGTGTAGCCCTGACTGTCCTGGAACTCACTCTGTAGACCAGGCTAGCCTTGAACTCAGAAATCCACCTGCCTCTGCCTCCCAAGTGCTGAGATTAAAGGTGTGCGCCACCACCGCCCAGCTGATTTATTCACTTTTGTAACATGTCAAAGCTACAGATTTCTTTCTAGGCAAAGGACCAATTATGCCAAGCAACTTTTATTTTTTTAAATGATACTGTAGATTTCTAAAGTGTCTGTAAAGTGGTGAGGTTATCTAGAATTCCAGGCTTCCGATTTGAGCAGATGGAATGTGGAATCTGCTGAGTGTCTTGACTGATTATGTGACAGGTTGTAGGCGTAGGCAGCCTTTCTAAGCGCAGTACTGTGTGTCTGTCACATTGCACAATGCTCCAAGTACTGCTGCAGTTACAGTTAGCTGCGTCGGATGTTAACGTTCTTTTGATCCTAAAATATGGTTGACTCCTGTTATTTTAGTTTAAATATTTCCTGATAGTAAAAGGCAAGGGTAAAAATATATTTTCATAACCAAATCTCCTGAAATGAACACTCACAAAAATATTAGTAGGTAAAAGTAAATTTTGGCTGTATTTTAAGCTATTTGTACACTTTTCTAATTTTTAAAGATTTTTTTTTTATTCTTTGAGAACTGCCTGCATGCATACAGTATATCTTAATGATAGTCAGTCCTAGCCCACCCTACATAATGAATGATTAAGCTTTGATACAAGTATCTGCACAAGTGGTGAAAGTATTCATCTTTTATTTTAAAATAGTTGTTTTCCTTCACAGGCACGGGCAAGGTTAGAATTGAGAGAGGAGGCGACTAAAGAAGATGCTGAAGATATAATTGAAATTATGAAGCATAGGTAAGACTAACACTAATGTTCTAATGTTGGGGGAGGCAGTGCCATCCACACTGGCCATCAGAGGACAGCTTCTGGAAGTCAGGTCTTACTCTGTGTGGGTCCCAGGGATTGAACCAACGTTGGTCTTGGCCAATACCTTTACCGGCTCAGTCATCTTCTATTTAATTTTTGTAGGAATCTGTTCTTTCTCTTTTTTCTTTCTCACCTCCCTTCCCAATCCTCACTCCTTCCTCCCCTTGCCCCATCCTTTCTTCTCATCTCTTCCCCCCGACCCCTGACCCCTGACCCCCTTCCTCTCTCTCTCCCTTCTGTTTGGTGTTTTTGCTAGGTAATATCTGTTTCTTCAAAGGCAGATGTAGAGATACAAGTTTGCTTATGTCAGAATCAGGGTGCTTTGCTAGTTCCTCTCTGCTCCTGTTGAAGAACAAGGCTTTTATGGTCCAACTGGAGGCTGCCGTGGCAGGATTTACCGAAGGGGCCTCAAGGTGGCTCAGCGCAGTAAAAGTACCTGGCATACAAACCATGGTTGATTCATGCAAACAAGCTCAATGTGGAAGGAGAGAAATAACTCCACGAAGTGGCTCTCCGACTTCCACGCGTGGGCGTGTGTGTATACAATGATAGTGTTCTCCAGTGCTAGTGTAGTGCATGTTAATGGGCACTCCGGTCTGCCAGATTCGACCGTTAAGGTGAGCTGCATAGATCCTCCTCCTCCTACTCATACCATAAACTGAGGTCAGATCAGAAGTTCCAAGGAAGTTTTACGGTCCAGCACTCATTGCTGTCCTTCTAATCAGTAGGGGGGGGTGGAGCTGATGATCATTTTCTCCCTTTCCCAGCAGGGAGACTTCACCTCACTTGGTTTATTATGCTCGCCCCGGTTCTGACACACCTGTAGCTCCTTATCTGCTTAGGGTAGAGGGCCACGCTGCTGCCCCGGAAGGCTTGAGTAACATCTGCAGCTTGCTTCCTGATTTTATAGGCAGTCTGTGGAAGGAGAACTTTTTCTTTAATTCAGTGTCAGCAACAAGGGGAGAGACTAGTTTGATTCCAGGTGGCTAGGGTTATCTGGCATTTTCCGAGATGGAGAGCCAGCTAACATGTCATTTTCAGGTCTGTTAGGCTTCCATGCTTTCTCAGTCTATGAGAACGAGGACCTCACCTCCTTTCCAATGTCGTCCAGGGCCCAGAATCCTGGTATTAAATGTCCTTCATTACTCAAAAATGTTTGCCCTTTTGCAGTTCTTATCTCTTCTGCTTCATTGAAATTACAGTTAATGTGTTATACCTGTAAACTTACATTTTTCACTGGGAAGCAGAAGCATGAGCAAGAGAAATCTGAATCGTGACATGGCTCATCTGAGTTAGCAGAGTGCATACTTGTGCATTTTTTTGAAAAGTAAATGTTTTTATTTAGTAAGTAGTTTATGTTTACTAAATAATGTTTACAAACTTGAAGCTATTGTAGAAAGAAGAATAGCACTACCTCCTGAGATTAGGTTGCTGAGCGCTTTTTCACTGTGGGGAATTATGTCAGATATTTTACAAATCTTTTTTTTTTTCCAAATGGAAGCAAGGTAGCATGGATTAAAATCCCAGGTTTCAGTCATTATTAGTGTAACATTTGCAAGTTGTTCATGCTTGCATGCCAAAGCTGTCTTCATCTGTAAAAAGGAATACCTATAAATCCCCAGGCATAGGGCTGCTGGGAGGAGGCCTCTGGTAACTAAATAGAATCACCATCTGTCAGTAACTGAAAGCATGTCTGGAAATAAAGGAACATTAATTTATTGCTTAATTTAGGTAGATTGAACCTGAATGTAGTAAATAATGTACACTCAGTCAGGAAATGGGCGGCCCTCACTCTTCTGTCACGTGCTCCTGTCTTACTTTATGTGCATTTCAGTCCATATAGCTTCTCTTCTATTCAAGGAACAGACTGTGACAGTCAAGGTCATCCCTAAGGACTGCTTAAGGACAAGGCTAAGATCTGTTCTGTTCACTGCCCTGCACGTGGGTGGAAAATACATATTTGATAATTTTGAGTCAACACTTTGTCTCTTAAACTGCCTCTGGGATTTTATGTCCCACTGTACAGATGTGGGATCAGCAGTAGAGCTGGATTACAAGGCGGGTAATTCCATCTGTAATGGATATTGCAGGCTCCAGCCAAAACTCACTGTCAATGCCTATTTCTCTTTCTTGGTGATTCTGTAACAACAGAGAGAACAGAAGAGAAGTGGGGTTAGTGTCTGACTGTCACCACTGTAATTCATCATGAGCTGGGTTCTAAGATTTCTTCATGGGTATGGGTGTTTTGTCTGCACAGAGGCAGACTAGAGAATGGAACATCTTGGAGTTAGAGGTGCTCACGTGCGGCCACGGGTGCTCTTAAACCCCAGTCTTCTGCAAGAGCAGTCTGTGAGCTAAACCGTGGAACCATTTCTCCTGCCACCTTAGACTTTTAAACATCTTTTCTTTGTAGATGCTATGGTAGGAAATAATAGCACACCCTTACCTAAGAAAACCTAAAATATGTCTTCATAAATTTTATAAATCAGAAATGTTTTTGGTATTTATAATATTGCTTTTCAACTCTACATTTTTACATTTCATATTTGCAAATTTGTTTTGGTGTTTTGAAATAGGATCCCTTCCTCCATATCCCTAACTGGCCTACTTCTTGTTCATGTATTTCAGGCTGTCTTTAGGCTCAAGGGAGTTCTTATGCTTTAGCTCCTGAGTACTGGGATTACAGGCATTTACTGGCAAACTGGTTATGGTTTTGATCTTTCAGAAAGATCAGTAATTGTGTTCAAAATACTTTTCTGTCAATTTATATCATAGTGATTTTCAAAGTGATGTTTTATACCACCTCCAGACTTTGTGTGTGTGTGTGTGTGTGTGTGTTTAAGACAGGGTTTCTCTGTGTAGCACTGGCTGTCCTGGAACTCATTCTGTAGACCAGGCTGGCCTCGAACTCAGAAATCCTCCTGCTTCTGCCTCCCAAGTGCTGGGATTAAAGACATGCGCCACCACTTCCTGGCTTCAGACTTCTATTATGAATTGGAAACCCAGCCCAAAAATTTCTGTAGTCCTGCCGCATGAGATAATCCTTTCTTCTCCATCTTTAAGCATGCTAGGAACTTACTCAGATGAATTTGGGAACCTGGACTTTGAGCGATCCCAGCATGGCTCTGGGATGAGCAACAGGTCAACGGCAAAAAGATTTATTTCTGCTCTCAACAGCATTGCTGAAAGAACTTATAACAACATATTTCAATTTCATCAGCTTCGTCAGATTGCTAAAGAACTAAACATTCAGGTATGATGACCTAAACACTGAAGTGAATGTCAGAGGGTTCTTATTAATATAGCAAAAACACAGGGTTCTTATTAATATAGCAAAAACACTTGTTTTGTTTTGTTTTTCTAGCTGTTTTCTCTGTGTACAACTGTGGCTATCCTGGAATTCTGTAGACCAGGCTGGCCTTGAACTCAGAGATCTGTCTGCCTCTTCCTCTGCCTCCTGAGTACTGGGACTAAAGGCGAGCACATCCATGCTCGGGAACAAAACCACTTTTCAGCTCTAAGATTCTTTGTTACCTCTTCTCAAAGGTTTTGGCATTTCGGTTGAGGGGCTTTTTTTAGCAACACTTGGGCTCTCTATTCTTGAGTGTCCTGTGGCTACTCATTGCCATGACTCTGATTTCTCGGTTGCTGAATCCCTGCTGCTCCTACTTTGGAGCTCTAGTGGAAAGCAGTGTAATTGCACTTTAAATGTGGCAAGTAGTTTTAGATGTAAGATCATGCAATTTCAAAAGCTGGTCTAAGTTGGGCTTTTAATTAAGACAAAGGATTATTTAATGGACTGCTCTACGAAGCACACACTGTTTTTGTTTGTTTGCCTAGGAAGCTTGTTGGGTATACATCTGTTTAGAGATTGATGTGAAACTCATTTTTGGCATATTACTGAATGTGCTAACTCTTAATATTTGCTTTTAGGTTGCCGACTTTGAAAACTTCATTGGATCACTGAATGACCAGGGTTATCTCTTGAAAAAAGGCCCAAAGATTTACCAGCTTCAAACTACGTGAAGGACTTTACCCCATCAGGGCTTCCTGTGGTTTAAAATAGCTCAGAATCATCTTAATTACAAAACTGAAAATAAAAATTCTGAAAAACTACACAACTCCTATAACAGAAAAAAGGCGTATCCATAATTTATCCAGAAGAATAAGAGTAAATTGTTTCCATTATTTTACCTAAAGAACATATTTATTTTATCTAACATAAGCATTATTTGTGCTTTTGACTCATCATATTTTTATTAGTGCTTTTTAGCACTATAAAATATATATCAGATGTCTAGCAGGCATTCAGCTAATACATAAACAAATTAGTATGTGTTCAGGTGAAATTTTATTTAAAACATTAAACTTTGAATTGCATAAATTGTTCAGGTCACAAAAAATTCTTCATTTGTTTTTAACTGGTTGTGGGCAGTGGACTTGGCTTCTCATTTGAAATGTAGTGGAAATTTATTGACTTAATTAGAAGTCTTTTCTGAGAAGTATTATTTACAGAATTGTATGACTGCTGATGATTTAAAAAAAATTCCTCCAGGAGTAGTTCATAAAATAAAACCAGCCTGCTGCCATGGTGCTCACGTTGGTTGCCTCTGGGCCACTCCTGTACCTGTGTTCTCCTCATGGATGCCACTCCTGTACCCGGGAGAGCCCCTGCAGAAGGGGGAGGGAGGGAGAGCTCACCTGCACCAGGGCAGCGTGCAGCACCGGCCAGGCCTCCTCATGTTGCTGAGTTCAAGAGAGAAAGCACGGACAGAAACCTGGGCTTGCCAGGCTGGGGGACATGCTGAGGAGTTCCCTAGGCTGGGGGACATGCTGAGGAGTTCCCTAGGCTGGGGGACATGCTGAGGAGTTCCCTGGGGTCTGCTTCAAGGAGGCAGGACCAATGAAATCAGAATTCATGATGTTTTTGTGAGTCTTCAAGTGGAACTGGACCTCCAGCCAAAGCATTTTTTTGTATATATAGCCAACAAGCATGTTAGCATATAAGAGCTACTGATTGGAAATTACTTAACTTCCAGGAAGCCAGAAGCTGAAAAGCTAAAATCACCAAAATACTCAAAAACTGAGTTGGGGAGATGGCTTAGTTGGTAAAGTCTGAGTCAGATCCTCTTATAAAAAGCCAAGGATGCTCCATTTGGAACCCTAATGCTGGGCAGAGGTAGGAGAGAGACAGTTCCCCGAAGCTTACTGACCAGTCGGAACTGGTGAAGCCACTTCATAGTAGAGCCAGTCTCCAAACAGTGAGGTGAAGTCCTTCAGCATCAGCCTCTGCCCCAACACTTGCCTGTGCACATACAAAAAGCAGTGTGCATTGAGCCACCAAAATAACCACTAAGTTTTTGCAATGAATATTTAACTGATAGTAAATCCAAAATGAAAGTGAAATGTGGGATAATATGCCATAGAATACCATAGGGATATTAAAGCCTGACTTGAAGGAACCAAATGGTCCTGTTATAAATCCTATCAAAGTCGGTTGCTGGTTGCTTACATTAGCCACAAGCAGCTCCATCAGTTGACCCCTCTGTCCCATCAGTCTGTAATGTTTACTTTGTCCCGTCAATTCAGATTTTCCTGAGAGAAAAATGGGTCTATTGGACTACTGTAATTAAAGGCTAAGGCTATATACAAGGGATGTAACTAACAGAAACTGACTTTGTTTTGTTTTTGAGACAGATTTACAGATTTTCTCTGTGTAGCCCTGGCTGACCTGGAATTTACAGGGATCTATCGCAGGGACTAAAGGTGTGTACCATCACTGCCTGGATTTTTTTTTTTTTTCCATTTCCCCCCCCCCCCCCCCCCCCCCCCCCCGAGACAGTTTCTCTGTGTAGCCCTGGCTGTCCTGGACTCACTCTGTAGACCAGGCTGGCATCGAACTCAGAAATGCCTCCCAAGTGTGATTAAAGGTGTGCGCCACCACTGCCCAGCATGGATTTTTCTTTTCCTTTTCTTTTGAAGCAAGGTCTCATTATGGAGACCAGACTGACCCTTAACTCACAGAAATCCTCCTGCTTCTGCCTCCCATGTGCTGGAATTAAAGGTGTGTACCATCACTGCCTGGATTTTTCTTCTTTTCCTTTTCTTTTGAAGCAAGGTTTCTTTATGGAGGCCAGACTGCCCTTGAACTCACATGAACCCTCCTGCCTCTGCCTCCCATGTGCTGGGATTAAAGGTGTGTACCATGACCACCTGGATTTTTTCCTTTTTCTTCTTTTTCTCTTTCTTTCACACTACTGCTTAGATTCTCTCTCACACTCATTCTTTCTCTCTCTCTCCTCCCCCCCCATAAAAGTTAAAGCAAATACAGAAAGTATGTTAAGAGTTGTTGAGAGGATAAATAATGCACTATAACGTAAGCACTTCCCAAGTAAACAATTAGTGATTGCTATTACCGACATTTCCCATTGCTACTTTGGACCTATTCATATGCATTTAGTGCTCAGAAAGCAGAGTAGGTACTTAACTACTTTGATGCCAACACTAATGTTTTAAATCTCCAGTGGTAATACAGAGCCATGCACGCCGCGGGCCACATGACAACAGGCAGAGCCTGATATAACTGGCTTCCTGTGGTCACGTGGGTCTCTCTTATGGTCTGCACTACCTGTCATTCTTCTTAGCCTGCAGGCACAAGCTTCTTTGCTTACTAGCCACGCCTTCTAGCTCGCTGGCCTTAGCTGCACGTGCTCGCCGCTGCCGCCCGGAGGCGCCAGTGAGCAGAGCTGCTGGGTGTCGTGAAAACGTCGTGAAAGCTGCCTCTCTTGGCGGTTCAGGCCACCTGTATAAGAGGAAAGTGCCAGTGTGGATATTAGTATGGAGGTATCCATACGGCCTCAGCACCTTTCTCTTTCTATAGAGAAGCTGGCGGCCGGTGCCAGGGGCTTCTGAGTTCTCGACTCTTGGATTCTGTGGAGGCCACAGGCCATGCTGGCTTGGCGCGTGGCGCGCGGCGCCTGGGGGTCCCTTTGCGCGGCCGTCCGGCCTCCGGGGGCGCGGCTCGGCAGAGGCGGCTCCCGCCGGGCCCTGCTGCCGCCCGCGGCCTCCTGCCTGGGCTGCCTGGCTGAGCGCTGGCGGCTGCGTCCGGCCGCGTTCGCCTTGCGGCTGCCCGGCACCAGCCCGCGGACCCACTGCTCGGGCGCGGGGAAGGCAGCCCCGGAGCCCGCCGCCGGAGGAGGTGCCGCCGCGCAGGCCCCCGGCGCCCGGTGGGTTCCGGCGAGCGCCGCCAGTTCGGTACGTACGAGGGTCGGCCGAGCGCCGGGGTTGCGGGTGACGGACTCGGCGCTCTGTCGCGACACTCACCCGGTGTTCTGGGAAGTTGCGGGCAGCCAGGGCGTTCGATCTCGGTGAACTTCAGGGGGCTCCAGCCGGGTACGGTCTCTGGCCAAGTTGGAACCCACTGTAATGCCCTTCTGTCCACACCCGCTGATGGGAGGTGTGTCTGCACGTTGCATAGGTAAAAACCAGTATCGCTCGTCTACTTAAAAATCTGTTTTTAAATTTTTGAAGTGGATCTTAAGTGTATAGGTTAAGTTCTGCGGAATCTTAAAAACAGCCCGTCTGTTCGTTTGTGCAGATTTACATCATCCTTTGGCCTTTAGTAATCTTTACAATAGCACGGAGGATAATTACTTGGCTTCAGTTGTAATGAAAAGATCTTTCAACTTTGTATTAGAGAAAACTTAAGACTGTTGTTGACTAACAGAAGGATTTGTCCACCTTACCTGATAAGATAACTTCCCAAGCAGGTGACCCCAGAGCATGAGTGTGGCCCAGCTTTTGATGTCATGTTAGCAAGCTCGTGCAATTATTACATCTTCAATTGTTAGGTCTTCAGAGGCCACTGTACTGCTCTGCTTCCCTCAGTTACACAGCATGGGCTGAGGTGGCCACACCCCGGCAGGGGTCACAACTTCAGGAATAGCTTTAAAACTCTCGGAGCTTGAACGCTGGATGCTCTGAAGTTGCCCTCAACCTGGCTGAAGCCCTTCCCAGCACAGTTGGCCGAGTATGCCACAGGTTATCTGGTTGGGTAATTTGAGATTAAGCTTTGTCGACTTTTACAAATGTACAAATGGAATAGCTAGATGTTAATGAACTTTTTGTAGGGTTGTTTCTGTTTTTCGAGCTAGCTCTTCTGTGTAACAGCCCTGGCTGTCCTGGAACTTGGTCGGCTGGCCTCGAACTCAGGTGGAACCTTCGACCAAAGGCCTGTACTACCACCGCGCCAGTGAACACTTTTTGTAGGGGACAGGCGCACTTCCTGGCCCAATAGCCAGCTGTAGTTGTGTCTTTACCAAGGGAAGTGATGAAGCTGCTTACAGCTTTCTATTTAGTCTTGCTCTATCAGGATGTTAGACTAACTTTGGAGCTCCTCATTCCTAGCCTTTGCTTGCTTGTTTTAGTTTTGAGACAGGGTTTCTGTGTGTAGCTCTGGCTGTCCTGAATCAGTACACCAGGCTAGCCTCGAACTCAGAGATCCACCTACCTCTGCCTCTTGAGCACCTGGAATAAAGGTGTGTGTTTTCTAGCACAACTGTGAGCTAAAGCTACCTTTGTCTCTTGCCAGCCTTTGTGAGCTGCTGTAATATTGGGTCAGTATCTGACATAGCCCCACAGTGTGGTCGGTAGCCTTACTCTTTTCCTTACACATACAAAGGTCAGGGCAAATCCCAGAGCTGCCTCACCAATCTGACACTTCTTCTAAATTTCAGATACATTCTGATCTTTGAACCTGGGTGTAAATGAGCATGTTTTCTTTTTGTTTGTTTGTTTGTTGTTTGTTTGTTTGTTTTGAGACAGGTTTTCTCTGTGTAGCCCTGGCAGTCCTGGAACTCACTCTATAGACCAGGCTGGCCTTGAACTCAGAAATCCGCCTGCCTCTGCCTCCCAAGTGCTGGGATTAAAGGCGTGCACCACCACTGCCTGGCTTATGTTTTCCTACAACTATAGGGCGTAATCCTATTTGAATAGAAGATTCCAGAGTAGAGGGTGTATTGCTTCTGATTTGGCCATTGTCCCTGTAGAATTTGAAGTTCTATAATTTTCAGTGACTGTATTCTCTACCTGACTCCAACAACCACCGTATTATCCCTCTACACCGATATGCTTCCTGTTGGGTTCTGATTATGAAATGCCTTTCCTTACGAGGTAGGTGAGTCCTGAGATTTTTACAGATAATCTTGAGAAATGAGCGTTGCCACTTTCCCCTTTGGTTTATGCACACATACTTGCTGCTGGACACACATCATGATCTCAGCTTCCCTGGACTGTCTTCACTCCACGTGTGTCCTGGGAACGGAGGTTGTCGGAGCGGGCAGCGAAAACTGTGCCCAGGGAGCTCACAGGCCTGTTTTTTTTTTTTCCCTTAAAAAGGTTAAGGTTTAGGCAAATTGGTTACTGATTTCCTGATTTAAAGGGATGTTAAAATAGTTCTTTGCAGAGTAGTTGTACGGGGTGGACTCGACTAATGAAGAAAACAGTTGAGGCTCCAGGGAAGACCTTTACTTGTTGTTTCTGTACCATGTGGCATGGGGGCCTCAGCTTTGCTAGGCCGAAGGGTTTAGAAGCTGGAGTGCGCTCATGAGTTTTGTCTTTAGCAGTGAGTGCTGTCCATCAGTGCAGTTGCCAGGAGCCCTTCCGGTGGTGCCAGTGTCTTAACAGCTTTGTTCCCTATGAAGTTTCAAGGAACCGAAAGTCCCAGGCGGGAGCTGTGAATGCCTCAGGTTGTTACCTGAGGCACTGGACAGATTTATAGAACTCTGCATTTCTATATATCTCTCTTGGATTTAGCAGCTTTTGAATACCTGGAATTGATAATTTAGTTTATTTTCTGACAAAATTCTAGTCTATTTGGCTACTTAGAAGATCTTTCAAATCTTTTTGCTTTAATGAAGTCTTTAGAAGCTAGTTTATATGGTGAATAAGGCATGTTCATCTTTTATGTTAAAATTTTTCTCTGTGCATATATACTTATATGTGCTTACAAGTATTAACGTTTATCTACTTACCCTTCAGTTAATAAAGTATACATTTAAAGTATGAATTTATAGTATTTTATTCAAATCGTGCTGTCTTTGTCTTTCAGTATGAAAATCCATGGACAATCCCAAATTTGTTGTCAATGACGAGAATTGGCCTGGCCCCGGTGTTGGGCTATCTGATTCTTGAAGAAGATTTTAATGTTGCACTAGGCGTTTTTGCTTTAGCCGGGCTAACGGATTTGGTAAGTTGTGAATATATTTGCTTTTTTCTCCCTTTCAAATTCTAAGCTGTCTGTAACTCCCGTTGAAGCCCAGGCTTACCCTTTTCTGAAAGGATGTCCTCAGCATGAGTGTGATCTAGTACTTTGTGTAAGGACTTGTCTTGAGCATCCATGTGGAGCTGCTTTATAAGATTTAAGGGAGCATGTAAAGGTTGTGGAGAGCCCTAGGAAAAGGTGCTCTTTATCCTTGGTGTTTAACTTCTTCTGAAGAGAAACCTCCTTAGAAATGCTCAAGGGTGAGAGCCTGAGGTAAAGTAAGTAAGGAGTGAGCAGAGCTGGAACGCCTGTGTGTGCTGTGAAGGAAGTGGCCTGGTGTGCATGTTGCAGGGACCCAGGGTGTGCCCTGCGAGCTGGTCCCGCCCGTGCGGAGGCTGGCCTCCAGCTGCTGTCCTGTGACTGCTGTGCAGCGAAGGCCTTGATTTGAGATGAGGCTGGGCATGCTTCCTTCTATTCCTTAGCATGCGCACAGGAGAGGGGCTCTCTGATGTCAGTCTCCACAGTTGAGAGTGTGATATCAAAATAGAATTGGGAAGGTGATTTTATGATAGAAGGCTTTACTTTTGCTGACTGATCACTACCATCATATATATGGCTGTATTTACAAACGATTTGAAATGATTTATTACATTCCAGTCCTACAAACACGATTGGGAGAGGTGAAGAAGGGCAGAGGAAAAACTAGAGATTAGGCAGTGTGAGCCTGTGGGAATGGGACAGTGTCTTCACATACATATACACACACACACACACATACATACATACATACATACATACATACATACATACAGGGGGCACCTGGGTGGGGACAGCTCATATGTCCTCAAAACTATTTGGGTTTTTTTTGTTTTGTTTTTAACATTTTTGCCCAGATTTTATTTATTTATTTATTTACTTATTTACTTATTTATTTACTTACTTATTTAATGATACTAGAAAATTCATTTTCCTTTTGTGGTTCATAGACAGCCTTCACCTTGACGCAGTAGCATTGGTGGTCAGTGTAGAATTAGCTGGAGGCTTTGAAGGGGACAGAGGCGAGCATCCGCACTGTCACACTTTCTAAGTGTGCACAGGACAGCCTTCCACATGCTTTCGTCCTTCCCTGACAGATGCTAGTTTTCCTTTGTCATCATCTGACGTTCTCACGTCTCTCCCCACTTCACAACCTGCTTTCCCACTGAAGCCTGAAGGTCTCCACTCATTTTTGGTGTGGGCTGAAAGTGTGACCCAGAATTTGACTGATAAAAATGTTTTAAGTTGTAAAGTGTTTTGGTTTTTTGGATTAACTAACTTACTTACTTTTCTTTCTTTCTTTCTTTCTTTCTTTCTTTCTTTCTTTCTTTCTTTCTTTCTTTCTTTCTTTCTCTTTCCTTCCTTCCTTCCTTCCTTCCTTCCTTCCTTCCTTCCTTCCTTCCTTCCTTCCTTCCTTCCTTCCTTCTTTCCTTCCTTCCTTTCGGTTTTTGAGACAGGGTTTCTCTGTGTAGCCCTGGCTGTCCTGGAACTCACTCTGTAGACCAGGCTGGCCTCGAACTCAGAAATCTGCCTGCCTCTGCCTCCCAAGTGCTGGGATTAAAGGTGTGTGCCACCACTGCCTGACTGGATTCACTTTTTATATTTGTTCATTTGTGAGGCGTTTGTGGGGTAGAGAATCAACTGCCACATGAAATGGCCTCATTGAATGAAGACAAGTGTGACATGAGGTACATGGAAAGCAGGATTGACTGACACCAGACTGCGCAGGTCTCTGGGGATTTTGATTCTTCTGCCCTCACCAGCTTTAAATGGGAATGGCAGGATGTGATTGTGGCTAAGTACCGCCATGCTGACTGCTGGACTGGTGGACAGGAGGGAAGCAGATTTCCCAGGGTACATGCAAGTAACACTTTGGGGCATGGGGAACCCGAGACGGGACAGTTCAGGAGGCACCAAGCTTCTAAAATGCCTGCTGTTGAAGCTGAGACAGTAATGTAATGAAGGCCATGAGATGGGGAGCTGGCAGTCTCTGAGGTAAAGTGAAGGGAGGGAGAGGGAGAGATGAGCAGGAGGAAAGAAACCGAAGCCTGAGGCCGCCTGATAGCACGCGGGTGATCTGCGGGAGAACATTCTAGAGGCATGAGGAGGATTGGCCTAAGCTGGTAAGCAAATGAGGGGTGGTAATGACTGGCCCTGCTTTTAAGGAAGTTTTGCTCTGTAGGGGAACAGAAAGAGGGCCAAGGACTGGTTGTTTTAGAGATAGGTGTACTAGGAAATATTTTGCATTAGCTGAGTGATAAAAGACCCTGCAGAAGAGGGAAAGGCTGTGCAGAGGAGATTGGGGGGGGGCGGGGAGGGTAAAACTACAAACAGTAGGGATGGGCTTCAAGTAGGGAAGACAGTGGATACGGCTGGGCCCTGGGCCGGCTGGGCAGTATATGGAGTGCAACATGGGGGAGGACTGGCTGCCTTTTCCTGTTTTCTTCTAGGAGAGAATAGACACGGCCATGGGCTAGAATGAGAGCATTTAGTAGGAATGGAGCAGGTCATGGGTGACCAAATATCTAAGCATGATAAGAAAAGATAAATGCTGTCAGTAGATGAGGGTAGCCAGGAACTGAGTGCCCTTAGGTTTACGTCATGAATTTGTGATGTTGGCCCATTTATGTATTTTATGTATTTATGTATTTATCCAGGTGCATGCAGGCCTGAAATGCATGGCAGTGCGGTTGAGGGAGGAGTGAGGTGCAGTGAAGGAGTTGTACATGTTTGCAAAGGAAGGACTCAAGTTAGCAGAACAGTGAAGCCGGGAGATGATGGTGAAGAGAGGCTGTCAAGGCCTTAGCTCCCCACTGCAGACTTTACATGTCTATTCACTTAAGAACATAC
Source organism: Apodemus sylvaticus (assembly GCF_947179515.1). Lineage (NCBI taxonomy): Eukaryota > Metazoa > Chordata > Mammalia > Rodentia > Muridae > Apodemus > Apodemus sylvaticus. The sequence continues at coordinate 115,658,200 of NC_067476.1, forward strand.
ACTTAAGAGCAGGCTGCAGGCCTGTAATCCCAACACCAAAGGCAGGCTAATAGCGGCAAGATTTGGACCAGTGAAGTCTACATAGTGGGTTCTGGACTACAGAGTAAGAGAACTCTTCTCCAAAAAAAAAGCAAGGCAGACAAGCAAAAAAAAAAAAAAAAAAAAGCCTAGAGTACTAGGGTGAGGGGAAGAGGAAGAAGGCTGATAGATTGTTCTGATTGTGATTGGAGTAGTTAGTAACTGCCTTTTTGAGGACTTGCTAAGAGGAGGGCCAGGTAACCTGCCTCGCTCAAGGTCAATGCAAGAAGGGAATGCAAATCCAGGACTTGAACTAGTTCTCTCTGCTGTTCTGTTTGTGTTGCTGCAGATTGGTTTTCTTTCTTTCTTTCTTTCTTTCTTTCTTTCTTTCTTTCTTTCTTTCTTTCTTTCTTTCTTTCTTTCTTTCTTTCTTTCTTCTTTCTTTCTCTCTTCTTTCTTTCTCTCTTTCTCTCTTTCTCTCTCTCTTCCTCTCTCTCTCTCTTCCTCTCTTCCTCTCTTTCTTTCTCTTTCTCTCTTTCTCTTTCTCTCTTCTCTCTCTTTCTCTCTTTCTTTCTCTTTCTTTTTTTCTCAAGACAGGGTTTCTCTGTATAGTCTTGGCTGTCCTGGAACTCACTCTGTAGACCAGGCTGGCCTCGAACTCAGAAATCCACCTGCCTCTACCTTCCAACTGCTGGGATTAAAGGCATGTGCCACCACCGCAGGGCAGAGATGGGTTTTCTTTTGCTGTGCTAGGCTAGGAATCCTCCCCAGGCCTAGGCCAATTTCTTAACTACTCCTGTATGCCTGTCTCCTTAAATTTAAGGGAATACTTATAACAAGGAGGAGTTACTGTCTTTAAAAGGTATCATGCCTAATTGCAAACAAGTTAGTTTTGATAGAAATTTCAAACATTTGTTGAAGTATAAATTTAAATACATACGTCATAGTTAAATAACCATCCATCAGAGCCTTGGCTAAACAGGACATTTCTGTCAGTGCCAGAGTCACTAGGCAGCACCTGGTTTTGTTCCTTTTTGTGGCCCTAATGTCCCAAGTCTGGCCCTATCTCAAATTAGGCTGGAGATTCAGTTTTTATGGTAACAAGCTTGTCAATCAAGTGTGATCTGTGCTTTAAAATACTATTTTTAATCAAAATAAGTAATAAAAATAATTTGTCAGGCATGATGGTGATAATTTTAATCCCAGCTCTTGGGAGGCAGTAACAGGGGAATTTCTGTTGAGTTCAAAGGCCAGCCTGGTCTACATAGAAGTGAGATCCTGTTTCAAAAAAAGGAAGGAAGGAAGGAAGGAAGGAAGGAAGGAAGGAAGGAAGGAAGGAAAGAAAAGAGAAAAAAACCAGGCAGTGGTGGAGCACGCCTTTAATCAAAGCATTTGGGAGGCAGAGGCAGGTCTATCTCTGAGTTCAAGGCTAAGCTGTCTACAGAACGAATTCCAGGACTGGTAGGTCTACACAGAAAGACACTATCTTAAGAAACAAGCAAAACAAACAAATAAACAAAAGATATTTTAAGTATTAGCGAATATAAGTAATACAAGCGTAGTCAGAATCTTGAATTAGTAGTGGTACTAAAATTGTGTGTGTGTGTGTGTAGGTGTGTGTGGTGCAGGTCATCAAACCCAGAGCCTCACGGAAGCTAGCTAGTGAGCACTCTTTACTGAACTCTAGCCTAATCCTTTGAATACAATAAATTTTAAAACTGAGAAATAATCTTACCACGAGTTAGATAAGAGAGATGGTTCTGCCAGGTCTTGAACCAGTTCAGCGGACCTGAGATTGAATTTTAGTACCCACATCAGATGGCTGCCAGTTGCCTGTGCCTCCAGGCCAGAGGATCTGACAGTTCCCTTTGGCCTCTTTGGACACCACACACACATGGCTCAGGCGAGCGCGCGCGCACACACACACATAACTCACAAGAGTCAGATACTACAGTAAAACAGATAGGGATGTGAAAGCCAACTGTCACAAGTAAGAAGTAGTACTGAAGGTGTCTGCTTTGGCTCCAAAGAGTAGGCACCTAGTCCCTCTCGGTCAGTCTGCTCGCTGTGAGTTCTGTGGGGGTTCTTTATTTCTACATCTGTGTTTAGGTTCATCCTACATGGGAATGTTGTAAAAATAGTGAGAAGTCAGTAGGACATCGAGAAGGAGAAAGAACAATAGTATAAACATGAAATTCATTTCAAACTAATGGCTATTTTAAAAACTAAAGGAGTAAGAATGTTTGGGGATTTTTAAAAAAACAAGATTTTACTGACATTTTCTGAAAGTATAGTTGTTTTTCTGGTATTTCTTAGGCTTCAAATTATCTATTCTGCTTGAATTATGACGTTTATTTAAAAAACACTTCTATTTTCAGTTGGATGGATTTATTGCTCGAAACTGGGCCAATCAAAAATCAGCTTTGGGAAGTGCTCTTGATCCACTTGCTGATAAAGTTCTTATCAGCATCTTATATATTAGCTTGACCTATGCAGATCTTATTCCAGGTAAGAACACTGTCATGTGTACCTTAAATAGCAAGGAAGAACAATGGTAGTGAGCTTAGGCCTTTTCTTGAAAGAAATGGTTTTTCTTCCAAAATATATTTTTAACTTTAAACTGTTTCCTTGATTTTAAATAAACTGTTTTACTTATCACAGTCACACTGTTTATTACAGAATTTAGATTCTTGTTATACTAAATAACTTTGTTTAAAATTAATTGACATAGTAGTACATGATACTCTAGAAATTTTTGGTCATCCATTGTGTTTTAGTGCCCAGATATTTGGAAGTAATTTAAAATCTTTGTAAGTTGCTGATTTTTCTTTTCAGTTTTTATTTAATGTATATGGTATGTGTGAGTGTTTTGTCTGTATGTATGTCTGTGTCCTCTTGGTGCCTGGTTCTTATGGAAGGTAGAAGAGGGTATCAGATCCCCTAGAGGAATTAGAGATAGAGACAGTTTTGAGCTGCCATGTCCTGAAATCAAACCCAGGCCCTCTAGAACAGCCAGTGCTAATAACTGCTGAGCCATCTCTCCAGCCCCGTGGTTATCTTAAGTACAGTTTATTCAAGATGAGAACTCTTGGTACTATGAAGATGGCTGTAAAAATGTACATTATTATTGTACAGTTTCAAATCATATACAATGCATTGTGTGATTACCCTGAAACTGTCTGGTCTCTTGCTCTGAGTATTCATTGTGCATGCTTCTTTGGTTCTTCATCTTGTGCTTAGGCTGTATGTATTTCTCAAGCAGCTTTTCTTCCTCATCCCCCAAGAGTTAGAAGTGGGTTTGAGAACAGAAACTGGTCTGTTGTTGGTGTCTAGAAGTGTATGGAGTCTCATTCTGGTCTTTTAGTGCCCATTGTTGGCATCTGGCAGACGGTGTAGTGATTTCCTTCTTCTGGTTCTGCACATGGTCCTTGAGTGCCCGTCATTGGTGTCTGGTAGACGCCGTAGTGATGCCCGCCCAGCTTGATGCTCTTTTTAGTTTTGGTTTTCTTAGTGCTCTAGACTTATTAGTTAGATACTCTTAGCTGTTTCCAGTGTTGTGATATTAGAATTGGCTTTTTCCAGAATTAATTTCTCTGTGGTAAATAAAAGTCTGTTGGGGTTTTGATTGATTTGGTTACATGGAATTTATAGATCTCTTTGGAACTTTTGGCATTTTTTTTTACGAGAGACTTCTGGGTCACAATGCCATGTATCTACTATATTTAGGCGTCCTCTGATGTCTTTAGAGTTTTATAATTTTCTTCAAGACAACAATACATTTTTGATAGATTTATTCTCAAGTATTTGATAATTCTTAAAGTTCTTACCAGTGGAAGCTTTTAAGCTCTGTTGTGTGTTAGTTGATGTATTGATGATGTAATGGGTCTCATCATTAAGTTATGATGAAATGGGTTTCATCATGGGTCTTCATTACACATTGTTCTTAGCCATTTCCATCCCGTTGCCTCCCATGAACCCTTGTCATTTCCAGGTTAGCTCCCCTCTGCTTCCTGTTACACTGCATGCTCTTAACCTGCTCTATGACCCACCTTGCTTAAGATCAGGGAGCTCCTTTCTAGCTTTATGACCCACAAAACCGTAAATATTCACATACATGCCTAAACATGCATTGCATGCATGTAAAATCTTAAATTTAAGTTTGACACAACAGAAGACCCTTGTTTTTGAGGCTGGCTTTTTTAGCCTAATATGTCGCTACAAATGTCATAAATCTCTTTTTCATTTAATGGCATACAATTTTTATCCATTCATTCATGAGCATCTAGGCTGGTTCAGTTTCCTGGCTTTTGTGAATAGCAAGCGCAGCAGCAAACACGCCTCTGTATGCTAGCGTCCTGCTGTGTAGTCAGGAGTGGCTGGCTGGGTTATATGCTTCTGTCTCTTGACGGAGCTCCTACAGATTTCTGCAGTGGTCGCATTCCCACCCCAGAATGCACTCTGACTTTTCCTGGTGACGCCGTCCTCTTGGGTCCCTGTCTCTAGCAGCCTCATCAGACAGGTGAATGACTTTTTCTTCTGCTCTTGGATTGTGTTCATGTGACATTATGGTTTTTTTTATTTTGACGTTTGATAGAATTTGTTGAAGCCATTGGAGAGAGTTTTGAAATGTTTTTTAATTTTTTTCTTTAATTGTTCCAGAGTAATTCATTGTAACAATTTATCCCGTGTACATTTTGCAAGTTGTGGTTGTTTTTTCCTGGGTACTTACCCACTTTATTTATATTAAGAAGTTTCTTATTTGTAGCAACTTTTTGTTGGTACCATAAGACATATGCTATGTAGAAATACCCTAATTCTCATCTTGAATACTGTTTCCTTCTGTCTTTCTCTTGATTAATTTTGCCACATGTTTGCCAGTCCTATGACTTCTAATGAACCAAATATGGGTTTGAAAAGAGTCCCTGACTATTGACTTTTTAACTGTCACTCTCCCTTTCCTTTTCTGGGTTTTCCTGGATCCTTTTTTTGTATACAAGTTTTTCTAAAAGGAATAAGAAAGGAACCACGTGTAATGAAACATTCTTTAGTAGTAACCATATTAAAAAATGATAGATAGATTAACATTTTAATAATATCTTACTTAGCCCACTGTGTCAATGTCATTGTGCTGGCCTGGGGAGATGACTTAGTGGGTACAGACTCCAAGCTGGAGGGCCTTAGGTTCAGGCCTGGACCCACATGATGGAAAGAGAGAAAAGGCACAGAGCAGTTCTCTGACCTGCTGTGCCATGGCCCCCACCACAGAGGCTTACACACAAAGCTTTTAAATGTAATTCTAAAAGTTTAGAATGTGATTCTAGTATATAATCAATAAAAAATTACTACATTGAAGTTTAAAACTTCAAAATCGAGTGTTTACTTGCATTTACCATATGTTTCCATTCTGATGATGAACCACCTCTTAGATTTGGACAGTACTCATGGCTGTGACAGCACAGCCTTATAGATGGCCCTTTGCTGGTGGCTCTCTGACTTGTCTGAAGTTGGTTTGAGCTACATTTCCTGCTTCTGTGTCTCTCTCCCTTATTATGTGTGTTGGAGCTCTTGTCATTGTCCGTGCAGAATAGCTTCCTGCTTTCATGACATTTTCTTTCTATCTGGTTAATAATTATTTCTTAGGTTGGGAATGTGCCTGAGTGTCAGAATCCTAGCATGCACAAAGCTCTGTAGGTGTCTTTGGTTAATGATTTCAAGCTTAACTATGTTGTCAGTGACCTGAGTCCTCCAGCCTATATACAGTCAGATTTTACAAACATGTGCATCAGTGAATGGATATTCTACAGGACTGTGTTGTGAAGCTCTGTATAAGCTCAGTAAGTGTAATTTTCAGTCTTGTTGAACTCTTTCATTTCTTGAAACCCTTGGTCTGCTTGTCAATTACGGGGAGATTAGGCTGAAGTTTTCTTCTTTGTGTCTTGTTTTACTCAACCCCCACCCAATCTCCCCACAATTCTAATTTTGCCTTCTAATCATGCTAGTAACAGCATATAAGTTGAAATTAAATATTTATGACAAATGGAGTATTTTATTTGGACATGGTTCACCAGAGGGTTGCAGGTATTAAAATAACTTCAAAAGACACTGCCAGGTTCCAGTGCTGGACTGAAGTAACTGCAAGAGCACTTCACTGCCCAGGTCTGCATCCCATAGACCTCCATTCACCTCCATCCCTGCACAGCTTTCTTACAGTTGAGGATTTTGATTTGCGAGGTTGGCTGCATTTTAAATTGTGATTGTTAATTTATCAGCCAGTACTTACTGTAGAAATGTTTAATGATTTTTAAAAATGCATCTATAAATCATGGTTTACATGGTTTATAGTAGCCTGGCACATGCTCTGCTAGACACATTTTCTCTTTGAAACAGCACCATAATAGAGGATGAAGCCAAGGCAAATTCAGTTTGATGTGCGAGCCTATAGAATGTCAGAACAGGAGAGGGTCCTAAACACACCCTTGGATTACCCCTGAGCTGTTTGAAAATACCATGAAAGGGATATCTGTGAACTATGATTTGAATTCAGGATTTTTCCCATTAAATTTATTTTGAAAAAGATTCAGGATTGTGGTTGTAACTTTTGTTTGGTACAAAAGGCTCCAAAGTAAGTATGCTCTCTCCCTCCCATCTCTCCCTCCTGTTGCCTGTGGCTCTGGGACCATCCTGGGAAATCTGAGAAATATGTGTTGAGTATACCCAATCACAAACAGTTTGGAGTTTTGGATTGTTTGGAGATTAGTGATGCTCAGCTGGCAATATGCAAATATTTCAGAATCAAGAAACGGAAATCTGAAATGTCTCTTGTCTAAGTACTTTGGGTAAGGAAGACTCAGCTAGTGATAAAATTGATTGACAGGTCGGGCAGGGAGAACAGCAGATGTATGGGTAGGAGCTAGCTTAGCAAGAGTGGAAAATTTTTGTGTTTCAGGAAACTCTATGTAAAACTCTAGAAAATAGGCTAAAATTCAGAGACAAGAAACCTCGAGACTTCCAGGGTATTCAGCTTCTCTGACATGACCCTTTAACTGCCTTATTGTTGCTTTTCATTGGATTCCAGTGAGCAGGAGGTCTTTTTCCCAGAAACTCAAAGCTGAGAAGAGAAGGGTGTTGGGAGGCTGGGTGTAGCTTACACTATTACATACAGACTTGCAGTTTATAGACAGACACACGAGAGAACATGTGATGAGTGGATTGGAATTCTAGAGGAGGATAAGTCAGAGAGCCAGAGGCATGGAAAGACCAGGGCTTCACCATAGGGGCCTGAATCAATAAATCTTTACTACAAACTCTTTCTTAAGGGAAACATCGAAGAATGTGAGACTGACTGAGTCTTTACTGCAGACATCATATCTGTTAGTAATTTTTAATCTCATTAAAATTATTTTATCTTTGATTTTCAGTCCCACTCACTTACATGATAATTTCAAGAGATGTAATGTTGATCGCTGCTGTGTTTTATGTCAGATACCGAACTCTGCCAACACCGGTAAGGTTCAGAACATATTCCTTTAGCATTACTTCTAACCTAATTATTGAATGCAGTTTCACTTTATGAAGTTTATGACTTTATGACTTTATGGCAGTTATTTCTTAGTTTATTTATCAGGAACTAGGAGAAAATGCCCTGCAATTAGAACATATGAATAGTCCATTTTAAAAGCTGGATTTGTCAGCTGGATGTGCTGACATATGATGCTTTTGATCTCAGCCTTGCAGAGGCAGAAGCAGGTGGAGTTCTAAGGCTGAGCCTACTCTAGGGCTACAAACTACAGAGAGATCCTAATGAAACACAAAAGCAAAAGCCTACTTTCTGTTTTTAAGTCCAGCTTTTGATGGTGTATGAGGCCCGGGGTAGCCAGCTAGGCCCCAGCAGACTGTTAGAGGTGTTTGCTGTTTCCACGCCGTCTCCTGAGTCACTGTGGATGGTCTAGAAGTGCTTTTTAAAATCATCACAGAAGAATAGAATAGCTTGCTTACATACTGTTCATTGGCTCTGAATAGTTGAGCACATAAGTATAACATTCATTACCTTTTTGGTTCTCAGGAAAAATAGAGATATATTTTAATTATTTTGCTTTTTAACTTGTAAAAGAGTAACATACGTTTCTTTAGTGACTGTGTAATGAAGCAGACTGGGTGGGAGTGACTGTATACAATTGTGTAGCACTTGACAAATGTACATTTTAAAGAATCTTATTTTTAATAGTCTCATTAGAACATAACAAAGTATGTAAATAGTGCTCATTTTACTCAATAAACAGGATGGGTAAGCACTAGTAATTTTTGTTAGAAACCTGAACGATTATCTGCATTTTTTTTTCTTTTGCCAGCGAACACTAGCTAAGTACTTCAATCCTTGCTATGCCACTGCTAGGTTAAAACCAACATTCATCAGCAAGGTAAGATACTCATAGCAGCCTTTTAAAAAAGTCAGTCCTTTCTGAACTTTTCTTATAATGAAATGTATATAAGTCTGGAGCAGCTTAGAATGAGAACATTGTTAAAAGGTTGTTTATAAGTGTGTACACACACATGGGTAGAGGGCAGGGATATCTGTAGGGTCAGTTGTCTCTTTCCTTCTTGTGGGTCCTGGGATTGAACTCCGGTTGTGAGGTTTGGCTATAGCACTTTTGATTACTGAACTATCTCACCAACTTGAGAATGAGATAACTTTAAATGCATTGATTAGAGGGGCTAGAAAATGGGTCATGTCTGTCTTCTAAATTTTTTTAGATTGTTAGTATCTTTGTTATTGTTAGTGCAGTTTATCTTTGTTGATGGTTTTAAGAATGAGATCATAGGGCAGGTGAAAAGGGAGATGTAAGTACTCTTTGATTGAGATGTAAAATTATGAAGAGTTTCTTGTGCGTTTCCTATCATTCATTTATTTTAATTGCAAGTGCCTGTGTGTAGTATAGAAGAGTGTGTGTATGTGTGTGTGTGTGTGTGTGTGTTGTGGGCTGATGTTGGCAGTCTTCCTCTCGCTTTCCACAATTATTGATTGAAGCAAAGTCTCCTAGTTAGCTCTCGCTTGCCTTAGCTCCGAGATGATTTCCTGTCACCACCCTGCTGAGCCGTATCTAGCCCCAACCTTTGTATTTTTAAAGAGTGTTAGATGAAAAGGGAATAGACAATTGCACTCATTAATAAACAGTCTGAGTGGCCTGTTGTGTTTTGGTAAGTCTTTTTCAGGATCATAAATGTATATCAGCCTTTGCACAGCAAAGATTAAGGCCTTGACAAGTTCACTGAAGCTGTCCTTCCATTCCGTTTCTTATAACAGAGATGGAACAGATTAGTTATCTTTGAGACAGAGGGACCATTGTTTTATATTAGGCTCCCTGGCACAGGATATTACTACCATAAGAGGGAGCTTTTGGCTTCAAGTGACTGTGTCGGGTAGCAGTTTGAATGTAGCACTCCATAGAAAGTCACCTGAAATACTGGGACAAATGCACCAGTAACCACGTGTTCTGGAAAACACATTGATTTTTTTAAAGTCAAAGTGTGATCACTGTCGTGTGATGCAGAATAAATAACAGGACCAGGGAGTGTCTCTGTACACCTTCCTCAACTGCCCCATGCTCTTTGTTTAATAGAATGCTGTCTCTTGACTCTTTCTGATTCTGTTTCATGCTGTTGGGGGTAAACAGTGCTTATTTCCCTAGAAGATTTCACAGCAATAAATGAATTACAGTTTTCTGACCTCACAGGGTACGCAGGCAGTCAAGTGGCCTTGGAAGTCTGGGTTCTAGGTTTACTCTAGTGTTTACTGTGTCCTTTCACCCAAGGAGAAGCCACCTCACTGTTTCATGTTTACAGGATTGTATGAGGACAGCTAGGGACAAGAGCAGAGAATCATATAGCATCCTTGAATTGCTATGGGATTCAAGGGGTGGTACTTTCTGATAGTTGTCACTGCCCTTGTTATAAATGATGAGTACCTATGTGGGCAGATGGATCAGTTAGTGACTCTGACCTGGTACTCACCCGGGAATGCCAACTTTAGCATGGATAATGCCAGCCAATTTCTAGAATGCTTAGAACATATCATGATGAGAATAGCTTTGCTTCAAAAGCTTAAAATAGGGTTCATTTGATACGTTGATTTATAATGCTTTTATTTTAAGGTAAATACAGCAGTCCAGTTAATTTTGGTGGCAGCTTCTTTGGCAGCTCCAGTTTTCAATTATGCTGACAGCATTTATCTTCAGGCACTATGGTAAGTTTACTTCAAATTTACATTCAAACTACCAAAGCTACTAAATTTACTGTGGAAAACTTAGAATTATTCTGAGACTATTAGTACAATGACCTGTTGTGATAAGTCTAGAATAACTTGGCTCTTGAAGTGTATAATGAACACGAGGAAGACAAACTGTGGCCACCATCTTTTCCTCCATTCTCTCCTCCACTCCTTTTCTTTGTGCACTGAGTCCACTCAGTGCTACTGTGTGCATGGGTGCACTGGAGCATGGGCAGCTTCAGGAGCCATAGCCTGAAAAAGTTTTCTCCCACCCAGCAGCCATCAGTTGTCAATAGCTCCTCAGAAAGGAGTTGACCTTTGAGTTCCTGCAGTGTCCATGCAGACTTTAGCTGGTTTGTGCATGCATACAGTCAGCTACTACAATTTCACATGTGCAGTGTCTTTGTCATGTCCAATAAGTACTGTTTTGTGGCAAATGCCCACTGCCTCTGGTTCTTATAATTTTCCTCTGCTTCTTGCAATTTAATCCCTGAGCCTTGCAGGTGGGGAGTGTGATACAGCTTTTCTATTTGCACTGAGCATTCCATAGTCTCTCAGAAGCAACAATTAATTACCCAGCTGTAAACCCTGAGAGCTACAATAGCAAGTGGAAGATGTGCCCATGTTTGCAGTAGTGGAATAAATGTTATGGGAGTAACCAACCACTTTCTGGTTGTATTTAAAACCTACTTCAGAAAATGGACCTAAAGTCAGGTTCCTTTAACAGGACTCCCAAACCATTGGATGACCAAAGCATAGGCCCTAGGAAAGAACTTAACATCTACTAAATGGACATAGTAATGAGTTGCCTCTCTAAGTTCGTGTCTGTATACCCTTAAGTTAGTGCATCTCCCTACACTCAGCAGAGCAGCTGCTTGTTTACAGTAGATAGTGATTAACACAACTAACCAATGTGCACGGTCAGTCTTAGTCTTACTGTAAGGTATGGAGCACAGACGGTAGCAGTCACAGCTTAGAGGGATGAGAATGGTTGCTAATGTGTTAGAGTTTGGGAGGAAGAGGAAAGTAGAAGAGGGTAAGTGCAGGAAGAAGTGTCGTCCGAGCCACAGCGATAGCTGAGTTGGATGCCCAGCCTAGCGAGGGCGCAGACGGGGGACTCCCAGTGCGAGCACTGCAAAGTTTGTTTCAGTGTGCTAATTCCTTAGTTGTAAATATCTTGAAATATGTCAAACTCAAACTTTCAAGTGTTCTAAATAGGCTGCCATGTTGCTGTTTAGTGATATTTGGTAAACATTTAATTATAATTAAGCTTTAGAGCTCTGAACAAAGTTGATTGGTTAATCAAAGTAAATTATACTAAACATTTTTTAAAATGATACAGTCTAAACTTTATTTTCTTACATAAAATAAATGGGTTTTTTTCTCTTTATTTTGGGTTAACAATAGAGGCTCTTTTTTCTCTCAAATAAACTGCATCCAGATATAACCTGATCTCCTGTTTTTGCTTCAGGGTATTGCATGACTTTAGGTAGGCTCCAAGCAGCCTTAAGCAGGAACTGTCTAGTTGGAGCCTTATCTCTCCAGTCTGTTTACAGTTGTCTCCATTCATGTCCCGTCTGAGTGTGGGAGAAAATGAGAACATTGAACAGAGAACATTCGTGTGGGAATGGAGAGTAGCTCTTCCCACTGGTGTGTAGGCCTGAGTAATTAGATGGCTTTTATTTGGCATCACCAGCGTAAATGAGACCTTAACCATGAGTTTAGATTTTGTAGTCAAGGCAGTTTCATCCACAGTCCTGTTTTCTTAGCTCATTTTCACATGTGTACTTCATGATTTCTGCTGCTGGTGTTTTAGATTTGATGGCTGAATCCCATTTCTCTCCTGTCAAGGGGTTGTACAGCATTCACCACAGCTGCGTCAGGATACAGTTATTATCACTATGGTCGGAAAACTGTTCAGGTGATAAAGGGCAAATGAGAGGCACCCGGATCCAGCTGCAAGGGAGCGACTCGTGTCATCGGCAGCAGCGCCAGCGAAAGCTACAGGACTTTCCCGATCTTGGTATTCAGCTTGCGAAAGGTCCCGTCAGACAAACCATGTCTTCAAAACCGAAGAAATGTATGGCGAAAATAAGCTCGATCATGGGCCTACACAGAATTTCCAGTGTATTTTTAAATACAAATAAAACTATAATGTAGAATTTTTAATCTTAGGTTTTTGATTAATTTGTGAGATGAATTATTCTAGTTATTCTTTTTTTTAAAATGTTTTTTTTTTTAAAAAAAACATAGTTGGTAACATGGAAACAAAGCAAAGCAGCAGGGGATTTCCTGAGATTACGTGCATACCACACAGCATGGCTATACATTTGTATGCTTGAATCTTAAATCGATAAACTCACTAACAGTTCATATGATTAATACTTGATCATTTGAAAAGTGAGAGTAAACTTAGCTGTGGGTACTGTAAAAGTGTACAGAGATTTAAAATGCAGGAAGTTTTGAAAATAAAAAAGAACCAACAAAAAAGAAGGCATGGAAGTTCACCAGTAGTCTTCTAGGCTCTCAGGTACCAAATAGTGTTTATATATCAGGTTAACAGATAACACAGGAGTCAAAAGGGAGAACACGCGTATTAGGCTTTGTATCCGAAAGGCAGAGAATGACATCATGCCTTCTCACTGTTTCTAATGGGATGTTTGTATGATACTAGAACCTGTACGCATATGTCATGTAAATAGTATGAAACTTTCTATTTTTCAAAGTTTTTTTTTTTTTTAACTTTGGGGAATATTCTATTGTTAACATGATTAAAAAAAAGAATAAAAGAGCTAGAAAAAAAAAACCTTGTGCCTTCCACTTGGGTTGTTCTGTGGTGTGGGTGTAAGAGACTTGTAAATTTCCGATCTATGGAGTGCACTTAGGGGCAGCACTTCCCCCTACATTTAAAACTTACTGGTTCCAGACTGTCTGACAGTAAAGCCCTGCCCTGCCCTTGTGTTTAGAGAAGTGGAGTACAGGTAGTGTCATGAGCTATGAGGCTCCTCCACATACTACAGGCCTTTGTTTGCCTTCTCTCCTTAGCTTAACCTAAGTATGATGTGGATATAAAAGTTCAGGGCTTTTCTGCACCTGCCCTTGCTTTGAAATAATCACAAGGAGACAAATATTTATTGATAAACTTGCACTATAACTGGGCAGAGTTCTGATTTATATTCTAACCCTGCTATGCTGCCTACCCCAGCCCCGTGCCTCATTACCTGCCTTCCTAGCCTTGCCCTGGCTGCTCCTCCCCATCCATGTCCTCACGGCAACTCCCTCCTGGCCACTCAATATTCTCTACCCAGGACGCCCTCACTGGGATTGGAAGTCTAGCCTTAACTCTCCTCACCAGCTATAGGTGGATCACCTCTTGAACCAATCAGAGGTAAGGAGAACAATGTCTTCCAAAATACCAAGTCAGAAAGTGCTTCATTACGATGACAATACCAAAGTTTGGACTGTACTCAGATGATGTCCGGTACAGAAATCAGCATTTGAATACACTGCATGAAAACACACTCCAACATGGAACTGTACGGTGAGCCTCTAGTCATTTTGTTGGAACTGTGTAGAAGTTAAAGACAGAAACTTGGGCTTTATTGCATGGTGTGACTCTGTTGCTGGTCCAGGCTTCTTATCCCAGAGCACCTATGAGAATGCCCCCAGTCTCGGGTATTTGGATATTTGGTTTCGGAGGTTCAGAAGTGTGTCGCTGGGAGTAGGCTCTGAGGTGTCAAGGCCATGGGCCATTCCCATCTGCTCTCTGCTTTTGCTTGTGATTCAAGATTTGGTCAGCTTTTAGCTCCAACTGCTGTTTGTACCTGCTGCCAGCTTCTTACCCTCTGGAATCACAAGTAATAACCCTTTCCTTATGTGCGTTGCTTCGGTCATGGTATTTAGTCACAGCAATAGAGAAGTAGTGCAGCCACCCTAGTCTTGGAGCATACTAAACCCTACCACTGAATCACGGGTCGGAGAGGGGTGGGGCAAGGCTGGCTGTCGCCTCGGCCTCAACTCTTCCATAGCAGTTTTCTAACTGGGAGCTGCTGAGGCTGGAGATGGACTGCTGGAGCAGCCAGGATGGTGACTGAGAAATGTCAGATAAAAAGATGGCAGAGTGCTTATGGAGGGAATTAGGTGTTTCCTCTGCTTTATTATATTTGCTTATTGTGGTGGTTGTTGACCTGTAGTATCCTTGGCATGAAGGGTTTTTGATCTAACTCTGGTCAACACACTTTTTCTACTCTTACAGACCAAATGTCCTCGGGATTTTCTGTATTGAATTGCTACAAAATACATTCTGTATTAAACATACTGGAATTGTATTTAAATGAGAACATTAGAGTATACATTTATGTATATAAATTGGCAAATTTATTAAGTATTTCCATAGAACAGACTCATTCTTGAGAGTCGGCTAAAAACACTGAGGCCATTTATGTGTCTTAGGACTTAATACTAATTCACATTTTGGCTTTTCTAACTATTTATTTATTTATTTTTTTATTAATCATTCTATTCGTTTACATCTCAAATGATATCTCCCTTCCCGGTTACCCTTACACACACACACACCCGTCCCACATCTCCCCTTCCCCCCTCCCCCTCCCCTTTGCTCTATGAGGGTGCTCCTGCACCCACTCCCGTTCCTCTTTAGCGGGATCTGGAGGAGTCTTTCAAATTCTCTTGGGCATATATTTGATGAGACTAAGGATACAGTTTAGAATGTTGAAAACACGCTTCGATACCCACTTAGAAATGTATAGTGTGATTCATATTCAGGTCCAGCCTTGATATGCTTGCTGTCTACAGCAAGATGTTTGTGCTGCAGCCTGTTCTGAAGATGAGAGATGGATTCAAACAACTTTTCCTTACAATAGAAATAAGCACTGTTGTGAGTTCAATTTTGCCTCCTCTCCAAATGCTTATAATCCCACCATTTGGAAAGGCAGAAGCAGAAGGATCTGAGTTGAGGCCAGCATGGGCTGCACAGTAAGGCCTGTCTAAGCAGCAGAAGGTCATTTTATTTTTGTCTATTGAGTCTTGGGTGAAATACAGAAAGCCCTGGAAGCAAATAACCTTGCCCTGTGTCTCCCAAGTGTTACCAGAAGGCCAATTTAACTGTGAAGCTTACCATACATGTTTTGACACACCCTGAAATACAAGTAAGAATCCAGAAGGCCTTAGAAAACCAACGATAGCTCTTCCCTTGGCCATCAGCTCAAGGCCAACTGAACTCATTGTGCTAAAATCGGAGGTCACAAGGGAACATTTGTGCAAGAAACTTAGAGATGGCATTTCCAAAAGAAGCTGCGTTCCTTATTACGACTGCTTCCTTTGTTATCCCATCTCCTTCCTTCCGAGCAGTATCCCTCTGGTACTGGGGTATGTACCGAGTACTGACCCACCTGAAGCAGGTCACAGAATGACAGGAGCCAGTAAGACTGGCATCAGGTTAGTGAGAACAACAATAAGAGGGTGACACTCATCCCTTCCACAGAGGAGGACGCAGTGCAGTTGCTGTGAGCCTGAGATGTGGTGGTTTCAGGGACCGTGGAGCTCATGCTATCTTTAGGCATCAGAACATTGATTCATGCAGATGTGTTTTGAAGGGGAGACGCTGGGATAATTGAAGTTTTGGAGCCTCGGCATGGTCAAAGGCTGGCTTTATCTGGTTGCTGGAAGTAAACTCAAGGCCTCAAATGTGTCTGATTTGGATGCTGGGGATAAACCCAAGGCCTTGTACAAGCTAGGACATCACTACCACTGAGTTACTTCCTCAGCTCTGGCTGGGTTTTTGAAGGCCACCAGGTGTGTGCCATAGAATTGCCTGTGTGGCTTCCAGCGCTGTCTCCAGAGACATACAGACAGCACCAGTGTGCTAACCAGTAACAGGGCACTGGCGGTACACAGTCCCCAGAAGATGACCACGGAGCTGGACTTGGTTGTGAAAGTGGCACATGACCTCCTCCAACCTGAGACCTGTGGTTGGCTCAGGCCTGCCCTGTTGGCCGCCAGTATACACACACGGTAGGTGGTACCTGGTGACAGCTTATACAAGGGGTGCTGTCGGGCAGTGGCATAGATGTCCATTATGGATTGGTTCCCAGATCCTCCTTCTGTGAAGTAGTGGATCTGATACCAGAGCACCACTGAGTTGGGGGCACACCAGTGGATGAGCACTGATGTGTCAGTCACCTCAGACACCCCCTGCAGCGTGGGAGGGTCTGGAATGGTGTCCTCTCCACTGAGACCAGGGCAGCGGCATCTGAAGCGCCTCTGCAGCTCTGCGCATGGGGTCTGTAGATGCTTGCAGGGGTGGTAATCACAGGAGCCATCCTGCAGAGGGGCTGCCACCTGGTCTTGAGTCTCCTCCTCCTCGCTGTCATCTAACAGCAAAACTGGGATCTCGTCCTGTGGAGGATCTGTGTGGAGAGCCTGGGGGGTGGCGTGTGTCTTCTGGTTGGTCTGAAATACGCTCCTGGGATTTGGTGAAGTAGGCAAGGGTTCAAGGTATTTGCTGACTAACGGGGTAGAGGCAGATGAGACACTGGGCTCAAGGATATGTGTGGCAATCTGCTCTGCCCCTGAACTGGCAGCACCAGGCAGAGCCCCGGAAGGACTGTTAACTGCCTCAGAGTTAGTAGTGGACTGGGCGCTTTCCTTTGATCCTTGTGTGGGTGAAGCTATGGTGAGGGAGGGGACTTTGGTGATATTTTGTTGGCTTCCTCCAGGCTGAGCAGACAGGGCCATGCTCTGCCCAGTGGAAGGCCCCTGTGTGCGTGGTGCAGAGACGGAATGATCGAAGTGGAGTGGGTTTGAAGCCAGGAGGGTGGTGCTTTGGTCTGACCTGCACACGTCAGACAGGTGGGGGAGGGAGAGGGGACCTGAGAAGGGGCCCCTGTATCCTAAAGCAGGCTCACACATGGTATCTGTTGCCCTGTAAGGGAAACCAATCATTTAGGAGATACCTGGATTTCAAGGTATTAAATCCTCTCTATCAGATATTACCTAGTAACATTATTTTATTAGCCTAGGAAACTTTTGAAGGAAGTCTTGTCATCCCTTCTAGGCAGAAAAGGAAATAGGAAGGTGCTAACTGCTCATAGCTAGCAAATGGCAGAGGACAGTCATATCTGCTGTAGGAAGTAGAATGAAGCCAGACTTTCTGGCTTTAGGCTGTGCTCTCAGCATCTTTTTTAACTGCATGGGGAGCCCCTGACTCTTAAGGGATTTGGCAAAAGCCACTGGAAGCAAAGTAGGGAATGGAAGTGAGGAGCCCCACACCACAGCTGGACGATTGAGGGTGGCTGATTCTAAAACGGAGCAATTAGCTGGCGGAGGTGGTCCAGGAGCGCTCACGATCAATGACATCCCTAGATCCTTAGCACCCATCTTCTCACACCTGCTTGGGTACCGTTCTCCTGGTGTATCTTAGAGAAAAGTTCTTCTAAGCCAAGAGATACTATTAGAATCTGTTTCCGGCCAGGAGAAGGCTCTTTAAGCATACTGGCCTCAGGCTGAATGGTCAAGAGCTAGGCTGTCTCTTGGGTGGTCAAAGGGCTTAGTGGTTAAAGCACAGATGGAGATTAATACTGCCTCCAACATCCCAAAGCTGCATGAGTCAATATATCAAGTGCTTCACTTGTTTTAGTTCCATTCCTTTGTCTGTAAAATGGAAAACTAGTACAACTGTTCTTGCTCTGCCCACAGGGCATACAGACTACATTTCCCAGTCTCCTTTGCAGTTAGGTATGGCCTACCCATAAACTGTTGACCAACGAATGAGTGGAAATGGTGAGCACCCTCTAGCAGCTGTTCCTTTTAAAAGCTTCCAAGTCTACTTTCCCAAGTTCTTTGCCCTTTCTGGCTAGCTGCAATACAAGCAGAGTCTCCATTCCCTCAGCGTGACTACATTGGCGTGAGTGCTCGTATGATCAAACAGGCAAGACACTAGCTGGGCGAACTCCAGCTTTGGAGGGTTGATTCTCACCTCACAGCCATCTACTTGGTAAATGTGTTACCTGTGTAAGACAGTTTTGTTCACATCCACGAGAAGCCAAGCCAGCTCACAGCTGCAAGTGAGAGGATTGCCAAAGAGGCTGACGGACAAGACCTGGGAGGAATTCACAGTCCACGGACCAAAGGAACTCAAGTTGCAGCTGAAATGACACATACACAAGTGTACACAAGTCAGTTAAGCGACGCTTCTAGGGTCAATTTGAACAATTAGGTTTACAATGTTCCCATGAGAGCTGGAGAGGTGGCCCGTGGTTAAGAGCATTAACTGCTTTTCTAAAGGACCTGGGCTCAGTTCTCAGCACCCACATGGTGGCTAAGAACCATCAGTAACATCCAGAGGGCCTCACATCCTCTGATGTCCATGGTGCACAGACATAAAGACAAATAATTAAATCTTTAAAAAATATTTATGGGGGCTGGAGAGATGGCTCAGCGGTTAAGAGCACTGACTGCTCTACCAAAAGTCCTAAGTTCAAATCCTAGCAACCACATCTGTAATGAGATCTGGTGTGTCTGAAAAACAGCTACAGTGTACTTACATATAATAATAAATAAAATTTTAAAAAAATTTATGTTTGGTTTTTATGTATATGAGTTCTGTATTTGCATGCATGCCTACAAGACAGAAGAGAGCATTAGATCCAATTATAGATGGTTATGAGCCATGGTGGGAACTGAACTCAGGATTTCTGAAAGAACAGTGGTCTTAACTACTAAACTCTAGCCCCCAAATAATTGTAAAAGAAGGAAAAAAATGTTTCTAAGAGACATAGTGGATTATGGAGAAAACAATTCTGTAAACAATAGAACTTTAAGTAGAACCCAAAATGGACTTAGAGCTCCTAGATTGCCAACCAAACTCTGTCTTTATTATTTCTTATGGACTAAAGAAAATATCCCCACGCCAAGTGCTTTTATTAAGGGTCTGTGATGATGAAGGTGTGTGTAACTATAAATATCTGCACAAAAATAGGTAGTAGATGCTATTGTTATATACTGGGGATTAAACCCAGAGCCCCACACATACTAGGTATATTACCACTGAGCTATACACACCCTTAATCCACAACTCTTAGTGAAACACCACTGGATAAATCCTGAGAGCCAGAGAGTAGAGCGAGTCAGGACAAAGATTCTGTTAGACTCCATGGAAGAAAGAGGAGAGAGCCCAGAGTGGGTCTGCCATCGCTGAGTATGGTGGATGATTTGTGAAAATGGCCACAGGTTCTCTTTCCTCTGTAAGCACATACCACTGCAGTGTGATTGCTTCTTTCCACATCAAAAGCTAGTGTGTAACTCTAGACCCCTGGAGACATGGTGACATACTGAGGCCAGCAGGATATTAGCAAATGTGATGTAGACAGAAATGAGAAAGCCGTGGAGTTGGGCCATAGTTGATGGCACGATGCCAGTACTTATATGATGCCTTGATTAGTGTACCGGTTAGGTCTTGCTCCTTCATCTGTTCCGACTGCCTCTTGTGAACTAGGCAAGGGTATCTGTTGGACTACACCAGTGAAGGCTTTTCCTTGCACTCTAGGAAGACACAGCTCAACAAGTCAGCCATGTTGGTCATGTACTGGAGGCTATCTGCAGAGATTTGTGGTACTCTGGCCCAGCTGGAGTGACAAAGGAGCTGAGCTCTCTGAAGGGGAGAGGGGAGTTGGGTTGAGGTGGCTCTTGTGGCTGTGGATGCTATGGGGAGGGTGCCACAAGCAGGGAGGTGGGAGTCAGGTCTGGGTGAGCTGCCAGGTCTCTTCCATGGCCGCTGCCTTTGCTCTGAAGTTAGTCCGGTGCCTTGGGACAATACTCAGAGCTGGCTAGGAGTCAAGATCAGGAAGTGAGATTCAAGCAGCCTTCAGCAGCAAAAGCTTCAGGAGAGTACTCTCCCCTAGAGTATTACAGCTCTTATACGACAGATGCTCCCAGCCGATCTTTGATGAAACCTCTCTCCTTTATTCCTTGTGGACAGGGTCTGATGTACATTTTGGGATTGGGCTGGGATCTAAAACCAGATGCTTTCCATCAGCTTGGTCTGGGATGTTTAGGGATGCCTCATCTGCATGTGGAGGGGTTTCCGAGTGCTGTCTCTATGTGACTGATTGTCACAGTCCTCTCCATGGGGTGCCATGGTCATGGGACAGAGACCTGGTCAGGAGTAGGTGAAGCACCTACCACCCTCAAGTCTGAGGGTCCAGAGTTTCTGAACCCACTCAACCTTACCAAGTTTCCAGGCCCAGTTCACTGCCCCACAAACACATAGCAGTTGGGGCTCCAAGAATAAGAGACACAAACCCCAACTTTCAATGCTCTCTACTTTCCAATTCAGTACTGGCTCAGGTAAGTCACCAGGCATCAAGTCAAGCTTTTAATGGGTGAGGACGAGCAATCACAATGAGGCAGCCACGCCTACAGAAAAGGTGGAGAATTCTGCTTGGCATATTTACAGTTCTCATGCTCGCAAGGGCAGATCCACTCCCGGGTCTCTCCTGCTCCTTCCCTGGAGTCTAACAGAATGTTTGACCTGGGCTCCTCACACTCTCTTGAGCTCCTTGACTCGCTTACATTTTAATTCTATATTCATATAGAATATGAATTCTTCCTATTGAGTCGTAATTCATCATGGGCAACATGGGCTGCAAAGAGCTATGGCTCTCACACATCTTTCTCACTCAGCCCGATGGCGCATTACCACCACCTGCTTTACAACGCAGCACAGGGTGTGTGGGCCTCTGCTGGGGTTCTGATGGCCTGTGCTGGTTGGCAGCCAGACATCTGCTTTTTTATAGTAAAGTGTGCACTTCTTGAAAGTTGGAACCATATTGTCCTTACTGTCATAACCACCATCTTCAGTAGCAGCAGCTTCACCACCACCATTATATCATACAGTCATCACCACCATCATCGTCACCTCCACCAGTTAGTATTATCATCTGTGTGTGTGGCGGGGGAGGGGTGGCGGTGTGGTGAGGGGCTAGGCATGTCGATGTGTATGTGGGAGTGTGTATCCATGCATGTGCCTGTGGAGGTCGGAGGTTGACTTCAGGGTGTTCTCCTCACTCACCTTCCTCCTGAGTTTTTGAAGCAGGGTCTCTGCACTGCACTTGAAGCTTGCCATTTAGCCGAGGCTGGCGGGTCAGCAAATTCCAGGGATGTACCTGTCTCTGCATCCCCTATGCTAATGTGTCATATGTGCACCACCATGCCTGCCGTGCCAGAGATTGGAACTCAGATCCTCATGTGCCTCTATTCTAGTCCTACCTTTACTAATTCTACAGACACCCGCTGTACTCCAGAAACCCACTCAAGGGCTCCTATTTGCCTTTCCTATGTGAAAAGCCCAAGAGAGAGAGAGAGAGAGAGAGGAGGGGGGAGGGAAAAGGAGAGGGAGAGGGAAAGGGAGAGGGAGAGCAAGAGAGTGGGCACCATAGTTACATTTCTGCTTTACTTTGTATCATTTTCCAATGTTTAATTCCTTTTCCTTTGCATCTTTGTATTTTTATCAAGCTCAAAGCAGTCAGAGCCACAAAGTGTTTTCCCTCCACCCTCTCAGTAGCTAGTTCCTGGATGAAGCACAACTGTTCACTCTTAAGGAAACATAGTTCTATCTTTGGCACCCACTTGAACAAAGGAAAGCTAAGAAGACCCACACTTGGGCTTCTCCTGGATTGCTAGCCATGACACCACCCGAATCCACAATATGGGAAGCCCTTTAGTGCCTCTGAGAGACCATCCTGCTGGACTCTGGGAGGCAGGCCTTCCACCCGTGAAAAGTGCTAGGCCCAAGTGGGCTAGGGAACACAAAACCTTACAGCAGAACTAAGGGTCAGTGCCACTACTTTTTTTTTTTTTTTTTTTTTTTTTTTTTTTTTTGGTTTTCCAAGACAGGGTTTCTCTGTGTAGTCCTGACTGTCCTGGAACTCATTCTGTAGACCAGGCTGGCCTCGAACTCAGAAATCCGCCTGCCTCTGCCTCCCAAGTGCTGGGATTAAAGGCGTGCACCACCACTGCCCGGCAGTGCCATTACTTTTAATCTTTACAAATAGTCAGCACCCCAGAGCAGACTGTTAAATAACTGGATATTTCAAACATAGCTGTTTTAGACTTCGATTCAACAGAAACCACAGGGGCTGAGAGCATTGAGTAAGGGGCTAGCTGAAGTACCCAGATCCCAAAGAGAATTGCTCTACACCCTGTTCAAGACAAGGGAAGTCCGAGAGATGAGGTTTTACTGGCCTGTCACCCACCTGTAAACTCAAGACTGGACAGTGGTTTGGAAGCTCCTCTAATTCCTGTCCCTACCAAAACACAAGGGAGAAGAAAGGATGCTTCAATGTCCAATGACAAGTCCTAGATTTAGGCCCCAAGGACAGGAAGTGGCCTGGGGTCATCCTCAGTGTCCTACTGCTCTGAGAAGTCAAGCCACTGCCTGCTACTAGAATCACAGCACCAGCTCCAGATCCTACTGCATGGTAAACCTTCCTACCCCCTCTTCTTCCCTTTCAACCCTACTCATACGCAGGGATGGACTGAAAAGGCATCATCTGGGGAAAAAATGGGGGTCCAGTGGAGATAAGGTCTGGTGTCCTCGGCTCCTCATTGCTAATGATTTGGCTGTGGAGACTGTCTGGGACCTTCATAAGATACCATGAGGAAGATGAGGGAGAACAGAAGCCCAAGAGAATTTGGAAGAGCAGTGGCAGAAACAGTAAGGACTGGTGTGCCATATAAAATTCAATATAGTTTAATGGGCAAAATCAGTCCAGTAATAAAAGCTGGGCTTAGAATCACTTACTGCTGGAACTGAAGGACTTGTAGATCAGGTGTGTCTTGAAAGATCTCTGTGTGGACAGAAGAAAGTGCCGGGGATCCTTGACAATCCAGCTGCTGCAGGTGGGGAGTCATCTTGAAAATGTCTCCCTCCAGTGTCTTCAGCCTGGGCATCTTTCTCAGGTAGAGGAATTTGAGCTTTGGCAGATTTCTGATCCACCCAGACTCAACTGAAATCAAAGGGAATTACCCATTACAGCAAGGAACAAAATCCTAGGGGACCAGAACCATCACTAAGGAAATGCGTGACAGGGTGAGGTCACTGGTACAGCAGCTGGAAAGGCCCTTTCTCAGCTATGCCTAATCCTTCTTACAGCCCAAGTTGGTTAAGACCACAGAGAAGCAATGGACAACCCACAGCCACACTCACAATGGCTGTGAGTCTGTGCCCGGGACATCATCTCCAAGCCGCTGCTGTCACAGCCTCTGGTTAAACTCCACATGCAAAATAGCCAGACTTAGCTCCAGTGCCCCAGAGCTGAGAGCTTTTGAGGAACATAAGAAAGAACTGTGCACACACAGTTAGAGGAGGCACCAGGAACTCAATTTTGTAATCTCTCAATTTATGGAGAACATTCCCCTTTCTGAATTTCTTGTTCTCTCTAGCCTCCTGCTGCCCTACCTCTCAAGGCTGTGATGAACATGTGCTTATAGACACATGAAGTATCTTTAAAGAATAATAAAAACACTTGAATCAAAGACACTTCTACACTCTGTTGAAAGGATCCAACATCCATAGAAACAATGGGGGCGTCGGGGCAGCAGAATCAATGAATTCCTCTTCAGCATGCTTGAGACTAAGTTCAGCTGTCATAGGCCACAATGAAAACTTCACCTCGCCACCCCATAGCATTCATCTAGCCAGAGCGCAGCGGGCAACATATTGAACCCTGTTGGGCAGTGGTGGCGCATGCCTTTAATCCCAGCACTTGGGAGGCAGAGGCAGGTAGATATCTGAGTTTGAGGCCAGCCTGGTCTACAGAGTGAGTCCAGGACAGCCAGGGCTATACAGAGAAACCCTGTCTCAAAAAAACAAAACAAAACAAACAAACAAACAAACAAACAAACAAAAAGATGCTGAGCCCTGCCTGGGGGATGCTTAGGCTTGGATCTGGAGACGTTAGGCGCTAGACCTGTGAGACTTTGGTGAAGTCACGCCACCATTCCGTGCCTTAGTTTCCTCACATATAATCTGGAGATTGTCAGCAGTTCTGTGATTGTGGGGCACTCTGGGCACACGCGGCTGGTTTCTGGGACCACGTCTGGAAGAACGCAGCCCTAACCCCCCACCTTGCCAGAGGCACACGTGTAGCCCTCACACCGCACCTACCTCTTTCTAGGCTCGAGCCGCTCAGGTCCAAGAGCTCCAGCGCCGCCAGGGGCCCACCGTCCTCCCCAGCGAATGCCTCCGGGGCGATGTGGCCCAGTTCACTGCAGGAGAGGTTGAGAAGCTGCAGCGCTGGGAAGCATGCGAAGGTCCGTGGCGGCAGCGCCCGCAGTGGGTTCCCGGCCAGAGCCAGCGAGCGCAGGCTGCTCCCGGAAGGCGCCGCGCAGGGCGGCAGCTCGGCCAGCAGGTTGTGGCTGAGGTCGAGCTCACGCAGCCCGGCCGGTGTGCCGCGGCCCCAGTGCAGCACGGAGATGCGGTTGTGGTGCAGCGTGAGCACGCGCAGCTCCGGCAGGCGGCCGAGCACAGGCTCGCCAAGGGCGCGCAGCAGGTTGTGGCTGCCGTCGAGGCTGCGCAGCGTGCGCGGCAGGCAGCTGGGCAGGCGCTCCAGGCTGCGGTTCGCCAGGTTCAGGGCGGTGGTTCCCGCGGCGGGGAGCCCCTCGCAGGGAGAGTCGGTGGCGCGGCGGTCGAGGCTGTCCCAGACTCCCTGCTGAGTGAGTCGGAAGAGGGGGATAGTCTCCTGGGAACGCCCCTCCAGGCTCTGGCTCTGCACCATCCGCAGTTGTAGCAGGAGCTGCAGCAGCTGCAGCATCAGCGGCCACCGCATGTCAAATCTCTAGGGAAAGACTATCGAGGGTCCATGATTTCAGAGGAAACCCCCGAACGAAAGACACACAACGTTCCTGGAGGGCGCAGGGTGTGAGGGAGGGAGGGAGGGAGGGAGGGGGAGAGAGAGAGAGAGAGACAGAGACAGAGACAGAGACAGAGACAGAGACAGAGCCCGTCGGGAGGAAGCACCTCCACCCTCATCCCCACCCCCACCCTCATCCCCACCCCCACTCTCACCTCATGCTTGTCAGTGAGCAGGTGGAGACCAGCTTTTTCCTCATCTCTGGTGCAGAATCCACCTCACACCTGCTCGTCCTTGCTTTTCTAGCAGGAGTCTTTCCTTGTCTTTTCCATGCCTGACCTGACTCTTCCAGACCCCACCCCACCCCGCCCCACCCCCGCCATGCTTCCGTGTGCCCCTTCTATGAGTTTTTGAGAGAAGTTTGTTTTCTCTTCCTCTGTAAACTTCCCCCACCCCAGATTAAGCAGCTTCTTCCTCAGGAAGGATTTAGTTGTGCCTAGAAACACTCACCAGACTAACTCTCCATAATACAAGGGCCCTGCCACTTGCTAGTTTGTATAAAATAAGTTGTGGCGTCTCTTTCTTAAGAGAAAGCTCAGGGTTGCCTTCAGAAGAGGATAGGAGTCCTAGACACCCGCAAGACTTGGGATCCTGGTCCTATATAGGTTCTAAGAGAAGTCAGCACTGGGTGTCAGCCCTCTGCAGGAGGGAGTGCCCAGCCCTGTGGCAAAGTAGCTTCTGAACAAGGCCTGAAGTCACTGCCTGCTAGACCTGGCTCCCTGCTGATCTCTGACCACCATTAAGGCTCCTTAGGGAAAGGCTCCCCTATTGGTAGGGAGTTAAAGTGGTGAGAAAGTTGCTGGTAATTGGAGCCAGGTGCTAATGTATCCTGTAGCAAGTCCTACGTACCTGGAAGCGGCACCCTTTTAGGCCCTCAGTCTGTTGAATATCGCAGGAACTTCCAGTGACTTCCCGGGTCTGTTCTGAATGTCAGAGGGAGGTCCCGGCTGCCCTCCTCCAGCTCTATCCAGGAGGAGCCTGAGACACTCCTGCCCTGAAGCCCCTCCCTCTCCACCAAGACTCCTTTTCTATCCCTCTTCTTCCCTCTCCCCTCAGGCCTCTCTTTCCACAGACCTGGCATTCCCAGCCCCACCCCCACTCCTCCCCCATCCTCCTCTTTCCTTGCTCAAGGTTTCCTAAGCTTGAGAAAAGAAGGCAGCAACAAGGGCTGGTGCCCAGTACGGTCACCTCTCAGGAATCTTTTATTCTTTCTTCTAGGTGATTCCAACCATCCTGGGATGGGTGGAGGCTGGTGAACCGAGAGAGAAAGAACCTGCCTTTCCCGAGGGAGGGGTGGTTTCTCAGAGAGGCTTGCAGAGCTTGGGACCACAGACCTGCAGAGGAGTCTTCAAGCTGGATGTAGCTCAAAAACGCATGCAAGAGGCCCCGAGAAGAGTGATTGTTCTGAGACCCAGTTCAGTGACAATCTGGTGTTTGCTTCTGAAATGTGGCGAGAATAAATAGAGACCAGAAATGCAGAAAGGACATTCCTGTCCTGAGGCTGAGATGATGGGTCCCAATTATCAAAACATGCAGGTCCCATAGAAAGACACAGCATTGTCTGCAGCACCTGTTTGGAGTAGACAGTGCTATTCTCTTTAGGGTTCCTGGGCTCCTCCCTGCTTTTCCCAGACCTACCAGGAAGACCGAGAGCAGGCTGGGCTATTATCCCCAGTCCTTTGTATATAGATCCTAGGACCAGAGCCTCCTATTTCCCCCACTGTCAGTGCTTATCTGGGCATCTCTGAGAAATCCCAGGAACCTTGCAAACTGGTCTGATGAGATTACTAGTCCCTGGCGGTTTCCTTTGAAGTCATCATCATGCAGCGTCTGAAAGATAAGTGTTTTAGCCTAGGCCAGCGGAGGCCTTGTTTAGAAGCATTCCTCCTCCTTTGCCGGAGCCAGGTTAAGGGAAATCTGCTCAGTGCTCCCCACTAGGGAAGTGGCTGGCCGGGAGATCTGGGTCCTGGCCCAGGTGGTAGAAATTGGACACCACTGGTTGATCAAGGCGGGAGGGATGAGTGGGAGGGGGTTGTGGAAATCCAGGGAAAGATGGGACAGGGGAGGGAACACTGAGGTTAGCTCTTGTGGCCTAGCCGTAAAATCCTTAATGCTTTGGGCAGAGTTGCATACCCAAGAATCAAAGCCTCAAACTTCTCTCAATATTAAATATACTCTGTCCACCCTGGTCAAGCCATTACCTCCTTTGAAGCCAGCAGGGATGGGCTGATTTCAGATGGAGACACCGGATAAGAAGGACCAGAACCCACTGAAATATAAGTACCCCGGTTAGATAAACCACAAGGAGGAAAGGCGTTCATAAACTTGGAAGGTTTATAAAATAGGACTTGAGAAACCATGTTGGGGACACTCCTGCGTATACTAATGGGGAGGGGTAGGGAGAGCCCCTGGTCCTGAGATCATCACCTTGTGGCCAGGAGATCTGGGTCCTGGCCCAGGTGGTAGAAATTGGACACCACTGGTTGATCAAGGCGGGAGGGATGAGTGGGAGGGGGTTGTGGAAATCCAGGGAAAGATGGGACAGGGGAGGGAACACTGAGGTTAGCTCTTGTGGCCCAGCCGTGAAATCCTTAATGCTTTGGGCAGAGTTGCATACCCAAGAATCAAAGCCTCAAACTTCTCTCAATATTAAATATACTGAAACTCACATCCTCTTAGCCAGCTTCCTGGTGTGTTTCTTGCTGCCTGCTGTGCAGTGCTAGCCAGAGCTGAATGAGCCATCTAGGTGATAGATAGGCTGTTTAAGCAGGGTCCTCTGGGTTGCTCTATTGTTTCAATAGATAGGTTCCTGGTGCTATCCAATTGGGTCCCTACACTGGGGAACCTGATGTCAGTCCCTGTGTGGGTTCATTTAGGGCTCCTTTTTTATGCATTGGGTTAGCCTTGCCTTTGTATAGTACTTTCTGATATTCATCACCATCTCTCATCTTTGCTGCTAGATCCCAGGTTCATTCTCTCATGGAATCTTCTTAAGGTACTGCCTACTATCCCATGATAAGGAAACTGAAGTCCCCAGGGTTGACTGGGCTATGGAGCAGGTGATGGGTGAGTCAGACGGTGTTCAGGTGTTCAGTTGCTTTCAGTGGATTGATTGAGTGTATTCCCTTGTAACATAACCGTTCTTAGCTATTTAGATAAATCCATATCACTTAAGACACTAAAATATAAAGAAAATTTCCTTTTTGTCTGCGAGCTGACTTCTTGGGCGTAGTAGGGATGAGGAAGTGCCACTTGGGCACTTTTCAGGGACACTGAAGAACTCTGTTGCAGTCCTTTCTCCTCTTCTAGCACCTCAGGAGCATAAGAAAAGATGACATAAGTGTTTTTAGCATAGGAGGATGTTGCATGTAATAATTTAAAAAAATCAATCCACACTAATTAATGCTGGCTACGCCCCAGTACCAGGCACCACATCAGAGGAAGGATGTGGCAGATATTTGAAAAACAGTACACTGTCATAGCACTTTAGCATCCTCATGGATTACTGTCTATTACAGGTGAGGGCAGGTGAGAAATAAGGCTAGAGTCTGTGATCGGGCAATGACAGTCTCCCAGTCTCCCAGTCTCCCCTCCCCCATTGGGAGCTGCAAGCTCTGGTCTTCCCTGTTTCCCTTCTGTTTGCCTGCCTCTGAATTGCTCTATCTTCCCAGCCAACCACCTCCTGTGGCTTGTTGTCACAAGTTCCCATCATCCAGTAAAACCCAAACTCCAGAGGCTTGTAATTTATCAGTCAGATTTATAACAGTAAAGTCTCAACTCATAAAACGCCCACTCAAAGAACTCAAAACTCAATTGATATTGCCTCAAGTTGCCCAGCTAGATCAGGCCAATTGCCCTATATTATTCTATTGCTCTTCTATGACATTCGTAGCTACCTGTGGCTATTTCAAGTCACGTGGATCCAGTTAGTCCTCTTTCCTCCATCTTTCTCTGTCCCCCATTCCTCCTGCCCCCCCAAACTCCTAGCTCCACCTTCCTTTGTCATTGCCCAGTCACAGACTCTAGCCTTATCTCACCTGCCCTCACCTGTGATAGACAGCAATCCACGAGGATGCTAAAGTGCTGTGACAGTGTCCTGGGACCACAAAGTACTGCTTTTCAAATATCTGCCACATCCTTCCTCTGATGTGGTGCCTGAACTATTCCCCTGCTGGAGTCTCTCTCCTTTGAGCAACCGAGTCTCTTAATCAACCTCTTCTCTACTTACTGTTTCCCTCAGAAGGAGACCTTTAACTAAGGGCTCATGTGCTGGGAGTTTATTTGGGAGACGATCTGAGAAAGCCCAGAGAGTCTGATGGTAATGAGTTGGCACTGCTGTAAAAAGAAAGACTTAGTTGTGCTGAAGACTCTGGGGGAATGTGTCTGTCAAGTGTTGAGGAGTATGCATTCACCCCCAGCTTCTGTATTCTGCTGGTCCTAGGGTTCTTAGTGCTGCAGCTCCCAGACATATCTGGCTTCTTCTGGCATGGTGGGAGTCACTCCACTGGCTCTGGGTGAGTCCTGAGTGTGCCCGGTACAGCTCCTATCACGATTTCCCCTTCCTTGCTCTAAGCTGCATTAAGGGCCCACCCCAGGTGCTCTTTCCTGGGTGGTACAGGCTGCGTGGCACAGATAATTGGTAGAGTCCCTCCATCTGCAAGACTGAGAACTAGCCACATTGCCCATCCCACTAGCTCCAGGGTGCAGAGTCTGGCACCTGGGGAAAATGAATGGAGAAAGGCATGATGGAATGGGATCATGGTTGGCCCTAGTGTTGAGATGGTTAAAGAGAGAGTGGAGATAGGGGAGGGGACTGATGTGGAAATACAAAATTGAATCACCATGGGTCTAGAGAGCTTGCTCAGTGGTTAAGAGTACTTACCATTACAGAATACCTGGGTTTGGTTTCTAGCACCCACAGGATGCCCCAAAACTATAACTCTAGTTCCATGGGATTCAATGGCTCCTTCTGACCTTTTTTTGGGTTACTGTATACACAGGGAGCATGCATACACACACACACACACACACACACACACACTTAGGCACACATATACATATAAATAAAATAAATATCTTTAAAGAAATGTAAATCATCAAGGATTTTGCAATCATGGGTTCCCAACAGGGCTTTGGGACAGGGGATTTCTCCTGGAAGATCACATGATTAGAATGTTAGAAATACATGGCCCCCAGGGAAACAATCAGTAATTACACGTCTTCTCTGGGTATGTGTACAAATCGGGGTCAAAAATCCTTGATTTTAGAAAGGTCTTGACCATTTGTCTGGTCCTGGCCCGACCCTGTCCATTTTGGAGACAGAAAGCTGAAGTTCCAGAGAGGATTACAGCTTGCCTGAAGTCACATAGTTGTGAGTTTCTAGCTAGTGAGGACAAGGGTGACCTCACTCTCATAAATCCTTCCAGGCCATTTCTTGACAGTCCCGGGTCTCTCCTGCCCTGTTGTAGGAGTGGGAGCCTGACCTGCATGAATTGTCAAGTCACTCACTTCTTGAATGCTAAGCATTAGTGAGAACTCTAGGACTTTTGACCTGTGCTGTTCTGCCCCATTCCAAGGACTGTCAGAATGTATACCCCAGATTTAGGCTGCCCCAGAGATCTTCCAAGGGGGTCTTGCCTGGCTGTGTTCACATCTCTGGCAGCCTGGAGTAGGGTGACAGGGATTGCCAGGTGACAGCCCAGTCAATGCATCATCAGCCTGGCCTTTCAGATGCCAGCTGGCTCTGGTGAAGTCTTCCCCTCCAGCTGCTGGAGTTGGAATGTGCAGAAGTAAAGCCTCATTCTTCTCTGACACTTGCGATAAGCTGGTGAAATGGGAAGGTGATTGTGGGAGGACGCGGTACCAGGTTGTCAAGTCTCCGCAAAGGCCCTGATCTCACGGAGTGGTATGCAGCACACAGGCTGCAAGAACTCCCAGCATTCATGTGGACTCACCGACAACCTGCCAGGGGGGAATGGGTCTTAAGGAGTAAGATGGTGACATCTGAGACCTCTCGGTGTCAGTAAGACTTCCACATAGGTATCTGTGGAATGCTAAACATCATTGAAACGATTCAAACTGAACTGAGGCGCCAGGCACAAATGTGTCACTTTCTTTTGCATATAGAGGTGAGAAGAAGCAGGCATAGGCTGTGCCCATAAATGGATTTTGGAGTTCTCTACCACTAGGGATGCAACAGAGAGCAAAGAACATTAAAAAGGGACACAGGGTGTGGATTGTCATCTTAGAGCGCCTTTACCTTCTGAGGACAATGGCTGTAAATCCAACCTATTGCATGTGGTATTTGTCAACTAGATCAGCTGGATTAGCAACTCAGTGTGCACATACTGGCATATGTGTTGGGGGCTCACATATAAAAGGAAGTCCTAAAGCTAAATAAGGCTTGGACTCTGGCCTCTAGCAGAAGACAGAAGACGCCACTCACATGATAGAGTGAGCCCACTATCACAAGGAGCTGAGCCGTGAGCAGCTTACTCTCTGTTCATCCCTGTGTCTGGCAGTACTTATCCGAGACACATGTGCTGGGTGTTGGACGTGAAATGGCCTCAGAGTCCCCCAAAAGACTTGGTTTCTTCTTCCTGGCACTGCTGAGAGGTATTTGGAACCGTTAAGAGGTAGGGATGCCTGGTAGGAAGCTGTCTCATCAGAAATGTACTCTTGAAGGAGATAGTAGAACCCAGAACTTCATCTTTCTTTGCTTCCTGCCCACAAGGAAGTGAGCAGGGCTGTTTCACTACCTTCTGCCACCAGATTGTACTGCCTGACATAGACCTGAAATGATGGTCACTCTGCTGTGGACTAAAACCTCTGAATCTGTGTGCTAAAACAAATCTTGTTAGGTGGTTGACTACCTTGGGTCTTTATTACAGGAACAGAAAGCTAACAACCCACTTGCTCAACTGATATTTGCTGAATGCATGTTTATTAATTATTCTGCGCCCTTCTAGTTCTGATTAGTTATGTTTCTTTATTTGGAATGTTTTGGAGATGGACAATCAGGTTTAAGTGTATTCAGACTTCTAATATATTCGGGAAAATCCTTACAAAATAAAAGTGCTCAAATTACACAACCCTAACAATGATTTGTAATCCTAAGAAACTTGGGTATTATTTGTTACCATTTTCCAAAGCAACTTGCATGTGCAATGTGCATGTTAAACTGTGTTGAATCAAGTGCAGTGACCTGCCTGGTTTAGGGATTGGCCTAACTGGGGTAGCAGGAAATAAGGAAGGACATACCTTCAGAAAAGCTGGGCTGGGCTGGGCTGTGTGCTCTGATGGAGATGAGGAAGTTGCTGTACACAATTTCAGCATTCTGAGAGGATGAGGATGCTGCAGCTGATACTTTCTGCACAGGTCAGTTTCATCTAAAGGTCAATGAGTTGCTCCTCAACATTTGTACTGGAATGGGGGAAGGCTTTGCCATCAATGGGTCTTAGACATTGAGGTCCTTGGCAGTGCTGCACCCATGTCAACAATACACATTCACTCAGGACTTTAGCTGCCCCCCACAATAAGAAGATGCATATTGCCCAGTAGGCAGGTATGTGCTTAAAGGATCATTACTCACCGTGGAAATACACATTTATGCCATAATGAAACACTACTATGTACTATGTACCATCACAATGGCCAAAATTAAAAAGTAAATCAAAAGCCATGGAGCACCAATACCAAGTATTGGAGGAAAAAGAACCCTTATGAATAGTTCATAGGAATGCCATATGATATCATACATGTACCCTATTACTCAGAAATTATACCCCAAACTTATACTCAAAAGAAGTAATGTTGATAATAACAACTTCATTCATATATATGCCTGCAACTGGAAACAACCCAGATTTTTAAATAAGAAAATTTTATGGAGTCATAAAATATAGTGTAGGCATACAATGAGCTACAGTATAGTCACAAAAGAGAAAAAAAGATGCTACACTCAAAGACATAGATGAATCTCCATGTTGTTTTGTTTGACAGAAGTCAGGCACACAGAGTATGTATTGTTCCCATTTATATGAAGTTCAAGTAAAGGATAAATGTGTGTAGTGGTTTGTGTTTTTACTCCTAGCACTCAGAGACAAAGGGGGGTGATTCTTGAATCTCAAAGTTCAGTGCCAGCCTGGCCTATAAAGTGAGCTCCAGGCAAGCTAGGGATACATGGTGAGACTCTGTATCAATTTTTAAAAAGGTAATTGATAATTAGAGAGGTAGTTAGCTCTGAAGAGCCTCTGAGGCAGAGGATCCAGGATGTGTGGAAGACTAGAGGTGCGATAGACATGCTGGGGAGGGAATCCAGTGTGGCAGAAAGAGAGTAAGGACTGAAGGAGGAGAGTGGGGAGGAGAGTCTGCAAAGGTCATGTGGGGTTGGTTTCGGAAAGGCTTTATTAGTCTTTGGTGCAGTTTCACATCTCATATTTCACTTCTTTTGGCTGTGTGGTAGAATGGTGCCTCCTAACTTATAGAGTTGGGTAAGGACATTTCCAAACTTTGCTTTATCAATGATTATAGAAAGTGGCATGTGTCACTTCCAGGAATTACATTCAATTGTTGCTTTGAGATCCTTAGGTGGGGTGGGTGGGTGTCTCCCTTTCACATAACTGTTGGTGTATGTATGTATGTATGTATGTATCCATCCATCTCTATCTATCTATCTATCTATCTATCTATCTATCTATCCATCTATCTATCTCCTACCTGTTTATTTGTGATGGTGGGTGCTCCATCTGCCTGGGTCTCTAGGAACTCCCTCTAGACTGCTAGGCTGAACCCTTAGATAGATATTATGAGACCTAAGTGACTTATCATGAACCCGATTATTTGGATAGTTGCAGGCTTTGTGCATGGTGTCAGGTTCACTCATTCAACACACTGAATGTACTTAGCAGCTGTTCTAAATCTCCTTCTCTCCCAACATAGCCCCTTCTCTACCGGCAGTAGGCAAATAAACAAGGTGCTTACCAGTTGCATGAGCATGATGAAGGGGTGAGGAAGGAGAGTGGAAATGGCCATCAGAAGGCATTGTTTCTTTGGAGCCCTGGTGGAGGAAGAGCTGTGCGGTGTACAGAGTCACAGGCAGAGTGTTCCATGGGATGGTAAGAAAGATCCTTCTGTGTCTGAGTCACAGAAGCAGATCTTTGTGTCTAGCAGCTCGTGAGTGAGGAGGGAGGGAGGCAGCGGTGCTATCTTGTAAGACAGACAGAGGAGGGAGGGAGGCAGCGGTGCTATCTTGTAAGACAGACAGGACACGTATCAGGTGTTCAGAGGTCAAAGGTTGCTGTGGTGCTTTGAAGGAAAAAGCAGAAGTAGAATTATTTTCCATTGAAGGCATGTTGTGGATGTTGCTGGCAGCAAGGGTGGAGACGAATAATCTTGAAGCACTTGGCAATTAGAAGTAACACAATTTATTAATAGATTGGAAATGAATGCGGTAGGATGAACAATAGCCTGAGAGATGTTCATTGCTTAGTTTCCAGAAGGGGTAAGTGTTACCTTATTTAGCAAAGAGAACATGGCACCACCCCCAGTTAGCTGGGCCTAGTCACACCAATTGCTACTCAAGACAATGTCCTACTGGCCTACTAGCAGGTCTTATGGAGGCATTTTCTCAACTAAGAGTCCCTCTTCCCAAATGACTCTAGATTGTGTTCAGCTGACATAAAACTAACCAAGACAACAAACACCCAGAAAGCTTCCATCAATTCCAACAAACTGTACCCATTAAAGGATAGCTCCCAGTGCCCACTAGCTTAGCTCCTGGTAACTTCTGCTGTATTTTATTTCCCTTCATTTGCCTACTTAAAGTACTACATGTAAATGGACTCAAATGCATTTGTTTTTTTTTTCTTTAAAGATTTATTTATTATTATATGTAAGTACACTGTAGCTGTTTTCAGACACCGCAGAAGAGGGCATCAGATCTCATTGTGGATGGTTGTGAGCCACCATGTGGTTGCTGGGATTTAAACTCAGGACCTTTGGAAGAGTAGTCAGTGCTCTTCACTACTGAGCCATCTCTCCAGCCCCATACATTTGTTTTTTGTTCCTGAATTATTTCATTAAACATATTTTCTCAACAAATGGTGCTGGTTCAATTGGAGGTCAGCATGCAGGAGAATGCGAATTGATCCATTCTTATCTCCTTGTACTAAGCTCAACTCCAAGTGGATCAAGGACCTCCACATAAAACCAGACACACTGAAACTAATAGAAAAGAAACTGGGGAAAACCCTTGAGGACCTGGGCACAGGGGAAAAGTTCCTGAACAGAACACCAATAGCTTATGCTCTAAGATCAAGAATTGGCAAATGGGATCTCATAAAATTACAAAGTTTCTGTAAGGCAAAGGACACTGTCAAAAGGACAAAATGGCAACCAACAAATTGGGAAAAGATCTTCACCAACCCTACATCCGATAGAGGGCTAATATCCAATATATACAAAAAACTCAAGAAGTTAGACCCCAGGGAACCAAATAACCCTATTAAAAATGGGGTACAGACCTAAACAAAGAATTTTCACCTGAAGAAATTCGGATGGCCGAGAAGCACCTTAAGAAATGCTCAACATCATTAGTCATTAGGGAAATGCAAATCAAAACAACCCTGAGATTTCACCTCACACCAGTCAGAATGGCTAAGGTTAAAACTCAGGAGACAGCAGGTGTTGGCAAGGATGTGGAGAAAGAGGAACACTCCTCCACTGCTGGTGGGATTGTAAGATGGTACAACCACTATGGAAATCAGTCTGGCGATTCCTAAGAAAACTGGACATGACAGTTCTGGAGGACCCTGCTATATCTCTCCTGGGCATATACCCAGAGGATTCCCCAGCATGCAATAATGACACATGCTCCACTATGTTCATAGCAGCCTTATTTACAATAGCCAGAAGTTGGAAAGAACCCAGATATCCCTCAATGGAGGAATGGATACAGAAAATGTGGTATATATACACAATGGAGTTCTATTCAGCAATTAAAAACAATGAATTCATGAATTTTTTAGGCAAATGGATGGAACTGGAAAAATACCATCCTAAGCGAGGTAACACAATCACAAAAGAATACACATGGAATGCAATCATTGATAAGTGGATATTAATTAGCCCTGAAGCTTTGAATACTGAAAATACAATTAGCATATCAAATGATTCCCATGAAGAAGGAAGAAGAGGGCCCTAATCCTGGAAAGGCTTGATCCAGCATTATAGGGGAGTACCAGGACAGAGAAAAGGGAGGGGGAAAGATAGGAGAATGGATGGAGAGAAGAGGACTTCTGGGACATATGGGAGAGGGACTGGGAAAGGGGAAAGCTTTTGGAATGTAAATAAAGAATATAGAAAAAAACGTATTTTCAAGGTCCACTCCTATTATATTATGTATTAAATTCCATTCCCTTTTGTGAGTAGATAGCATTGCTTGTTATTTTAAGCAACCAAATTTGTGTGATTGGTTTTGGTTGCCATGGGAAACTAATTTATGTGATGAGAGGATAAAAGATGCCAAGGTGACTCGTAGGTGTTTGGCTGAGAATTGGGCGGACCAAGGCAGAAATCCACAAATGCAACAGATTCGGTGCAGCTCTGTTCTGGGACATGTTCACTTGGAGATGGCTGTTCTGTCTTCAAAGGACATGCTGGGGAGGCAGTTGATGATGTTTCTCTGGAATTCCTCCCAAGTGCTGGGGAGTTGCTGCCGTTGGAAGGCATCAGCACATAGATAATTTGTAAGGAAAATTGATGGGTTGTACTCACCCAAGGAATGTGTATACACCAAGGAAGATGAGGCAATGTACAAGGCAAGGTCAGACCAGCGTTGGAAGGTGAAGCAGAGGAAGGCAGGGCAGCTGGGCAGGAACAGGCGGGGGGTTGGCAGAAAACTCAAGGAAACTTGGCTCGGGAGGTTCAGAATGGTTTTTTCCTAGAAAAGCATGGCCAGTTGGGTTCTGAGCCAACAGGCAAGGGAGAGCTACTTAGGATTTGAATACAAGGGGTGTGCTGTGCTGACATAAGCAAGAAAAGTGTGGGCTAAAGACAGGAGACAGAGTGTGTTAGTGTTCTTAGTGCTTCTTCCTAGTGCCAGGGAGGTAAAACACTGGCCCAAGTTTTAAATAGTTTCCAAGGTTTATGTGTATGTGCGTTTTGCCTACACATGTGCATACTATGTGTCCTCAGAGGCCAGAAGAGGGTGTTGGTTCTTCTGGGACTGGAGTTAGTGATGGATGTGAGCCACAATGTGGGTGCTGGGACTCAAACCTAAGTCCTTTAGAAGAACATCCCAGTGCTCTTGATAAACCACTGAGTCAACTCCCTAGCCCCAATGAGGAAAGTTTTGCTGTTAGGTGCAAAAGAAGAGGGAACAACAGACAGTTTTGAAACCATTTGAAGTGAAAGATACTATGGATAGATAGTTCTGGCTATCTAACAAGAACCCAAGCCTTAGTGGCTTTAACCAAGTCCCTGTAGTCTATTCTATGATTTTCTAGTTAGGAATTTGTCAGAGCTTGGCTATGAGGCTCATTTACTTCAAGTAGCATTGGATGAAGTTGTAGGTAAGAATCAGCTTTGTTTGGGCTGGATTTAAGGACTTGATTTCATTCAATGGCTGGTACTGTTCTGAGGATGGCTAGAAGATCTGTCTTATTGGGCCAGTTCAGTTGGCGAGGGCTCCTAAGGAGAATGCTGGACTAGTTAGGCATGACACACAGTTTGTTGTTGCCTATGCCTGGAAGCTGCACTGGATCGCTTCTGCTGTGCTCTGTGGTCTGGCCAACTGCAAACCCACCCAGATCTAGTAGGAGATGATCTAGATCCCACCTCTCCATGGGAACACTGTTAAATAATTTATAGCCAAGATTGACACTCCTCCCAAGGCAGAATACATTTACAGGCTGGATGGGAGTGTGTCAGGAATCTGAGAAAATACTTAAGAAAAGGGTGATTACAGGAGTGAAGCCCTTCAGAAGCCTCAAGGGGTTGCCCAGAGGGTTGGAGATGGCTACTCTTCTTACCAAGAGAGGAGGGAAGGAAGTCTTAGCGAGGCAGACAGTGGCAGGATGAGGCTACGAGGTTCAACAGCAACCAAATGAGTATACTGGCCAGGGTCAAATGATAAGGGCTGAAAAGAAGGCTGGGCATGACAGCCTCAGGGCTGGGACACGAGGGTCTTTTGTTGTTTTGTTTTTGTTTGTTTGTTTGCTTGCTTGCTTTAAAGCAGATTTAATAGGAATGGCATTCAGTTGTTACTGAAAATAACACCAATTAGAAATATGTGATTACTAGTTCTCACTAATGTATTAGTAATCCTGTAACTTTATGGCTAATTATTAGTTTTCTGAAATATTTTCCCGAATCTGTAAGGGAATAGTCTACATCTCAGGAGCTGTTTGGTGTGCTGGTTAGTTTTGTTAACTTGACCCAATCTAGAGTCACAAACTAGGGAACCTCACCTGAGGAGTTGACTCCATTAGATTGGCCTGTGGCACACGCACACAAAGACATACACACATGCACATTTTTTACTAAAAATCTTAAAAATTTTTAAATATGTATTTGTTTTATGTGTAGTATGTGTATGTGGAGGATGTGTTTTATGTTTGTATGTGTAGTATGAGACTTTTGCCTGATGTGTGTATATGTACCGTATGTATTGCTAGTGTGTGTGGAGGTGAGAAGAGGGTGATAGATCTCCTGAACTAGAATTATAGACAGTTGTAAATCAGTATGTAAGTGCCAGGAACCAAGCCCAGGTCTTCTGCAACAGCATCAGATGCTCTTAACCACTGGGACACCTCTCTAGTCACAATACAAATTATTTTTAAAGAGTATGGCAGGAGCAGGGCGGTAGTGGCACACACCTGTAATCCCAGCACTCTGGGAGGCAGAGGCAGGTGGATTTCTGAGTTCGAGGCCAGCCTGGTCTACAGAGTGAGTTCCAGGACAGCCAGGGCTATACAGAGAAACCCTGTCTGAAAAAAACAAAATCCCCCAAAAAACCCACAACAAAACAAACAAACAAACAAACAAAAAGTATGGTAGGAATTAGTCTTCAGAAATTG
The DNA here is from genome assembly GCF_947179515.1 of Apodemus sylvaticus. Classification (NCBI taxonomy): domain Eukaryota; kingdom Metazoa; phylum Chordata; class Mammalia; order Rodentia; family Muridae; genus Apodemus; species Apodemus sylvaticus. Next base: position 115,697,490 of record NC_067476.1, read on the forward strand.
TCTTGCTAGGCAATGTCTTTTTGTAAATGATGTGCAAATATGTTTGAAATTCTTTTGATACATTTATTTATGTGAACTGGGGAGAAGGGCACATGCTACGGCAGGTAGGTGGGAGTCAGAGGACAACTTCTGGGGATCAAACTGAGGTTATCAGCTGGGCGGTGGTGGCACATGCCTTTAATTCCAGCACTTTGGAGGCAGAGGCAGGCAGATTTCTGAGTTCGAGCCTAGCCTGGTCTATAGAGTGAGTTCCAGGACAGCCAGGGCTACACAGAGAAACCCTATCTCAAAAAAAAAAAAAAAAAAAAAAAAAAAAAAAAAAAAAGAAAGAAAGAAAAAGAAAACAAAACGTAGGTTATCAGGCTTAGTGGCATGCACCCTCACCCAGAGACAGCCTGCTGATTTACATATTTATAATTGTTCTGAAATTTCTTTCAGGAATTTATGGTTCACACTCACACACACTCACATACACACACACTCACACACTCACACATACACTCACACACACTCACACAAACTCACACACACATTAATGGTTGGCATCATCTTAGTAATCATCATCATCATCAGACAGTTTTATTTTTTAAAATCACTCATTAAAATTACTCTATCATAATCTCACCTTAGTCTTGGACGTTTCCCAAGACTGCATCATCATGGGAATAATACGGTTATGTTGTTCTCTTGCTGAGAATTTCCAAGGGGGAATTAAATGTTTTGGGCAACACCCGTGTAAAAGTTCACAGGGTTCATAGAGTCACATCTGAAGTGAAAACTTAAGGGCTCTTTGGAAAGTCAGTTGGATAATGTTTTGCTGGGGCAAACACATGAAGGAACTAAGCTGAGGTGGACACAGGTGTGAAAGGCTAAGGCAGACTCATGAAGGAACATTTCTCTGAAGCAGACACAGGAGAGAGGATGCTCTGCTAAAGCAAGCATGTGAAAGGACACATGATGCAGGATTGTTCGCTAATGACACGCATGTATTGGTCTTCCTTACCCTGTGTAGTTGAACTGCATTTGTCAGAACGCCAGAGAGAGAAACACACCAAAAAACTTCTGGTGGTGTGCTGCAGTTTGTTGCCGCTTCCAAAGACTTGGGCTGATTGATGCACGTGCTGAAGCAAGACCCGTGCTGAGGCAAGCACGTGGAGGACACGTGAGATTTGGAGGGTATAAATAGGAGCGATGACGACAGAGCTTGGCTAGCTGATACAGCTAGCTGTGCAAAGCTTGTGGGTCTTCTGTCTTCACTTATCTTTGCTTCCCTGAGAGAGGCGCAGCTGAGAATTTATCCTGGTGTTTCTGTTGGTCTATCCTGCTGACTGAAGCTGAGGCTGAGGCCTGGCTGTCTCTGCTAGGTCGAGTCACCACTGTTGCTAACCTGACACTACTGAACTGGTACTGCTGGTGTATCCGTGAGGTGTTTGTGACTGGATGGAACTGCCATTGCCTGCTAACCTGTTTTCTAAACAAGTCCACTTTTCCAAATCCCTTTCTTTCCCACTACCTATGGTGGGTGGTGGGCTACAGGGGAGGTTAAAGCATCTTTAAAAATAGAATTTGAAAAATTGAAAGTCACACATAACACATTCAGCACTACAGGTCTTTTATCTCCTCCCCAGGTGCATGCTGGGTCCCACTGACTTTCCCCTCCATGCCCTTCTTACTGTATACGGTATGCTTCATGTCTCTATACTGGGTTCTCATCTTCTCAGCTGGCTGAGCTAGAAATTTTAGGTTTAAGCTTGACTCTGTTCCCTCATTGTGCAAATTCAGTGTCGGGACAATGAGGAATGTGCTTGGTTATAGGTTCCAGAAAAACTACTTAATAGTGGTGTGAATACACAGAGGTTCAGGGAAACACCCAGAGATACTCTGTCCCTAGTTAGTCAAAATGACAGAAATGAGAAGCACCACAAATGTGCAAGCAGGTGCAAGCTATCACTTCCCCTTCAGCTGCCCTGTGTAGGCACAAAAGTATTCCGGGCGAGAGGTGCGCTATCTCGGGGTGCTCCTCTCATTCTTGGGCTTATTGCCTCTGGCTGCAAGAGGGTTGCAGAGCCTCCAGGTATTGCATCCACATCCAGGACGGGGTGGACTAGGAAGGTGAAGTCTAACATAACAGCATTGCCTTTTCATCAAGATGACAGATAGCCACAGGGATCTCCACAGCGTACCTCAGGCCCCACTGGTCAGAACTAGGTCATGTGTGCACCCTTAGCCACAAGAGACAATGGGAGCTTGGGAAATAGGAGCCTCGTGATTGGTCTAGAGCACTGGGGCTGGGCACATTGACTCTATCAAAACTCAAGTTCTGTTATGGAGGAATAAGGGAAAATGTTTGTTTTTGTTTTTGCATGCAGATAATAGTCATAATAGTCTTGGCCAGTCAGCAAACTCTTTTTGGCTCTGAGATGGCTTGCCAGTGTTCTCCTACCCCACGTACTGCCTCTGGCCAGGTCTCTGGGTCTGTAGATTACCATAGCCTTTGACCTGCCCCTGTACCTTCCAGTGTGGCCTGATTTCCCTATCAGTCCCCACACTTGGTTTCTGCGTGCCAAGCTGACTGTGGGCCATTATGGAGAAGAGAAATGCCTAGTTTTCTCTACTTGTGACATCTGCCAAGCTTGACTGAATTCCTTGCCTCTCTCTCTACTTGGTGAATCTGTTGTTGACCTCCAAGACTGAGTTAAAATATTTCCCCTGAGAAAACTTTCCTAATGTGCTCTTGACTCTACTATCACAAACTAGCCTCAACTTCTTGGTTTCCTGTGTTTATTTATTGTGTTTGCTCTGTCATAACCCTAACCCTAAACCTAGTTCTAACCTTCTAACACTAACTCTCTAACCCTAATCCTTTCACACAAACCCTAATCCCTAACCCTAACTCTAACCCTTTAGCCCTCTAACCCTGACCCTGATCTTGGCCCTAACCCTAACCCTATCTGTAAGCCTCTAACCCCAATTCTAATCATAACTCTAACCCTTTAGCCCTCTAACCCTGACCCTGATCCTAACCCTAACCCCAACCTTGTCTTTCAACCATGTCACTTGTTGATGCACGCTGATCCTGGCACATCGCACGTGCCTGTGGAAGAATTCTCCTCATTTTCATCAGTAAAATAATCCTGACTTCTAGCTGAGTTTGTGACTACTTTGAATGAAGAGCAAATACTTTAAATGCCCTTGAGGAGAGTTAACACCATGTGACATGCCTGGAGCCACAGCTGCCTTGTTGGACCAAGGGATGACTTTGGGAGCACAAGCTGGATGTGCTCCCAAAGAGCAAGAAGATGAAAGATTGTAGATTGCGGGCTTGTGTACTGATCTGTGGTCTAGCATTGCCTACACAAGGAGGTTTAGGTGGAAGAAGAGAAAATTTCCCCAAGTAGCGACTCAACAGAGAGAATTTTCTGGTAGCAATATATATATATGCTTTAAAAGAAATTGATTTAGACCAGACACAGTGTCCTCACAGGTCAGTTACCCAGACATTCAGGAGGTTAAGGCACAAGAATCTTGAGTTTAAGGCCAGCTTGGGTTGAAGAGCAGGAGTCTGGAAAAAAAATGTCAGGGAGGCTGAGGATGGGGAATGCAGCTCAGTGATGAGAGTTTGCCTTCACATGCAAACCCAAGACTCTGTCTCCAGGGCAACAAGGGGCAAAAGTTGGTTCGGTTGAATTACAATTACCATAGGTTGAAAATGACTGGTGGTTAGGTCTATTAGGTTCTGACATATATTACGCCATGTGGTATTTTAAAAATATATTTGCTTTTAATTTTTAATTATGCATTTGTAGGTGTCTCTGTTTGTGGGTATGCTCATGTGAGCTCAGAGGCAAGGCATTGGGTTACCCTGGGGCTGGAGTCACAAGCAGCCGTGGGTTATCCGGTATAGGTGCTGGGAACAGAACACGGGCTCTCTGCAAGAGCAATGTGCAGTCTTCACCACTGAGCCAGCTAGCCAGCTGTGTCACGTGGGAACATTGAAATCAGAGCACCTGCCCTCACTGCTGCCTGTCACCTGCAGATGCCACATGGCAGCAACAGGAATTGAGTCTTTAAAACTGCATTTTATTCAGAGAGCTGGTGATCCGAGAAGACGGTGGATCAGCATCTAGAGATCTGTCTTGCATCTCATCACCAGAAGGCAGATTATATGCAGGGACCAGAGAGAGGACAAAAGCATCCCATCATCCCGGAGCTCAGGCTTGCCCCTCTGGTCAGGTGGTTGGTCCAGGTTTTGAGAGTTTTGATGTCTAGCTCTCATTACCATCCCTTGCCCTCTCTCCTATCCTCCTGTGGATGTTTTGGTCCAGGCACTTCTCAAAATGATGAGTCTGGTTAATTTAGTGTCTGCTGGTATCCACTTTGTACCAGGGTCATCTGGACAAAGAGTGACTGTTAACTCAAAAGGCATAGTAATTAACAGTGGGCATGTGCTAAGCATTAGTATCATAGACATGCCAGTTCTCTCTTTCTCTTTTTATGTGCAGTACGAGAACATCTTTAACACAATGAATACAAATGTGTCACCTTATGTCTCTCTTCTCCTCTACAAATAGGAGGCAGTGTGTGTAGGGGTTGCAAATGACCTTATACCATGTGCCTGTTTATTTCCTGCCTCAGTGATTTTGTGTTTGTGACACTCTGTTCTACAGGTTACAAGGAGGGAGCTATTTGGCCAATGTTTTCCAAACCTTTGCAGGTCATTTGTTCTCCTGATGAGCACTTGGCTTCCAGAGTCAGCTGCAAAGTGGGGAAAAGGTCAGGACAACATCTCACTTGACTTCCCCAAATGGGGCTTGGTCCCCAAGGGAGAGTCATTGCTCTCTGGTGTGATTTGGCATCAATCACTTGTGAGCAGCAGGGAGGTTTGGGTCGAGTGTTTGTTGATCTCTGGTTGGGGTTTGATATCCTTTTCTTCCTTCTTGAGCCCACTGCTGACCTAGACTTACAAATGAGTGACCCATTGGAAAAGTGCAGCAATACTTGGCTTCTGAGGAACTGTGTGACACTTGGCATCAGAGGAGCTGTTTAGTAGAAAATGTGGCATTTGGAGTCTAATATAAAGTAATTGGAGGGAAAAATTCCATGATTTTATGAACTTCATCTAAATATCTTCTGTGTAAAATCAACTCAGGTATTACCTGCTGGTGATTGAGTTTGAGCTGGGGGTTTTCAGGTGATCATTGCTGTGATAAAGACATGACTGTCCCAGTTAGGGTTATGATTGCTGTTATGCAACACCATGACCAAAAACAACTTGAGGAGGAAAGGGTTTATTTGGCTTCTGCCAAAATTTATTGTACATCATTGAAGGAATCAGGACAGGAACTCAAACAGGGCAGGAACCTTGGGGCAGGAGCTAATGCAGAGGCCATAGAGGGGTACCGCTCACTAGCTCTCTCCTCATAGCTTGCTCAGCCTGCTTTCTTATAGAATCTAGGATCACCATTCCAGGGATAGCACCACTTATAAGAGCAGATCTTATGGAGGCATTTTCTCAGTTGAGGTTCCCTCTTCTCAGATGATTGTAGCTTGTGCCAAGTGGACATAAAACTTTCCAGCACAATGACCAAAAGCTACTTGGGAGGAATTTCATCTTACAGGTGCAGCTCATTGTGAAGGGAAGGCAGGACAGAAGTGAATCCACTGTCAAGGTTGACAGCCACAATGAGTGAAGATACTCAAAGGCCCTGACTATTGTGTGGAGTGTCCTTTTGTGAAGTTCAAGGCACAGAGGAGTTGGTTAGTAAGGGACATAGCATGAGCAGTTCTCTGAGTTAATTAGAAGATTTGGATGATGTAAGCCTTTGCATGCTGCCTGTGCCCCTTTCCACAATGCATCTGCTTGCTGTAAATCTCATGTCTTCAAATATACTTAGGCATAAGATGGTAAAAAGGGGATTCTTCCTAAAAGTTCACTTGGGGGGGACATCATTTTGCTTTTTGTTCATATATCCCCAAATAGTTCAACCTGCACTGAACCCTGCCTCCCATACCCAGTCACAACTGGCAATACGTTTAAATAGAACCTGTTCAAATTTGATGGTCAGTGGGAGAGGAGAAACTTATTTGGAGAAGGCTGTGCATGCAGCTCAACTGGGGTTTGAGTCTCTCTCTCTCTCTCTCTCTGTGTGTGTGTGTGTGTGAGAGAGAGAGAGAGAGAGAGAGAGAGAGAGACAGACAGACAGACAGACAGACAGACAGACACAGAGAAAGACACAGAGACAACGAACAGAAAAAGGAGGGAGGGAGGGAGGGGGAGGTTTAGGAAACTGTTCTTTATACTTCCTGACCTCACACAGGATGCCATCATGAATAACTACAACCCAGGATTCCTGGCAGAGAAGTTTGAATTCACACCGAACAGTCAAGGGCAGCACTGAAGAGTGTGCCTGGGTTCAGAAAATCTGGCCTCAGAGCCTTGCTTCCTGTGTCCTAGCTTGTGACCTTGACAAGCTTTGAGACTGCATGCTGTTACACTGTGTGCTGGGGCTGGATTATCTCAGCTGGGTCATCTGATGTCCACAGCTCTCTCTAAGCCTGTGTGCACTACTGTCACATTAGCTGTGGCGTGAGTCTCTACATCATAGGGACTGACAAATCAGCATTCCCCACGGCCACAGAGCTCCTAAACATTTACCAGCACTTCATTTCTCAATCTGTGCAGTGAAACTTATAGCCCATGTCTGACTGAAGAGAGAGCTTGTGAGAGACATGAAGCCCAAGTGACAATCGGCATTACTCCACGCCTCTCTCAAAAACCAGTCTCTCTCTGCCGTGACCTGTGAACTATATTGCTGAAACTGCCCTTTGGGGAGGTAGCAGCTGCTTTCACTCCCTGTCTCCTAAATTTGCAAAGCTGTTTCACCTCCTGGGATCTCTCTTGCCCTGGGGCATATGTGACAATGGTGCAGCCTGTCTTTGTAGCATGAAATGTAAATGACATAGCCAGAGGAGCTGGAGATGACAAGGTTGGATTGGCATTTGCACAGCCCTCCTTCCCTGTGCCTTACAGAGCCTTGCTGACTCCATGCTGGTTTGGGTCTTGTGTTTCTGAGGTCTACACTTTGAGTAGCAAGGTCTCAAGTTAAAACCATTGTGCGTTTAATATTTGGCATTTGGCCTTCAACAGCAATGAGGAAATTCACACTTGATGTGTGTATCTTTGGGGAAAGAAATACGGGCTTTTTTTTTTTTTAAGTAGTAGTGGTTCTCAGAGGTTGGCTTGGCTTCCAGCCCTGGTTCTTTGGAGATAGGCAGAAGCTTAAGTGACCGCAGAGTGACCTCGCCCCTTCTGTAAGTCTCCAGCCATCTCCACCTCCCAGAATACCCCACCGTCCCAATGTCAGGCTGCCAGGAACAGCGTCCTTGCTCTCTCCTAACAGACATATGGCCCACTTGGGATCCAGCTAGGTGCGGTATTCAAGCTAGCTGCCCCTCTGCCAGCCCATTGCCTTCCCTGTTACAGGCCCTACAGAGAGCCCCAAGGCCTGTCAGGATGATGTACTGTTTGGATCATACCACATGGGCTTTGGTGCCTCCCTCCCCAGAAGTCTTCCACTCCCTCACAAAGGGCTCTGCCTCTTTCTTAGGCTCTGCGTTTTCATGTCATGTGATCAGAAATGTTGGGAGCTCTCCTGGAGGCTTTTTCTATATCTTTTACTCTGATGGCATTAAAGATGGGGTTCCATGTGACTCTGGTCTCAGGTCTAGTTTAATTATCAGGCTCCCATTCTTTACTTAGCGAGAGGGTTTCCTATGTAAAGAAATCTGAGAAGTTACCACATACACTTAGGTTTACAGTTATGTAGACGTGCTTTGAAATTATGCTTCATGCACGCTTGGCATACACTCTCCCAACTGAGATACATCCTCAGGCTAATTAAAATGATTTTTAAATTACTTCAGGAAATAATTATTGCATAGCATCTTGGCTTCTAAGTCTGCTGACGAAAGGACTAGCTTTCAAATGGAAAGACTCCTTATTTCCTTACTGTTTAGGACTCAAAACCCAAATTAAAAACAACAAAAACCTTTTAGTGAGGTATTTCTCCATCTCCCAGACTTCTTTGGTCTACCTCTATCTTACCCATCTAACTCTGGTGCAGCCAATCTCCCAAGCTGGTGATACATTCCTACCTGATATGGGGATGTTGACTTGGTGGCTGGGAATGGTAGCCACTGGGTCACACTGAACCTGGGAGTAGGGGACACTGAGTCTCATTGAGTGGGAGTTGACTAGTGCCTTAAGGCTGAGCAGGGCTAGAGAAGGTTGACAAACTTGGCTCTGAATCCTTTTCCCCAGGGGCTTTTCAGCCACACAAGCTGAGGGTAGTTTTGGCTCTTCAGTAGAATGAGTAGAAGAGTTCTTTTTGCCCCCATATGGGCTGATGTGAGGATCGCATGTGGAGAGATTCCTATAAGCCAGGTTTATACCTATTAGGGATCATTATCCATTAAATAAAGAGGGAGGTGCCCTCAGCATTCAGCTATCAAACGCTGGGGCTGTGACTCTTCCTTTCTCGCTGGTTATATAGTTATTTGCTTTCTGGTAGTTTCTCAAGATCTAGAAAGGGTCAAGACAGGCCATGGTAAGGGTAGGACAGGGTATCTGATACCCATCAATAAGAAAAGAGCTGAAAGCAAAGATTAAGAAAAGGTCTTGGTTGACGTCTTAGAACTCGAGGCCAAGCACACTCTAATCTCCTGGAGAAGGAACTGGAATCTTGGTGTGCAGAGCACATGACAGGCCTGAGTGGCCCTTCCTTCACAGCAGAAAGAATGGTTACCTTTAAACAGACAGCAGGCAGAATACGGCACAACTTGACTGTATTCAAACACATATAAAAAATCAAATTTAAAGTCATATAAATAATACAGTGCAGATTTCAGCATCTATGGTGAATAATACAGCAGATGGGATGTGTGTGTGGGACAAACAAATTAAAATTTCACCAAGGACAAGTCACCTGACCATTTGTATCCAAATGTGAACCCCCTCTCTCTAAAGAAAAGATCAAATTTTTCTTTAGAACCATGGCATTTAACGTCTTTTTCTTATACCGGTTTGTTCCTTTGAGCTGTGTAACCACGGGAGAAATGCTACCCCAAAACTGCAAAATGTCTGCAGCCAACTCCCCTAAGCATTTCATGGAAATGTCAGCCAACCATGAAAGGCTGAGGGGCTGATCTGAAGGCCTGGTCTGGGCAGCCTGAGGAGGCTGCATTCTCATGGGCAACGTGTAACCAAGGTAACCTGTAATCAAGGAGGTCATTGGGACCAGAATTTGAAAGATCTATCTAGACTGTAGTATGCAAATCTTTTTCATCTGAGAAAGGCTCTGATTATGGAGCCCTGGATGGCTTCAGACTCACAGAGGTCTGCCTGTGCCTTCTGAGTTCTGGGATTAAAGGTGTACACACTGGGTGTACACTACACTCAGCCTAGTGGTGTACCCAGGAGCATACTGCACCCTGTCTAGGCCCTAAACTGCAGAGCCTAGGACAGCAAAGAACAGCATCGTGTTTACTGTACACACTTAACATACTTGTCTGCATAAAAATACCCCAAATTAATGATGGGAACCAGATCTTCCAAATGCTTAAAGTACTTCCAAGCAAAGTTGAGCCCCAGAAATTCAGTGAGTACTGAACTGGAAAGGTTCATGAGTATTCACCTCTAGGGAGAGGCTAAAAGAAATCTCCAGAAGGTTCTTCTGGTCTCAGGCCAGGACTATCTCCTGACTCCTGGAATTGCAGAACTCTCCCTTCCCAGGTGGCTTTGTTGGGAAACAAAGCAACAGCTGAGGCTTGAAGCTCTCTGGGCTCCATCCCAAACCCTGAAACATGCAGAGTTCAAGGAAAGCTCTTGCTCTATCTGTGCAGTCTGAGTTTGTGTTGAAGGACAAGGCTGTGTGTCAACAAGAGACAACACCTCCCTTTAGCTCTGAGGCTGCAATCCACTTAACTCAAAACCCAATCATCCCCTCCTACCAAAAAACCAGAATATGACATTCAGGCAGCTGCCAAAGGCTTATGCTTGTAGCAGGGCAGGGATGATAGTGCAAATACAGCCCCCAAGAATCTTCTATTGTCTTGTGATTTACAAAGCTCAAAATGTTTAGGGCAAATGGCAGGAATCATAGAGGCACAGTCCACATCCAGAATGCAGCTCAATGGTAAGGGTAATTTCTTACAAACCCAGACCACCCATGGCTTTGAAAGCAGAACTTCAACATGGTGGACTCTGAAACAGTTTTGCCTGCCTTTCTTTATTTGGTTGGAATGGAGGTCTGACTGGATTTGGAATCCTGTCAGGGATTTTTTTTGAGTAGCTTTTAATTTTGTGTGTGTGTGTGTGTGTGTGTGTGTGTGTGTGTATAGGTACTCATGGAATTCAGAAGGCATCAGATCCCTTAAAGCTAGGCATTTGGCACTCAGCTGAGGTCCTCCATAAGAGCAACAAGACCTCTTAACTGCTGAGATATCTTCTCAGCTCCGAGGAAGGTGCTTTTGATTAACAGAGAGTTGGGCCTGTTTTCTTGAGACCCGGTCCAGACTCGAACCGACTGAGTCATGGATCTTAGCTAAGTATGGGCTCCCATGTATCCCTTCATCACCTGTGTCTTTAAGAAGGACTTCCATGAGTCTGTGTGATTCCTTGGGAATGGAGCTTCTCGTGTCAGCAATACTATGAGGACCAATGATTAGACCAGATGGTGAGTGGTCACCTTAACAGATGTGACAGTCCCTGTAAACTGATGATGCTGAAGACCACTGTAACCTGCTCCTTCCCACTCATCTCTTTGACCTCCAAAGAAAAAAGGTGTCGAGACTCCCTCTGCCACTTTGGCAAGATGAGAGCTATGCTCAGTTTTGTTACGTTAGACCTGAGTGTGTGGCGTGAGATTTGTACTCGCTATGCATCCCATTTACCCGCCTTTCTCTCTGTTGACTTACTGTGAGGCATACAGGCAGGTCAGCTGCTGGTTAGCACCAAAGCCACACTGCTGGAGAACCATGATGGGCCTTAGAGCATCCATAGAGTACCAGACCCCTCTCTCCCCCCACCCATTTCATAGGAAAAGTAGCAGGAGCCTAGATACTGCTGGCAGCGTGAGGCAAAGTAAGGAGAGAGATGTGTTCAGCATGCTCAGACGAGGCAAGGACCTGGGCATCTGATGGTTAGCATGCATTGTGTTGCTCTGGAAGCTACACACAGGGAAAGCCACAGACCCTATCCATTCTGGAAGGGACTCCTAGTCCAGGTAGGCCAAGAGGGCCTGCTTCATGTCAGTCCTGACCGCCAGTCAGTTTGTGAAAGAGGTCCTCATCGAGAGTTTCATTTTGGTCCTTGGATCGTGTAGACAAGAAGATGTAGCCACCAATGTACTCGTGTACAATCTTGCAATCTGCACTTAGGCAGGTGAATGCGATGAAGACATTTTGGTCAAACTCAATTGCCACCTGGAAAAGTAAGCCGTGGATAAACTTAAATTCCAACAAGGAAGGATGAGAAAAGCAGCTGTTACCCTGGAGATAGTCCCCAAAGCTGAGGACTAGTGAGGTCTCCCAAACCAAAAATGGCTTTATGAAAAATGTCTTTGCTCTTTGCGCCCTCTTGTGGTATCAGATCTATTGCGTGCCTGGCAAATCATTGGGCATTTCCATTGCTTTTTCAGAGGTTAATTATGTCCCTTTTTCAATTGTCTGTCTGCTTGCCTGTCTGTCTGTCTGCTTGTCTGTCTATCTATCTATCTATCTATCTATCTATCTATCTATCTATCTATCTATCATCTAGTCTGTCTGCTTGCCTATCATCTATCTGTCTGTCTGTCTATATATCCATTCACTTTACATACTGAACACTGTCCCGCCTCCTAGTCCTCCCTTCCCACAGTTTCTCCCCTTCCCCTTCTTCTCTGAGGAGAGAGAGGAGAGGGAGGAAAGGGAGGAGAGGAAGGAGAGGAAGGAGAGGGAGGAGACGGAGGAGAGAGAGAAGAGGGAGGGTCCCACTGGGTCTCCTCTCACTTCGGCACATCAAGTCTCTGCAGGGCTAGGCAGTTTCCTCTCCCACTGAGGCCAGACTAGAAAGCAAAGAAAGGAATACTCTGAGGAAACGAGCTGAGGAAACATGAGGGAATGCAGCTGGGAATGGGGTGAACGAGAACAAAGCACTATTAATGAACATGCCATTGCCTTTCCAACTCCAACTTTCTACTAAAAATTTTAGTTTTTGATTGAAACCTCCCTAGTTTTTCACTGTAAAACAATTGAAATAAAAGTTAAAAAAAAAAAGAATGTCTCAATTACCCTCTGTGTGCAGGAACAGGAAGCTTTGTGGATTCTTTAAAATGAAGTCTCACTGAGTCTGGAAACCCTAACCTGCTGTGATCCTCCTGTCTTAGCCTCTTGAGTGCTAGGATTACAGGTGTGAGTCACCATTGTGAGCTGTTGTGATGGTTTGTATATGCTCGGCCCAGGGAGTGGCACTGTTAGGAGGTGTGGCCTTGTTGACGTAGGTGTGTCACTGTGGATGTGGGCTTAAGACCCTCACCCTAGCTGCCTGGAAGTTAGTCTTCCACTAGCAGCCTTCAGATGAAGATGTAGAACTCTCAGCTCCTCCTGCACCATGCCTGCCTGGATGCTGCCATGCTCCTGCCTTGATGATAATGGTCTGAACTTCTGAACCTGTAAGCCAGCCCCAATTAAATGTTGTCCTTATAAGAGTTGCCTTAGTCATGGTGTCTGTTTACAGCACTAAAACCCTAAGACAGCTGTAGACTGTTTAATAAAGAATAAAAGGCCTGCCTTAATTTTCCAGTAGTCATCGCCCTTTATCCCTTCCTACTCAAGAGTTCAAAACACCATAAGACTTAGAGGATGGCCCATTCTTACCTGCTTCCCCTGGAGTTCCCTGCATATCTTTTAAAATGGCTGGTGCTCATTTCCCACTCCTGGACAGTGATTTTAACTCCTTGAGGTGTTAGATCTACTTTCTGACCTTCATTCTATACATGTGCGACCAGACAGACAACATTGCTGGGAGGAATCCAGCATTCTGAAAATAGTGTGGGTCTCTTACTGCTCCTTCATGGTGCTGGTTTTCCTTTCGAAAAGAAACATGTAAAAGGAGCGATGGAAGACAGACTTGTTTATATTTGGTGAGTGTGCTGGGTATGTGCATGCACCCGTGTGCATCCATGTGGAGACCAGCGCACATGATCACACTCTTCTCTGTCACTCTCTACTTACTCCTTTAAGGCAGGGTCTGTGGCTGAACAGTAGCGCCATGTTTGACCTAGCTAGGCTGGTCACAAGCTCCTGGGACGTGCCCGACTTCACTCTTTGAGTCCAAGGGTACGTGCATTTATAGTCGTGCCTAATGTTTTACATGGATGTTAAGGATTCAAATCTGTTCCCTCAAGCTTAGGCAGCATGCACTCTTAACCACTGAGCCACCCTGCCATCTGCAAGACAGATTTAAAAAATGATTTATTTACTTTTATTTCATGTGCATTGGTGTTTTGACTACATGCATGTCTGTGTGAGGGTGTGAATTACATACAGTTTTGAACTACCCTGTGGGTGCTGGGAACCGAACCCGGGTCCTCTGGAAGAGTAGCCCACTGCTCTTAACTGCTGAACTGTCTCTTCATCCCCCTACTCCCTGCAAAATAGAATTTTTTTTTTAAAGAAAAAGATTTATTTAATGAGTACACTGTCGATTACACACCATAAGAGGGCATCGGATCTCATTACAGATGGTTGTGAGCCACCATGTGGTTGCTGGGAATTGAACTCAGGACCTCTGGAAGAGCAGTTAGTGCTCTTAACTGCTGAGACATCATTCCAGGCCCCACAAGAACAGATTTTTATACCAGTAGCATCAAACTCTTCTGTATCATCAGTAGACTACTAAGGTACCTCTAACTTTATCTAGAATTTTCTATGATGTACACTTGGTATTGGCCTAAATATAGCTCATAGGTTGTAAAATGAAGGGAAAAGTTACAGAGCTGTGGGCATGAGAGCTCATCTCATAGGACAAGCTTTCCTCGGTCATCTCTGGGCATCTTCGTTGTGCCTCCAGCACTACTCCCCTCCTAGGTCTGGACTGTTCTCTGGGTAGGCAACTAACCCTGTGGGTCCTCAGGTAGTTAGATGAGGTGTTCATGGACTTGTTCTGTGTAGGGCTCATCTAGGGTAGTTTCTGCTAAGCAATGATTGTGCTCCATCACATATAATCCTATGGTAAGTTTATGGAAATGGAACCAACTGCACAGCCCTTTTATAATCTATGTGGAAGATCTTTATAGATGCTAAGCCAGTTGGCAGTGCTAACTGAAGAACTCTGGGTCTAGACTGGTTAGGAAACTGTCCAGAAACCCAGGCTAGTATTTTAGTGGGCAATGTCCATAACTCCAGTGTTCTAACTATAAAGGCACCTTTTAAAAGGTCAGAGTAAGCTGAATCTTGGAGACTGCGTTACCATTGAGTTGGACTATCAGAAGCTTCTGCCTCACCTGCCGGATCTCCCAGTTGACGTTCCATTGCTTCATATTGGCGAATCTCCATGTCGTAACTGGTATCCCAGTGACTGCATCGATTCTAATCAACCTGTTGTATGAAACTCCCAGGATGTCATCTTTCTTGCTTCCTTTAAATCTGAAAATAATAGCATAAATTAAGAGAACTGTCATTCAGATATAGTTTCTTTGAAATCACGTATTATTTTTGTCTGTATGCATGATGCATATGTGTGGGCACAAAACACACGTGCGGAGATCAGAGGACAACTTTCTGGTGTCAGTTCTCTCCTTCCACTTTTGTGTGGGTTCTGGGGAACTCAGATCACCAGGCTTGTGCAGCTTTTACCTGCTGAGCCAGCTCGCTGGCCCCACCTATAGTTTCTTAAAGGCCAACCCATAACATTTCTAAATTATCTCAGAAGAAAAAACAATGAGCAACCTGCTTCCTAAAGGAGGGCTCTCTTATGGTGACAAAGAAGTTAGGAAGAATGGGAGGGAATTAAAACGTTCCTGAAGATCGTCTTTAAAAGAAGATGACGTCAGAAGAAAGTGAAATCTGAGGAAGTCAAATCACTTCATACAAAATCAGCACCACTGGGTTCTAGGCTGAGGGGGTAGAATATTCTGACCGTCAGGGAGGAAAGAGCTTGGATAAGTGAAGCCCATCTGCCAGTTAAGATAACAGAAACAAAGCAAAGCATGATCGGGAGTTTGAGCACGATCTTATTGCCATTTTAGATAGAGGTCAGAAAAGGAGATGACAGAACTAAAGAATCAATGCCTGGGGATTAGTGAGCTACATGGTTATCTGACAAAAAGTATTCCAGGTAGAGGGCACAGCTGCTTATGTGTATGAGTATACTTAAGGACTGCCAGGAGGCCGGGGTATGTATGAGGAGGGCAGAGGAAGGGACACAGAGAGCTAAGCTGCAAAAACACTCTGAGGGGGGCACAGAAAGACTCTAGGTTGTTTTGAGCAAGGTTTAGCATGGACTGTCTTAGGTTTTACAAGATTCACTCTGCCTGGTATTCTGGAAGAAAAGGCTAGCAGCAGGGAGACTAAGTGAGCTCACCTAGCACTACCCAGGTGGTGGCGGAGATAGTGCTAGATTCTCTGTGTGCTTTGGAGGTAGAGCTGCTAGGATTTTCCAGAATACGTGATGTCAACGCAACAGAGATCACAGAGTCAAGAACGACTTGGGGCATATCTACAGGAAGAATTTTCATTTAATGAGGTGCAGAATAATTCAAGGAGAGGCAGCTCTGAGTGGGGGATTAGGAGTTTTGGATATGATAAGATGAGATGCCAACTCATTAGACACTCTGATGTGGTTGGATGGATGAATCTGCAGTTTTAGAAAGGGTTCCTGGCTCAGGATGTACATCGCGGAGTAAGCAGCTCCTTATGTAAAGGAAGCTAAGCAAACAGCTGAGCCCCAAGAGGGCAAGCGTAGTCTGAGCAGCGGTTGAAGCTCCATTGGCTTGTGTGCTCCAGTGTTATAAGAAACCAAGGAGACAAGGATGAACTAGGAAAGGAGAATTGGCCAGGGAGGGAGGAAAGCTGCTATATTAGTAGTCAAAGGCGTGCTTTACAGTCAAAGGCGCTAACAGGCCTTGAGTCACAAGGGCTCAGAGTTAGCCACTGGAGTCAGTAAAGGTTGAGGGCCACCAGCAGGTGACCTTGAAGACAGCAAGTGGAAGGCTGTGGAGTGGGGAGGGGCATTCTTGGAGTGGTTTGTCCAACATGCTGAAGGATTTGTGCTGGAAAGGGAACAGACACAGGGGCAGCAAGGGAGGATGTGAGGATGAGAGGCTGATAGCAGTGTGGATGCTGTAGAAGAGACAAAAGCAATCTGGGAACTACTCTAATTGAACAAACCACTTTTCATCTTTTTTTATCTCTTCCCAGGATCATTTATATCCTTTACTATTCATTCTATTACCTTAAGTCTTTATTTTGAAGCAAATAAACAAACCAACTTTTAGAGACAGGATCCTATGTTATCCAGGCTGATTCTCTGGTCTCCATCTCTCAAGGGCTGGAATCACAAGTCTCTATTACCATGCCCAGTTTTATGAAATACTGGGGATTGAACCTAGCACGTTGTGCATGCTAAGTGAGTTCTCTACCAACTGAGCTACACCTGTAGTCCTCTTAACATTTAATATCAAAACTCAATGTACATCTTGCTTTACTGTATGAAGATCCCTTGGGCTGCTCTCTAGCTTCCAGGAAGTTGGGATGTACAGACCCAGTTTCCTGAGGACGTCCAAGTTCCTACCGCTGCCCATCACCCTACACATGGCTCTGTTCTAGCCCATCCTTCTAGCCCTCTTCTAGCCTTGGGAAATATAGATTTTTAAAAACTATACCTTCAATTTCTGCCTCAACATCTTTATAAACAAAATTTGGAGGTTACAGGTGCAGGAGTTGGCAGGACTAAGAGGCAAAAGGAGAAGTCATGTCCAGGAGTAATCATCATCCTGGCAGGGCCTGCCCATACTTTACAACTGATTACCACAGGGCTCACACTGTTTCCCTGTTGGATTTGCTCAACAGAGTACTTCCAGATATTCCATTGCATGCTCCAAAGCTCAATCTTGGGAAGACCAATGCAAATGCCCAGGGTCAGAACTTAGCATGGGAAGAGGTGAGATTGCATGCTGGGCCTTGTTGGTTCAAGTATCCCTGCTTTCCACTGTGTGCTGACCTCTGAGTTACAGGTAAGTGTGTGCCATGTATATATACATGCATACATGTGTGTGCTCATATGTGAATAGCCAATACAACTTTGTCCTCTCTGCATCTTTTTTTTTTCTTCTTTGAGCTTGGGATGGAACAGGGGGTGGGGGGTGGGGGGCTACCACTGTGTTCTACCACTGTGCTATATCCCGAGTCACTGATGGTTTGAGATAGTGTCTGGCTATGAAGCTCAGGTTACCCTTAAACACAATGTTCCTTTGCCCTTATCTTGATCGGCAGACTGATAAGGGTGTGCCACCCTGTGCCATTCCCCTTAACCTTTTTGTTATGGTGAATAGAGCAGAAGGAATTGGTTTTTGGGACAAGAAGTGTAAGCAAAAGTTAAATGAGAGGTGGATAAATGAGATGTGAAGAGAAGGAGGTGGATAAAGAAGTGTGAACACATTCCCTTGTTAGCAGAGGCAGGAGGAGCCAGACCTGTGGCCAGAACTAAGGGAAAATGTACCTCTGGGCATAACAGCATCTTACAGCACAAGTCCATGAGCTATGCTGTGAAATGATTACTGCTTGCTATCATTCTCTCTTACTTAAAAAAGTAGGGTCAGCTGGCTTAAGAAAAAAAAAAGAGTATTTGAAGTTGGGAAAATAATTGGAGCGATATGGAAGGTTCTGGAGAGAAGGGAGTGGTAGAAGCTAGATTTGATGAAAACATCAATTTATAAGCCTGTCTATCAGTCACATTTTGGAGACTCATACTCTATGTGGTGGACACAGTCATCATACCGGAATGGATTACCAATGTCAGTATCTCTGACTAACGGGTGAACTTGGACGAATTATGTAACCTATTTTTCCATAGAAAAATACGTTCTCATTTGTAAAATACCAGAAAGAGATAACAGATAAGCCACACCGAGGGCGTCCAGACCCAGCTATCTACTGTGATCCACAGGAGCAGGGTCTGTATCTGGAAAGGCTGGGGAACGTAATCCATGGGGAAACCCAAAACTCTACAAAGCCACGCAAGGGCCGCTGTGTGAGATACATGACAGTGAGAGAAACTTGACATGTGGCACCAGCTCTGCAGCTGACACTCTCCTTTTGGTTTGGCCCAGGTGGCTAGCCTAAAATAACACAATTTCTTTGTAAAATGTGAACATTTTCCCTACATTTAGCTGACTTTATGGAGTGTTGACTCACTGAGCAGAAGGTATGGAAGATTCTGAAGGGCAACGTACTCGGGCCATTTGTAAAATGGTAACATTCTAAAATAGGAAGAACTTGACATTCTAGACTAAGTGAGAACAGTAGGCTTCCAGAAGGCCGCCTATGGTTGGACAGCAGATGGAAGGCAAAGGGACCCTGTAGTCACCTGACAAGGTAGTAGGTGAGGCCGAACTCAGGTAAAGACTGCCATGCCTGGATGAACTGCAGTTTGGCTTCGACCAGAGGCATCTGGGCTACGTTATGGTGAGCTTCGAGGATCCGGGCCGCCAGCTAAGCAGAAATGAGAGAGATCAAACTCGACGTCAGAGCTCCTGGTTGCTTAGTAGCCACCCTTCTGGATCCAGGTCCCCGGTGAGAAAGATAAATACAGGGCTCTACTGAACTCTGCACGGACGGCTCGCTCTGTTAATTAACTGAAGAATTAATTTACTTTATCCTTTCTGCCGAGTTATGAACATGATTGAGTGGGAGGGTCAAGATCAAGCAACACCCACACGTTTCTAGGGTTCATGCAAATGGCTCTCTCTTCAGCGCTGATTCCATTGCAATATGTTTACCTGTGCAACTTTTAACCCACTCTATGGAAGTATACTTTTGATTCCTAATTTGTAGGGACTAAATTACTTTATCCTTAATTAAGTTCAACCTGGAACTATTACTGTTTTCAAACAGTGGTAAAATAACTTCTAACAAATGATCTATCGACAACGATTCTATCACATTGTCTACTACCCAGTGCATGGTCAAATTTCTGTTAACCTATTTTTAATGGTGATGGCCTTAATTGGATGCAGTCCCTCCTTTTCTTTTAGCACGTAAGTACTGTATAAAACAGCCAAGCAGGCAAGTACCTGTTTAGACTTGTGCTTTTTGGCACAGCGGGGCGATACTAAACATTCCGGGTTCATATCCATGTTTTCAAGACTGGAAGCCACCAGAGGTGATGAGTTCCGGTTTTTCATCTTGAGAAAGGAAAGGATGCTGACGACCTCTGGCTGATAGGAGCTGTCTGCCATGGTTTTACCCTTTGATGCCAAGATGCAGGCAGCCATCCACCGGGCATATTGATCCTCCTGAAACAAAAGCCAGAGAGCTTAGAAGTGGGTTCACCTTGCCACAGACACAACAGAGCTTGGCTCTATGTAGTTGATCATAGCCAAAAGGTGGAGAAGCAACAGAGACCTTGGGCTATGATAAAAAGTTATCACCTTCCAGTCAAGGAAACATGTGAGATGCACATGCTCTCTGTGGCTGTTAACCATTGAATGCATCACCCAGCATGCTTTGAGCCATTCTGCACAGGAAACTTTGTGTGATGATGCAAAGAGATATAGAAGTCCTGAGCTGTGCAGATGAATGAAGTTTCAAACTTCCAGAGAGCTTCACAGATCTGATTTTCATCTTCACAACATGGCTGACAAACATGATAACGAACTGCCCCCTTCCACCAGCTTTTTGTATTATTTGTAACCTCGTCCTAGGTGAAGATTCTAACTCTTTAAGGCAGCAATCATGGCCTTGGATGGAATTTGAACCAGTCAATAGCAGTTCCTATTAGTCTTTAAAGCCTGTGTCGTGCAGCCTGGGAATCCAGAATAAATAAGTCAGCTCAAACTGCAGCAAGGAGCCAAGCCTGGCTAGACCTTTATCCAATCAGATGCAGTCAGCTAAGAGCAGCCTGGAACATCAGACTCCTGCAGCTAACATTCCGGTGTTTTTGGAACATCAGTGCGACACACGTCTGTTACAGAGCAGCAGCCTGAGATTCTGTTTCTATATGGCTGCTGTTTATACAGTTCTATAGAGATACCTTTGGTTTTGACGTGATGTGAAAACATGATTTATTGATCATTATTTTTCCCTTTCAGTGAATAATTCAATACCTTACATATAGTAGTTAGTACTTTGCTGTAATATAGGCTTTGTGACTCAGCCTATGTGTAGACTAATGTATGTGTTCTGAGCATGCCTAAGGCAGGCTAAGCTGGGAGAGTTGTAGGTTAGGGGTTTTAAATGCAATTTTGGCTAAACTACATAATTTTAATTTATGATGTGTTTATAGGATTTAACTATTATGTGAAAATCAATGAGTTATCAGTATGTTTTGCTCAGGTATTAAATTATATGTAAGTGTATGTATGTATGTATGATTATTTATTTTTGTGTGTGGAGTTGGTAAGTACAATGTGTATGCCAGGTCATGAGTGGAGGAGGTCAGAAGACAAGCTGAGGGATCCAACTTTTTCCTTCTACTGGGTGAGTCCGAGGAATTGAACTCAGATCATCTAGCTTGGCAGCAAGCACCTTTAGTCACTGAGCCATCTCAGCAGCCCCTGCTCCTAGTCTTAATACAGAGGAACTGATGAGACCTGGGGACTTTACTTACATGGTCACATCTCAAATACACTTCATTCATGCCATCAGCAACAGGTATTAGTAACTTGATTCCAAATTTTCTCCCCGATACATTCACATCTGGCACAATTTCACAGCCTGAAGAACAAAAAGGAGGGGCAAAACTGAGTGCCGAGAAATCTGTTGTAATAAATATCAATATAAAGTCTTTGCTGTAGCAAAGCTACAAGACTGTAAGCGAAAGCTAGAACAGCAACCAATAACAATAATTAAAGGAAAACTAGTTAGGCTTATAAACAACATGGATAAAAATATGATTTTATTATTTTCTTTAAAAAATTGATTGAATTCATTTTTAGGATGATCTTGCCTATCTTGTTAGAAATAATTACACACATATACATATTTATATATACACACATATGCATATATATGCATACACACACACATATATCTACACACATATATATGTACATATACATATATGTAGTGAGACAAGATCTCAATGTGTCCCAGGCTGGCCTTGAATTTTCTGTGTAGTTTAGGCTGACCCTGAATCTATAATCTCCTTCCCTCAGGTTGTTATCCCCACTCCTGGTATGAATACAAAATTTAAAAGAGATCAAAGCAGAAGTGATTCTCTGCTACAATGACGGCAGTGCTGAGCACACTGATGATTAAGTAACTCAGAAGCAGAGACACCAACACACTCACAGTCCCTTTCAGACACGAGAGTGGACACTAATGTAATTAAGAATGAAACACAAGATTCCTTGGCATTTGTTTTCCTCTTCTGCAATCTTGGAATCGAACCAGGAACCTTGCACAAAAGTACATGCAGTACCACAGGGCTCCATCCCCAACCTGAACACAACTGTGTTTTTGAACCAGACAGCCTCTCCACACTGTATGAGAAGGGAGAGCACAGCACAGACTCCGTGCAATGGTCGTGATCTCTGATGGAGAGGAGCTTCCGTTTGGCAAACAGCAAGGCTCAGCAGTTCCTCTGGATCCTGCTGAAACCGGGCTTTCGGTCTGCACCACAGCAAGGTGCAAGAATCTCTTACCTCTAATGTTTAGCTTCTCTATTGGCTCTCCTTGTTCAAGTTCCTTATTTTTAAAGTAGGCTATCGATGTGTCTTTAAAGACAAACCAGTATTGCTTGTAAGCTTTTAACATTAGCTTCTTGGGCCTGCAAATTAAAATACAACCAATATTTAAATGCCAGTCAGAACTGCAGAACGCATTGCAAAGTTTGAGTAGATTGAGGCTTTGAGATAACATGATCTTCATTTTTTAAAACAATTTTCAAATTTCTGGTTTTACTTCTAGTTTTTTAATGGTGCTGAGGAGCAAACCTCAGGCTCTGTGCAGGCTGAGCACATGCCATCCCATCAAGTTGCATCCCCAGACCACTAATGTAAAAGCAAGAAAGGAACCACCACTGTGCAATGCACAAATTAATACAAATTAATTCAAAGGCCCAGGAGTTGAGAGTTGGGCCTCTTTGATCCATATTCTTCCTTGCCACATCTCATTTAAAAGAAATCGAATACCTACCCCCTGATGTATGTGTATTTATAAACAGTAACACTACGCTACTAAAATATTATTAAATCTACACAAAACCATAAAGTGAATGTAATACGTAGCCCATTTCAAGAAAGGAAGCTGTTACTTACTCAAAACCCAATGGAGTTATCCCAGCTGTGATTACTGAGCCACCATGCCATAGCCTTGCCTGTACAAGTATTTGTTGAGATAAAACTACTAATTTTCATCTTCCCTGAAGCCAGTCACTCAGGAGAGTTAAGTAGAATATACCGATTTAAAAAATTTTAATCAATAGGTTTCAAACTCACTGTAGCTCTTGAATTAGATGATATTTAACATGGAAGTAAATGTTACCGAGTCTTAAAAGCATTCGGACTTTTTATCTTCTTTTATGGTTTTAAGGACTGAAGTTGGACCTGGCACACCAGATGACGCTCTACCATTGAACTACATTCTCAGTCTTTACTGTTTTTATAAAACTACTTTACTGGGAAGGGGTGGTGGAGGGGAACTAAGGAGAAGAAAGTATGATGACACTTAACTGGGAAGGTGCCACGATGCATTACTTTGTCAGATTAAAAATTACTCAAACCTTGTATTGAGGTATGATTGACATATAACGACCTGTGTATATTTGATGCATCAGTCTAGATGGATTTGGGGTACCAGTGTGAGATCATTGCCACGAGTGTCCCATCTGTGTTTGAAACATCTCAGTTCCTCGGACCTTCCTCATTACTGTTCTCTTTAGTGCATGGAGAGTTAATTTTCCTAGCAAATTACTCTCTGCTGCAGAGACCTCTAGGGCTTTTTATCTTATAGATCAAATCTCTGTATCTTTTCGTCATCAGCTTGTCTTCTCCTCGGTCAGACCACACCACAGTGCTTCTACATCTGTGAATTTGATGTTTAGATCTACAACATTTCTCTTATTGGCAACAGGGTAACCATGGAAACATTGCAGAATATTTTGAAAACATTATCTTTGGGGGCTGGAGAGTTGGCTTAGCACTTCAGGGCACTTAATGCACCCACATGGCAACTCACAACCATGTGTAACTCTATGTCCCCGGGGTCCAATGCCCTCTCCTGGCCTCTGTGGGCACCAGGCATCCACTTAGCACACATACATGCAGGCAAAACACTCATATACATAAAATATGAAAAAAATAGAAAAAAATGATATTTTCACAACATTACTATCATTCAAAAACTAGTTATACAATTGCTATTTCATAATTGTTCCTTCAAGGGGAAATCAGTGTGGTTATTGATTTGGAAGCATGTGGTGGCTTACAAGTGATGCCCATAGGGTCTTCAGTTTGGGATACTTATTTTTGAAAAACAAAATGTCACAATACCACGTACAGGCATTTGCCCACATGAAGCCAGTAAGCCTTTTCTTCTTTGTTTTGTTTTGTTTTTTCTGTATAGTCCTGGCTGTCCCAGAAATCACTCTGTAGAATAGGCTGGCCTTCAACTGAGAGATTCACCTGCCTCTGCTTCCCAAGTTCTGGGATTAAAGGCATATGCCACTACTCCCCATCTACCAGGAAGTCATGGGGGAATCAAGCTTTCATAATCATTCCCCATTTATTTACGAAGTATTGCAGAGATCCCAGAATATTTTAAGACTCTTATCTTGAAATAAATCAAGCAACCCCTACAGTTCATGTGTAAATATTACTGAAGTCCCTTGCTATGGTAGCTTGCCTATACATAACTCAGTGAACAAACTTCACCTGTAGCATTCCTGTTAACTTCTCAGGGAGCCATCTGATCGCCTCCAAAGTGGCACTGGTAGCAGGTGGTGGCCCCTTGCAGCTTTGTCATGTTTCCTGGTCACATGGTGTCACTTACTAGTAGTGCCGAGACTTATGAATCTGTTTTTCTCAAATGTGGATATATTAGGTTCATGTTTGTTTGGTATATATTTATGGGCCAACAGGAAGTAGACTTGAAAAGTCTGACTGAGTGCTCTCTTAGAACTGCCCAGACCACTTCCCATCTGTACTTGGCACCCATGTGTCATGACTGGGCTGCCCCCTCTCTGTTGTCCTCCAGCAGGGAGTCCAACCTTTTCTCCTTCTGGTACTAAAAACTTTCCCTTATCAATGGTTTGTTTTATCAAGATTTGTTGATTTGGGTTGGAGAGATGGGTTTGCGGTTAAGAGCACTGACTGCTCTTCCAGAGGTCATGAGCTCAAATCCCAAGAACCATATGGTGGCTCACAAGCATCTGTAATGAGATCGGATGCCCTCTTCTGGTGTGTCTGAAGACAACAGCTACAGTGTACTTACACATAGTAAATAAATAAATCTTAAAAAAAAATAACATTTACTAATTTATTGATTTCTCTTGCCAGAGACCCATGATCCATGAATTTAAGGATTTTTATTTTAAACATTTATGAAAAACTCTAAGTATTCTCTTTTGAATGTTTCATTCTCTTCAACCATTTTTCCTAGAACTCCCAGTAGATACAAGTTGGGCCTTCTTAGTGTATTTAACTCATATTTTTAAAAAAGATTTATTTAAGCCGGGCGGTGGTGGTGCACGCCTATAATCTCAGCATTCTGGGAGGCAGAGGCAGGCAGGTTTCTAAGTTTGAGGCCAGCCTGGTCTACAGAGTGAGTTCCAGGACAGCCAGGGCTATACAGAGAAACCCTGTCTCGAAAAAATCAGATCCAAAAAACCAAAAAAAAAAAAAAACAGATATATTTATTATGTATACAGTGTTCTTCCTGCAGAAGAGCACACTAGATCTCATAGATGGTGTGAGTCACCATGTGGTTGCTGGGAATTGAACTCAGGACCTCTGGAAGAGTAGACAGTGCTTTTAATTTCTGAGCCATCTCTCTAGTCCTAAATTCATATTTTAATTTATGCCTTCTTGGGCTTTCTTTGATGGTATTGAATAATTTGATGGTTAATATTCTAAAAGAATTACACATTTTATTTTGAGTCAAGTTCTCACTATGTAGCCTAGGCTGGCCTCAAACTTGTAGCAAATCCTTACATCTCTTCCTAACAATGTAATATTTCTATGCTACACATTTGTCTCCAGAATTTCTATTTGTATCCTTTCAATAATACTTTATTTTGCTATAATTTTTACTTTTAAATTTACTTAATGATTGTAGTCATGCTCACTTGATAGTTTCTTAATAGTTTTATCACCTAAAATTATTAATGGTACATTAATTTATGTGGCTGTGATTGTTAGTGGGAACTCAAGTTGTTTTCCATATGAAGTGTGTGGATGTCTCCCTTTAAGCATTTTCAGTTGCTGGGGTTTGTGGTCCAAACCAGCTTCAGTTTAGATTCTCTTATCATTTATTTTAATCTGTTTAAAGCACAAGCTTTGGCTGTGAGTCTACAGAGAAGCTTTCTCTTCTTCCACAGATGGCATGGATAATGTCTGTGCAAGAATAACACAAGAAAGCACCAGCCCTAGCCAGGGGTGGCAGCACACCTCCTTAACTCCAGCACCTGGAGGCAGAGGTAGGCAGATCAGATCTCTGGGAGTTCCAGCCAAGCCTGGTCTACATAGTGAGTTCTAGGTCAGCCAGAGCCACACAGTAAGTAGCCTGCCTCAAAAGCAATGACCAACCCAATCAACTCAACAAATCAAACCAACAAATGCCAGCCTCAAGCCACAAGAACCCAATTCTTATGTGGCTGTGGCTTTGTTTATATGACTAAGTCTCTTCAAGCCGAAATTTCTCAGCTTCACTTTATGAACATTTTTGTTATTTGCAATCTAGTATTTTACATGGTATTCATCACCATTACCAGCTAAAGCCATCAGGTGGCAGAACTGAAGAGGATACAGGTCACGACCAACATGCCATCTCTTTGTAAAACACTAGACCATATACAGGAAGGGGCTGTGTCATTTGTTTCATGAAGTGCTGGCTATACTCTATTCAGAGACTATGAAGACCAAATTTCTTTGTGAAACAATTTTACATGTTTTAAAAAGCTATACATGTCATATTGAATTGCTCTTTCCCCCTGATGGTCTGAGTGTTATTAGACTGATCAATTGTAGTTACAGGCATTTATGCCATAGTTATCTCAGGTCACATCCTATCATCACAACAAAAGACTAAACAAGCCAATACTAGAAACCCAGTGAGATACTTTGGATCCTAGATTCTCTAGACCCCATTCCCCATTCAGTCTTTGCAAGTTCTTTGCATCTTAAAAGCAACTTGCATTCCCCACCCCCTCCCGGCTCTCTGAAAAGCCAGCTGCCCCAGTGAAGCATTGGTTTGTTAAGAAAAGTCAATAAACCATAAAGTGACACAGTAACCCGCATTGTTTCTTTCAATCCAACACTCCTTGGCACTATCACAAAAGTGGCAGTCACCCATTAAAGCAAACAGAAACAGGAGCAGATTGGCCAACACTGAGCAGGTGAATGGAGGTTAACAAAAGGGACTCCTCCCTGGAAACCCAGGAACAAAGTGCTTTAATCAAATGATTCTTAACACTGCTAAACAGCTCTCAGAGGGTGTCAGGTCCTGAGCCTCCCAACCTGACCCTAACAGAAACAGCATTCATTCTTGCAGTTCATTATTGCTGACCTGCTCATATTCACACCACTGGTGTGTGAATATCTATATGCCAAGCACTGTACTAAATTCTTCAAATGCCCCATTTTATTGAATGCTCCCAACAAACTTAAGAAGAGGATACTCCCACTTTGATAGCACAAGAAATCAAAGCACAGAGTCATAAAAACTCCACTCCAGGTGACCGGGGCATGTGATGGGGGAGTTACTGTTCAACCCACCATTGTCTTATGCCAAAGCCCATTACACAGAGCCCACCTTTGACCTGTGAACCTGCGTGCTCTATGCAATTATGTTCAATCCAGACCCCACTTGTGAGGGTCTGTTTCAAGATACTTACCTAAATAATTTGAGATAATCTGCGAGTTTAGGGATGTCAGTAATGTCCTCCTAAGGAGAAATATGAGAGTTACTAGCAGGAACTTCATAGATGGAGCTGCTAGTTTATACCTGTGGCACCCAGTATGTCAGTCACTTGCCACAGAGACTTAAAATCTGAATTAATTAAAGTGAAATAAAATGAGAAACTGAGTTCCTTAGTTATGTAAACCATAGTCGTTGTTGCTGGGGACTTTGTTGGGGTGGAAGCTGAATGGGAAACACTCCGGGGCCCCTGGGCAGGTGGCAAAGTCCTGTTTCTCAATTCTGGATGGTAACTTGGTTGACTATATTAATTTGTTAATATGTATAGTAATATTTTTTTTTTACTTTGTGAGGATAAGAATATGAAAAGAGATTAAAAAACCAACTGATACTTTTTATACCTACATGTCATTCAAGTTAAAAATATGAGTTAGAAATGACTTTAATGTATGAACAGATCTGTATGAGCATATATCTTTTGTAATTTTTAAATTAAAGTGGGCGACTCTAGTAACGTCCAGGTCACTGATTAAACCTGAAAGGCACCTGGTTCAAAGTTCATTCTGAGGTGGCAGTTGATGGCTGACTGCGGCATATAAAAGCTACTGAGGGAAGGAGGGACTTTCTCATTTGTTCCAAGAAGGATTAACTTCCTGTTACATATTCAGTGTAGTGGCAGGCACAAAGGAGCTCTGACTTCTGATCAGGCAGGGCTCTGCTTTGTGTATTAAGTGTTTGCTCTCCTGAGAAACCAACTTCCTGTTTTAAGGCCATTATCAATAAGAGGACTCACAGTGAATGCACAAGAATGTGGTGAATAAAAAAAAAAAAAGAATGTGGTGACTCGTTTAGCTCCGGTTTCAGTGGACCCACTGCCTGAAATCAATGTGATTAAACCGGTCATTATTACCTTGGTTGAAGAAGTTAAAACAAAAGAGTGCTCAGTGAAAGAATCAAACCAGCGGGGCACTGCGACTGCAAGGCTTTATCCAGCCACCTCTGCTGAGGGTCAAGGGTGGAAACCAGTTTTCCTTCTAAGGTATGACTGGAGGGTTTTAGTTTCAGAAATAAAAAAAAACTGTTTCGGAGTGTTTGATGATCTCCTAAAACCTTCCTAATGCTAGGGCCTTTTAATACAGTTCCTCATGTTGGGGTGACCCCCAGCCATAAAATTATTTTTGTTGCTACTTTGTTGCTAACTGTAATTTTGCTGCTGCAGTTAGTTGTGATGTAAATAACTGCTATGCAGAATCTCTGAGATGTGACAGTCGTGAAAGGGCTTTTCAACCCCCTAAAGAGGTCACAACCCATTGTTGAGAAGCATTGTCTTCCTCTCTGAAAAGCCATCCTCTCTGTCAGCCTCCCTCACTCAGTGACAACATATGACCAGACACCAAGGCTTTTAAAGCCTTTTCTTCATCCTCATGGGTGCCCTGTGCCATAGGCTGTGTGGCTCTTTTTAGACTTAAAAGACCACTCCATGTCCCTTGCTAGTGTAGTGGAGCCCATTGTAATTTCGCCACAGACACTGCCAACTGATCCCCAGGAAGAAAGTCAATGTAACAGCTTCAATTGGTGGTGATAAAATTCTCCTAATGGTCCCTTGTAGAGAGCTAATCCAAGAGAAGCCAGTTCTTGCTAACTTTAAGTCTGTCACACAAGCAGCATACTTTCTTTTTGGATGACATTTTCTCTTTCCTCCACTCTGCACCTTCGAGAACAAATTCTGAGTTAGCAGAAGCATTCATACCAAAGTGTTGTCCGCCTTTCCGCCTTCGAGGGTCACTTCCAAGCTAGACAATGCTGCTTCTACCTCGTCAACCTCAGACTTGGTTGCAAAGTCCTGTATATCAGCACACAGCGACAGCTTGCTGATATGATACTATAACATAAACAGAGGTTTTATTTTAATTATTTAAATTAACGTATGTTCTTGAGACAGAATCTTGTTAAAGGTTCTAGACTGTTCAGGCTAGACTCAACCTCTCTAGGGAGCATAAACTACCCTTGAACTTATGATCTTCCTGCCTCAGTTCTCTGAAATAGTGAGATTACAGGCATGCTCTACCTCACCTTGCTCAAGACAGTGGTTTTACAAATGTGACAGCCACAAATGGACCATTGACCATCTCTTCTTTTTCAGGAAAATTTCCCTCAAATCCTGAATTCCTCCTGGAAGGAACTCTGTCTGTGCAGGGAAATGACATGTAATTAAACTAACTGTGAGATTTAACGTTAGTTGTGGTCAAACCTAGTTCTGCCTTGTCATTGTACCTGTGGAGGCAAGTGACAGGAAATGCAGAATGCCTTACACAGTATGTGCACACATGTAGATGGCAAGGAACATTTTGCATGGAAACCTACTCTTCTAATTTTCATTTCTTTCTTCAGAGAAACAAACAGAATGCTTTAACTAGAACAAACTAAACTTCTTCCCCCCACCCCAGGAAGAGCTGCAGACATCCCATAACCTGCAGGGCTGCAAAGATCAGCATCTCTTCTTCTGTGCAGTCTATTTCCTCCAAGAGAACAGCCCACCTGGCTTGCTCGTAGAGTTGGTTTATTCGGACAGCGTCATACTAGAGAAAGAGAAAGAGATATGTGTGTGCGTGATCTTGAATAAAGAATAAAGTCTAGCTCAGGCAACTGCAAGGAATTTACTATCATCCCCCTGCCCACTTCCTCTTTTGACATGTGAGGTCAGCTTCTTCAAAAAAAAAAAAAAAAAAAACCAAGTCAATCCAGCTCAGATACCACGATTTTTCCTCTCTGTATCATGTTTCTATTGAGAATAAAAGCAGGCACTAGATAATAGGTAGTCAAAGATGACACTGATCTTCAAGCTCTGCCAATCCAAGAGGAATATGACAGGGTCTTTTTAAATGGAACTTTATACGAATTGTTTCAGTAAACTAGAGGAAGTAATATTCAAGTATTGTCAGGACAGCTTTGAAAAAGAGCCACATTGAAAGAGACACACCGGGCTGGTGAGATGGCTCAGTGGTTAAGAGCACTGACTGCTCTTCCAAAGGTCCTGAGTTCAATTCCCAGCAACCATATGGTGGCTCACAACCATCTGTAACGAGATCTGGTCTGTCTGAAGATAACTACAGTGTACTCACATATAATAAATAAATCTAAAAAAAAAAAAAAAGAAAGAGACACACCAGACATGAAACACAGTAACCACTACAGCATAGCATTTGTTTATGATGGGCAGCAGTTACTAATGCATATATATATGCACTATATATCTTGAGTAAGAATGGCCCTCATGAGCTTGTATTTGACTACTTAGCCCCCAGGTGTGGTAATCTCATTGGAGGATGTGTGTTACTAGGGGGTGGGCTTTGAGGTTTCACAGCCTATGCCATTCCCAGTTAATTCTCTCTCTTTCTATGACTGGCTTTAATAAAAATCTGAGGACAATTAGCTGGGCAGAAAGTGGAAGGTGGGACTTCCTGGGAGGGAGAAAAGAATTCTGGGAAGAAGACAGAGGAAGGCATTTTTATTTATTTATTTATTTATTTATTTATTTATTTATTTATTTATTTATTTTTTGGCCAGGAGACATGAAAGGAGACAGACAAGACTATAGGCTTAGAAGGTACAGCTAGCCACGTCGATAGAGCTAGATGGCTGGGTTAGCTTAGATGAGCTAGTTCAGAACCTGCCCAGCCTAGGCCTAAGCTTTGAAATATTAAAAGCTCTCTGTGGTTGGTTGGGGGAATTAGTTGGTTAAGGAATAACTGCAGTCATACTAATTTCCAGTACTAATGGAATGCTACTAATCATTTTTTTAAAGCAATGCCTGCTGCTATGTTCCCTCACATGATGGGCATGGGCTTACCCTCTAACTGTAGGCCCTCAGTAATCTCTTTCTTCTATAAAATGCCTTGGCCATGGCGTTTTGTCACTGGTATTGAAAATTAACAGATATTTGGCTTTTGCTTGTTTACTTTTGTTTTTGGAGACAGGGTTTCTCTGTGGCCATAACTGTCCTGGATCTCCCTTTGTAGACCAGGCTGTCCTTGAGCTCACAGAGATCTGTTTGCCTTCACATGCTGGGATTAAAGGTGTGCACCATCACTGCCCAGATGATATTTGGCTTTAAAAGGAAGGGAATTCAGATTCATGGTATAACGTGGGTGATTCCCAAAAATGAAATGCTTGAGACAAACTCCAAGGAAAAATATTGCATAATGGCACTTATATACACTATCTAGGTTAGGCAGATTAATCCATTCAGAAAATCAGAAGTAAAGGATTCTGTCATGACCAGGGGCTTAGGGAAGGAGAAGAGAGCTGTTGTTTAATGAATAGCAGTTATGGATAACAAAGAAAGTTTTGGGAATGGACATTAATAATACTTGCACAACACTATGAATGTGCTCATAACACCAAGTTACCACCTAAGACCAAGAGGGTAAATGAATATGTCCACTATAAGGAATAAGAAAATTCCAAATTTGTGCATAAATGATCATAGCATTATTAACAGTAGTCAAATAGGGACATAATTCAGATATTCCTTGATTAATGAATTTGATGATAGTATATAAAATAATAGAATATTTTTGGTAATAAAATAAAATAATTGTACATACATACATATAGATGAACTTTGAAAACATACTATGTGAAGGAAATTAGTCACAACATTCTTCATGCTCTATAACTCTACTTGTTACTTAAAAACCTTTTATTTGAGGCAGGGTCTCATGTAGCTCAGGCTGGCTTGGAACTCTCCACGTGTTTGAGGATGACCATGAACTCCTGATGCTCTTGCTTTCAGCTCCCAAGTGTGAGGACTGGGATCACAGAGATGAGCCACCACATATAGTTTTCTGTGGTGCTGCCATTGGAAGTCAGTGCCAGGCAAATGCCTTGTGGAAGGCGCTAAGTCCTCAGCCAAAATAGGCAAATCTGTAAAGAGATTAGTTTGCTTCTTGCCTAGGGCTGGGAGGATTGAATGGTGATCAGGAATGTTTGCTAATGGAGTACAGGCCTTCTTATGGGGTCATGGAATGTTTTGAAATTATGGTTGAACAATTCTGTGAACACATAAAAAGCATTGCAGCGTGCATATTGTTGGGTGAACATATATATGGTCTTTAAATGAGCAGAGGGAGACTTCTGTTTCTCTTCCTTTCTCTCCTTTCCTCCTTCCTCTCTTTTTTCTGGTTTTACTCTCTTTTTGGTCTTGGAATTGAACCTAGAAGCTCAGAGCATGCTTTACTATTGAACCTCACTCCTTGGGGCAAGATGCCTAAAAGTTATGATGTATAAAGTAGACTTGACACATAAAATTAAGCATTTACAGTGGAAAAAAAAACCTTTTAAAGGTTATAAGATAAAGATTGAAAGAATGTATTTCAATAAATAGAAAAGATAATATCCATGAATGCAAACTATTTGTATGAGTGAATTTAAAAATCAGACAATCCACAAGGATACAGAACAAACCCAATCAGGTGTCTCACAGAGAAGACCAGATGGCCATTTAAACACTAGAAAAGATACCCAGCCTTATCATAAATTAGAGAATTCTAACTAAGACAAGACAAGAGAGTTCCTTCTCTTTCAGACTGGCCTGTGAGATATTGATGGTGGCTGATGTTGTGGGACAGGAGCAGCTGGTACTTTTGGCAGGCGTGGCCATTAGGAAAGCTGTCTAGACATATTTCTTAATATCCTCTTGCACTTTGATGAGTATCTAGACAGAAATGTAGGCACTCACCAGATACTCTGGTAAGAATTTTTGCCACATTTGGGTCCCAACAGTCTATGTGGGGCTGCCTTTCTTTGATTATATTTCAGTTGATAAAAGAACAAATCAGACTGTATAATGACATGAAAGACAGCTCAATAAGGTAAAAAGCTGCAAACTCAAAGCATGGAAAAGCTCCAACCTATACAGGGAATACAAGGCCCCGGAAATCTGGTAAAACACAGGCTAATAAACATGTGCGAAGAATCTGCAAGGATGGTTAGCCATGAAAATGTGACTGCCTTTAGGAGGCAGGTCATGGCAAAGGGTGATTTTCTTCTCTGTTCTTTTGAAATGAGTTTACTGTGTATATTTAGGGTTTGCAACATGAAACAATGGTATAATATGGATTATAATTTGAATTTGTGTGTGAAAAGAGCATCTAACTTATCAAACATCATAATTTAACAAACACTTGCAATCTATACGTGTTTACTGCCCATAGTCCTCATGTCCTGCATGAACCTGTTGTCCACTACTTCCTGCCCTTTGACCTATATCTCCCTATTGCCTATCTACCCCATCAGCACACTCTTGTTAATACTGCAGCTTGGTGTATCTATGCTCTTTAACTGCTATTGTTCTCTTTTTGGAGTCTATATACAAATGTCTGCTTTATCTCACTGGGCACATGTGTCAGGAGCCATCATAGGAGAAGCTAATAAGAGCAGGTGACTTTCTTGAGATGAGTCTGCCTTGATTTAAAATCCATGATGGATTTGCTCTGATAGACAAGGCCCAGGAGAAACTCATTTTAGGAAAGATTCCTGCTATTAATATGCTTTTCCTGTTATTATTAAATATATAACCATCACTAGGTATTAGCCCACCCTTTTAAGAAGATCTGTGCAGAACAACAAAGATGTACTGTCATGTAGTGATTCTATATAGGCAAATAGATAATAATGCTATAGAATTCCTGACTTGACTCAAATAATTTTAGGAAGCGTTTTTTTTAGAGATGGTCTTAGTTGCTAGAAATAAATATTAAATAATAAAGCTAGAATCAAGAATAGAGCGTGCCCACTCCTAAGAATAATAAGGAATAATGAGGAATACAGTGAGCTTCATAATCACACTAAAAAGAGAAATAGACTTGGGACAATTTTGTGTTCAAGGAAAAACATTTAGGTCCAAGGATAAAGTCACAGGTGTGCACTATGATAAGGCAAGGCCATGTGAAAACTGTTGCTTTGAACTTTTAGTTAGTATATTATAATGAAACACTGCTTTGAACTTAAATCAACTTAAGTCTTCTGTAACTCCCATTCTTTGTAACATTTTTATCTCTCAGGTAATTTTCTAAAGAACTTTTTGTCTAAGAAGGTATAAAAGACCAGATAAAAGAAATAAAGTTGTTGGTTGTTGGTTAAATGATTTGGCTTGGGGAGCTTTGATCCTTCCATCCTTCCATCCATCCATCCATCCATCCATCCATCCATCCGTTCATCCATCCATCCATCCAAATGTGTACATCTGTTTGTCTATATGTATGTGTGCAGGTATATATGTGTAAGCATGCATGAATATTTATGGAATTGATTGTAATAGACTGTTAGGCCTGGCAAGAGTGTAGGTGTATGAATGTTTGAATATATATATATATCTGTCTGTGCATATTTGCCTGCCTGTATACAGCATCTTAATTCTTTCTTTTTTTTGTTTTTTTTGGGGGGGGGATTTGTTTTTTTGTTTTTTTTTTTTTTGGTTTTTTTTTTTTTTTTGTTTTTTTTTTTTTTTTTGGTTTTGTTGAGACAGGGTTTCTCTGTGTAGCTCTGGCTGTTCTGGAACTCACACTGTAGATCAGGCTGGCCTCGAACTCAGAAATCCGCCTGCCTCTGCCTCCCAGAGTGCTGGGATTACAGGCGTGCGCTACCACCACCTGGCAGCATCTTAATTCTTTTCCTTTCCTTCTTCTTTGGTTCACAAAGAGTTAACCAGTTTCTCCAGAGAGGCTTCTGGCAGATTCACCAGACAAAGGAGCACCAGAAATAAATCTTTTCACTTATCTCCTCCTGTTTTTTGATGAGGTGCTAAACAGTTTCTGGCTTCAGAGGAACTCAGACAGGCAGGCCAGCTACCCCAGCAAAGTGACTTAGACTTAAGGCAGGTAAGAATTTTGTTATAAGTCTTTACTCCACCGATGCTCTTCTTCCTCCACTGCTTCAAGAAGAACTAAACAAGAAAGGACAACCGCAGGGACTGGCCCCTGGCACATATGTGTTCTTCAGACCCATCTGTGTTGTGGCAAATGACAAGATGTCTTTTAACATAATTCATATATATGTATATGAGACTTCACAGAGTTTATTCATTCAGGCTAAACATTATTATTTTTAATTCTAAATAGCCCTTCTTTGCATTTCACTTAAAAGTAATCTCAATTGTGGTAAAATATGTGTAATAAAACCTGTCTTGGCCATTTAAGATGTACAGTTTAGTGGCATAGGTCCATCCAAAATACTATACAACCATCACCACCACAAGCTCTTCAGCTTGTAAGACCAAGATTCTATTCTCTTAAATCATAGTTTCTATGTTAGGTTTTGTTCTGTTTTTAGGAAATGCTTTTCTAATCTCTCTCTCTCTCTCTCTCTCTCTCTCTCTCTCTCTCTCTCTCTCTCTCTCTCTCCATGGTGTGCTTGTGTGCAGTATGGGCATGTATTCATGTAGGCTTGTGAATGTAGGCCAGAGGCCTGTGATAGTGCCCTCTTCCATCACCCTCTGCCTATTCCTTTGAGGCAAGGCTTCTCCCTGAACATAGAGTTCACGGTTTTTCAGCTTGGCTGGCATCCAGAAAGCCTCAGTGTCACCTCTGTATCACTGCCTGCCTCAGTTCTGGAGTCACAGGCCCATGTGAGACCATGCTTTGGGTGCTAGGATCTAAACTCAGGTCCTTAGGATTGTGCAGCAAGCAGTCTTAATTACTAGCCACTTCCCAGGCCCATTTGAAAAATTTTTTAGCAATAGCTATACATTTTACTATATACTTAGAAGACATACAATTGATAAAGAAAATATGAAGGAGCAATGGAAATACTCAGAGGACCTCAGTAGACTCCTCAGGGGTTGGTTAGCACCGGATTATTTTTCCTTTTGTATTAATCTTATGCCTGTTAAAAAGAGAGGCAATAGCGAATGTCTAAACGTGAAGCAAGCCCAAACCAGAGAATAGCTCTGAAATGGTAAATAGGAAAGCCGACATGCTGGAATTACAGATGTGTGCCATGACCCCTGATTTCTAGAGAATGAGTTTTATAGTACATAAATTATTGTTCAATCAAGACTTTACAACTGGGTTGGAGAGATGGCTCAGTGGTTAAGAGCACTGACGGCTCTTCCAGAGGTCCTGAGTTCAGTTCCCAGCAACCACATGGTGGCTCACAACCATCTGGAATTGGGATCCAATGCCCTCTTCTGGTGTGTCTGAAGACAGCAGCAGTATGCCCACATACATGAAATAAATAAAAACAAAGAAATTCACATGTACAGTAGACTTGAATCCAGGTGAGGTGGCATACACTTATCATCTTAGACAGAGGAGCTGAAGCAGGAGGATCATCTGAGCATGGGAGTTAGAGACCAGACTGGACAACATAGCCAGGCTCCTTTCAAAAACAAATAAAACTAAAAGCCATGCAGCTGCTACCACTCACCCCCTACACACACACACACACACACACACACACACACACACACACACACATGGATCCTGTTTTAGTTCATAGATTATAGACAAAATCTAAATAGTGATATCAAAACAGTCACATTTGACCAGCAAGGTCAACCTAGATATTTGTCAGCCCCTCAGTCCTAGTATATCTAGGTACTAATACTCCAGGATCTCAGTGGGATAGGCCGCTCAGCCAGGCTTTCTTCAGAGTAGTTAATAAAGATTTTGAAAGTGTAATAAAAGCTCTCACACCTGAACGTCTTTACATGCTCCACAAGCCAAATCAAATAATGGTGTGTAAAATACATTAAACTACAGTTATCTGCAGCTACAAGTTAACAGTAGATCAATAGGATCCAGAAGAAGGGCTCAATGCTGGCCTCTCCCTGTCCCCAGAGCTGTCCAATCCAGAGATTCTCTATTGGTTCTGCCTGGCTTTGAGGTTTCCCTCGAAGAGGCCGGTTTTCCCCTGCAAATGCTGAGGCACCATCGGTAGCTCATTAACAGCATCCTGTAGGTTACTATCTCTGAGAATACTTTGATCTCTTTTCCATCTATTTAGGAACAACTCTTTCTTCAGTGGATATGTTGGAAAGTTTTATGCCAACTTGACATCAACTAAAGGTCACCAGAGAGGACAGGTCCTCATTGAGAGAATGCTTCTATTGGACTGGAGGCGAGCTAGTAGGGCATTTTCTTAATTAATGATTAATGGGAGAGAGCCCAGCCAAGTACGGGTGGTGCCATACCTGGGTTGGTGGTCCTGGGTTCTCTAAGAAAGTACAAGCATGCCATGAGGCTCCTCCATGGCTTCGGTGTCACTTCTTGCCTCTATGTCCCTCTATGTGAGTTCCTACACTGACTTCCTCTGATATGGAAGAGTAACCCCAAGTTGCTTTGGTCAAGGTGTTTCATCGCAGCAATAGTAACAACCAGGTATAGTAACAATTGGGTATGGACTACCTGGGTTAATGCTTAGCCCTCATTTTCCTGTCTCCTGGTTGACTAAAGCTAGAACCTCACGCCTTGGAGGGCATGGGTGCATTCTGCCATCTCTGTTGTGCGCATTCCTGCTTCTGTCTGTCTCATTAGCTCAGTGAGTGCCTTTCCCATATACCAACCGAGATGCACACAGGGTAATAAACCTGTATTGTCATTTCCATGTCCTCAAGAAAGTTTATTGTTTAATGTGATCACGAGGTCCTCTGACCTCTGGGAATGGAGGTCAGTATCCTGGGGGGAGGGTACTCTAATGCTCTTATTGCTTACACAAAACTTGAAGATAGTGTGACTGACAGAGCTAGAAAAGACAGTTTCTTTTCTTCATGTTTTAAACATATTTAAAAGGGTTCACAAAAAAACAAATGCACTGACTAATTCTTTTTTAACAACAGTATGGTATAAACGTATTATAATATACTTAAGCAATTCTCTACTGATGGACATTTAGGTGGTTTCCAGTTGTTTTTAAAAGCCAATTACACAGTAATAACCTATAGTAATAATATATAAAGTTACATAAGTGCCACTATGCTGTAAATAGATTTGCAGGTCAAAGTAGAGTTGTAATTCTGATAGATATTGCCACATTGCTTTCTGTGGAGGCTAGACGAGTTTGAATTTTGACTTACAATGACTTGTGAGACCTATTCTGGGTTTTATTATTTATTTGCGATAACAACAACAACAACAACAACAAAAAGAACACATTGTTAGCATTCCTTCTAGGCTCCACCCCACAGTTACCTGGCAACAGCCAGGTATGCCTGGCTCACTGTAAAAGGGGATGTTTGCCCCTCCTTACTCTCTTACCCTCTCTGTTCCTTCTTCCTCCCTCCTCTCTCCGTTTGTTCCTGACTGACCTCTCTTCTGTGAGCTCACTCTTTCTCTTTCTTTCTCTCTTCTTCTTTCCCTCTCTCTCTTCCTTTCTCTATCTCTACTTACTCCTCAATCCCCCTCCCCATGCCCTAAATAAACTCTCTTCCATATTATATCCCCGGTACCTCAGGGGGAAGGGATGCCTCAGCATGGGCCTGCAAAGAGGCTCCCTCCCACCTCACCATGCACCTCCTTCACCAAACATATCTTGGCTCTTTCTTTCTTTTTTATAAAACACAACACACATACTTTGCTATGCTTCTTTGGTAAAGAATTTGCTTACTACAGTTTATTGTCTCATGTGGCAGACCTGTGCATTTTAGTTTGTTGGCTTTAATGCCTGAGAGTTTTAGATTTCCTGCATGCAACTTAGTTCTAAAAATAGTTGTTTGATAAATAAGTGAATAAATAAACTAACAGATGGGGAGACATTTGAATAGATAAAATGGAGTCAGTATATTGGCTTAGCAATTAAAACAGTGTGAATATATTTTCTATTCATATTTATCTAGATTTGTGAAGCATTTTAGGTAGGTTATTAGAACAGAAAGCACAGGACAACATAGTTTATTTGGGAACTAAATGAGAAAAGACTGGAGTTGAACTAGGGATAGGATTTTAAAATGAAATCACAAAGTCCTCAGCAACAGTCAGGAGAAATCTCTTTTTGGGTTGTTGGTCAGGGGAGTCTAAGAGACTCTTAAGTAATACTGGTTATAACTGTCACCCTTAGTTGTCCCCCAGAAGTTGAAGGTAAGTCCCTGTTGATGACACCACAAATTTCAGTCATAGTGCTCAGATGATTATGAGCTAGATCTGACCTAAAAGCCTCCTTTTTGCTTTTGTAGTACCAGAAGGTACTATGTAAAATTCCAAGAAAGAAAAGCAATTAAAAGTCTTACCCATCTATATCTATGAACCACAGTAACTAGCTTGGCAAGACAATCTTACAGTGTAACAGTGGCACTCATATCTAGGCAGTAACCAACAGCTCTCTAGTTAGTTAGGCTTGAGTCTCACTGAATAGGAGAGAAATCATATTGGTGCTGAAAACCTAGGATAACCTCCTACTGTCACTTTCCTAGACCAGTATAATCCCTAACTTCCTTTTAAATACTTACCCTATACACCCAGAGAAGTGTAGCTTTCAAGGTTATTTTGACACAATGGAGACCATTGCAGGAGTCCCCAAGTGGTCAAAATGCAGAGGACAACTGACTATGGGATGCTCGCTCCAGTTGCTACACCTACAACCCAATTCCCACACCTAAGGCTCAGACCATTCTGAAGTAGGGGTGGAAAGATTGCAAAAGCCAGATGACCAGAAAGTCTGCTTTGAGATGACAGGGAAGTTACAACCATGAAATCTCAACAATATATATGCTTCAATAAGAACTGAGCAATTTTAATAACAGCTGGCATTCCAGCGTGGATAACATGGATGTCTCATGGGGCCCCATCCATAGATACACACACACACACACACACACACACACACACACACATACTGAGAAGGAATGAGGTGTTTTATTTTGTTTTGTTCATTTTGTTGTTTGTTTTTGGAAGAAATTCAGTAGGGAAGCCAGGGAACTGAAACTGGCCACAGATAGGCATAGATGGCCATAGATTGGAAAGATAGCTACAAATCAACCAAGAGGGCAGAGGTGTTGCTACAGGGAAGAAAAGTGCAGAGAAAGGTAGAGGCAGGCTTCTCACACAAATGCTCAGAGAGAAATGAAGAAGAGCAGGAGACACAAGCCCTGCCTGGGGCTGATGCGGGGAGGTTGCCTGGCCACGAAGACCACACTGCTTCATTTTAAGTTTTCTATAACGGGCCAGTTAGCGGCTGACGCTCAGCTTTCCTGTAGACTCATCTCAACTCTCATCAAATTTCCTAATATTCGTTGGGTAGAGATTTGCCCATGCTCTTTACTTAGACAGATGATCCCTTTCCACTAAAGACATTTTATACTGTGGTGGGGCGTCTTGTGTGAGTCACCTGGTGGTCCTGGCTTGCTCTTAGGAAAGTGTCCGCAAGCACTTCACAAAAGGAAAACAAAATGAAACAAAAGAATGATTTCTTACTTTAGGGTTCAAGTCAAAGAAGGTGTAGTATTTAAATCTCAACAGCAGCTGCTCGTCCTCTTGAATGCTTTGTTCCATAAGGGATCTTGAGGAATCCAGCCAGCTGGGAAACAACAGGTTAGGATTTAAAAACCAGCTCGCTTTGCAAACATACCCACCACACTGAGTTACACATTACATAAATCCACGGGCATGGGCAGGGCAAACAATGTCAACAAAACCAATCAGCACATAATAGCTTATATTTGTACCTTACCTTATTGTTCTTAAGTTAAAAAATATTCTTAATGACACATGAAAGTTGATATCTAGTGTTTCTCTTCTTTTCTTTCCCTTCTTTTTTTCTTCCCTTCCTTTCCCTCCCCTTTCCTCCCTCCCTCCCTCCCTCCCTCCCTCCCTCCCTCCCTCCCTCCCTCCCTCCCTTCCTTCCTTCCTTCCTTCCTTCCTTCCTTCCTTCCTTCCTTCCTTCCTTCCTTCTTTTTTTGAGACAGAATCTCACGTGTACTC
Organism: Apodemus sylvaticus; assembly: GCF_947179515.1. Taxonomy (NCBI): domain Eukaryota; kingdom Metazoa; phylum Chordata; class Mammalia; order Rodentia; family Muridae; genus Apodemus; species Apodemus sylvaticus. The sequence goes on from NC_067476.1 coordinate 115,738,733, forward strand.
CAAGCTAGCTTTGAACTCCAAGCTCTTGCTTCCTGAGTGTTGGAATCATAGGCACGTACCATCATGTCTGTCACTACCTTGGTGTAGCAGACAAAGTGACCAAGTCTCTGTGAATTTTATGATCTATGCAAAGGTATAGCTCCATTGTGGATCCAGCATGTAAGTCCTTGTCTCTAACTGCCTGCCCTGCTGCTCCATCATGGTCAGCCCAAAGCTAGGTCTAGCTTAGGCAGTGTGCAGTCTTTTGACAAGCAACACATCATCGTCATCTACAAAGTTCATGATGGAGAACTACATAACTGCACAGCAAAATAAAAACTTAAAACTAATAATTTAAGGGACTTTGTAATTTTGTGTTGTGCTTTTTTGTGGTTATCTTGTGCATGTATGACCGATGGTCCACAGGTTGGACATGCCTAGTAGACCCTTTTGCAGAGAAGGAAAAAAATCACATGTGCTGTGCAATGTATTAACCTCTAGCCAGGCATGGCTACTGAACATTTAAATGTAAATAATGTCACATCTTAATTCTTTTTTAGTTTATTTATTTTTATGTATGCATGCTCTATCTGCATGTATAGCTGCGTGCCAGAAGAGAGCATCAGATCCCACTATAGGTGATCATGAGCCACCAAGTGGTTGCTGGGAATTGAACTCTGGACCTCCGAAAGAGCAGCCAATGTTCTTAACCACTGAGCCATCTCTCTAGCCATGCAACTTAATATTAACTAAGGAGAAGCACTGTTCTATAAAATATAGCATAAGCTGGGTTGACCACCTTCACTGTCTCCAACAGGTTCATGCTTATAAGCTACTGACCCCCGCCCCCTAAACTCTTTTTACAACAAGAGTTGTAGTTATGGATGAAGACATCAAGTTATTTGAATAAAGCAGTTTTGCTACCCTTTAAAGATATTGAGACCACCCTAGTCTGTTCATGTTTTTGTCTGTTAAAGTTAGCCTTCTGAATTTTGCTAAAAAGCACTATGTTCATGCCTATAACTTCCCAAATTAGACAGTACCCATCTCTTTGACATCTTTTAGTATATGAACACCAGTTCAGACAGGAGAAAGATGAAGCCCCATCCTTACCCTGCATTCATCTTGGCTTTGTCAACCAGAGATCGAGGCTGGAACATGTCGGCGAGGACATCTGGTGATGGAGGAGGTTGGCTGAAGGCCAGAACACTGCAGTTTTGCTCTGTCAGAGGGCTGTCACCAAACCAAGTCATGGTGGATAAAGCTGGTGTCCCATTAATGGGGTCATATGTGGGTGTCATGGTCTTACTGTACAAGCCAGGGCTTACTAAGAGGCAAGGAGAGAAGGAGTTTGATAGGTGATTTATCTTAGGAATCTTTAGAAGAAGTTATACTGAAACAATTTTGATTTAAATGTCCCAGAAGTCAGGATGGTAGGGAGGTCAGTTACACATAGGTAAAGATGTTGTCTAGACCTTCCAGTCTTGGGATCCCAGACATGTAGAAGTTTCCAAAACTCAGTACAGATAAATCTTGGTAAGTAAGCCCTTTCTAACTGTTCAAAGTTCTCTTAGGGAACTGAGATACAAAATGTCTCAGACAGCAAAGGGATATGTTTGTTACTTTTAAAAACACAGTAACTGCTTCCCTGATTCTCACTGAACACTGTTCAATTTCCCCTTTTATTCTTTGCATTGAAATATACAAGAAAAGCCCTCGATATTACAAGAAAGCTAGTGAAGTTGTTTTGATATGGGAAGAAAGGATATATATTCTCAGAATCTTTACCTGCCTTCCCTGTACAAGCCAATGAATACTGCTTAAGAGTCACACAAAGACAAACGAGAAAAAGAGAAATATATTTAAATGATCTAAATTGCCTTCTTTCTAAAATTTACCTTTTTCACTCACAATTCATGGTTATATGTGCTTGAATTACAACATATGATACACAATCAAAACCATGAGTTACTAAGCATACCTTTGTAAGAGTCTTAATTTAAAACCTCTTTAAACTTAATGAGATATTCCTCCCTCAACTTGTCAGTTGATCCTTCTCTGTGTGGAGAGAACATGGAGAAAGGAAGAGGGGGAGATAGAGATCCCCTTTGTTGCTTCAAGGGTCCTGGTGTGGCTTCTTTAGACTTTCTCATCCAGTCAGTTCCCAAACTGATGGAGGGGTTGGGGAGGGGGAGGGGGAAAGGGAGAGACTTGTTTTCCTTTGGGGTCTACAGTCAGAAGCTGAAGCAGCAGCCCCTTACCTGGGGAACCTGAGCTTGTTGAAGAACTTTCTAGATTCAGGATGTCTTCCATCACTGGTTCTTTACTATTTTTTTCTTTCTTCTTTTTCTTTTTACAATAGTCACTAGAAGGCTTTAACAATGAGAGCTCTTCTGGTCTTCTGATATCTGAAATAAAACAAAGTAACAACTGACAAAAACAAAAAGCAAGAGAACTAAGAAGAAAAAGAATTCCTTCTGAGGTTCATAACTGTTTTGTGTATTTGATAAGTCTCTGTTGGGATGGGGAGATTTTGACAGCAAAGGGAACCCACTACATCTGGCTTGAAAGAGCAGAAAAGGAAGAAAGATCGTCCCCCCCACCAAGTTGGAAGGAGAGCAAACAGTGGTAGGAGGTTCAGACTAGTGCGACTTCTAATCTGGTTTGTGTTTTAACTTGTGATGAAGTTATGTCAGGTGCATGCAGAGCAAAGGGGACGGTTTCATGCCCTTCACCACAGGCTTGCCAGCCAGTTCCTAGCACTGTCACTGCTGTGAGGCTCTTAATATTGTCCATGAGCTACTGATTTTTTCCTCCTTTCCTTCCTATCCCCCACTCTGGTTTGTAAATTACCCCAAAGGGCCCCAACATCCTTTTTGATTTGTGGACCATTGACTCTGCAATCTCTCTTTCCCTACACAATGGTCATTAATCATTTCCTGCCAACCCTTGGAGGTGTCCTCATGTTCTGTTTTGCCTTCTGAACCTCCATCCATTAATGTGTGCCGGCCTGACTCCCAGTAGTTTGAGAGCATCTGGATATCTGTCAAGAGCTTGTGCTACCTGTTGGCCATGTTCTATATTACACACCTCCAGCCGTCCATGGGAGAGGATTCATTCTCCCCACAAAGAGCTGTCAGTGCTAGGCTCCTTCACCCTCCTGGAACAGCCCCGGAGCTGTCTATACTGCCTCTCAGAGGTCCTGGCTGCCCACACTGTGACACTCTTACTGGAAGCTGAATGTCTATAATCTCTCTTCCCAGTTTCCACACAGTATATCCTGGCATCGGGACCTAAGTTCTAGATTGCTTATCTCAGAGTTGGCTTTTGAAGCTATGATAACCCTTCCTTGACTCATCCAGGTAGTCAGGGCTGCTGGCAACCTACTGAGCAGCCTCAGTTTCAGCTATAATCCAAGGAAGTGACTGTTTTCAGGGTTCTGGTACCTGCTTTTCTAGATCCTCTCATCCAGTCAGTTCATAAGCTGCTTGGCGCTCAGAGGTCTGAGCAATGCAGCCGTCTCTCTCCATCAGCCAGGATGTCTGACCACCAGGCTACAAACATACCAGGGACCATTTTATACACGTCTGATAACTTAAATATTATAGTGTAAGCGTTAAACATAAAATAAGAAAGCAAAACTCCACTGAGGCTCTGTGCCTATTTTGTCCCTCAGAGGAAACCCGCCATACTGCTAAGTGAGCTAGTGTTGATGGATGTAAGAGCTGTGATTAGAGATGCTGAGCAGAGCTCTCTCTTAATGTATCTTCAAAGCTACAGTTAGAGAGGAGAGCAGCTGACTGCTTGCCCTCACCTGGGATGTGTCACCAGGTCCCTTTGGGGTGTGGAAAAGGCCTCTTCATTTGGTTTGTTACTTGATGTTGGAACCCTCGCTAGAATACTACCAACCAAAACAACAATGTGCCCTTTTGCTTCACATTTACCTACCATACTCGATACTCGAGGTCAGGGATGCTCGAGGAACTTATGCTCCCCAATGGAATATTCCATGTATTGAATGGTTCACTAAACAGCCACTGGGCAGCCAGTGTGCGCCGGACATTGATATGTGGAGTTAGTGTTTCTTCCTAATCCTGTTTTAGGACAGCAGAACCCTTAATGTCGAACAAGGACAGTCCTGAACCTGTGAACGCCTTCCTTCTTTTGCTCTACCTCCCATCCCATTTTAACACTCTCTAGACCTTCTTGCCTGTTTGCTGACCACCCATCTCTGCTTGCTTCAAAGGCTGAGATGCCGGCAATCTTCGTCACAGTATCAGCCATGCACTACACTGTCCACTGCACAGTAGGGCTCAAAGAGCACTTGTTGAATAAATGAAGGAATGAGGCAGCTTATAGTTTAGTGGGGGGAGAGAGAATACTCAATGAGACAATATTCTGTGTTCACTCGCTGGGTGATATTTAATATTCTTGGTACCAAAGAAGATATCCACATATTTAAAAAAGTAGGAAATAAGAACCACTCATAGTACCAGGGTCCCTGTTTCTATAGGGTATCATAAAGAAAAAATTAGTCGTAGTAGTGTTGTTTCTGTGATGTTATACCACGAGACACCAATTCATCAGATAATCCTGGTGACATATGCTGGTAATCCTCATAGGTTTCAGGCTGAGGCAGGAGGACCACAAGTTTGAGGTAAGCCTTGGCTACTAAGATCATATTTAAAAACCGAACAAAAATAAGATTAGCCTTCTATTGATAAATATGTTTTGTGTGTGTGTGCGCGCGCACGCGCGCGTGTGTGTGTGTGTGTGTGTGTGTGTGTGTAGTATGTATGTAGATGTTTGTGTGTTTTCAGGCACTTGTGTGCACATATGTGTGAGGTCAGAAGACATCCTTGGTGTCATTCCTCAGGAGCTATGCACCTTGTTTTACTGAGATAGGTCTTTCACTGGCCTGGACCAAACAGGGCAGGCTAGCTGGTCAGTGAATCCCAGGGATCCACCCATCTCAGCCTTCTCACCGCTGGGCTCACAAGTCTACACCACCATGTTCATCATTTTAAAAACATGGTTTCTGCCAGGCATGGTGGCGCACACCTGTAATCCCAGCACTTGGGAGGCAGAGGCAGGCGGATTTCTGAGTTCGAGGCCAGCCTGGTCTACAGAGTGAGTTCCAGGACAGCCAGGGCTACACCAAGAAACCCTGTTTCGAAAAACCAAAAAACCAAAACAAAACAAAAACATGGTTTCTGGGGCTTGATAAGGCAAACACTGTATTTGCTAAGTTCTCTTCCCAAAGAGTGCTTTTCTGTTTAAGCTTCTTAAATAACTTTTGTCATTATTTACAGGAGCCAAGTACTAATAAAGGAATTGAAGTGTGCAGTGCCATCATCCCAAGGATAGAGACCACACAGTATGTCATAATAAAAGATTTAACAAAAAAATAAAAGATTTAACAAAACTCCCATTTCTTTGTCTTAAAAAGTGGAGTTTGGAGAAACAAGTTTGGAGTGGTAGGCTTACCATGGCCACTTCTACTTACAAATGTATTTGAATAGCTAATTGTAAGCTTGTGGAAATGATTTATGCAAATAGCGTTCCTTTCCTTTCAATTCCACTCTGAAGGGCTGCAGTGCTCTGCCTTGGGCATGGGAATTTACTTCCTTGTAAAGGAGCGTTCTCCAGCCAAGGCTTGAGGCGGGCAGAAAGCATAAGTAATTTTCCTGTCTTCCTTTGCCAAAAGTCTAAAGGGCACCTCCCCTACTGGGGAACTCACTCAGCACTTTGCAGATATCAGCCACGGCTTTAAACACCACCGCAGAAAAGCTGACACGCAGCCGCACGGTCTTGGCGTTGGGTAGGCGGAGGCGGAGCATCTTATGCTGAGGGGTGAACAGAAGCTTGGCATCAGCCTGGACTCCACACTTGTCCAGGGTCCAGTGCGTTTTCAGAAGCCAGCAGCGCTTCTGCTCCCACCACAGAGCAAAGTCTGACCAGTCTTGGGCTATGTCTGCAAAAGCGGAGAACACAGTTTATGAGAGGAAGCCGAGTACTCAAGTTGCTGCCACCTCTATTCATGGCTTGCGAAGCACTAATCTTTAGTTTACAATCTTTTTATGGTTCAAGACTCTATGTACAGTTCTTAGCTTCCTTCCAAAGTCTCCCAGGAGGGGCAGGGAACAAATGGTGTCTGAACTCTACTCTTATTTACCTTTAAGTATCACGAAAAAAATATAAAACAAAGCTTTTGTTCTAATGAATGCTAAACCATACCCCAAGCTTTCTATGCATCAATCTTGATTGCTTAATCAATCGTAATCTCTTACAGAAATTAATTCTTGTACTACTGGATCACAAGTGAACAGTGACAGTCCCCCACAGGCCACACAAAACATGGAAAGCTGACAGCTCACTCTTCCCAGCCATGTCTTCTCTGAGAAGTGAGAAAACCCTTCTCTCACTGCTCTGAGTAGCAGCATCAGATTATTTTGGAAGGCAATGGACCAGTAATTGTTCTCTGTGGCATAGAATATATCTGCTGTGGTTGGGATATGGCTTGAGTGTTCCCCAAGGCTTTATGAGTTGAGGGTTGACCTACACTGTTAAGGATGAAGAAGAATGTAGAGATTTAATCTGACCATAGTATTAGGAGGTAGAGACTTTGGAAAGTAAGTAGGATTAGGTATGACCATTAAAACACAGCCCCTCTGGTCGAATCTGTTGCTTTTACAACAAAGCAGGAGAATCCAGCTAGAGACACACATCCGCGTGCGCACACACACACACACACACACACACACACACGTATATATTCATTCTAATATAGTTTACCATTGTATTTTGAGCTTTTACAAAGGTGGCTGGGTTCATTTGAAAACTCTTGTATGGGTCACTCCTTCTCTTCCTGGGAGATTAGAGGTGGGGAAGGGGCACATGTTGTCGGGAAATCTAGAGCCAGCCATGGACTGTAATGGAAGGGGGAGGGCAGCACAGAGGGGTTTGAACACAGGAAAAACAAGGAGAAGGAGTGACTTACTCATCTGCTCCACAAGTCTGAGCATCACTCCTCCAATATGCAGGTCCCCAGACACCCTCAGCGTGATGTCTGTCTGTTCTTCATCTGCGTGGTCAACTCGGACCACAAGCTCCCAGGATGCAGATGTGAAGTCACCAGATGACAGCATTCTGGCCCAGGCAGGTGTCTTCAGGGACAAAAGACAAATAATAGATCAGAATGGCAGGGGACAGTACAGTGTGCCAGCAGGTCCTCAGAGAAAAGCTATTGTCTTTTGTTTTTATATTTTTATTTTAGAATTTTTTGTTCAAAGAATTCTGTAAGGTTTCTGGTACCTAGATATTAAATTAGGATCCTAATTGTATATATAAAAAGACTTATAAAAGTAATCACAGCTATCTAAAGTTCTGGTTTTTTATTTTCTCTACTGGAGTATATATTTTTTGCCCATATGATCTATCAATCTTAGTTTTCCCTTTCAACTAGTTTTTCTTGATTTCTCTGACAAAACACAATAGACCATGGCAATATTCCATGAGATCTTTAAGAAATTTCCATATTTACTGAAATATAGTTTGTATGATATAAAATATACAGATTTTAATGTAACAGTTCAACAAATTATGCAAAATATACTTCAGTACACTCAATTATAAGAAGCTTCCCACTAAAACCATTTCCCTCGGAAACCCTCTCTCTAGTATCTCTCATAGATCAGTGTTACTATATTCCTTCTAGTACTATTGCTATCTTCTGTATAAGAGCCCTAAAATTAAACTCAGCAAGATAACTGCACATCAATCATGATCTTACTTTAATGTGTACGACAGCATAGGCCCATGACAATAATTAAGGTGCATGTGTGTTTGATTTACTTAAACTACTGTTTTATTTCTATAGTGTTTTGGTGTCTAACCCAGGGCCTTGTGCATTCTCGTCAAATGATCTTAGCACTGACCTATATAGCTCCCACTCAAAGGAAGTCACTCTTTTAAAGCACACGATAAGATTTTTTTTTTGGAGACAAGTTCACTCTCTTGCCTCAGTCTCCCAAGGGCTAGCATGGCAGGTGTGTGCCACCCCTTTTGGCCCCACAAAGGTTTTGGATATGTTGTTGGCAAAAGATAAAAAACAAAAACAAACAAACAAAAACCAAACAGGAGTGACTGGCCAAAATTTAGTCTTTAAAATAATGTAGGGTTCACAGTTTTCTCCTAACTGGAAGTACTAAAAGGCCAAAAAAAAAAAAAAAAGCAAGCAAAATAACCCAGGCTGTTATGATCTGGTGGTTTTAGGAAAATCAGAATCCAAAGCAGACAGAACTTCAATAAAACTTGAGATGTTGGCTCAAGTGATGTTGCTAATTTGGGCGTTTAAAAGGGTTTCAAATAAAGGCACTTAAATGACTGTAAGGAATCCTTTTCATGTCCCTGTGCAAGACAGCTCCTGAGAAGAAGGCCGTGCTTCATAAGCTCTATCTGGAAGGACCCACTGTACTAATATTCTCAAGACAGCTCTCCTAACCCCACACCCAGTCTCATACTCCGAGACCCAGACAGCTTCTATGGCTCACACTCAGCGGCACAAGTCACAACAAGCAGGTGAAAAAGTAGATGCAGGACTCAGTTCTTTCGTCCATCTAGCAGGCCCATCTGAAGCTGGGGTGGTAGTGGTGTGTGAGGGACACTGCCTTCATAACAATGGATAATTAAACCACCAATGTCACACCACGTGTTATCTCAGATGGCGTATATGTAAGTCCTAAGCGAATTTCAAAAAACGCACTAGATAGAGTCACTACCACAAATCCAAAGATCGACTACTGCACATCTGAATGTGGTTAGGACAGATTTAAGGTGTTTGAATGAAATTCAAGAGCTCAGGAGTGCTTTATAACCAGCGGCATCCCAAGGTGCAGTGCTAGGATGCCTCTGTGTTGAGAGCCTCACGGGCGACCGTTTGCGGTTGCTGATTGAACTGGCTCGCTCCCCTCATGGCCTGCGCTATTTCTGCACTGCGATCAGCTCCTTCCCTCTCACCAACACCCATTTATAAACCGAGGAAACTGGGGTTGAGGGAAGGTAGGATACTTGCTGCAATTTACTTTAAGTTCATCCCCCTTTACTCTAGACAAGTCACTCTGAAAAACATCTTCGGCGATTTCACAACAATAAGAGAACAAACTCGTAACACATGAATGGATTCTAGCTGTTGACAAAGTCTATCATTTCTAAAACAGATCAGCAGTGAAGAGACAATTAAAACAGCCTCTTCACGGTCAACTCCACAAGCAATCTCCAAAATGCTATTTTTTATTTTTGAGGCCGAGTTTCAAATAATGTTCTGCATATAAAGAAATAACTTTATTTCTAAAAAGATTTACTTTTGCTCATTTTCTAGGCTTTCAGGGTCAATTTTAAAACAAAAAGGACACAGGGTCCTTAGTTTTTCTGATTGGAGTGATTAACCCATTTGTATGGAAAATGGACAGATCCCTTACAACGAAAATTCCTCTTAAAATGAAGCCGATCTGGTTTCCCCACATTCCTTTCCTATCTCTCCGCGCCTTCATTTTGGCCTGAGGTTCTCATCCTGAACAAGTTGTTACTTGTGGAGCAAACTTGAGCGGTGTGGAAGCTCACCCAAGGAGACCAAAATAGGAGGCAACAAGGCACCTTGGATTTACCTTTCCTGGTGAAGGTCGCTCCTTCCCGGTTCAAAGAGAATGCGGGGAAGAAAAAAAAAAAAAGAGGGAAGAAAGCCCGGAGTATACCTGGGCGCTCGGTTTTGGAGGGTGTCGCAGGGTCCTAGGTGCCCAGCCACCTGTCCTTTGCCCATTAACGAAAGCGGTCCGCGCCGATCAGAAGTGTTCCTGTGCCCGGCCAGATTCCCGGGCTCGAGGTGATCACCTCCAGACAAAATTATTTCAATTCAACAACCGTTTAACTGCACAGAGCTGCAGAAAAGAAGAGGGGCAGGGTCCCAAGTCTCCGCTGTGCGGGTTCCAGCCTGGCGATGCTCGCTCAGCAGCTCAAGAGCTCACCTGCTATGGAGCCCGCGGCGTCCGGTCTGCAGCCCGCACGTGGACAGCTGCGTCCCCAGAGGCCGACTGGGGCGAGCAGGGGTCTCGCGGGACCGCACCAGGATACAGCGGGTCGGGTGACGTTGCGGGGACCTCACGACAACCAGTACGAGCTCCTGGAGCCTGCCGCCCAGCTCCCTAGCTCAGTCCGCGTCCCGGGGCCGCAGCGTCGCGGCGCAGGCTAGCGCGGCGGGCAGGCGGGGGCACGTCCACCCCGGCCTGCTAGGTCTTGCTAGCAGGAGAAGGTTGCAGATACAATAAGGGTTGTAGGGAGCCGCAGGGCTACTCCAGGCAGGAGCCGAGCAGCCTGGAACACACTCCACCCCTCCCGCCTCCACTTTTATATGGCTTTTCCTGGACGCCTCCAGGGTTCTGGGTATCTTGAAGCCCTCCGGTACTGGCCCAGGACCCAAGGCCCAGCCGATTTCCCTGCCCCTTAGGTAAATTTGTCACTGATACCTGGGGCCAGGGAGAATCCCTTCCTGTCTGCAACTGTCTACCTATGCAGTGTTCTGGAGCAAGCCTGACCAGACAGGTGGCAAGAACGGAGGCGATTCATCTCTGAGTAAGAGGGTGGTGTCAGTCCTCCAAAAACAGCGAGGAAGCCCCCTCTGATCAAACCAACTCCAAGCCACAGGCTGGGCCACTCCTGGAGTAGTGGCTCACCCCAGGCAGTCATCTGTTATTTCCGGCTGGCTGTATTCTCCAGACAGCTGCCCTTGCAGGAAGTGTGGGAGACTTTGGGTAATTACCCCAGCTTGATGAACTCCCCCACCTCCGGGACAGCATACGTTTGGTTGAATGCTTACTGTGCCAGGCCTGGGGCGGGGCTCTGGGGATACAGTGGTTAAGAAAACAAAAGTTCTTTGACTGGAAATGAGTAGAAGGCTGGGTCGCAGCCTCTCCTTGGGAAACTTTATGCATCCTGTCTCAGGCCTCGGGTATGGTGTACCGATGAGGTGAATCTGACATTAACTTCGAAAATATTCTGAAATTTAAAGTCGAATCTTTTGTTGTTGTTGTTGTTGTTATTGCTGTTCGAACATCACAATATTTAGGAATTGTTTTGGCTTACAAGTATTTTACATTTGAATTACAAGCTTGGTGGTACAGAGCTTTCACTACAAGCACCACTCTACATTCTAGCCCCAATGCCTAAATAAATAGATATCACTTGAACTTTATCAACTAATGCAGGGTCTTAAGAGCAGAGGGAGGGCTCAGTTCTGTGGCAGAGCACCTGTCCCCGAGTTACTTCCCTGGCATGCACAGAGAAAATTTTCCGACTAAAATAATTAAGAATTTAGGGGAAGTACTGGCTGGTTTTATGACAGTTTGGCAAGCTAGAGTCATCTGAGGAGGTAACTTCAGTGAAACGGCCTCCGCAAGATTTGGTTTTGACAAGCTTGTAAAGCATTTCCTTAAGTAGTGAGTGATGTGGGACACCCCAGCCCAATGTGTGTGGGACCATCCCTGGGCTGATGGTCCTGGGTTCTACAAGAAGACTGACTGAGCCCCACTCCTCTAGGTTTCTGCCCAAGGGTAGGGATTGGGTGATAGGGTGGAGTGTTGGGGTGGTGGACTGATGGGGGTATTGGGGTAGTGGCCACAGTGAGGTGTTTGTTGGGTGGTAATGTAGTGTTTCTGACCTGACTTCCTCTGGTGATGAACTGAAATGTGGAAGTGTAAGCAAAATAATCCCTTTCTTCCCCAACTTGCTTTTGGTAATGGTGTTTCATCACAGCAATGATAACCCTAACTAAAACGAAGGTCCTAACTTAGTTCAGTCATAGGGATGGGGCTGTCACCCTATTCTACTTTCCCCAGGTAAATATGCCCAGACCTTCGGCAGAGAGCACTTGTTTACTGACCTGCTTTCTGAGGGCTCTGCTCCTGGCCAATTAGAACTGAGTCTATACAGGTTCAAGGTCTGCCTTAGAAGATTAATAGCTCTTTTAGTACCAGTGCAGGTTTTCTATCCCACTGAAAACTGCAATAAACTTGTACTAAAGAATCCCTCTGGATTGTACTAAAGAATTCAGCAGCTTTTAGGTGCCCTCCTTGCTGTTAATTAAAAAATGTATACGATGCTCCTTGATCCTGATAGAATTACATCTCCAAAAGCTCATTGTAGGTTGACCGAATCTTGAAGTAGAAATGAATTTAATACATAGTCTCCAAATATAATTTGGTAGCAAGGTTTACAAGAGAATAGTGTTTTTCCCCCTTATGATAGTGTGGCTGGCTGACTGCTGTCCCCAGCAACAAGGGAATATGTTCCGGCCCCCAGTCTTAAAGCAATGCTTGCTGCATCTGAACCATGAGTGTTCAACTATGATAAAAACAAACAAACAAACAAACAAACAAACAAACAAAATAAAACAAAACCAGCCACCCCCCTCAGAAGGGTTTTGCAGTCATTGCAGTTCATTTAAATGGAATAGAATAGATGTATTATTCTGTGTTTTTCTTGTTTGGTTAAATATATTTGTGATTTTCTTCCCATAGTATGTATCCTAGACTTGTGATATAAAATTTTACTTATCACTTGGTTATTTTAAGTTTCCTGAAATGAGCAAAGATCATGAGTATAAGATGGATTAGAAAGTGTATTCTGGGCTTCAGCATTTCACACCCATGTATGTACACATACACACACCCATTATACACATGCCCACATTTATGCAAACATACCCATGCATACTTATACACATGCACACACCTATACTCATATCCACACACACATCCGCACACACCCCCACCCACCCACCTACACACATATACACACCTACCCTCTTTCTCTCTTTAAAACACAAGCAGAATCAATACTGAGTCTTTCGCTGAATTAATTAATACATATTAATCAGCAATGAATTTAATCTACCTATTTCTTTCCTTAGTCGTTGTGTTAGCTAGATGTGGACCCAGACTTGGTAACACAAACTGAAAATACACAGTGGCTTATCTTCAAATTTTAAGTGTAATGTGGAGGAATAGGAGATGTCTAATTTTGCCAGGTGTTTACAGTGGAGGTGTGGCATGAAACTTGGCTTCGGAAAGAAGATGACTTATTTCCTAACTGGTCTTACAACTTCGCCATGTGTGTAATGTGTTCTGGTCACAGTTACCTCTCCTATCACACTCTCACCTCTACCAGACCTTCTTCTTCCTAGCTACTCTTCTATTTTCACCTATTCTCTCTCTCTCTCTCTCTCTCTCTCTCTCTCTCTCTCTCTCTCTCTCTCTCTCTCTCCTCCTCTCTCTCTCCCTCCCTCTCTCCTCTCCTCTCCCTCCCTTCCTTCCCCCTACCTTCCCCCTCTCTCTTCCCCCTTCTCCCTCCCTCCCTCCCTCCCCCCTCTGTGGTAACATGTTGGGTTAACCAGGGTTGCTGGCATGCACACATGTAATCACAGCTGCTGTGAGGTCGTGAGCTGCATGGCTGTGCTGTACGCAGAAGATGGCATTTTATAGCCTTCCTCCGCACAGTACAGCTCTTACATTCTTTCTACCCCGTCTGCTGTTTCCTGATCCCTGGAGGCGTGGGGCATAGTCGTTCCCCTCAGGACTCATCACTCAACAGTCACTTATTCTCGTCATTTTGACTCAGTATGAGCTTCTGCAAACAGAAGCATCTCTGGTCAAGGCTGACAACAGCACTCATTTGTGGGTATAAACAGAAATATTTAGAAAGTAGCTCGACAATATGCTTATTTAGCAAAATAGCTGTGGCGTGTTCCTTCAGAGGCTCCCTAGGCTCGGGCTTCTGTTCAGACTGACTGTATCAGACATGAGTTCCATCCCGTGGAGCAGCCTTCCAATCCAATCACTAAGTGGATGATTAGTCCCCTAACTTTCGTGCCACTACAGTACCAGTGCTTGCGTCTGGCCTGGCCTTGTGGTACTGTCACATGCAGACTCTAGTTGGACAAAACTGTTGGTGACTTTCCTTCTCCCAAAGCCCGTGTTGTGCCATCCAGTACTAGACAGAGAGTAAGAAGATTCTAGATCGTTTTTCCACGTGACTTCTTGTTTTTGCAATGAAGGCATGTGGTGTTTTCAGCAATAGGGCTGGCTCTACCATGCAGTTCTGGTGGGCAACTAAGAACAACAATAGACTGTATCACTTTGATGACTTCTGAGCCTCAGAAATCAGTTATGAACAATGCATGCAGAAGTATTTACGGAAGAACTTCACACTTGGCCGTGAGATTTTTATTTAATAACCTGTGGCTTCTGGAAGGAGTATTATCTACATAAAAGAGATGGTTATTTCTGAGATAGAACTTTAAGCTTCTGATGAGATCTTGATTTTTTTAAATTAATCTTTCAATTTCATTACTTGTTATTGACCTATTCAGGCATTTTATATGTATTTGGAAATTTGCCCATTTCTCCCTGTTTCACAATTGATTTCAGTGTAGGTTTCCTATATCTGTTCAATAGATTCTTAGATCTGTTCTAATGGTTCTTTTTTTTAGATTTATTTATTTATTTTATGTATATGAGTACACTGTAGCTATCTTTAGACACACCGCAAGAGAGCATCAGATCCCATTAGAGATGGTTGTGAGCCACTGTGGTTGCTGGGAATTGAACTCAGTACCTCTAGAAGAGCAGTCAGTGCTCTTAACCCCTGAGCCATCTCTCCAGCCCCAGATGAGATCTTGATAGATAGAACTTTTAAGAAAGTTTTTTTCCTGTGTGTGTGTGTGTGTGTGTGTGTGTGTGAGGCGAGGCATATAATACCTATGTGTGGAGGTCAGAGGAGAACTTTTCAGTAGTCTGTTCTTTTGCCTTGTTTCTGAGGCATTTCTGTCACTGCTGTGCCCGTGCAAGCTTCTACCTGATTCTCCTGCCTCTACCTCCTGTCTTGCGCAAGAGTGCTGAGACGCAGATGTGAGTCACCATATCCAATTTTTCATGTGGGTTCTGTGGGCTCAAGCTCAGGTCCTCAGGTTTGTGTGGCGAGCACCATCTCAGGAGTCCAGCATTTTTATTAGCCTGTTTAAGTCTTCCAGTCCACTAGCTGTGCGCTGAAGTTAAGCTGCACACTGACTTTGATAGAAAGACTGAGAAAGCTGCTTGAGGAGAAAAAGGTGACGTTTCACGTCCTGTCATTTCTGACTGATGGCTTTATTTGTTAAGATAAATAGCCTCTTATCCCATATAAGTTCCTACAACAAGATTTTAGCTTAAATATTCAAAAAAGTCTGGCAACTAAGTAAGAAATGCAGCAGAAACATGAGATTTTAGTTTCACAGAGTTCTTGGGATGTACACGAAGGTAGTGGGTTCAGCTGTACAGAAAACATGTTCATTCTTTGTCAAGATGAAGACTTTTTTTTTTAAACCACCAGAGTCCTTTCCATTAGCTGAATGGCCAACACCTTCTATGCTCAGGTAAGTTCTAAAATGTTGCCCTTGCTGCAGTGGAAAGAGCATGTCTCATGCATTGGCAGGCCCTGGATGACGCAAAGGGAACAACAAGGCACTCCACAAATGTGCTGCAGCCACTCACAGAAACGTGGCTGCTGTTCTCCCTCTCTCTCCCTCTCAGGAGCCGTCTCTTACTCCCTTTTGCACTGTATCTGTCTTAGTCAGAACATACAGTGATAATTAAGTCTTCTTCCTACCCCTGATTATAAATTTTCCTTCCCTGGAGATGATAGTTACCTGGTTCTCTAGAAACTTCTTAAGCAAATGACAGGATTCCGGACACACCATCATTACACCTTCCTCTTTTCTCCCTTTAGAGTATCTTGTTGACTGTAGCGAATGGCAGATATCTTCAGGGCTGCCTCCCATCCTTGAAAAAGGATCTAATATTTGTGGAAATTCCCTTGGTTCTGTCACAGTCTGGAAGTTAGAACTCAAATGACCTAATTGACCTCATTCAGCTGCACACAAATAGGTGAGACTTGTGATGTGGAAGAGAGGAAGGTGAGAGGCAGGCTGTGCTGTGGGTTTTCATCCCTCCTGATGGTGGCAGAGTGACTAACTTTGGTGGCAGCTGTGCAGTGCCATCAGGTTCGGCTGGTGCCCCAGCAAGCACATTGAAGCCAAGGTCAGATGCATCGGCGTCTTCCTCCAGTCAGTCCTAAAGCACGACTAGGTGGATACCTAGGTTCATCCCTTGCTTGCTGTACCCAAAGATGCCGCATTTAATACTTAATTATCTTTCTGCTCAAATAGCCATGGTGGATTCTGTTATTTGTACCTGATATAGAATGTGGCACTTAGAAATAAGGCTAATGGCAGGCAGAGCTTCATATAAGGGGAGTGGGTGGGAGAAACGTTTCAGACTGGAAAATGATGACTTCTATTATATTCTTGCTCAAACTATCTATCTATCTATCTATCTATCTATCTATCTATCTATCTATTCATATATATGTATATATATGTGTATATATATACATATATATATATATGAACATACTTTCAAGACTCAATATGAGATGACAATAGCAATGTATATATATATGTATATATATGTGTGTGTATATATATACATATGTGTGTGTGTGCATGCGTGTATTTGTTTGGATATAAATATAAAATATTTGTATGGGTAAGGCATTACTTTCTACATCATGGGCAATTTGCCTGCAGCTATACTCTTCAAAAGAAATGACTTTTCCAGCTTGCAGCTATCATTAACTTCCAGGAGTATGTCTTCCTGTGCCCCTCTCCCATCCGTGATGGAATGTCGACCAGCTCTTGAGCTTGTGTAGGGCTTGTGCAGTGAACCACAGCATTATAAATTCATGGCTGTGTCAATGGCAGAAGACAGCATTTCATAATGTTTCTCTCTCTGGTCTTCCATTCTTCTGACACCCTCTTCTATGGTGTTCCCCAAGTCTTGGGTTGGGGGTTGATATAGTCCTTCAAGGGCTGAATGCTCAACAGTTACTTATTCTTATCACTTTGACCAGTTATGAATCCCTGCAATAAACTGCTACCCACTGAAGAAGGAAGTCTGGTTGATCAAGGTTGAGAGTAGCACTGATTGACTGATATAAACATAGACATTTAGGAAGCAGCTCAACAATGTGTTCAGTTAGCAAAGCAACAGTGGTATGATCCTCCTAAGCCTGTGTCCTCCCCACCCCCAACCATGTTTTTTTGATCATGTTTACAGCACCAGAAATAGATTCCCTCCTGGGAGTGGACCTCAAATCCAACCTGATATTTGTACCCTTGTAACTTCTAAGCTTCTTTTACATCAGTTGGCACACTGTGCCTGGCATGTGGAGTCCACCATGGGTAAGACTGTTAATGACTCTTCTCAACCAGTGGCCTGCATAGTACATACCAACGCTATAAAAGTTAGCCAGCAGGGGGAGGTTTCTAGCTTGAGTTTTCTGTCTGACAAGCAGAGCGTGTGATGCCTTTAGCAATATGGTCAGTCTCTCTAGTTCTGGTAGGTAGCCAATAGGATTGGGAATAGCTGTATTATTTTGGGGATCTCTGGAACCTCCCCAGTCAGTAACATATAGGTATCCTATATCCACCACAGTGATTTTTAATAAATAACACATGGTGTCTGGGAGCAGTGTTGTCCATCCATACAAGGTCCTCAATCCAAAATACCTTAAAATATTTTGCTCTTCAGGTCTCTTTAGCCTCACTGGTAGAAGCAAGATGATGAAAGAATGTCACCCCTTGGAAAGCATTTCAATAAGACTCACACGCTGTGCTGCCACTGTGGCTCCAAGGCCTACCACCTTCAGAAGTCAACTTGTGGCAAATGTGGCTACCCTGCCAAGCACAAGAGAAAGTATGACTGGAGTGCCAAGGCTAAGAGATGAAATATTACCAGGACTGGTCGGATGAGGCACCTAAAGATTGTCTGTCGCAGATTCAGACATGAATTCTGAGAAGGAACAACACCTAAACCCAAGAGGGGCATCCAGTTCATCTTGAGGATTTCAATCAGGTAAGATAAATGTTCTGGTTTCAGAAAAAATTTTTTTAAATTAACTTATATGATTTTGGATTTATATATGTTCTCCCCCCTTTCTATATCATGTGTGTTGTTCTATCTCTAGCCTCGTTAGTAGCCCTTCCCCCCCTCCATGAGTGAGTCCTTTCTAACTTCCTGACCTCTATAGACACTCCAAGTTAGACACACAAATCTAAATACTCAAAGCTAGGATCTGCATAAGAGAAACCACGTGGTACTTACTGGTTTTTCTGGGCCAGGTTACCTCGCCTAGTCTAATGCTTTCCAGTTATATGCATTTTTCTGTGAATTTCACTTTTTTTCTCAGCTGTGTGAAGTTGGGCTACATTTATTATCCATAGACTGAGTGACTCTATCAAGGGCCCACACCTCACATCTTCCTGGAATGTTAGGCAGATTCCCAACATGCAGACAAGGAAGGATGCAAAGAACCTAGTCAGACCACACGGAAAATGTTAGCATTTAATTAACCCCCGGAGTGACCTTTAAGCCACCAGGACATAAGCACCTCTAACACCCTGAATCTTCTTTTCAGCTCTTCTTCTGAAGAATGTGGCCTTCACGATGACAGGTTGCTTAGGGAGCCTTCCCTTGCCCAGAACTCTGTAGTAGCCGATCTAACACCATCAATGACAGGAGCAGCTCCATCTTGTTTTTTGCTGCTTTGACCTGTGTCTGCTCGAGGACCAACGTCCACAATTTATCCAGGTTGACAGTTGGGCAGAAGCTCTGGTTCCTCTTCAAGTGGTAGTACCTCATACCAACTTTCCCAAAGTAACCTGGTTGATATTTGTCAAAGTTGACCCTGTGGTGATGCACGCCTCCAGTGTTCCTGCCGCCTCCTGGGTGCTGCGGCTATGATGCGGCCGTGGCCGTGGCCGTGGCCGTGGCTCACATGGCCCGGGAGTTTCCTGGTCTTCCTCAGTCTGGATGGCATGGTGGTGGCAGAAAGGAAAGAGGGCTTCACTTTTTTTTTTGTTTACAGCTGGTAATATTTTTATTACGTATAGGTACATATTTACACCATCATTTATTAATAGGCATCTAGGCATATTTCCTTGTTCTAGTTTCTGTGGCTAGAGTAATGGCATATGTGATATTTGAGATGCATATGACAAGCTGAGAGAGGCAGTAATATTAGGGAACACGGTAAGGGGCATTTAGAATGTTGGTTCATACTGATTATTTCTTGCCTGTGGCAGCAGAGATTGGTGTATTAGCTACTTTTTTACGGCTGTGATAAAACAACATGACTAAGGCAACTTACAGAAGAAAGAGTTGACTTGGGCTTAAGCTTCCAGAGGGCTAGAGTCCATGAATGCAGGATGAAGGCACTGCGGCAGGAACAGGAAGCTGAGGGTTCGGACCTTGAATGTAAGAAAAAGAGCAAACTGGAAACGGCAGAATCTTTAAATTCTCATTGCCCACCTCCAGTGACACACTTCCTCCAACAAGGCCTGCTGAGCCTCCCCAAACAGCACTACCAACTGGGGATCAAGTGTTCATCTACCCAAGACTATGGGGGATGTCTCCTTCAAACCACTGCAGTTGCTAGAGAGGATATGCCAAGAGCAGAGCCAACACCTAACAAAGAGGGATGAGAGAAACTGGGGTTTGCTAGGAAAGCTTGTATCAACTTGAGGTCCAAACTGACTGAGAACCCTGCAATGGACTGAAAAGAAAGAAAATACCTCTTTATTTAAAGTCAAGATGGTTGAAGCCCTGGTTGGCACCAGTGTTATAAAGACCTGAGGAATCTGTGCGACCAATAGTGTATGTTCAAAATGCAGTCTGAAGTCCTTGTCTGTAGCTCTTTGCTGAAGGAGGCTCATTCTTCAGATCCCCATTTGAACCTAGTTCTGTGGCTCCCAGAGATGCCAAGAGTGCCTCTCTGGCATCATTGTTCTGAGAAAAATGTGCTTCTCCGGTTGGATGAGGCAGGTGCCTCAGGTCCTTGGTACAAATTGCCAATGGCACAGCTGCTTCTGGTGCTTGGCCACTGCGGGTGTTCTGGGTCACTGGGCAGCTGTTAGCACAGCCAGGATTTGGGGAGAACCTTTTGTGCTTCAGGCACAGTGCCTAGCTGTCATCGATCCTCACAGTCCAAGAAAGCATTATTATGCAAATGAGGAGATTGAATGAGAAACATTGGCAACTCAACCCTGGTTACCTGGTCACTAAGCAGCAAATCCATGATTTGAACGTACCTTTTTTTTAAGTTATAAATTTCCCAGGAGCTCAAGGTCTGGAACACTGTTTGTGCAAATTTCTGGCAGAGTCTGAGACCTTGATGCTGCGAAGGCCCTGCTGCCGCCAGAGTTGCTTCTGGTAAACAGGGAGAGGCATCTCATCGCCTCATTACTGTTGTTTAGATTTTTCTTTCTATGGTTTTCCAGCGTTTCTTCATGTATAATCTTCCATCCCTTTCTGTTAAGGTGTAGCTCTGTGAACCAACGTCTTGGGCAACAACAGGAAGGAGAAACTTTAACTGTTCCACAATTGACATTTCATTACGCAGAATTGGACTACACATTACAAAATTGAGATTGTTTTCAATGAGCAGCTGCTTCTGGTACACTTCCCATGACATAAGAAAGCCTATATGTCTCACAAAAGCCTCCCTCACTTTCATCCATGGACAGAAAAATATGCTGCTTCTCCCTAAACCCACAGGATAGAAGGGTAAATGATAAAAATATTTTTTCTTATTGTAGAACATTAGTCTTGCTTGTCTAACATGTTGCTTAATGTGATTGTCAAGTTTTGCATTGTTGGATATCCAAATTTACTTAATCCATTGACTCTACTATTTTGGATAATTTTTATTTTCCCTCAACATAATTTTGTGCTACATTTTTATGTATGTGCATAAGGACTTCTACGTGATGAATCCACATGCCTAGATTATATCAAAGATTATATGGTAAAGAGTTTTTGTATGATTACCAAAGTTCTTAGCCAAAGGATTGTTCTCTCCAGTACCACATCAGAGCTCCAAAATATTGTTGTTTATTGCTACAAAGCACTGTTTTGTACCAAATCTGTGTACTCTCTCAAGTGTTCTGCCAGGACCTAGGCTTTCTGCATTGGACACCTAAGTGAGATAGTAGGGATATATGCCAGAGAACTGAAAATATAACAACACATGCATTCATAGCCTTATACTTAACATTCTCAGATATCTTAGCTCAGAGATATTTAAATGTAATATGCATCTCAGGTACTTGGGGAATTTTGTTATGATGCAAATTCTGATTGATTGAGAGTCTTGGTTAGAGCTGGGATGTTTTATTTTAGCAAACTCCCAGGTGAATCCAAAGCAGGCTGCATTTGACTAATTAGGATCAGTGCATCTTAATTTCTTTGATAATCTAGCTTGGTAGATTTTTAAAATCATCTATATCATTTTTTTAAGTTTTTAAAATAGGGTCTCACTGTGTAACCCAGGCCTGGAATCCACTATGTAATAAGGCTGGTCTCAAACTGGCTGTGACCCTTCTACCTTTATCTCTCCAGTGTGGGGATGGCAGGTGTGAACCACTCCTCCTACCCTATCTTTGTATCACTGATGAGAAATCAAAACCAATGAAAGTAAATGCTAACATTATCACATATCCAGAGCTCTTTTCACCCATTCGTCTCTTAATACACTTACTTATTGCCTCCCTTTTTAAAAACATACTTATTGATTATTTGGAATCTCACAGACTGTGTTCCCATCATGTTACTTCTCAGTTCTCCCAAGTTTGCTCCCCTACCCTTGTGGCCGATTCCCACCCACAAAAAGATTAAACAAATGAACAAACAAAAAATCCTGAGTCCAGTTGTGCTGTCCATGTAGTACCTGGAGCACACTCAAACTCCAGGTGGCCAGACCCTTAAAGAAAAGTGAGTCCTTCCCCACCCTGCCTCTGCCAGCAGCCCACTGTTGTAGAGAGTTGTGCTTTAGCATCCTTATCACAATTTTAAAGAATTCTCTTCAATGACTTCCTTTGTTGCTTTTTGGGGAAGGGTCGGGGTAGGACTTGTCACAGGAGCCTTCTATGTCCCTCTCAGCTGACTCGATTCTATCTGTAGACACTATAGGTGGAACAGTGAGTGAAGTCAAGTGCTTACCTTCTTGGAACACACCTTCTGCTGAAGAAGAATAACAACGGAGCAGACAAACACAAAGACAATGTAGCTTTAGATGCTAGAAATGTTCAGCAAGGAAAGCAAACCATACCAAGGGGATGGTTATACACCAGAGTGTTGTTCTGATTCTAAGAACTCACTGTTTGAGCCTCCTCAGTTAAAGAAATGGCTTTGGCGTTCTGAACACTTGGTGGTTCATGCTCAACATTCCCACACCTCTCCTACTTTAATTTTCACAATAACTCTATGATAATTTTAGGGTAAAGATTCAATATGGCCTAACAGGTGAATATCAAGTCTTGAACTAAGGGATAGAGGGAAAGAATCACTAATTCAACAAAATATGGGCAGCAATGATCTCATTTCATTTCTGTTGCTGTGATAGAATACTCTGACAAAAGCAACTTAAAGGAGAAAGGATTCGTTCCAGATCATGGCTCCACATTATATAGCCTGCCATGGCAGGGAGGTCACAGAGGTGGTAACTTGAGGGAACTTGGTTACATTATGACTAAACTCAGAAGGAGAAAAAAAGCAACAGATGGATGCTTGTTTGACGTTTAGCTCAGCCTTCTTCACTCTTGCACCGTCCACGATCCCACCTTATTCACATAATCAAGGTAGTCCCCCACAGATATGCACAAAGGCCCTTCTTCCAAGTGACTCTTGGTTTTGTCAAGTAGACAATTAGCACTGACCAATTTTTGTTTTTACCTAGGTTGACCAAGGAACTCTCCACCTTTTCTTGACAAGCTCACTCTTCCAAGTTTATTGGAGAAAGAGATATGGAAGAGTTGACAGGGATGGATCTTAGAGAGGATTGGATCTGAATGTTAGGCTGTTATGGTACCAGTAAAGGATAGCATAAACGTTTAAAGAATAGAATCAATGAAGTCTATGGTAAGCATATGGGGTATGGTGCACACAATGAAGGGAAAATTCCCCAGCAGACTTTGGAAAGCATGAGAACTAAGGTGAATCAGGGGTCTAGGGGCTCATCCAGGATACTGTCTTGGGGTGAGCTCAGTATGTTTTCAAGCTTCTTTTCTGTTAATAGGGTGTATTGAGTCCCTCCGAAAGCTGTGTTGAAGTCTTTTCTCCCAGCACCTGTGGATATGACCTCATTTGGAAGTAGAGTCTTTATAAGTATAATCAAGATATACTGCCATTCGGTAGACCTTAATTCAAAATAATAGTTTATTTAGAAGGGAATTTTATTAAGAAAGATTTTTTATCACTGAGAAAGATTTTTAAGTCTCAGCATGAATGGGGAGAGACATCTAAGAGAAGGACAGTGGTACACATTCAGAGTGGCATTTAAGAGGAGGAGACACAGATACCCAGGAAGAGGATGTGTATATGGTAATGGATTCAGGGATGAGGACAATACAGCTATAACTTGAGGAATGCCCAATGCTGTCAGCAAATATGAGGAGCTAAAGAGATAAAGTGGGCATCTTAGCTAGGTTGGGCTGTTATAAAAAAAGACACCATAATATTGTGCTTAAAACTGCATAAAATCATTTTAACAGGCCATCAGGCTCTAGGTGTGGGACTGTGTGTTAGTGAGAGCCTTCTTATGTGCTACAGATGCCTGTCTTTCATTGTACATAGTGGGAAGAGAACACCTGGGTCTCTAAATTTCTCTTAAAATGACACTAAGTCTATCTCTCAGGAGCAAATAGTTGGGTACCCACATTATAGTATATACCCAACTATGAGAATGCATTTGACAAAACAGATGTCTTTTGAAACAGTAGAGATGTTATTGTCAATGGGGAGACTGATTGAGAGCAACAAAGACAGGAGACACCTTGGAACCAACCCACATGTGCTATTGGTAGGGCAGGGTCTTATGACTCATGGCTATTTAAGTTGCCCCCTGATTCAAGTGCCAACAAGAAGCATTTTCTGCTTTCTCAACTTTCACCCTAGTCTGCTGTATAATGTAAAACTTTTCAATTTCTTCTCCATTCTGACTCTTAGATTCCTCTCATTCTATGTGTCT